>NC_067408.1:101810982-102433969 GCF_009764475.1 Pristis pectinata | reverse complement strand
GATGGCACAGCAGTTCATGTTACCAGACTGGGAATCTAGAGAAATGCTTCCAGAGTTGTTCCCTGGAAGCTGTGGAGTTTAAATTCAACTAATCTGGTATTTAGGAAAAAAAAACACCAACCAGTCATAGCAATGATGACAATGAAAAAAGACCAATTGTCGCAAAGCCCCATCTGGTTCATGAATTTCCTTCAGGAAATCTGCCAGTCTTACCCTGTCTAGCCTACATGTGACTCCAGATCCACCCCATGTGGTTGACTATCCAATGCCATCTGAAGTGAACTAGCAAGCAGCTCACTTCTACCAGCATTGCTATGCTTAAACAGAGAAGGAATAAAACTGTAACGACCACCTGGCATCCACCTAGGTTCCGAATTGAGACTCAACAATGTGACTCATTTGACCTTGCAAAGTCCCTCACAAACATCTCGGCACTTGTGTCTGAATTGGGAAAGCTGTCAAGCAACAGCCTTACATAGTTTCACTCACAGAATCATATGTACAGAGGGATCTTTGGGTCCAAGTCCATAGCTCCCTGAAAGTAGCCACACAAGTAGATGAAGGCATGCTTGCTTTCATTGGTCAGAGCATTGAGTATAACAGTAAGGAAGTTATGTTGCAGCTATATAAAACTTTGGTTAGGCCACACTTGGAAAACTGTGTGCAATTCTGGTCGCCCCATTACAGGGAGAATGTGGAGGCTTTGGAGGGGATGCAGAAGAGGTTTACCAAGATGCTGCCTGGATTAAAGGGTATGAGCTATAAGGAGAGGTTGAACAAACTTTCATTGTTTTCTCTGGAGCATTGGAGGGGAGACCTGATAGAGGTTTATAAAATTATGAGAGGCATAGATAGGGTAGATAGTCAGAATCTTTTTCCCAGGGTAGAAATGTCAAGTACCAGAGGACATGCATTTAAGTTGAGAGGGGAAAAGTTTATGGGAGATACGCAGGGCAAGTTTTTTTTTTACAGAGAGCATTGGGTGCCTGGAACAGGCTGCCAAGGGTGGTGGTGGAAGGAGATATGATAGTGGTGTTTGAGAAGCTGTTAGATAGACACATGAATATACAGGGAATGGAGGGATGTGGGTCACGTACAAGCAGAAGAGATTTAGTTTAATTCGGCATCATGCTCAATGCAGACTGTTCCTGTGCTGTACTGTTCTATGTTCCATATCCTGCAGACAATGTTTCAGACTCTCTGTCACAATCCCTAGGTATGTCCTGTCCCATCAGCAAGACAGACCCTACAGAGGTGCTGGTAACCTTTACACAGGCAGGAGGGAGCTGTGCTAGAGTTCTCAACATTAACTCCAGATCCCACGAAGTCTCATGGCATCAGGTCAAACATGGGTAAGGAAACTTCCTCCTGACTACCACCTGCAGCCTATGAATCAGTGTTGCTCCATATTTAAAACATTTAGAGGAAACAATTGGCACAGAATGTACTCTGGGTGGGAGTTTCAATGTCCTTCACTGAGAGTGGTCTGGTAGCACTACCATAGTCCTGAAGGACATAGCTGCCATCCTGTGGCATGTAATGAATGAACCAACAGGAGGGATAGACCTACTTGACTTCAACCTCATCCAATCTACCTGCAGCAGCTGCATCTGCCCATGATAGCACAATTGTGATAACCATCACACAAGTCCTTGTGGTGACTAAACCTCATCTTCACACTGAGGATACCCTCCATATTGTTGTCTGGTAGAACAAAGCACTAAAATGGACATTGATGAGGCTCTGTGGACTATCAACAGCAGCAGAAATACATACCATCATAATCTTTAGTGTCATAGCTCAGCACATTCCTCACTCTACCATTACTATGGAGCCAAGGGATCAAGCCTGGTTCAATGAGAAGTGCGAGAAGACCTAGTTGAGGACAGCAGCAGGCCTACCTAAAAATGAAGAAGCATCAGCCTATTGAAACAACACAGGACTACTTCTGTGATGAAACGCTGAAGCAACATGCAATAGACAGAGCTAAGAAATGTCACAACAAACAGATCAGATCAAAGCCTTGCAGATCACGATATCTGTGAGTGGTGGTGGACAATTACATAGCTAACTAGAGGAGCACACTCCGAGAACATCCCCAGCCTCGATGATGGTGGGACCCAGCAACTGAACACTAAAGAAAAGGCTGAAGCATTCACCACCATGTTCGGCCTGAAGTGCCAAACAGATGAACGATCTTGGTCTCCTCCAGAGATTCCCACCATCACAGAAGCCAGTCTCCATCCAATTTGATTCCATCCTCATGATAAGAAGAATGGTTGAAATCACTAGATACGGAAAAGGCTGCGGGATCAGACAAAAATCACAGCTGTAGTACTGAAGACCTGCACTTCAGAACTAGCTACCACTCTAGCCAAGCTGTTCCATACAGTTGCAACACAGGTATCTACCTGACAATGTGGAAAGTATCGTGGTGTGAAGTCCAATCCAGCTAATTAGAATCTAATCAATCTACTTTCAAAAGTGTTGGAAGCTGTTGTCGATACTAAATACTACTAAGTTGTAAGCACTCACTAATAACTCATTCACTGATGCTCACCTTGGATCTCACTAGGACACTTGGCTTCAATTAATGGACCAAAGAGCTGCATTCCAAAGATGAGGTGACATCAAAGTAGCATTTCACTGAGTGTAGCAACAAGAAGCCCTGATAAGTCAATGGCCACCAAAGGGAAAACACTTCACTGGCTGAAGACATACCTTGCACAAAGGAAGATGATTCTAGTTGTTGGAGATCCCAGCACTGGAACATCACTGAAGGAGTTCCTCAGGGGAATGTCTTGGACCCAAGCATTTTTGGCTGCTCTGTCAATGACCCTCCTTCCATCAAAAGGTCACAAGTGAGGATGTTTGTTGATGATTGTAGTACTCAGTGAATGAAGCAGCCTATGCCTGTCTGCAGCAAGATCTAAACAACATTCAGGCATGGACCAATAAGTGGCAAGTAGCATTCATGCCACTGATGTACCAGGCAACTACCACCTCCAACAAGAAAGATTTTTAGCCATCCACAATATTCAATGAGATTACCATCGTTGAGTCCCCCACCATCCGGATACCACTGATCAGAAACTCAACTGGACCAGCCAATAAATACCATGACTACAAGAGCAGGTCAGAGGCAAGGTATCCTACAGTGAGTAACTTACCTCCTGTCATCCCGAGGCCTTTTCCCTACCCACAAGGCACAAATCAGGAATGTGATGGAGTACTCACCACTTGCTTAAATGCAGCGCCAACAACTCCCAAGAAGATCAACACCGTCCAAGACAAAGCAGCCACTTAATTGGTACGCCTTCAACTGACCTAACATCCATTCCCTCCACCACTAGTGCACAGTGGCTTTAATATTTACCATCTAAAAATTGGACTACAGTAACTCACCCAGGTCACCCCTATATCACCTCCCAAACCTACGACTTCTGCCACCACGAAGGACAAAGGCAGCAGGTGCATGGGAACACCACTGCATGAAAGTTCTCCTCCAAGCTTCACACCATCCTGACTTGAAAAATGATTGCTGGTCCATCTAAATCCTGGAATGCCTTATCGATTATCACCAATGAGATTACCTTCACCAGAAGAACTACAGTAGTTCAAGTAGGTAACTCACCACCACTTACTGAAGGGAAATTAGGACGGCAATAAATGTAGGCCTTTCCAGCAATGCACATATGCCGAAAATGAACAAATATATTTAAAAAAATGTCAGGGTGGCAAGTATTAACACAAAAGCCTTGAAGTGAGCATCAACCAGCTAGTTTAGGTGTGCTGAATACTGTGCCACATGCCTAAACACCCAATTGGAGGCATGAAGCAATAATTCTGGCCAACTATCTATTCTTTGACCAGCAGTACTTATCATTAAGCTTCAATTAATGGTTAATGAAGCACAATATAATGATATCATTAATCTATCAATGAATTAATGGATTTTAAATAGGTGTGCTTGCAAAATTGGAACATAATAGTTTACAAATTCAACGTTACACCAAATATCCCCTGCAATAATCTTTAAAAAAATGAAATTTGCAGCTGCTAATTGGGCTGGATCTGTTGGATATTGTTTCACAGTGTCTTGAGAACCATTAAAAGCAAGTGAGGAATGCACCTCCCAGTAATACACTGCACGTATTCAATGGCACGATTCTCACCTGAGAACAGACATCTGGAAAGACATCATCAGTAGTTTCCTTACTGTCTTTTTCCACAGAAACCCACTGTCCATAAACATTCAGCACCTCCTTCTTCCTGTGTTGTGAACCAGAGGAGACTGGGAACTCCTTAGTCAGAGCCACCTGGGTTTTTGCTGTTGCTTTCACTGTGGCATTCTGCTAATAAAGGGATAGTCAGCACTCATTTAAACATCACATCTAGTCATTTTCTTCTTAACAGAGGTACTCTGATGTGGCTCATGATGTTAACCCCATTTTAGCAGGGTTGAAGAACTAAGATTAACCCTACCTTGTAAGGACCACTATTAGAGAATTAGATGGTGTTTCCAAATTGTGATATTCTCAGATCACTGTCCTCCAAGGAGGACGAAATGCTGCATTCAGCCGATGTTCATGTAAAAATTTGTTATAATTAAAAATTGTTTAGTTTAATATAAAATAAAAACAGAAAATCTTGGAATATTTAGCAGGTCAGGCAACATCTGCTCAGAGAGAGGGAAAGCATGTTAAAATTTTATGTTATACCAGAACTAATGCCGGAAAATCTGGTTTCCCCCTATCTGACTATTAACTGTATTTTCTGGTTTTAGTTCAGTTTTCAGCATCAGCAGTATTTAGCTTACATTCAATACAATATGTGTATTGCAAAAGTGCTCAAGTTTTTCTTCCAGTAATAACCAATGCAACACAGTGAATTTTCAATAAAAATCAAAATTTAACTTATCAAACTCTGGTTATGTAACCATAAAAATGGATGTACCTTTTGACTAAAATTGTTTAATATTAAAATTATGGAGTCACAGAGTTGTACAGCATAGAAACAGACCCTTCAGCCCGTTGCATCTATGCCGACCATCTTGCCTACCTATACTAATCCCACTTGCCTGATTAATTCAATATCCCTCTATGCCTTGCTCATTTAAGTATCTGTCCAGATACCCCTTAAACATTGCTACTGCCCTGCTTCTACCACCTCCTCTGGCAGTTCATTCTAGATACCAACTGTTCTTTGTGCAAAAGATTTACTCCCCAGATCCCCTTTAAACCTCCTCCCTCTCACCTTAAACCTATGCCCTCTAGCTTTAGACACCCATACCATGGCTCTGGCTATCTACCTTCTATTTTTTATTCGTAATTGACAATTTAGCCATAAAGAATGTCAATCCTTGTTTGTTCAACAAAATTAGAAAAAAAAATCCAAAAGTGACTCATGTTATAGAAAGCACAGAATATTAGCTTTACTCTGCTTTTTTGAACTGATGTACAGTTTACAATTCAGAACTTATGTCCAATATGCATAGAGCAGGAACATATAAATTTCTGGTCTTTATAGACAACTTGATTGCAAAAATTAGGTTTCCACCTACCATGGATAAAGAATTATAAAGGACCAAATTCCAAGAAAAGACAAAACTGCTTTTAGCCAGCTAAATGTGATTTATTTTGTCACCAAAATACAAAGCCCTTTCCTTCTCAGTTTAAGTAAAACTATTAAGAAACTTTGTGTTTGCTGTTTTACTGGTACTGGTTTCCTTTCCCAATGCATTAAGCAACTTGATCCTCTTCTAGCATTGTAAGTATAGGCTAAACTCACTGCAAGAAGTTGTCAAGTTATTTCAAGTCCTTTTAATGACAAGCTGTTTTAATGACCACCTATCAATCTTGCTGGCATTGAAAACTATCTATTACAAGTTAGGAGCCTCATTCCTTTAGATTTTACTTACCGGAGTATTAATTTTTTAAAAATATATTTTCTTACTTTTGCCTTTTTTCTCTCTCAATCCAGTCTTTTGCTCCCTTATTTTAATTTGCTGTCTGTATTTGCTTTGTCTTTGAATCACTAAATCTATCTTTCTCTTTCTTTTTTCAGGCTCTATGCCGTTTATTAACAATTCTTCTGTTTTCTTGTTTAAGGAGACTCTTCAGCCCAGAAATTTTAGTACACCAGTAAAAGAACACAATTTTGGAATTGCACATTTCTCAGGATTGGGGCCAGGTGTTGGTGGGTGTGGCAATCAGAATGGAGGCAATGAGGTGAGATGAATAGAGATTGGGAGGGAATGTGGAAAGCTTTAGGTGAGTCAGAGATCAGGGATTGAGGCCTAGGTCGATTGGCTGGAATGGACTAAGACCAGTGGGTGGTAAGGAGTTCAAAGATAGAAAGTGCAAATGGGGCGCAGTTGTATCTGCACAAAGAAAACGTAGCTGAACCATGAATGCCCAATAATGGTCATTCCCAGGAAGATGTTAACTAATTTTTTAAACAATAGTCTAAAAGTCGTATTGCACAGAGAATTATAACACTTGATTGATACCTGATGCTGAAATTGCATCTAGCTCGCAGGCACCACTCACTGCTCAGTCAAATTAGGGGTATATGCAAAAGGATCCAGAAATGGTTGTTATCACATTTCACTCTTGGGAAAGGGCATTTTCACTTACAATAGCATTGAAATAAACAAAGCCACACAAATTTCTCAGCCACTGGGCCTGACCTCTTGTGCAGTTCTTGATTGTCCTGTAGAGGGAGCTGCATAGCATCCATCTTCCACTAACTACAACCTGCAGTGCACAAGCTCATAGAAATCGAACAGCCAAGGACAGGTTCAACAAACAGCAGGCGTCTGCAATAAATGCTGGTCCATTGCTTGAAAGAGCATGAACATTTTGGAAGAATATTTTTCATGAAAATTTCATAGAAGTAAAAAATAGGGGGAGTAAGTGATGTAGCCTCTCAAGCTTGCTCCACTGCTCAATAAGATTATGACTGATCTTTTACTTGCCATTCCCTAGTTAAAGGTATTCAGTTTATGCTACATCCTTTGTGTAGCTTTCTAATTCGTATAGACTAATGAGATTGCTGATTCATCTGGCATCACGTGCCTTTCTATCCTCTTCCAACCCCACCTCTCTCCTGTAGATTCTTTGTGGTCATTATGACAGAGATTTATAATGGCACTGAGGAATGTTGCCAGAAAAAAACTTATTTCTCTCTCAATGCCCTTTAAACTATGTTTAACCAAGTTTTTTTCTGGGGGGGGGGGGGCACGAAATAATATTCTGAACCAAGGAGTGTTTGATCATGGTGTTCATTCTTTCCTTTCAAATAGATAACTGATCAATGCTGCAGACTAAAAATCATATTTGTTCCCAATTCCCAACTATTCCGGATGCTATCTTTTGAAAAGAAGAAACTTGTCCTTATATAGCACATTTAAAGTGGTAAAATGTCTCAGGGCATTTTATGTGAGTGTTATCAAAGAAAATGTGATCAAGTCACTGAAGGACATACTGGGCCAAAAGCTTGGTTAAAGCAAGAGGTTTTGAGAAGGGTAGAATGACTGAAGCTTGGAAAGGAAATTCCAGAACTCCGGTACCTTTCCAGCTAAAAATACACCTGCCAGAAGTTGACTAAATTCAGCATACCATGTTTGGAGGAGAGGAGGTGTACATGGCAGTTGTAGAGCTAGAGTGGGTAGAGCTAGAGATAGGGAAGGTTTATAAGATAGGTGGATTTGAAAGAAGACGATAGATATGAAATCAAAATGCGACTTAACTAGGAGCCAACATGAGTCAGCAGGAGCAACAAACAAGATGCTGGAGGAACTCAGTGGGTCAGCCAGCATCTGTGGAGGGACTGCTGAGCTCCTCCGGCATCTTGTTTGTTGCTTCATTTTCCAGCATCTGCAGTCTCTTGTTCCTCCAGTGAGTCAACAGGCTTGGATGAACAGGAAGTTGAAAATGAACAAAAGAATTTTGGATGAAATGCAGAGTGAGTAAAACAAGGGAGACTATCCAGAAGTTATGTACAGAGGTAACAAAGGCATGGGGATGTGTTTCAGCAGCAGATAAACAAAGGCAGCAGTGAGTTGGGCATTGGACATGGAACTAGGACACGTCTTAGTGATGCAGCAGATTTGTGCTCTGAAGCCACAAGGTTACAGTCTGGCCCAGTTACACTGTTGCCAATGAGGTTGAGTCTGGAGTTAAGGAACAGAGTGGGTGGCAGGGTCTGAAGCAATGACTTTGGTCTTCCCGGTGTTTAGGAGGAAATTTCTGCTTATCCACTTCTGAATGTTGGTCAAGCAGATTGACCATTTAGCGACAGAGGATTAGTATGTTGAAGTATGGGTGCTGTATAATATGCAGTAATCATACATATAGGGAAACAATACTGGATTTGTCCCTGTGGCTGAAATTAAAGCCTACTTTCTGTACAGCCTGTGACGTTAAATTGTATTTGCAACTACATGCAACTCCGTATCATCTCAGCCGTAAGAGTCGTACAGCACAGACGGGCTCTTTAGCCCACATCCATCCCATCTACCCTAATCCCACTTGCCTATATTTGGCATCCTTCCAGGCCTTGCCTTTTTTAGGTGCCTTTCTAAATGTCTCTTTAACCTTATGATTGTATCTGACTCCAGCACCTCCTCTGACAGCAAGCTCCAGAAATCAAGAAATCTGTGTAAAAAAAAAATCCCTCAAAACCCCTTTAAAACTTCATCTCACCTTAAACCTATGCCTTACCTTTTTGATACCCCGACTATGGGATCTCTTTTATCAATTTAAGAAATTAATCTTTAAGAAATGCGTGGGCAACACATACCCCTTTTTAAAGCTAGTTGATCAACAATTGTGTGAAAGACCTCGCTAATTCTATTACTGCAGTAAAATGAATTTTGCTTAAATGGTGCAGGGTACTGCAAACTCCATCACACAATTCATAACTCTGAATGGAAGCCGTACATCTTTCTCGAGGAAAAGTAATGAGATAGGTGATTGATACAAGTTTTCTCAAAAAGTTAATTTTTGTCCAGCATCTGGAGGCTATCAATTTGAATTTATCTATTAATTTTACATAGGAACTTTTCTCAACACAATGTTATGGAATAGATTTCAAAATCAAACCAAATTATAAAAAGGTGATCTAATAGATCAAGAGTGTGCTAGAGAGGGAGTGAGAATTCCTATGCTTAGGTCCTAGTGATAGGAATGCCATTGGTAGAGCCATTACAAATGGTATTAGCTTAGGCCTGATTTTTCCAGTTGTCACTGATACCAAAAGACCTACTGAGAATTTGTTTTTATATTTTTCATATCAATAAAATTGGGTTGGTGATATGTTTTAAATATCACCCGTGCACATTTCAAGGGCATTTCAAAATGTGACTATGGTGCATAAAATAATAACGTGTTTGTGGATATCTGATAGAATTCATTGATCAGTGATGTGACCAGAATAATTTGGGAGGCAGAGAGAGACTGAAAAAAAATAGAAATAGCAAAAGGGAACAATGGCAATAGCAAAAAATAACAGGGAACTGTGACTGAACTTCAAATGTAGAAACTATGAATTCCATTTTTTTTTGTTACAACTTATTTTGGAGACCAGAAGCTTATGAATGATTAATGCTTTTTTTTTTGAAAAGCCAAGGACATCCTATTTTGTCAAAAAGAAAACAGAAAAACTCTGAACTGAAGCAAAGATGCCAAGTATTCCAAATCTTGGTTTTATGCCAGAGGTCAGATTAAAACAGAAAGGTTACAATTATAAATTATAGAAATAGTAATGGGCAAAGCTTCAGAAGAATCTGAAAGTTGAAAAGTCAATAGATATGGATGTCATGGATGAGTTGAGCCAGGAAAGGAGTTAAACAGTGTTCTTAGGGTTCTTTGAGTTGGAGTGGATTAAGATTAACAAAGAGAGAAATTGCATTTAAACAGTACCTTTAATGACCATTTTACATCTCATAAATTCTTCATACTTTTAAAGTGTAAAGCCTGTTACTTTAAATAAAACAAGCAGCTAATCTCTATATATGTTTAACAGCATTGAACAAACAGCAAATTACAAAGATGAACTGGTTAATCTCCTTGATTGTAATGGATGAAGGATGAATTTTGACCAGGAGCCAAGGGATATTCCCTGCTTTTCTTCATGGTGCCATGGGGTCATTTTCCTCCATCAGAACATATTGACTCAAGGTTTAATTCAAAAGATTCACCTCCAATAACATAGCAAAGTTAGTGGTGCTGCGATATCAGTCTAGATTACATGCAAAAGTCCAGGAACAGGGCTTGAACCCAAAAGTTTCTTGAGTAAAATTCAGTTTACCATATATTACTATACATTAGTTCTATATCATGGATCCTTATGTGCAGGATAATGAGATCAGTGCAGGTATGGGAGAATGGAATTAAGGGTGAAAATTAAAGCTACATTGCAGACGATGACCTGGTGTTGGTGAAGTAGTGAATTTAATTTGCATCTTGTAGGTTGATGGTATCATGTTTTGAAGCCATGTTGCTGGGTTTCAACTTGTTACAGTAATCAAGGTGTAGCTGACTAGTTAATTGCAGAGTTTAAAACACCAACTCCATTCATTTCTACTCTACTGTTGTACCAATGCAAGTAAACATTCTATTGAATGCTGACTGCTGTGAATTGACTCTAGCTCTTAATTTTTCATATCAGTCCTAAGCCATTCCAACAATTTGAATCTCAAAACTATTCATGGACAGCTTAACACTTCTTTATAATAAGATTCAACTGCCTTTTCTCTAACTTTTTATCCATTTCAGTCTATAGTATCAGAACTGCTTCCTTCCATTCCACTATCAAGTATCATTTGCAAAAGTGCTGTATTGTTTTTGAATCAAATTCATTGATATACATTAGTAAAAGGGCAGCACTACTAAAGTACCCCACAGATCTTTCTCCTAACACCAAAAGAAACACACAATGACTATTTTTACCTGCCCACCAACTTCTTAATAATTTGTTGCTTTAACTACAATTTTCATGTGGGCCATAGGATTTTCCACCTTTCAAATGGATTGTCATTTTCTCAAGACAACTGATTAAGTAGGATCTTTCCATTCTGAAATAATGCAGGCTGTTTTTTTTCGCTAGCTTACTGTCATACACATAACTTGCTTAGTGGTTAAACCAGAACACCACCCCAACCGAAGCCGAGGTAGTTCACTACAGGCAGGACACAGAGTTATTCTGTCTACCAGAGATAATATAATCATGTTTTTCGATTAACAACTGAGAGAAACAGAAAGAGTTAGGAAATGCTACTTGACCTGCCAGATACAGGTGCCAAGAAAAACAGTGTTATTATTTCAGATCTAACAAAAGGTCATCAACTTGGAAATTTAAGTTTGCTTCTCGCGAATGCTATTTCAACTGCTGAGTATTTCCAGCGATGTGTTTATACTTCAGACCTCCACAGTATTCTGGTTTGGTAATGTGCGAGGGTTATCAATTTGCTAATGATACTGATTTTATTGCAATATCCATTACTTGAATAGTGAATCTTGTTTGTAGATAATTCCCAATATTGAACTATACTAAAATCATCATGGAACAAGAAATTTTCAGTAAAAATGTTGGATTTTAACAAACTGCCAATTTATTTACAATAACTGAAAATTTGTGCAGGGTCTATGCATGTAAGTATTTGTTAAAATATTACAATCAGCTGATTTCCTTAATATATTGTTAAAAAGGTTACTTGATAGTTTGGAGGATTAAATGGCTTCAAAGTGCTACAGATGTAACTCATTTCATGCTCAATTCATCGTTTGTATTGAAATCACCTCAGATACGTAGGAATTGAAGGGCCACATATTATTTTCTTTCCAAATTAGAATTTATTTTATTAAACAAAAGATGTTCTTAATCTGAAAATAAAAAAAATAGATGCCAGAAATCTGAGATAAATCAAAGTGCTGGATGTACTCAGCAATTCAGTCAGCATCTGTGGAAAAGGAAACTGAATTAATGTTTCAAGTCAATGATTTTATTTTAAATCAAAATTTAATCTGTTTTCTGAAAATTCATCAATCTGAAACTTTAATTTCTCTCCTTATGGATGCTGAGGGAACTGACGAGAATTAAAATCGATGTGCTGGACATAAAAATTTTTAATCTGTTCCCTATTTGGGGAAACTGGTTGAAAAAGGCAGTCAAAAAACACTTTGTGAAAATGAAATCAAGCTTGCCATAGATGCTTTCCATGGTCAAACAGGCTATCCATTTCTGCATTCAGACATGAAATGGCACAAAATTCAGCCAAGATAGTCTGGTCTCAGACATGGTTGAGTGAAACAAGAGCAGAAAATGCTGAAACTACTCTGCAGGTCAGACAGCATCTGTGCATTGGGAAACAGAGTTCATGTCTCAGGCTGAAGACCTGAAAAGTTAACTTTGTTTATTCTCCACAGATGCTACCCAACCCATTGAGAATTTATTCCAGATTACTAGTATTTGTTGCTTTTCAAACATGTTTAAGTGCATTGGTACATTTAGTATCAGTTTATACAAATATCAGGCATGTGGACATCAACCTCACTAATCAAAACATCATTAACTAAGCATAAAAATTGCAATTCCTCCTGTCAATTAATACCTGGATAATCTTTTGATGAGTTTATCTGCCCTCCACCCCGAAGAGAACGATACCTGATGTTCCACGAATTCTAATTACCTTCCAGTTTACCATCTGTCGATAAATAGATTAAGATCCCAGGGTAACTTCTGCTAAAATCTAAATTCAAAGACCTTTACTGATTTATGCAGATTAAAATTGGAAGCCCAAGAAACCTCACTGTCATCCACACAACAAGACCAAGTGTAAGGAATTTCTCAGGTGGGAAATGGATTGAAAAAATTCATTGGTAGAAAATAGAGTCTAATACATGCTCTGATTTCAACCACATAATCATATCTAAATATCCAGATGAGATTCTTCCAGCATTTGGTTGTTAATCATTGGAATAAAAATTCTTCAGCAGTTTGAAATTGTGGCAGATATTCTTTAACTCTTGTGGAAGGCTTATATGAAATGTGACTACATTCTTCAAATTGTGAAATAAAATAGCCCAAGCTCTGGTGGTTCAGCAGCTAAGAACATTACCTGATGTGGTATTCAGCTTGTGCACAGCAGGATGTCCCACAAGCATTCCCTAGATTTTAGTTAGTCAATCTCACTGGGAATGGCAGAACTGGTATAGTAATTGGTAATTACCTCAGAACAGCAGTAGCCCAGAACTTATCGTCGTCTATGCAAGTGCTCTAAATCATGCTTTGTGTAAAACATTGGACTTGGGAGCTGAGTCAGCGATTTGAAAGGATGGTGAAGGTCACATCTACGTCAAGAATGTGTTGCTATGGCACAACTCGAGTCAGGTTTTTCCCAGGAGGAAGTGTTGCGGGAAAAAGTTGGGGCAAATGAAGAAACTGTGGTTTTAAAGAAAGAAGAAAATATTTCTAAGAATGAATAATAAGCTTTAAGTAGAGATTATTACTGTGCAGAACAAACATACTTCATAGAAACTCAATCATACTCCTTAAAGGTGCACAATGAAAGCATGATATTAAAGCCACTTTTCAAAAAGATCAAAAGAAATAAATGATTAAAGCATAGCAGTTTAAAAAAGATACAGTAAACAATTTAAAATTCTGTCTACTGCTAAATAACTTAAGTGGGTATTTAGTTTTAACAGGTAGAGGAAAAGGGGAAAACATTGTTTAAATAAAACTTTATTCATTCTGATAGTTGAGAGAATGTGAGATAGGGTATATTTTACTGAAGGCAGATCAATTGCAAAAACGGCTGGATCAAAAGGAGGGAATCTCATCAAAAAGAAGTTGATGTTTTAATCTGGACAAAACTAAAAGGAAGTGGGTAAACATAATCATCGGTAATTGGTCAGACAAACAAGGTACACTGTAGATTTGATCTTCACATGTACATTGCATTGAATTGACTGATCTTAAAGGGAGCAAAATAGGGTCTAACATCTCCAGACCTTACACGGAACATTCTGAGGTAGAGAGTGATGCATAAATTGTAGACTTTGGGATCGGGCTATTGAACATATATGGCCTTTTCAGAGTAGAGAGTGATGCATAAATTGTAGACTTTGGGATTGGGCTATCGAACATATATGGCCTTTTCAGGTCTCAAACTCTTCTTATGTAACCATGACTGCTGACCTGTGGATTATATACCAACCTGGAATAGCACTTTTGAGGAAGTGGGGTAGGAGTGAGAAAATTAAAACTATATTCACAAGATATTAGTGTAATAATTTTATTACAGAGATGACAGCAAATGATGTTCTGGAATGAAAGACACACAAAACTAAAAACTAGCAGTATCAAACAATTGCTAAAATGTATTACATATTGAAGAATATGCAAAAATTAATGTTTCCTCCAGCAGCAGGAATAAAGCACAAACACACACCTGGAAACTATAGATCATATCATGTAATGTTTCTAGCTGAAGCAGTATGTCTTTATCAGGAACATAAATTTAATTCTTCTGATGTTAGCTGAAGTGCAATGCCACGTTTTTTTGCATCAACAGTGTCTTACAAACAGGGAGGAATCTGCACCGATCCTTCCTGGGAAACATGGGACAACTTCAACTGTTGTGTTTGGAATAAGCTACTTCTACTTATTCCAGTCTAAATGGGAAGTAATGAATAAACATCTGAAGAAGGGTTCAGTTTTGGATGTTTTTTTTCCAACCTTGAGGGAAACAAGCCTGATGTAGTCGATCCATTGCTCCGTCATAATAGAAGGAGTACTTTCAGAAAAGTAAATAACGAGTATCAGGTGCTTCAGGTGGACTTCTCTGAAACTACACAACCCAGTATCAAAATGAATTTCAATGTGCTCACTGGAACCAAGCTTGGACCACAATCTTCATTGCTGCAGACATAGCACCTGCTAAAGGTTTCTACTGTGGGTGGCTGGACAATGGTTTAAATACTGGATTCTGGGGGATGGCAGAAAAACATATTAAGAAACAATTTTGATTTAAAGATTACAAGTTTTATTCCTCCCACCAATATTCTCCCAGTGCCAACATAATTTTCAGTCACCCAATCTGCACAGATACCCAGGACAAGGAGATTCATCAATAACCTGGCATAAACAATAGTAACACTTTCCAGGAGTCATAGGATAGTGATTAAGCCAGTGAAGTGCACGATGAACATGTTTCCTTCCTTATTCCAGGAACTTTGAGTCACTGTATACACCGCACTACTACTCAAAATCAGCTAATTTACTAGGGACTGGAAGTCAGCCAAGATCTTCCTGGTCCATATAGATCTTTAACAGAGCCGTTGAATAACTGATTTTAAACCCTAGCATAATTGTCAATAAAATCTTCAGTTACTGTTTTAAAAAAAACACTAGAAACCAGTCCAATGAAAAAACAGTAATGCACAAGTATTTGTGTGAATTACCACTGCACATAATTCAGATGTACCAGAGTAACTGTAATCTAGGACTGACCAGCTTTGTTATGTGTAGATGGGGAGCAACACTACGAAAGCAAAAGGAAGACTATTGATGACTAACTGCCAACCATTTAAGCACATCCAACTCGCAAGCCTTCACAGCTGAGTAAGATCGTGCGAGGTAGACTCAACTTGAAACCCTAATCCTGAATGGAGTACTGAAGAAAATGGGTTGGAGAGTGAGGGAATAGAGCAGAACGTGGTCATTAATGAATTACAACATTTCAGATTTTAAATGTACTATCAATTATTTTATTTAATTGAAGGCATTATGAAATGCCAATTAATATTTTAGGGAGAGAAAGTTATTATTTGATTCAAAGGTAGCTAAGAAACCTCCCACAAAGTGGCAACTTTAAGCAGGCAGATCTAATTTGAAATATGAATGGAGGAGGATTTTATAATGGAAGTGACAAGTGTGACAAAAACATAACAGGAAGTCAAAGAATGTGTAAAAAAAAATCAGAGCAGACATGACTTTTACCTATAACCAATCCCTTGTAGAAGAATTCAATACCAATAGATTATCAATTTGTAAATTTTGAAAATTTCTTGCACAGGCTTAATGAACTTAGTGTTGAATCCTACCCGTGTCCCACCTGCCATAACCCTAGTAAAATGTCACAGTTCAGTTATGTATAAGCCCCCAACAGCATCTGTGGAAGTGACAGAATACACAACTGCAGAAAATGTGCATGTAGCATAGGCATGGTAGTTTTAGCAGAGGGTGGAGAGGGGGCGGGGAAAGGTAAAAGAAGCTACATTTCCTGAAGACTGGAATAAGGACACTAGCTCATGTCTGTAAGGACATTTCTGGTGCTCGTTTACTGGGTCTTTACCGAAACAATAACCTAAACCGTATTTGAGATGGGCCATCCCATAAATATGCCCTCATGCTACTCCTGCTTCCCACTTATCTTTGTTGGCCTAGTAGCTTCTAATGCCTAAGAGTCATTGTTACCAGAGTAAAGTGTAAAGTGTAATGGTCCATATGCAGCAACAAGGTTTCAGGTAGTGGATCATCCTGATAACCTTTGACAGCTTATGCTGTCATGTCTTTTCCATCTCCAAATATCTCTGATGATCAGGGACATTCAGAAAACGGTTGAAATACACTTAAAAAAGTCCACATTTAATTAAAATCATTATTAAAATAATGGAACAAAAACAAACCACTTAGCTTCACTTACCATTTTAAAGTAAATCTATGACATTATTCAAATAAGTGCCGGCTTGATAAAACTTAGGGGCCAGATACAAAGTGCACCCAGTCCCTTGATGAAAAACCATTCCTGGACTCAGTACAGGGGTCCAGGTAACAAGTGCAAGGTTCGATGCATTTCATACTTCCATGCTGCAGTGTGCAAGAGCAGAGGTTCAGAAGTAGCTGACAGTGCACAATAACTAGGTGATGGGTCCCTACAGAACCTTCAGCTAGCAATCAGTGCAACCTAGCCCATTATTCATAGAACTAACAAGGAAACAGGACATATCATATTTAGCAATGAGCCAAGATTAGTTCACAGTCCAAAATATATTGTGAACTTCCACCCTATTCCAATTTTAATACAAATCAAGGTCAATATGGAGTCTGAATGGAAACAAACAGCAGCAGATTTTGGAATCGGTTGAGGCTGACTTCGGTGTGAAGAGACAAGACTATCTATGGCACTCTGGACAAATCTGCTCATGTTTAAACCACAACAGAACAGTTGGGAGGGTTCAAGAAAGAACTTAACATGATACACAACCAGCCTGTACCCTAAAAGGAGCAAATGCTCCATTTCAAAAACAAAAAGCACTGGACAATTAGAGGGGGAAAAGACAAAAAAAAACAAAACTAAAAAGGCAATAACTAGCACAGATCCATAAGATTGGGAGATGTACATTGAACAGCAAAAGTTGACAAAGCAGGCAATAAGAACCACCGGAAAAAAAGTATACAAGGAAACAGGCAAAGTAAAACAAAGCTAAACAACAAATTTAGACAGTTAAGTGGCAATTCGATTTAACATTTTTAAGAATACTTAGATGGAGTCTGATAGCATGGACAGAGGAAAAACTGTGTGTTCATTGGAAAATACTTGACAAGCAGGCCCAGACCTTTCAAAAGTTAGGAGTCATTTCTAGATAGAGTAGTAGCAGAAACTCTTTCACAAAATACTTGGTCAAATGTTAACCTTAAATTCAAGATCGAGATATTTGATAAATATGAAGTGATATGGGGAAAAAGACAGGTATACTGTTGGGCCACAGTTCAGCCATAATCTCTCAGAACAGCAAACAGGCTCAAAGGGATAAAGACCATCTCTCTTGTTCCAATATCACCATCAGGATAAAATCTCAGTTTAGAGTATTGTGTGCAAAGATTACCCATAATTACATTGTTTAGGCAAATCTCTACACCAGGAGCTCAAGGATTGGGGACCTTCTAATTTTGGGTTGTATCACTCTGTTCTGGGATTTGTTATTATATTCATATTTTTCATCATCCCCAAATTTACTAAGCTTACTGAGGTATCACATTTTGCAGAAAATTGATTTATGGGGCACTGGCTGCCTTAAAAGTACCATTAATGAAACTCTTCATTACGTTCAAATTCATTAAGCAGCAGGCCAATCAAATCATAGATGGCAGTAGACCTAGGCCAAAGGCAGTAGTCTTTTCGCTTATCATTCATGTGTCCACTTTCCAATGGAATCACAGAACAATGATTAGGATTGAAACTGATACATAACACAGGTCTCTAGAAACCAATCGCTAGAATGCCAATGTTATTTTTGTCTGGGAACACCTTAACCATTGCTAGAAAATTGAACCCAAGATCTAATTTTGCATGGCTGTGTGCTAAACTGATTTTACTTTTAGCTGTTGAGCATTCATCTAAACTTATTACACCCAGTAGATAATTACAGAGAAAACACAAATTAAACCACCTGTGACTGGGTTCCATTAATGTATAAATTACTTACATTCAAGCTGAAAGAAATGGGTTTCAGTTCATTAACTTTAATTGGTTGATTACTGAATGGTTCATCCTCTTCAGAGACATGTGGTTTGTTACCCAATTCATTATCATCGTTGCTCTCGACTATTTTCTTGCATTTCTGAGAAGGAAGTGTCCAAATAATTTATAAAAAGCCAAATAGACAAATTGAATGAACACACAATATAGATGCAACAATTAAATCCTATAATCTTCAAACTGAGTAAAAGGCATTTAAAGTTTATCCTGCAAATTGCTAGATTTCTTGTTTGGCGAGTACCTGACACAAAAACAAGACTCCAGGATTTGCCAGCAGCAGTGGATGTAAATGGCTTCTATCCCTGGATTGGTGAGGAGAATGAAGTTTGGAGAGAAGGAAACAACCACTGCTCCTTCTAATAGCTACCTCATACTTGCGTAGCTATATTACGTGTGAATCAGAATAAGGGAAACATGTGCCCAGATCTTGATGCGCAGCTTACATACTTCCTGCTATTCAAAGAGGAGTATGGGTGGACAAAAGCCTCTTGAGCCAACTGGTAAAGCATGCATTATGTAATCAGGGTCACACTGACAAACTAAGACAAATTGTGCCCTTCAAACAGCTAAGAAAATCTTTGATAAACAGCAGCACCAAAGTCACAGCCCCACTTTCACTATCCATCAAGCTGTCATTTTTTTTTCCTGATGCTTCTGAATTTTCTTGACGTTCAGAAGCATTCAAAACTGTTAGCATTTGAACAGGTAGAATTTAAAAACAAAATTACCTCAAAGCACAAAGTTTGTCCTACAAATCAGATTGAGTTTTTTTTTGAGGTAATGAAGATTAATAAAGGCAGCATTGTAGATGTTATCTATATGGACTTTAGTAATGCTTTTGACAAGGTCCCTCATAGTAGACCGGCCCTGAAGGTTAACCAAGGGATTCGAAGCATGTTGGTGAATTGGATCCAAATTGGCTGGATGACAGGAGGTAGGGGGTAGTGGTGAAGGATGTTTTCCCGACTGGAAATCTCTAACAAATGGTGTATTGCAGGGATTGGTGCTGGGACGTTTGTTGTTTTTAAAACAGATATAAATGACCTGGATGAGAATGTGGGGCATATGATTAGACCAAGTTTGCAGATGACATGATAAGTGGAGTCGTAGATAGCAAAGAAAGTTGTTTAAAAGACAACGGGACATTGATCAACTAGAAAATTGAGGAGAAATGACAATTGGAGTTTAATCCGAGCAATGTTTAAAAGGCATTTGAACAGTTACTTGCTGAGTAGAGGGATATGGGCCTAATGCAGCAAATGGTATAGGCAAGATGGTTGGCATGGACAAGATGTTTCATGGGCTCATTTGTGCTGTATGTTTCTACAATTATATATGAATAAAATGCAACTTAATGTATTCTTACCTTTCTTCATCAAGCCATAAAATCTCTTTTCAAATGGATGGGCTTGCAGCTCCATTTGTGAAAAGATTCCCCAGCTTAAATACGGGGGAAATTCCTGCAAGTTCAGAGCCAAGAACAGAGTAGTGGCAGATCCACCACTAGAATCCGTCAGCAAGTTTGGGACTTGTGATCAGACCTACATGCAAAGTACCAAACTTCCTGTCATTAAGTGGGCAAATGCAGCCAGTTCATCATGGAACTGCCGGCAAAACCCACCTGATCTTGACCACTAATTCAAGCAGAGAGAGAAAAAAAATGATTTAAGCTCATGAAGGATTAAATGTACAAATTTAATCAGTGGATTCAATCAGCTTGTCTATGCCAGATGTTAATGAATACTTAGAATTCCAGAAGCCACACATATGCAGAGTTTGCGTGGCTATTGATACAAATTGTGAAATTATTTCTTTCCCCTCAGTTTTCTTGTTATCGCATCTTTGATATAAAAAAAATTGAATTGCTCTCACTCAGGTGCCATTTGATATTTATTGTTAATGTAACTCCTCTGAGAGAAATGGGAAAGTACTATGCATTGGCAGCATTTTCTCCAACTTTGTATTTAATTTAATAACTTGACTCCAAAGAAATGTACTCAGAAGCTACTCGTTAGGAAAACCAATATTAGGATTTTAAAAATAAAACTAAAGTTTTTAAACATTCAAACATCATTTGGAGATTGCTTGCTTCTGCCTTCCTGCTCCCATCTTATGAGAAACAGGGAAAAAGGAAGAAAATTCATTGATCTGCTGCCAAACAAATTTGGACAAGATTCCAAGCCAAAGCACCAAATGAGGTTATCCACATGAGGTAATATCAGTTTTCAGGACTTACTACTACTCTCAGAATTACTTTGATAAACCTGCTTCCCCTCTCCCACTTGCACCCCTTTCTCCAAAAGTACTGTAATGCACAGACTCTCACTGCCTTCCTATACTCTTGTCATGCCACACACTTAAAGCTAGGCAAAGAGAGTAGAGTTCCTAATCTCAAATGGTTATGTAGAATAAAGATCAGACTCAAAGTGGTCCCTCGTGCACTGTCTTGCACTTTCTACAAGCTCAAGAAAGTTATTAGGACAAAAATCTTGCCAATATCTTGTACCTTCCAGTGCTGCAACATACAGGCAACTTCAGGCCTTTAGAAATTAGGAAAACTGCAAAGAAATAAAAGGCATTACATGGCCAGAAAGCATTATAAGGAAAGCAAAATATTATTTACCTCTGTGAGTTCTTGTATTGATGAACAACCCATTTTTTTGGTAATAACTTTTTTAACAAGAGGCACAACAGGTTTCAGGTTTGCTGGCAGAGGCATTCCAGCTTTGGCACACATGGCTGCAGCATTGGCTTTTGCTATCTCTAGCAACTGTGCTTTATCTGTAAAAACAAAACATCCTCAGTGGATTATTTTTATTTCTAAAATTATTCTAGAGTAAGCCAATATACATTTTTTTTTAAAATACCCTGGTTTTTGGAGAGAAATAGTCTTCTTCTGTGGAGGAATCCTTTGTGCTGTGGTTATAATACTTATAAAAATGACCGTCTTTAATTAACAAAAAGGGAGACAATACCACAAACGATATTGATTCCATTTTTAGGTATTAAAGTTCAACACTTATTAGCACATTTTCTCTCAAGAACTACAAGTGGTGTTATGGGTTAACCATATCATCCCTTTACTTCTGGGTTATTTGATTGAATGGAATGACTAAAACTCCTTGTTACTAAAGCTAATCTAGGGGACATCATGAATTTCTCCTAAACTATAATCAATCAAAACAGATGTCCTAAAAACTGGCTACGGAAAAGAAAAAAACAAAAATCACATATTTGCAGGAGAGTGAAGTTGCTTATACCCCATCCACTATGGAGCAGCGCATGCAATTGAAACAATACTGGAATAAAACAGTTAACTGACTGAGTTCTTCTGTCCATGCAGTTTAAAAAGCCATTCCCAGCTTTTGTTCTCCTTGCTTCACGTCTATCATGTTTCTTCCCCCCCAACAGTCCCAATTGATTTTGACTGTAAATTGGCCACACATCTATCAAGAATGTATCTAGATTTTCTTGGTCTGCTCACCTTACATTATATTTTCCTCACAACATCAGTGGCAGCAATTCAGTTTATGCCAGCTCACGGAACATTCCCATTCCCCCATACTCTACAGACAGTACAGCACCCCAGGTCAGGATTGAACTTAGGTCCCTGGAGCTATGTGACAACAGCATTAACTGATCCTAAACCACTTCTGCAGCCAATAACCCTGGAAAAAGAAGTAGCCTTGAAGAAACCTACTACACTTGCTAAAAAAAATAAGTTATCTCTTACCCAAATCTGTGAGACGTTCAGGCGTTCTGCTGGTGCTTTTTCTCCTTAAAGGAGATCTGGATCTCCTTCGCCAATCAGGTGACCTCCGTGTCCTCACAAGCCTACTAAGGTATCCTCTAGAACTTGATCGATGACATACCCGGTCGTTGGATCTCGACCTGGGTCTTGGCGAGGGTGATCGCTTTACTCTGGATTTTGATCGCCGGGGAGATCCTGAACGAGTCCTACTCCTGCGCTTTGAACGTGAACTGGACCTAGAACAGCGTCGTGGTTTTGACTTAGACTGACATTTGGACCTTGCTATAGAGCTTGACCTTGATTTATGGTGTATCCGTAAAGGAGAACGAGATTTTGACTTTGACCGTTGTTCTTTCTTTGCTATAGAACGAGATCTAGACGCTTTCCTTTTAGACTTTGGGGATGATTCTGTGTGCTTCTTCCGTTCCCTTGAAGTTGACTTTGATCTATGTCGAGCTGGTGATGGCCTTTTTCTGGAACATGAACTCCGTGATGTATGTCGTCTACTACTTGAGCTGGCAGATGATTTTCTTACAGGAGAACGTTGTGAGTGGGAATGCAACTGGGACTTGTGATGTTTTGTTGACTTTGAATGAGATCTTGACCGACTTCTTTTTGTTTTCCTTTCTTCAGGTCGATCATGTTTATTTTTTTCTTCAACAGTCTGAGTAGATTTTGACTGTACATTGTCTGAACTTCTATCAAGACTCAATCTAGATGCTTGGTCCTGTTCACAGGCTGAAACTGCGGTCAATAGTTCAGAAACATTTCCAGCAGTAGCTGATTCAATACCATTATTTGTGTCAACAGCACTGTTCTCTTTTGCATGTTGATCTATGTTACAATTGTCCTGTGGCAATGGCTTAATTTCAGCCAATGAGCATTCTTTCTCAACTCCTACTGGTACAACTGTATTCACATCAATTGCTTCAGCAACTGTATTTTTATTTGACCCAGTGTTGCCTGATTCCATCAAAAGGGAAGAATTTTCATTCTCTCTGCTACTACATTCAGTGTGTAAAGGCGATTTGGAGTGGGATTTTGATTGTGATTGTGGCTGTAATTTTAAGTCAGAGTCTGACTTCAGACTCATCTGAGATTTTGACCGAGACCTAGAGTGGTCTCTTTTCTTATCATCTTTTTTCCTCTTCTTTTTCTTCTTACTTTTGTGCTTGTGGTGGTGCTTGTGTTTATGTTTTTTGCTTTTTTTTGCTGGAGCGGAACTATCTTCTTTGTTATCCAAAGCTGGGCAATTAACTTGTTCTGTTGTTATGCTGTCCACAGTCACATTCTCTTTATTATCTAAATAAAAATAATGAGAGGCAACTGCCAAGGTACATATTGAAGCTATAACAAATCAATTCTCTTTTGAATCAGAAATTAATGCACACATTTTAAATATAATCAGAATTATAAACAGGTTTATGCAAGTTTTCATAGATAGAATTCCACAGAAATTCTAAGACCATTGAAACCAACATGTATTGGATATTCTGAACTGTCCTTGTACCAGCTGGCATGATGACAAATAATTTCATTATTGGTTTTACTTTTGACTGGTAAAATTTTTCTGGTAGATCCAAGTATTATTTTTCCTTTATTCTCATCATGCAATCTGGATCAGAATGGAATATAATGTCAGATATGAAGTAAACCCATTGCATCACAACAACTTGCATCTTTCTCAAATACAGAAAGATGCAAGTTGCTTTGAATGCAATGGGTTTACATTTGGGAAGAGGAAGTGGTGGAAGGTAATGCCTAACTTCTAAGACCTGCTTAATAATGTGCCAGAACATTAAGAAGATTGTGTCAGTAGCACCCACATTCATTCAGTGCAATTGGAAATGCAAGGCAATTTTTCTGTTCAGATTTCAACTGAGATTCAATGCTGACAGTCAGATCCGTTAAAGTTCAAAATTCAGTCTGAATAAGAGGGTTTAATATGCAAACATAAAGAAAATATTTCTATCTGTGCAGGAATCCAAAACTTACGTTCATATACAAGATACTTGCTAGCAAATCTAATAGGGAATTCAGGACTGTCTTGCTACATTAAAGCACAATACAAATCAAAACTGCTGTTATGTCCACGGGCAGTATTTGGCATGTCATGGCCAAACTTGAAGATTGTGTCCCGTTCTAGACTACACTCCAGTGAATGCCTTACAGAAGAAATACATTAGAAAGATTTGAGGAATGATAAACTTTAGTTATCAAGATTGACTGTAAAAGTTGGGATTATTCTCCTTGGAACAGAGGAAGTCAGGAGGGAGAGCAAAATTTTATTGGGTCATGAACCAGTGGACAGAGAATGAAAGCTAATAGCAAAAGAACAAAAAACAGTTTTTCCTCCTGTAACTTTTTAGGCAGTGAGCGGCTAGGATCTGCAATGCACCACTAAAAGGGGATAATGCCAGGGCATTCAGTCATGGCCCTAAGAGAACTGAATTAGTACTTGAATAGAATGCATTTGTAGGGTAAGGGGAAGAAAGCAGGGAATGGGATTAGTTGGATTATGCTTGCATATAACTGTCTCAGGCTCGAAGGCTGCATGGTAAGTACAGGAGAATGAGAAGCCAAATAGCAGTCCCCGAATCACAAGAAAAAATGGATCTTCAAATAAAACGAAGGCAGAATTTTAATACTGTATGGTGTATCCACTAGTTTAAATTTCAATAATGCTTTTTAGGAATAGGAGAGAAAGAACATCTGTACTCACCAGGATTATCACTTTGCTTTTCATCTAAGCTGGATAATGCATGATCACTACTGTTTACAATCTGTTCATCCTGCGTGTCCACAGTGGTACCAGCCACAACTTCAGATTCCTTTGGCTCCACCTCCAATTTAATTTCACCATTTGCCTCATTGATCACCTTTCCACTAGAAAAGTAAAAGAAAACTTGGAACTTACAACTTAAATCTACAAATATTTTCATGGTTGAAATCTCACTGTTGTGACCAAATTATTTAAAGCAAAAAGCAAACTGCTGGAGGAACTCATCAGGTCAAGCAGCACCTATGGATAGAAATGGACAGTTAACATTCCCCGTCAAGACCCTTCATCTGGAGTCCAGATGAATGGACTTCAACCAAAATGTCCATTGTCCACTTCCCTCCACAGGTGCTGCCTGACCTGTTGAGTTCCTACAGCAGTTTGCTTTTTGCTCCAGATTCCAGCATCTGCAGTCTCTTGCGTCTCCATTATTTAAATTTAAGTAATGTTTTAACCATTTATCCATATTCTATAATGCAATACACATTGTGAATAACCCCCCAAAGCATGACATGCTAAGTTCTTTACAACCACGCAAGTGGCAAGACCTATTACTCATGCACAAGCCTTGGATGTCTTTGTTGGAAAACAGTCAACTGTAGGGAACAGTTCTGTCCTCACTTGAGATCTATACAAAATCTCAGATGATGCAACAAAGTAAAGAATAACAGTTAAAATCAATATTTGGAAGAACTCAAAAATAATACAAATGTTATGGAAATTTCAAATCCTTCCAGGACAGTAACATTAAAATGTCTTTATTCATGAAATGTTGCTCTGAGCAGTATTTGTGATTCATCTTCTTACCAGTAATAAGCCACTTTGTATGTAATGGATGAATATCAGGTCATTCTGATAAAGATTCCAAAAAGGAAATCTACTAGCAATATGGCAAGATCAAGAAAAGCACTGCCTGGATTCCCAAAGCAAAAATCTTGGTCAATGAATTGCGATGGTTCCACCAACATACAATTAGTAAATGAAATGGAAATGCAGGATCACTGACAGCAGGGACCCTCATGCATGCTGATCAAGCATTCACTGGTCAATGCTAATATGCAGGGTACCACATTTTCATGCAAACTAGAATAAAAACCAAGTGCTGGAAATACTGAGCAGGTCAAGCATGATTCTGCAGAGAGAAATGGAGATGACATTCCAGGTTTACAACTTTGTTTTTATTTCAGATTTATAGCACCTGTAGCTTTTTTTTAAATTTTCTAAATGGCCCTGGTTCATTGCCATACCAGAAATTCTCAAAGTTATTAATGACCCATAAAAAATAATTTTTAAAAATAAAGGACTCGGGATTAAATTACAATTAACCACCAATTATCTGTTGTCTTAATTCAGGAACTCCTGGAATTCAGTAACCATGGCATGTGCCATTTTAATCTTTGTCTTTCTGAGAGTAACACTAAGTGATAGAGAAATAGCAACTTCAGTAGAAATATGAAGTACAGGTACTACTCCACTTACAAATAGTTAATTCACAACTTGATGCTATAATGCCATTGAGACTTTAGGGCAGACTTCTGTTTATGAATCCATTTTCTGTTCTAATGAGTAGTGCACTGCACTCCACCAATACAAAACCCACAATGCAATTCATTCAGCCTTTTCAATTTGCAAAATTTTGTTTAACAAAATAGATTCCAGGAATGCAACCTTTTTTGTAAATCTAGGAATGCTCACATGCATTTATGCACGTGCACCAGTCACACATGGGGTTAAGGTCATCAGATTCTATAAAAAAGGATTTGCAATTGATGAGGAATTATGTGGATTGTCCGGAAAAGGCAAGATTAAACCCAGCTCTTTCCAAGAATCAGAAACAGCACAACAGGATTAATTGCTTCCCTCTGCATTTCAAAGTTACAATGATTTTATGCAGTGATTATGAACAAACTTGACAGCATATATCAACTTGAAATAACAGATTTTCATAGGTAGCAGGAATCCTCCCATCTTGCATGCCACCCTTCCCACCAAATTCTCTTTTCTGCCTCTCAACTTGATGCAATATGGCACAGTTTGAAACCAAGTCAATTGTAATTATTGAAACACAGAGAAAGTGTTGATTCAACACAAGACTGAACATGCTTTAACATTATTTTAAAACTGTATGCTAATTCTTTCATAAAGTTATCCTTTTACATTCGTAAATGTTATTTTAGCATCCTTCCTTTCCTTTAAGACTTTCCTTAAACCTACGTCCCTGGCCAAGTTTTTAGTCACCCATCCTAATAGCTCCTCCTTTTGCTCAATGCCAACATTTGTCTGATTATGTTCCAGTGAAGATCCTTGGGATGTTTTCCTACGTTGAAGGCACAATGTGAATGCAAACTATTGTTGCTAAATACAAGACTGATGTATAACAGCAAAAATGCATTTTCTCTCAATGGGAAGTGACAGAACAGCTTTGCTGGATAAAATACATGACAACCAACTCCACCAAAAATAAATGCTTACTAGGATCAGGCACAGCGAACCAAAGCTATTACTTTATTGCATGCTATCATGAGAAAAGAACAGATTGCTTTATTAAATTTCCTCACAACTCAGATTTGTGGGATGATATTTACACCATTTATTAAATGAACAATTCAAACAGGCTTGGCAATTAAACTTCAAGTGCCCATTACATTTTAATGAAATCAGTGAACCAAATGTGTGCCCTAATATTTCACATGATCTGCTGTAGGTCACTGAACTAGTGACAATACTGCATAATCATCATGTTACCCAATCTACCAAACTGCTACAATCAAGATCTGTAAGCTCTACCTATTAATTCATTCTGAGCTAACTCCCACAGTGACTGAAGCTTTACAATTACAGTCACAGGTTTTCTCAAATCATGTTCCACTTTTATTCTCTTCTCAATGTAACACTCTTCCCAACACATTAAGGAATTATTTCCAATTTATTGATAAAGAGTAAAAATATTTAAACAACTAGAGACTATTAATACATCATCTCAAACATCTTACAGTCTCATCACCACAGTGGCAAACTTGTAATCACTCATTTTAAGTGCAATATAACTTGAAATATGTTAGCCTGGATCTTATGATGAAACTACCAGCATTGTGGTATAAATCGGACAGTAACCTCCAGCATCCACAGTTATAATTTGATGCAGAGAGAAATAAAATCACCTGATATTCAACAAGCTTTGTTATATCAGCACTTCACTACCTAATTCAGATTTAAAACACAGGTGTGAACTTGGCCACAAGTTACACAATAACCACACTAATACAACATTCCAAGTCTTCATTGCAGTTGCATGCAGTCCCTGGGTTACGCAAGAACCATGAACTGTCCATAAGCCAATTTTTCTGAAAGTCAGAAATATCCATTTTCTACAGCTACCCATATCGTGTCACTCTGCATACACCTCCTATAATTCTTTCATTTCATCCGATATTCACCCTAATGCTATCCATAATTAAACTAATGGAATATACAGTATACTGTATCCAGTTGTTAATGAATGCCACAAAAAAACTTCGTTTTTTTTTCAAAGCTATCTTCAAATATTCTTTAAAAATTTATGGGAGAATTTGCATAAAGTTGGATTTCTGAGAGTTATGTCTTCCATAACCCATGGAGCCCTGTACTGAAAATAACGTTAAAAGATATATAGCCTCTTTTCCTTAGACTTTTAATTATTGTTGATCATTTGTCTGTTATCTCTCTTTCTTAATCTCATTGTTCCCTTCTTTTAATTTGCTTTATAGATATAATTTTACATTGAATTAATAACTTTTACTTTAGACTCTGCATGCCTCAGTGAAGACTCTTCAATTTGACTCACTGAAGTGACACATTGTTGTTTTTCTTGCGCACGTACTTTGCAGATTCACTTCAGGAAACGTTATGATGAAAATGATGTCTAAGTTTTCCAAACTGCCACTGAAAAGCTTGTGAAAGGTTTGTGGACAGCTGTAAACATATACAAAAGCGAGAGCACTTTTCAACTTATTACAAAAACTGGACAAAATATTCCATCAATACCCTAGCACAAATGCAAATAGATCAAACAAATTCATGTGCCCAGTATTATATTTGCAAACAATATAAATTAGAAGCTTATTGTATTAGATATACAATGGAGCTCAGATAATTTTACCACAAAATCCACCATGCAACAGCAGACTAATATCTTACAAGCAAACTGTAATATTCATCCTTTAGTACGTTAACTCATGAAGCAGACTGGATCCCCAACATGTTAAATCGAGTCCAACTTCCAAACCTCTGCCACACTGCTGCAGAAGGAAAATTAAGATGATACCACTGTTGTTGGTAAAATCTCAGATAGCGACGAGAAGGTGTGCAGGAGTGAGATAGATCGGCAGGTTGAGAGGTGTTGCAACAACAACCTCACACTCAACAACAGCAAGACCAAGGAATTGATTGTGGACTTCAGGAAGGGGAAGTCGAGAGAACATGCACCATCCTCATTGAGGGGTCAGCAGTGGAAAGGGTGAGCAGCTTCAAGTTCCTAGGCTTCAACATCTCAGAAGATCTATCCTGGGCCCAACACATTGATACAATCAACGTGGCAGCACACCAGTGCAAATTTCCATAGATGTACGGCGGAGAGCATTACAACTGGTTGCATCACAGCCTGGTATGGAGGCTCCAATGCACGAGATCGCAAGAGGCTGCAGAGGATAGACTCAGCCAGCTCCATCACGGGCACAACCCTCCCCACCATCGAGGACATCTTCAAGAGACAGTCCCTCAAGAAGGCAACACCTATCACTAAGGACCCTCACCATCCGGGACATGCCCTCTTCTCAATACTATCATCAGGGAGGAGGTACAGGAGCCTGAAGACCCATACTCAACAATTTAGGAACAGCTTCTTCCCCTCCGCCATCAGGTTTCTGAACGGTCCACGAACACTACCTTGTTATTCCTTTTTTGTTTGTACTATTTTCTAATTTATAGCAGTTGTTGTCTTTCTACTGTACTGCTGCTGCCAAACAACAAATTTCATGTCATACAAGTCAGTGATAATCAGTAGAATGCTACTGTGCACCACCAATTAACCATTCCAATGAAGCAGAAGCCAAGGAGCAGCAAGCACATTGCCCACGAATCATAAGGGAAAATAACATTACAGGGGGAAAAAAAAGGTAAACATAGAACTGTATTTTTCTTATAGTTGTTTCCCCAATCAAAGCATACAAAACAAAATCCTATACAGGATGTTCCCTCCCCCATATGGTCTATTGGTTGATATCTGCAAATATTGATCAGTTAAATACAGCTTCAGCACCACTCATTGTGCTGGACAAATCTCCACAACACTTTAGCAGCTCACCAGTTGTAATTATACCATATCTCTTCCATAAAAACAAAGCCAAGTAATAACCTATTGTTTCTTGTTACAGCATTGAATCTCAACAGATTTCAGTTCTTAGCATGTGAGGCAATATCCTGCTATAGTTCCAATGCCATTTTGGTTAAAAAAAACACATAGATAACAGTGTCAATAAATGTTAATACCCAAAATACCAGATGTTGAAAGATTAAATCATTTCATTTTTGGGGAGAATTGAGGATCTTCACATAGCAAATATCAACTCTTGGGCAACTGGGATTACAAGGACAGGAGCTCTGTGTCAAGCCTACTGGCCTGCTACTCCCTGCTGTCTAATCTTCTGTGGTGAATTGCTGGGCTGCTGTATTGAGCTTGCTGAACTGGACTAGGCCCTCTGGGCCACTGGTCTGAGTCCCATTGGTCAGCACCCTGCTTATACTTGGCTTGTGTCTACAGAACCAGATTTTCTTGTCTGTGCCTGCCCTGCTCTGCAAATGTCCTGCCCTATGGCTGCCAGATTGGGCACCACAGTCTCAATCCTTCCAACTGGTTTGGATGTCCTCAATCCAACAAATATCTAGCCCTGGGAACCCAACCACATCCACAAACCTGCAGCATCATCGCAGGCTGCCACCACCAACCCCCCACCACCCAAGCTCTCAAATTACTGCCCCCCCCACCCATCCAAGCTCTCAAATTACTGCCCCCCCCACCCATCCAGATGCTTTTCCCGAGTTCCTGCACGGCCAATCACGCATCACTGTTTGCCATGCTTTCTCTTCTACCACCCGCACCCCCGCCCACCAAAAACGCTGGGCTCCTCTTCCCCACCCCCCCTCCCCAAGATACCAGGCTCCCCTCCTCTTCCCCACCCCCCCCTCCCCAAGATACCAGGCTCCCCTCCTCGCGCCCACCCCCCCCCTCCCCAAGATACCAGGCTCCCCTCCTCTCGCCCACCCCCCCCCCCCCAAGATACCAGGCTCCCCTCCTCTCGCCCACCCCCCCCCCCCCAACATACCAGGCTCCCCTCCTCTCGCCCACCCCCCCCTCCCCAAGATACCAGGCTCCCCTCCTCTCGCCCACCCCCCCCCTCCCCAAGATACCAGGGTCCCCTCCTTTCGCCCACCCCCCCCTCCCCAAGATACCAGGCTCCCCTCCTCTCGCCCACCCCCCCCTCCCCAAGATACCAGGCTCCCCTCCTCTCGCCCACCCCCCCCTCCCCAAGATACCAGGCTCCCCTCCTCTCGCCCACCCCCCCTCCCCAAGATACCAGGCTCCCCTCCTCTCGCCCACCCCCCCTCCCCAAGATACCAGGCTCCCCTCCTCTCGCCCACCCCCCCCTCCCCAAGATACCAGGCTCCCCTCCTCAAGATACCAGGCTCCCCTCCTCTCGCCCACCCCCCCCTCCCCAAGATACCAGGCTCCCCTCCTCTCACCCACCCCCCCCTCCCCAAGATACCAGGCTCCCCTCCTCTCGCCCACCCCCCCTCCCCAAGATACCAGGCTCCCCTCCTCTCGCCCACCTCCCCTCCCCAAGATACCAGGCTCCCCTCCTCTCCCCCACCCTCAAAATACCAGGCTCCCCTCCTCTCCCCCACCCCCCCTCAATACAAGGCTCCACTCCTCTCCCCCCGCCCAAATACCAGAACCCCTCCTCTCCCCCACCCCCCCCCCTCAATACCAGGCTCCCCTCCTCTCCCCCACCCCCCCCGAAATACCAGATCCCCTCCTCTCCCCCACCCCCAAAACACCAGGCTCCCCTCCTCTCCCCCACCCCCAAAATACCAGGCTCCCCTCCTCTCCCCAACCCCCAAAATACCAGGCTCCCCTCCTCTCCCCACCCCCAAAATACCAGGCTCCCCTCCTCTCCCCACCCCCAAAATACCAGGCTCCCCTCCTCTCCCCCACCCCCAAAATACCAGGCTCCCCTCCTCTCCCCCACCCCCAAAATACCAGGCTCCCCTCCGCTCCCCCCCCCAAAATACCAGGCTCCCCTCCTCTCCCCTACCCCCAAAATACCAGGCTCCCCTCCTCTCCCCAACCCCCAAAATACCAGGCTCCCCTCCTCTCCCCCCCCCAAAATACCAGGCTCCCCTCCTCTCCCCCCCCCCAAAATACCAGGCTCCCCTCCTCTCCCCCCCCCCCAAAATACCAGGCTCCCCTCCTCTCCCCCCCCCCAAAATACCAGGCCCCCCTCCTCTCCCCCCCCCAAAATACCAGGCCCCCCTCCTCTCCCCCCCTCCCCCCCCCAAAATACCAGGCCCCCCTCCTCTCCCCCACCCCCCCCCCAAAATACCAGGCCCCCCTCCTCTCCCCCACCCTCCCCCCCAAAATACCAGGCCCCCCTCCTCTCCCCCACCCTCCCCCCCCCAAAATACCAGGCTCCCCTCCTCTCCCCCACCCTCCCCCCCCCCCAAAATACCAGGCTCCCCTCCTCTCCCCAACCCCCAAAATACCAGGCTCCCCTCCTCTCCCCACCCCCAAAATACCAGGCTCCCCTCCTCTCCCCACCCCCAAAATACCAGGCTCCCCTCCTCTCCCCCACCCTCCCCCCCACCCCAAAATACCAGGCTCCCCTCCTCTCCCCCACCCTCCCCCCCCCAAAATACCAGGCTCCCCTCCTGTCCCCCACCCGCCCCAGAATACCAGGCTCCCCTCCGCTCCCCACCCCCCACGAAATACCGGGCTCCCCTCCTCTCCCCAACCCTCCCCCCCCAAAATACCGGGCTCCCCTCCTCTCCCCCACCCCCCCCCCAAAATACCAGGCTCTCCTCCTCTCCCCCACCCTCCCTCCCCCCAAAACACCAGGCTCCCCTCCTCTCCCCCACCCTCCCCCTCCCCAAAACACCAGGCTCCCCTCTGCTCCCCCACCCCCCCCGAAATACTGGGCTTCCCTCCTCTCCCCCACCCCGCCCAATACCAGATCCCCTCCTCTCCCCCACCCTCCCCCACCCCAAAATACCAGGCTCCCCTCCTCCCCCCCCAAAATACCAGGCTCCCCTCCTCTCCCCCCCCAAAATACCAGGCCCCCCTCCTCTCCCCCCTCCCCCCCAAAATACCAGGCCCCCCTCCTCTCCCCCACCCTCCCCCCCCCAAAATACCAGGCCCCCCTCCTCTCCCCCACCCTCCCCCCCCAAAATACCAGGCTCCCCTCCTCTCCCCCCCCAAAATACCAGGCCCCCCTCCTCTCCCCCACCCTCCCTCCCCCCAAAACACCAGGCCCCCCTCCTCTCCCCCACCCTCCCCCCCCCAAAATACCAGGCTCCCCTCCTCTCCCCCCCCAAAACACCAGGCTCCCCTCCTCTCCCCCACCCTCCCTCCCCCCAAAACACCAGGCTCCCCTCCTCTCCCCCACCCTCCCTCCCCCCAAAACACCAGGCTCCCCTCCTCTCCCCCACCCTCCCTCCCCCCAAAACACCAGGCTCCCCTCCTCTCCCCCACCCTCCCCCCCCCCAAAACCCCCGGCTCCCCTCCACTCCCCCACCCTCCCCCCCCCCAAAACACCAGGCTCCCCTCCTCTCCCCCACCCTCCCCCCCCCCAAAACACCAGGCTCCCCTCCTCTCCCCCACCCTCCCCCCCCCAAAATACCAGGCTCCCCTCCTCTCCCCCACCCTCCCTCCCCCCAAAACACCAGGCTCCCCTCCTCTCCCCCACCCTCCCCCCCCCAAAAATACCAGGCTCCCCTCCTCTCCCCCACCGCCCCTCAACACCAGGCTCCCCTCCTCTCCCCCCACCCAAATACCAGATCCCCTCCTCTCCCCCCACCCCCCCTCAACACCAGGCTCCCCTCTCCCCCCCCCCTCCAATACCAGGCTCCCCTCCTCCCCCCCCGCTCAAATACCAGGCTCTCTCCCCAACCCCGACAAACACCACACTCCTGGGGTCACTCATGGGCCGAACGGCCCAGACGTCAAGAACAACAGCCGCCAACCCTCTGCTGCCAGCACTCAGCACCGGCGAAGCCCCCCCCCCCCGCCGCCCGGCCCGGAGCCGGGGCAGCTGCCGCCGTCCGGTCCAGCGGAGGCCGCACGGATCCACCGCCAGCCCGGGCAGCCGAAAACACATCCCCCTCCTTCCTCGTCTTCCGTCGGCCCGGACCTGGTCCACCTTGTTTATCGAGCTGTCGCGCCGTTACCTCTGGTGCTTCTCGTCTTCTATCTCCTTGATCTTCTTCACCACAAACGAGCGGAAGATCTCCTCGATGTTGGTCGCCATGGTAGTTGTGCAGCCTGCGGCCTAGGCCTTCCCACAATGCAACTGCTTCTTCAGTCCCCGCCGCCAGGGGGAGCAATGAGGGCAATAAAGCACAGAGCACAAGGTTGGTGTCTGGGATTTATTGTGGGGATAGGACAAGGGAACGAAGTCTGATCATGTTACAGATAAATATATAAATAGACTCTACAAAAACAAAGTACTAAAGACGCTGGAAATAGAAGACTCTTGAACCAACGGGCACAACCATAATCAGTACTGTTTAGCAACACTATGACCACTTTGCACTGAAATGGACTGTTATTTTTTGTTCTAGTTGTGTTCTTTCTTGTAAAAATTGTGTATAATTTATATTTTTCTTGTCAATGCTGTTTATATGGTGCTATGTGCCTGTGATGCTGCTGCAAGTAAGTTCGCACAGGTGCAATGAAAAACTTACTTCAATGAAAAACTTGTGCATTTGACAATAAACTCCACTTTGACTTTGACAAAAATGCTTGGTGTTCCCAGGAGGTCAGGCATCATCTGTGGAAAGTCAACATTTTTTGGTCAATGACATTACACCAGGACTGGAAAAAGTTAGAGCTAAGTAGAGTTTTATCATATATTGCGGGATGGAAATCATATCAGAATAAAAGGGTAGATTGCAGGAGAGATCAAATAACAAAAGGGTGATACATCAAGGTAAAAAGTTTAATTATTGGATGAATATAGATACTGAGATGTAAACGGGAGAAGTAGAATTTTATGTTAGTCTTGTAATTCAATACAACATAGAGCGAGGCAAGTTGCCACATCAAGTCCATGCCAGCTCTCAGAGCATTCTTATCAGCTGCATTGTCCCAATTTATTTCCCTGTAATCCATTCTTTCTCACATGCCCATGAACTCCCTCTTGCTTCTCCTACCACCCATTTTCTCTAGAACAAACTAACCTACCAGAATGAGGTTAGGATGTGGGAGGAATTGCAGAAATATGATAGAAATATGATGGAATTTATCCAAAAATATGATGGAAAAATAATTCCAATATTAGAATTTGAAATAAAATCAGAAAATGCTGGTAATACATCTTTGTTTAATTATGTGATCATTATTATTTATTTAGAGGGGACTTGACAGAAACATATAATTATTGTTAGTAATCAGGAAATGCTTATTATTATACTTCAGTTATAAAAAGTTTTGATGAGACCACAACTGGAATGGCACATACTATTTTAGTCTTCTTTTCTAGAAGGATATATTTGCCAGAGAGGGAATACAATAAAGATTCACCAGACTGCTTGGCATGCCAGTGAGAAAAGATTGGGTATATTAGGCCTGTATAATCTAGAGTTTAGAAGAATGTGAGGTGATTTCATTGAAACTTCCAAAATTCTCGCACAGCTCAACAGGGAAGATGTTTGCCCCGGGTAAGGAGTCTGGAATCAGTGGTCACAATATCAAATAAGGAATAGACCATTTAGGATTTAGATAGGAAGAAATTTCTTCATTCAAAGTGTGGTGAATCTTGGAATTCTCTACCCAAAGGGCTGTGGAGGCTCAGTCAATGAATTAATTCAGAACAGAGATGGATATATTTCTAGATATTAAGAGAAAAAAGAGATATGGAGCCAGTGCAGCAAAATGGATCCAAGGTAGAAAATCACCATGATCTTGATGAGTGCAGAAGACTCGAAGGACCAGATGGCCTAATCTTATTCCTGATTCTTCTCTTCTAATGTTCTTTAAAACATTAAATCCAGCAGGCACTAATGTGCTTAATCCCCACATTTTCTATTTTAATGTTAAATTTTACGGAGACTGGTAGGAAACAGTGCAATTTGAGGGAATTTCCAGAAGAGTGGGAGATGAGGAAGTTATTACTTAGAAACATTAGAAGCAAGCTTGCAGATGATGCAAAGATAGGTGGAGGAACAGGTAGTGTCGCAGAGGCAGGGAGTCTGTAGAGTGGACGTGGAGAGGATGTTTCCGTTAGTAGGAGAGTCAAGGATCCGAGGGCACAGCCTCGGAATAAAGGGGTATCCCTTTAATACTGAGATAAGGGGGTATTTCTTCAGCCAGAGGGTGGTGAATCTGTGGAATTCATTGCCACAGAGGGCTGTGGAGGCTAAGTCAGTGTGTGCATTTTAGGCAGAGATTGATAGGTTCTTGATTGGTAAGGGGGTTTAGAGTTACGGGGAGAAGGCAGAAGAATGAGATTGAGAAAAATAAATCAAATGATTGAATGGCGGAGCACTCTCGATGGGCCTAATTCTACTCCTATATCTTATGGTCTTATGGAAGCAGGAGTAAGCCAAACACCACCTTTAACCTGTTTTGCTGTTCAATGAGGTGATCCAGTAACTAGTCCACTTGTACACAGTCTCCATATCCCTTGATTCTTAATGTCCAAGAATCCATCAATTTAAGCTTTCAGTGCACTGAATCCAAGAACATCTACAGGCTTCTCTCCAAATTCAGTTAAAGGATATTTTTCTGAGAAATTCAGTTGGTTACCACACATAAACATTGTTCTAAATCATAGAATTTCCAGATCAAAACGAATTGTCTTCCAATTTTGACCTTTATGGAAAACAATTTTCATTTTTTAAGTTGCATATGCTTGTCTCCCTCTTATTACATAAAAATGTGCAATTAACATGCATGAAATCAAATGTCATCCTTGCTCTGCAAAGCATTTCTTGTGGTTGAATAACTTGTCATTTTTAAGTAACTGTTTGGAAATGATTTAATTAAACCAAATGTGAAACAGCCAAAGTACATTTGAGGTTGATAGACTCTGACAGCCCTTCCTACGTAAGGTTAGTAGAGCATTTAATGGCTGAGCAAATTGGAACCCCCTTCTCCAATTTCAAAAGCAGAGACACTGAGAAGAAAATTTTATTCAGGATGGAATATCTGGAAGACAAACGTAAGAATAGTTACAAGGAAAAAAATATAGGGAATAAAATATTTACCTATCAATCACTTTCATTGTATGTCTCAGCAACTGCTTTTACCTAATCCCATCTTTGTGCCCCCCCCCATCATTAAGTTTCAAGGACATTTTCTATTTAACTCATTGTTATAGCATAAGGATGGGGAGTTGGCATCACACCCTGTGCCAAGTTGCTATATCCGATTTTAAATTTCAAAATTCAATATGGGATTTAAAACTATTAATGAATTATTTGTCATTGTTAATTACAGAATGGATATTATGAATTGGATAAAATGAAATTTGCAGCAAAATTCTCCTTGTTTTTGAAGACAGCATTGTGGGTCACCTGATTCTGTTTGTAAAAGTCCAATAAAGATTTTCATTAATTGGTTTTATTGGGATCCAAGCATCACCAACATTGAGTGCCCATTGAGAAATAGATGGGGAGTCACCTTCTTAAGCAGCCGCTGTTCAAACATATAACTGAGTGCTCGCCAGGCCATTTCATGAAGCATTAATAGTCAACCACATATATGTAGGTCTGGAGTCACATGTAGACCAGACTAAGAACAGCAGATTATCTCCCTTGAAGAAAACATTACTAACCCAGATGGGCTTTTATTAGCAAACCAGTGGTTTCATTGCCATTACTATTAATGACTAGTTTTCTTTTAAATTCCAGATTATCAAACTAATTTTAAGTTTCATAGTTGCAGTTCTGGGGTTTGAACTCAGACTGCTGGACTACTAGTCGTTTAGCTACTGCACCACTATTGTGCCCAATTCCAAGGTCATCAAATTTCCTTGTGTAACACCATTAGTGCTCCACTGAACTATGACACGCTCTTACAGCTGCTGGTATTTAGCCTTGGCAGCCAGCTGTTAAGAGGAATTGTGCCAATACAATCAGCAGTCTTGTAGCTACACGGAAGTATTATTACTTAATAAATGGATGTCATAATAATAGGAGTTGGATGGGAGTGTGCTTCCAGGGGATCAGAGGGAGCTGGATATGCTAGTGAAGAACAGAAGCCTGCAAGAGGTGTGTTCATTGTGCAAGTGGTCTATAGACAACCCTCTTCCTCAGGGCCACAGCTTGGTCCTCCTGACAGAAGGTTGCCAGGGAAGTCTTAGCAATACACTACATAAGTGCAGTCTATGAATGCCTGCATTGGGGAAGCCATCAATGCAGGCAAATCCCTATGCCTGCCCTGCTAGCTCCTGTGGGCTGTGCAATCTATATGCATGGAGTATGGACAGCCCAAATTCACCAGTCAGCTTCAGACTGTAAGATGAGTAGAACAGCAGGAGCAGCCTCAAATGATACTGAGGCAAGCAAGCCAACCATAGTCTAACCTCCACAAAACAGTTCATATTGGTGTGCTGGTTTGTTTTCTGTTGCAGAGAACAGATGTCACTGAGTATCGCTGTTTGAGTGTTGGCCCTTTAGATTGCTCAGTTTCAGGGGAAACATGGTTACAAAAACTTGGTTCTTCTTAGAGGAAATAAGAACCTCATTTTTCAGACTAAATGAAGTTGACAATCACAGTGGAGATGGCACAAGATGGCGGTAGAGACAAGTTGAGATGGAGTTTGGGCATTGTATTTCTGTCATGGGGGGGGAAAGAGAGGGTCCTAGGTGGAAAAAAACCCAAAAAAATCCCAGTGCAAGATGAGTGGTCAGATTTCCTGATAAGTGCTAAGACACCTAGAAATGGACACAAGATCGTTCTACACAGGTTAAATGGATTTTGATCTGTTCCACACCTTTCTTCTTGAGGGTGAGGAGTTGTGCAAATGAAGTTCAAATCAGACTTTTGAAAGGTTGGGACAGAAAATGTTAGAATTGTCCACTGAACCAAAATATTAACTTGCTTTCCTTCTTCATGGATGCTGCTAGACATATTGAGCATTTCTAGCACTTTATTTTAGATTTCTGGCAGCTGTAATATTTTATTCAAGTGAAGAAGTATACAGCAAAAGTAGACTTTTAGAAAGACATTCAATTTTTTAAAAAAATCATATTCTTAGAAAGGCAAGATTATCAGTGGCCATGGAAGGTTTCCTGATGGGAACAACATCAAGACAATGCAAACCTCACTAGTTTCAACACTGAGGCATCAACATCTGATTTTCCAGCTTGAATGGGGAAGATAGGAATGCTCATGAAGACACTTGCAGAAGTCCCAGACAAGTTTAATATGCAGGTCTTCTTTCCATGTGCAGAGTTGGATTCCCATCCACAAAACCAGCACGAGGCGGGGGTGAGTCTGCAGTCAGGAAACCATTGTGAGTGGACCTAGCAGTATATACACCCATGGAATGATAAGTGAAATTTAGGCTACCTCTAGACCACAGTGAAACTGTTAAAGGAAAATGGAAATGCCAAAGTCCTAGGCATTCTTCTGTCAACCCCTTGCTTTCAGGTTTGACTGAAGGAATTGCTCACAACCTGTGATCTGCACACTTAAGTATTCAGCCATCAGCAAGCTTTAGCATGAAAATGTAAATTGTTCATTTAAAATAAGTGGCTGTGAGACTGCCAAAAGAGAACAAAAAAAACCTCCAGCATCTTCAGGACTTTGGTGGGGCTAGACTGGCAGATTTTCTACTATTAATACTCCCAACACATTTTTAAGTCACTTTGTGTTTTGATGTTACACAATAGTATAATAAGCTCTCCAGTGAATCCAGCATATTTAAAAGGAATATAGGAGCCAGGGCTCTGGTGAGTGCAAAGGGAGCACAGGAGTGTGGGCCTAATGAGCATAAAGGGAGATCTGGAAACAGAGCCTGGGGCAAGTTTAAGGGGATCACCCCAGTGAGCCAGATGCCAAACCATCGAACCACCTTCTCACAAATGAATACCAGATTTTAGGAGTTTTACTGTACATTCACCTCAGCCTTGCACAGTAGTTCAAGGCCAAAGTTGATTGATATCTGATTTGCTTATAACAGAGCTTTTGGGGCAGCATGGCATCCTTGTTCGGTTGCTTTACATACAGTAAGACTGTATTCAGTTCTGGTTGGCTAGCGGAATTCTTTGCAGCATAGCTTAATAAACCAGCCCATATTGTGTACACTGACCAGGTAGTTTACACAACAGCTGAAGGGTGCCTAAACCAAACCAATCAGTAAACTATTTTTGCCTCTATAACCTGCTTTTTCCTCTACTTCTTCCATGTTCCGTTTGTCTAACCTTCTGCACTGGAACTCTCAACGATAAGGCACCTGCTGTAATTACTGGAGATACAAGAGACTGCAGATGCTGGAATTTGGAGCAACACACAATCTGCTGGAAGAACTCAGCGGACGAGTAGCATCTGTGGGAGGAAAGGAATTGTCGATGATTTGGGTTGAAATCCTGCATCAGGATGGTTTGTTGCTGCTGTAATTAATGTCTGGTCTGTAACCATCTAGGAATACTTCACACACTTCTGCTTTTTTCTCTCCAAGACTAGGAATGCAAACATCCCCCTCTTCTGAACTTATAAATCTCTTACAAAATTACAAAACACGGTATGACTCGTCTCTGTAAAAGTTTTATTACCACAAAAAAAATGTGCAATTTGTTTTTTTCCTCTTTTCTGAAGTTTTCTGTTGCAGTCTGTGAAAGTTCTTCTCTGTTAAAATGGCAAGTCATTCTACTACTGATAACCTGTTTCAAGTAACAATATCAAAATGGGCACAATTTAATACATAGGGGATTCTCTGGGACTCACAGCTGGTGTGGAATGTGCCAAAGAGATACTGAAAACAAACCAAATGTGGACTTGTATTTGGTACAGTTTGTAAAACATTAATGGTTTTTGTAACAAATCCCAATGAGCCCCTGTTGCTTGGCTTCAGCTGGAGTTCTGTGCTTTCCAGCAAATCTTCCCATCTTCTCCCAAACATATTGCTCCACTGGCTACCAGATGGATAGCAGCCGGATATGCCACATGCTCAGCTTCTTTCACTCTTTCAGACAGCGTCTCTTCAGTATCCCCCACCTTTACTGGCACTACTTTCTGCACAATTATTGCTCCGGCATCAACTTCTTCCTGAAACAGCCAATCAAAGAGCAGAAACACCATTAGATGCAAAAGTTGGCTGACATCAGCGAGCTCAGCTTAAAGTAGGAATTAAGTCCAAAGCTTCAAAAGTGTGTGTGGATTAATATTGAACTTGGTGTCACCACACTTAGGAAGAATAAAGGTGTAGACTATTTTCTAAATGGCGAGAGAATTCAGAAATTGGAGGGCCTACTTCAGGATTCCCTTAAGGTCAACTTGCAGGTTGAGTCGGTAGCAAATAAAGCAAATGTCATGTTAGCATTCATTTTGAGAGGATTAGAATATAAAATCAAGGATGTACTGCTGAGGCTTTATAAGGCGTTAGTCACACCACATTTGGAATATTGAGAGCAATTTTGGGCCCGATATCCAAGGAAAGATGTGCTAGCCCTGGAGAGGGTCCAGTGGAGGTTCACAAGACTGATCCCAGGGATAAAAGGCTTAACATATGAAGTGCATTTGATGGCTCTGGGCCTCTACTTGATGGTGTTCAGAAGGGAGAAGGGGAGTCTCATTGAAACCCACCGAATAGTGAAAGGCCTGAATAGGGTGGACATGGAAAGCATGTTTCCATTAGTAGGAAAGTCTAGGATCCAAGGGCACAGCCTTAGAATAAAAGGGACACCCTTTAAAACAGAGATGAGGAGGAATTCCTTCAGCCAGAGGGTGGAGAATCTGTGGAAATTGTTGCCACAGAGGGCTGTGGAGGCCAAGTCATTGGGAATATTTAAAGCAGAGAATGGTAGATTCTTGACTGGTAAAGGGGTTAAGAGTTACAGGAAAGTAGAACAGGTTTGAAAAAAAACAGCAATGATTGAACAGCAGAGCAGACTCGACGGGCCAAATAGCCTTATTCTGCTCCTACATCTTATGGTCTCATTTTTTGCCACTTGTATGATATTCTGCCTGCAATTTCCCTTGTGCACATCACCAAAGTTTTCCAATGCCTGAGGAATTCCCAGTCTTGTCAGTAGGCCCAAGGTTCCTTCAAAGCTGGTGTGCAGAAATATACTGGAATGGATAGAACAGTTTAAAAGGGAAGCTTGATGAATATGGAGAAAAGGGATAAAAAGATTTGCTAATAGGGTAAGGGTTGACAGAAGCTCATATCGAAGACAAAAGCCAGCAAAGGTTAATCTAGTTGCCTGCTTCTACACTGTGGATTCATTGTAACATTCATTCTGATATTTTCTATAGTTCCACTCTTCAATACTCTGCGGATAACAAGAAATAAGCACAGTTCAAGGGCATGGGCCCTATGCACCTCCCCAATAGGAAACTAGAGGCTGTGGCACCCCCAACCACTATAAACATGAACAAGAGGACCGATTACAAATCTTGCACTAAATTCCACCCTTCAGTGACAGATGGAGGAACTGTTGCATACAAGCACCGCAAGGCAGGCACATCTTCTGATCATTGTCTCTCCTCCAACTGTTTTGGAAGGTAAATTTAGAAGCCACAGTCTCCAATTCCAACTTCTAAAACAAAGATAATCCTCTTAATTCATGGTTCACCTTTTCACCAAGAAGCCAGGCTGCATTGAGGTGGCACACACCAAGGAAATGCGTCCAAGACCATGGAGGTGCCAATCCAAATGAGCAAATCAGATCATGCATGGAAACAGGGAAGCCTATCAAATGCGACACCAGAGACCCCAGAGAAGCACTGCATCACCAATCAGATGCAAATGTTTCTGGAACGACTTGACTGGTACATGTCAAAGGACCATACGCCACCATTAAGAACAAGTTCCAAAAGACAATTGGACTGTTGAGGTTACACTGCCCCCAAAAGTAACACATATGGAAATATGGCCTCAAACCAAATGTTTATGCCTCAAGTTGTACAGGACAGTGAACTGGTTCTGTACTCACTGAATGTATTCAGGAACCAAATCTTGAGAACAATTTTGCAGCTTCAGCTCAAAATCTAAGTGATGTAAAAATTACACCATTTGTACATCAAGCTCAAACAATCGCACATCTGCAATTGTACTTGTGCGGTGATTCTGGTTGTTTTACTTTCACTGATGAATGAGCAAGTAATAAAAATGTAACACATCACATTTTTTTTCCCCATGAAAATTATTTCCTGTTAATCCTGTGCTAGAATATCAAAAGGGACTGATTTCTGAGATCAGGCCTCAAACCCCAACTGAAGAAAGCAGCATGATGGCAGAAAGAAAGAAAGCTATGCACTTGTACAGTACCTTTCACATCCCTTTCAGAATATCCCAGTCTGATGCTAGCCACTGTGCTGGTGTAGCAGACAGCCAGCTTCCAAAAGCAGCAACACAGTCATCAAATAATACAGCACGGAAACAGGCCCTTTGGCCTAACTTGTTTATGCTGACTAAGATCTAAGCTAGTCCCAATTTCCTGCATTTGGCCCATATGTCTCTAATAACAACAGTCAGATAAATAGTCTTCATGATGATTGATTTGAGGGATAACTATTGGACAGGACATCTGGGATTTTCTCCCCTATCCTTTACAAAATCAGGTAGAAGTGGTGCATGCAGCAGTTAATGTCACTGCAAGTGCCCCATATTCAGTATGTGTGGAGTTTCCACATTCTCCCTCCTACTGCGAGGGTTTCCCCCTGGGTGCTCCGGTTTCCACCCACATTCTGGCTGGTAGATTGATTGACTACTGTAAGTTCTCCAGTGTTGGTTGAAGGCAGGAGAATCAGAGGAGTTGACAGGCATGTGAAGGAGAGTAGGTGACCAGATAATAAGTAGGGGAATGGGACTGAAGGGATTGCTCCAAGAGTCAGCATGAACTCAATGGGCCAAACCTCCTATAATCACAAGAAAAATGACTGCCACTGGATTTTCTAGATCCCAACTTAGAAGAGATGGGCACACAGTTTTACTTCTTCCATAAAAGCCTTTAATTGTGCAGCACTCGCTCAGTACTGTGCTAGAGTGCCTGCTAGATTTGAACCCTAACTGCAAAGGAGCTAACAACTGAATCAAGGCCACCACACAGTAAAATGGGATGAGGAAAACTGAAGGAAAAAGGAAAACAATAAACTGGAGCTTGAAGATGGAATACTTACAGCCACAAAATGCACAGTACAGCCAGTCACCTGTACGCCAGCCTGTAGTACCTGTTTGTGAGCATTAACTCCCTTGAAAGATGGTAGCAGTGATGGATGGACATTCAACAGCTTACCTAAAAGACAGTTTACAATTACAGACTGTCCAACGTTCTTGGGGAAGAAAAGTTACTTACTACTCATGGCTGGAGTGAAAGTAATGCATAAATCCAGCCACAAAAGTCAAATTCTCTGCCCCAGAGGGATTAGTAAATCGAATATATCTAATGCCAAGGTCAATGGAATTTTGAGCACCTGGGGAATCCGAAGTTCAATGATTGTATGGAAGAGAGAGCCACAGGTTCTGTTATGGTCTTATTGAATGGCTGAACTGACTCAAGTGGCATAACTCCTGCCTCTATTTCTAATGTCCTTTAAAATTATTTGCTTTTTTATTTTTAAGTTATAAATGTTATTATAAACCTGCCACCTTGAATGTATGCCCAAGTCTACTGTGAATGCCTGTTATTGAATAGTTAAGGGTCTTAAATAGGGACCATTATTTGCATGTAATTTTACAGCTCAGAAATCTCTTGTCACCACATTATTAATGTTCCTATAAAAATATTTTTTCTGATCAATAATAGGTAATGATAGCTGCAGTAAATCTAGTTAAAATGCAATTCAGAGGTAGCAACTTAAGGTAGAGGATAATTATCAACTATTACACCACTTCTCAAGATTGCCATGTTAATGTAACTATCAATGCAAATATTATTGCAAAATTTAGATTTCGACATATGCAGAATTAAGATTCCAAATATGCCAACAACATATTTACTTACACTGTAAAATTACTTGTGGATTGCTCAGATCAATTGTGGGACAAAAAAAATCAAATATTTACCATTCCACTTTTTGACAAAGGGACCAGAGAGGATTCTCATAAATCCGGCAAGGCAAACCAGTTCAACAGAGAATTCCTGAAGCACCTGATCGACAGTGCTGTCAAATTCAGAACGACTTCCAAATAATTTGTGGTCAATCACCTGCAGGTTTTTCCAATGTAAAAGAATTCAAATCAGGTACATTTTAGGAATGATTGGAAAAAAAATGCACTCAAATTTAGCTGATCTTTTTTTTAATCTTCTGTACTGTTCCTCTTTCTACAAGTCATAGTGCTTTTGCTCTTGCATGCAAAGTCACAGACAGTTCATTTTAACACCTCACAATATCCACATGCATGGGCTAATGCTTTCAACTTGACTGGTTTCTTTGATATTACTGGTGTAATCAAAAGAGTTTCTTGCCACCCGCATCTAGCAGTGAATAACCCAAGGGACTCTATCCCACTCCCTTCCAAATGAATACTCCTTTATCTAACCCAGAATCCTCCCAAGCTTGTACAAGGTAGACCCAACACCTGTCTCCATTCAAAACCAACTATAAATAACACATTGTTACCACTTAATGTAGTATTTATTGTCTCTTAAATAAAGCAGAGTCAGCTGATGTACAACATAAACCATGTCCATAATACCAGTGATACTGTTTTACCCGCATACACATCCAACATTTTTGTCACTTTACTCTCTATATACTAAAGGTTTAAGCTTCAAAAAAACATGTACGATTTTGTTTTTACTGTAAATTTGGCAGCACTTAAGTCTGTGGATTTTGACTCAAAACACGTGCCTCATGCCCAAATTTTCTTCCTTCTGGGGTGGAGGCAGTGAGCATTGGGTAGTGGAAAAAGTAAACAATGGCAAAAAGCACCAGAATTTTATTTTTCTTTCTCAGATTGCTAAAGAACAGTATATCTGAAATTTGGAATCAACATGTGCTAATTACCTGTATATTTTCCTTTTGATCCTCAGCAATTTTACATGCGAGCATGAAGAGATTAATCCAGGGCTGACGCAAGACAGTGAAAGAACAGGCCTTGTTCTTCAAGTGCTAATAACTGTCTAGCATGCAATCTGCGATTAGTAAGTTCATAGTGTTTATATTTTATGATCTAAACGCTGGATGCAAGATTGAAAGTAAAATACTAGTTGTTGAAGATGAGGAACACATTAATCTCCTCTCCCCCACATTAGCTGTCTGGTCCTTTTACCCTAGCTTTTACTCACATGTGACAATTACGGACTACATCTTTTGCACGTGACCATGCTACCAGAATGCAGGAGTGTTCTCACCCTTGTAGGAATGCCAGCTCGCGTTGCTTTCTTCAGTCCCTCTACGCCAGTTTTGTTGGAGATAACAATTACTATTTCTGCACGACTGGTAGGATCCTTTGTGTGTTCTATGATGGCCTGAAGGTTCGTCCCTTGAAAGAAAGAGGCAAAAATATAAGAGGCTTATCAGGAAAAGTCATGCAAGTTCAAGAGAAAAGAAATTGAACAGAAATTGTCAGTCCTCTGCCCAGATAAACACGACTGTAAGCTTCCAGTAAATACAACACTCGCCCAAATCAGGAATCCGAGCTTCACACATGACTGAACAATGGTTATATAAAAGCAAGGCACTCACCTGGCAGCAGATAACAAACAAGTTTAAGATCACACAAAGGCTTTATATTGCCTCTTCCAGGTCTAACACTCACTCACATTGTTCAACTTCAAAGCAAGACAGAGAACTGGCTTGTGTATTTCCTCCATGACACAAGACGACATGAAAATAGGAGGAGGAGTAGCCTACCTGCCCTGCCATTCAATGTGATCATAGCTGATCTGCCCCAGGCCTCAACTCCTTTTCTGCGCCAGTTTCAACAAAGCTCTTTATTCCCCAATTTTCAAAAAAATTATCCACCTCCCTTTTAAATACCCGTGATTTAAATACTTCCAGGGCAGAAAATTCCAGAGATTCGTCACCCTCTATGAGAGATAAATTCCTATGGATCTCAGTCTTAAATAACGACCCTCTTATCTTGTAACTATCTTCCCTTTCTCAAGAATCTCCCACTTCTGGAAACATCTCAACATGTCCTTTATGATCTTATGTTTCAATAACATCACCCCTCCATCTTCCAAACTCCACAGAATGGCAACTCTATCTTTTTAAGCCATTTGTTATAGGACAACCATCTCATTCCAGGAATTAGCTCAGTGAATCTCTTCTGGACTGCCTCCAAATGTTAGTACACCCTCTCTTAAATAAGACCAAAATGGCACAGTACTCCAGGGGCAGCCTCATCAACAGCCTGATCAATTGTAACAACACCTCTCCATGGTTAAACTCCAACCCCCTAACAATAAAGGCCAATATTCCATTTGCCTTCTTGATTCTCTGGAAAGCAAGTTCCAAAAAGACTTCTCCATCACCTAACATAGCTGCCTTCAGATTACAGAGCACAGAAAATGCATATTAACAAAAGACTCTCAACAACCTGAGGAATTAAGAATGGGGCAGATCATGCCTGCTGTGTCCATGTGCAGCCACTAACTCTTGTCAGGATGTGAAGGCCTAACAGTCAGGACAGTCAGCACTCGAGGTGTTCCGCAAGACACAATGGGTAACAAGAGATGAGAGGCTCCAGGCAGCGTACCATCAAGGCCCCATTTTCTAAACATTCTGACGGCCTTCAAGTGCTCGCTGGTGTCAAAGGCTTTTGTTGTTAAGTATGTCTGATAGATACTTAAAAACTATTCAATTTAACGGAGGATATTTAAAAAAAACTGAAAAATAACTAACTGAAAATATACATTAAAAGTAACAGTGTTTTTAATTATTTGACAGCAAATGTTAAAAGTAAAACAATTCAGACACACAGGGCAGCACACAGTGGTACAGCAGGTAGAGCTACTGCTCCATGTCCTGGGTTCAATCCTGACCTCCAGAGCTGTGTGTGTGTGTGTGTGTGTGTGAAGTTTGTGTGTTTTCCCCGCGACCACAGGAGATTCACCCAAGTGACCTGGTGTTCCCAAAGATGAGCTAATTGAAAGATTAATTAATCACTACACGGTGCCCCTTGTGTAGGTGGGTAGTAGGAAAATCCGTGGGCAGGAGTTAATGGACAGGAGAGAATAGGTTACTGGGAATTAAGTGGGAGAATGGGATTGTTGGAATTGCACGAAAAACTGGAATAGGTTTAATGGCCAAATGGAATACAAGAGTTATCTTTCCCGACATCAGCCCAGCCTGACACAAATCAGAGCAGCTGGATGTGAGGTACATCTCGCCCCACTCTCCAGCACACCAATGCTCCACTACTGGGCTCAACGATGAGTCCAGAAGGTAGACAAATAGGTCATTCCTGACTTCATTTGGCCGAACACAGAATAAGCCTATAATGAGCAGAGTCGTGAATGGCTGGCAGAACTGTTGGTTGTCAGACAGCTGAATTTGGTCCAACTGAGATGAAAGTCGATTCCAACCCCCATAGCAGGAGATTATTAGAGAGCCAACTCAATACCGTGCTAACATATTAAATGCCAAAATTGAGAAGTGCTGAAGAAGCTATTGTCACAGAAGGTGCTTTGTAGCAGAATGTGGAATGTAGTCCTACTGTACAGTGAAATACATCTTTTGCATGATGACAGCTCCCATTGCAATCAAATGAGCAGAAATCTTGTTACCAATGAAGAACAGCTTACACACAAACTTCGTCAACAAACACGGTAGTGTAGCGGTTAGCGTAACGCTTTACAGTGCCAGCGACCCAGGTTCAATTCCGGCCGCTGTCTGTAAGGAGTTTGTATGTTCTCCCCGTGTCTGCGTGGGTTTCCTCCAGGTTCTCCGGTTTCCTCCCACTTTCCAAAGACATACAGGTTAGGAAGCTGTGGGCATGCTACGTTGATGCCGGAAGCGTGGCGACACTTGCGGGCTGCCCCCAGAACACTCTACGCAAAAGATGTATTTCATTGTGTGTTTCGATGTACGTGACTAATAAAGATATCTTACGTCAACTTGAATAAAGATTCAGGAATGGAGAAAACAAAACGTTCAAAATCTATCGCTTTCAGCTTATTCAGGTTGCAAGTAAATACAATGTTCTTTCTTCTATACAATTATTTTCATTCGTAATTGGTAACTCACCTGTTCCAGAGATAAGAACACCCACTCTCATTTTATGAGTCTGCCCTTCACATTGTGATAAGTCACCACCTGCAGCACTTTCATCCAACTGCTGGCTTAAATGTAGTGTTTTCATGAGATTTTTAATTGCTACCTTTTCACAGCCTATAAAAAGGAGAATGAAGTCATTTTTAAAAAAAACATTTAAAAATGCTCCAACAAAGTCAGATATTAGACAGATAGGCAGCAATTTAGAATACTTTCCACTCGATGTTATAATGAAAGGTTTAGACTGGCTGATTCTGAGATACATTTTTCATTACAATAGAGAAAAGTGGACATAGGCTCTTCTTTGCCTTAATTGTTTTCCCATCTTTCCCGAAGGCAACTAGATCTTGCTGGGGCAAATTTTATTATAGAAGATGCTACACGTTAGCCCAACCTGTTCTCACATGATTCTTACTAGGTAATCTTATGTATGGAATAACTCCTCTAAAATTTGGATTTAAAAAAAATCCTTCATGCCCATTTATTTATGCCGAAAACATAGATCAAGTGTTTGGCTCTAATTCTGTTGGATCTTCCACCCTGTAACAACTGGACTGGATACTTCCCACTGCAATTCACCCCATGTCATTTCCCTGTCATATTTTATGCATGTGATGATATCCTTAATGTGTACAGCATGTTTCAGATGCACCAAACTGGATCAATAGTTTACTGTCCACTTACCATAAAACAAGTCCATCATTGCAGAAAGTCAGGAGCCATGCTTGAATTAAAGGGTCCCTACTGAGACATTGTTGTATCTTTACTTACCCCTCAATGATTGGTTTGTGTTGCCTTTTTGGAGACAGACTGCACTGATGTCTACACTGGATGCTGCAATCGGTTGCCCTGGAGATGGCTGTGGCAGTGGCCTGATCCCAGCTCCAGAGTATCAGGGGGACGGTGGGAGGGAAGGGGCAATGAACAGCGCTGGACACCTGTGAAAACCCAGTCAGTGTGTTCATTCAAAACAGAAATTGGTGGATATCTGGGCATAAAAGGGAATCAAGGGATATGGACAGAATGCTGGAAAAAGGCACCGAGGTAAAGTATCAGCACCTTGATGAACGGCAGAGCATGCTTGAATGGCTCAATTACCATCCTCCTGCCCCTATTTTCTATGTTCTTAACCAACATGGAGCTGCTTAACCCTTCCCATACCCCAATGACACACCATCCAACAGCAGTTATAGGAACTGATCAGGAATTTTGTCAGCCACCTTATCCCCAAACAACACTACCAACCTTCCTACTTTTTTCCTGAGATTGGGTAACTTTGAGCATGCAAAGGAAAAGGGAGACATTTTCCTGTTCTATCTCGGTACCACAATATATGGTGCAGTTGGTCAATTAGAACAACTGATTAGAACGACTTAATAGCTAAACATTACCTATTCATTTTGAATTGAATAAAAATAACTTGCAGCATAAAAAGTAGCAGATAACTGCTGTTATATTGGCACCAGGTTTTTACAAACCTAACCCAGTAAATGAAAATCAGCAGGAATTCCAATAACATTCTTAGCAGTCTGCTCCTCCCCACGGTCTTCACAAATTTAACATGTAGTAAGAGACCTGTTTTGTGCGGCACAACACTTCCAATGGTCCATGCCTCGTAGCAGCTTTGTACATCTCGCAGGATGTCTTCAGCATTCTCCTTGTCCACGATGAGCACAGCTCCAACTCCACAATTAAAGGTGCGAGCCATTTCTTCTTCAGAAAGGCTGCCAGATCTTTGCAGCCATGAAAAAATTTCAGGAATCTTCCAAAGTGATGCATCTTTTAAATGTCAACAGAGGTAACACAGTAAGTTCAGAATGAAAATTTAAGAGTTATTTTGACACAGTCTCACTTTCCTTACAAGATCTCCTCTGAGTATTTAGGTAAAAGAGATTTGGGTTATTTCAATGCAAATAAGTTATTCAGTATTTCAGAGGTTTGATTATATTTCAGGGATTAACCATATCAGAATACAATCTCCAAAACTGACTGCACTGAAACTCAAATTCAGCCCCAGGAGATGGAATTGGAATCTATGCCAATTGTAGGGCTCTTCAAGTTGGCTCAGTGAATTAAGTCCAATTTCTTGTGGACACAAATCAACAAGCCTTTTAGTCATTCAGCAAGATGGCCTAAAATAAATAAAAATATCTAGTGTAGAATGCAAAAGCAAGCCATACTGTTACCAAATTGTCAGACTAGCACTGTCCAAAAGGAATTTCAATCATCCAACTTTTAAGGTATCCAAAGAGATGGACAAGTTAGAAAATGCAGCAAGACTGGGATTTGAATCATAATCCCAGAGCTCTACATTCTCCTGGAGCAGTTTACTTCTAACAAAAATAATTGAAGTCTCTTAGTCTCCTTTCCTGCAAGATTGGCATGAAGTGAAGATTGACAGTTCCTCTTGCCAACTAAATATCTAGGAATGGTGTTGAACAAGAAACATGAGTGTCACAGCAATTGATGGGGCTGAATGGACTGCTTCTAATATAAAACACCCTGTAGTATATAAACATACAACTCCTTACCTAATGTAACACCAAGATTTTCTGGAAGAACTCTGGGAATATTTTCTAGCAGTCCACCTCCAGTAATATGAGCATAAGCTTTCACGTGCCCCTGACGCAGAATAGGCAGCAAGGCCTTAGCATAAATTCTAGTTGGTGTTAGCAGCACATCTCCTACAAAAAAGTTAAAGGAAAATCTTTACAAACAGAAATTCTATTGTCAAGTACTATAGGTGACAAGGCAACTAAAACAGTTGGCCAACAATCCAAAAGAAAATGCTGCAGATGTTGGATATCTGAAAATATTCAATTTTAGTTCCTAAGGTCATTAACCCAAAATGTTAACTTCTCTCTGCGTAGATGCTGCCTGACATGATATTTCACCACTTGCTGCTTTAGGTTAAGGGTTCAAGGCTAATTTTCTAATTGGCCTCGAAAAGCTCAGCAAATAAAAAGGCACAGATTTGCTCAAAGAAAAATTAACTTGACTTTCAAAATGGACATCTCAGAAATGTAATAGAAAATGGAATTAATCTGCAGCAAGTACATTTCATTAGAAATCAAATTTCAAGTCACAGAATTCAGAAGTATTTTAAATTCCAAAGCGCTGATATGCCAAATTCAATAGGTGCATAAATTAAAAAAGCTTCTGTTAAGATGCCTGCAGTACAACTGGAAGACACAGCAAAAATATTTTGGGACATTGTCCCTAGAGTGTTTCTCAGAACATTTCCCAACAGGGAAAGAGGCCATTTGGCCCATCAAGTCTTTGCCAGCTCTCAGACCATTCCAATCTGTCTCACATTTTCCAACGTTTTGGTTGAAGGTCAAAACCACAGTAGTGTCTTGCTTGAAGGCTGCTTTAACACACCATTGCAAGGCCCCTTCACAAACTTATTTCAAGCAGCACAAGCAGTATTAATTCACCCTTATAACAGCTGCATCTAGTGGAGCAGACTAGAAGGTCGTATCACAAGGACCAACTCCAGCCTGCTGTCTGAGTTTCCCCGATGTAAAAAGATTCATTCGAAATGAAGATGTAGATAATCTACCAGAAAGGCATCACATCACCCATATTTCACATCAAATCTTACCGAGTGTCTGAGAACCATAGCTGGACGGTGCTGGGGAGGAACACTGCAAAGAGGACTTCTCCAGAATTGCTCGAACAAGGCTAAAGCCATTACTATGGAGTCCAGATGAAGCAATGCCAATGAGGACATCACCAGCACAGATGCGCTCCAGCTTCGGGAGCATCTGTCCACGTTCCACTGCTCCTACTGCAAAGCCTGCAAGATCGTACTGCCCCGAGGAATACATTCCTGGCATCTCAGCAGTCTCTCCCCCTACAAAACAGGCAGATAACAGAATGAAACCCTGCTGCTAATGATATTAACAGAACTGGCAGCAAGATATTAGGGGAAGAAAACAAGAACTTGTCAAATACATATTACATTGAACTTGCACCTTTAACATGACATTTATCTTTTCACAGAGAAGTCTTCTAAATCAATTGAACAGGTTGGATGTAGAGTATGTTTCCATGTGGGCCAGTCAAAAACTAGGGGCCGTAAATACTGGAAGGCTACTAATATACGCAATGCGGAGGAAAGGAGAAATTTCCTTGATAAGAGTGATTAGAATGTGGAATTTGTTCTGGGAGATTGAAGTAAATTGCCTAGGTGTTTGCCAAAGGAAGCTGCAATGAGATCAATGAAATGGGAGAAGGTCACTGCTGAATATGAACATCAACCCAAGTTGATTGGGCAGACAGAATGGCCAGTTTATATGTTGTATACACAATGATGTCCCTACTTCAAATACAAAGCAGTTTTGTCTGAGCCACAAGGAGATCCTGGGTTGGGGTATAGGTTTTAATTAGCATCTCAGGGAGGTCAGGGAGAGAAGCATCTGGAGATTAGGGAATGAAATCATTTCTGCAGAGTGGTTTGTCAGCACATTCTCTCCCAAAAATCTGCTTCTGCCCCATTCACATTTACTTGGGAGCGGGAGGTCAAGGATAGAGGAAGAGGTGTGTCCCCCAACTGATTCCCTTGTTGTGTCCCCACTGCTAACAGTTTGGATTACCTGACTGAGGAGACCCAAACCCAAGATGTTCTGGTTTATTTGGTTCCCTAATGCACTTGGCCAATGCAGTTATGAAAGCTACCAGAAGCTGTAGAAAACAGGGCTTGCTCTATCAATTTTCCCTCCCTGCCTTTGTAATGCACAGAACACAAATCAAACAATTGATTCCAAGGTCTATATGCCAGGAATATCTTGACTTAAGATACTCCAATCATCATTTCTATTCAGAACGGAGACATGGCTGACGGCAGAAAATTAAATGGAGGCAGCACTGTGTCACCACTAAGGTTCTATGTAAATACTGCCAATCTAAAATTCTGTTCATCTCAATTTGCTATGGAGAGTTCTTCAACCCTGCTCTCCAATCGTGATGCAAAAGAGAGTAAATTGGCAATAGAAGTTAACATATTTCAAACAAAATCTATTCTCTGGTAATGAATGAGCAAAGAACTCATTGTTTTTAAGGAAAGAAACCAATGTAATTCACAGCTCTTCCCCTGTATTCCCAGGCAATTTGCATTCAAACAGTGGTGTGTTTGCGGAAAAAATACTGCCGAGCACACAGAGCAAACACCAGTTTACTTTAACTGATGTTGTGGGAATTTTCTCTTCCACATGAGAGAAGAGATGAAATCTTAGTATAAAAACTTCTACATCCATTAGGGCACAACTCTGTCAGTACTGCATTTGAGTGCCTATGATCAAATCTCTTGAATGATAATGTGAACCCACAATCATTTTACATTGGCACCAATCTTGTCAATTCATAATTACCTTACAACCACTGACCCCTAACAATCCCCTGGCATTAGGCTATGTACTTGCCTCAAATTCATTAACCAGAACCAGATCTAATACAAGCTTCATTCATTGGGTTTGTATTGCACTAACATAGAAAAGTCCTGAAATTATGCCTACTTTGACCCGTATTCTTTGGATAGTGGTGCCTTACCCAATAGTGCACATCCTGCCATTTTACAGGCCTCTGCAATACCAGCAATCACAGTCTGTGCTACCCCCACATCCAGTTTAGCACAGGAAAAGTAATCGAGGAAGAAAAGTGGCTCTGCTCCTTGTGCCAGGATATCGTTTACGCACATCGCTACCAAGTCCTGACCCAACGTGTCATGTTTATCGCACATCTGCGCAATCTGTGCACATTCAAAATGGAATTAGGGTAGAATTAGAAAATAAACATCAACAACACTGTGATAGTGGCAAATTAGAATTCTACTTCAAATATAGCTAGAATATGTGCAAATGACACCTTTAGTTTGGTTCCGACACCATCAGTTCCAGAGACTAGGATTGGATCAGAGTATCCAGCTGCCTTTAAGTCAAAGGTGCCTGCAAATCCTCCAAGCTCAGCATTACAGCCTTGGAAGTAGAAAGAAATAACTTCTCAGAATTGGAGATTTTACCTCTGAAGAGAACCTTTTGGCTCACTCCACATTATTGTTTAAACAGACCATTAAAACATGTCTGATTTCTTTGTACTTAGTTTCAACGAGCACTTGTAAAGCTGACTGGGCTATGGAATGTATTTCTGTAACAGAGTTTCTTCTAACTTCTTCCATTATGCTTTTTTGGTACTCAGATTCAAGTTAATGCTTATCACCTACATGTGGAAAATAAGGGGCCAGTCTTGCAACCAGACATCACTGCTTTAGTTGGACTTGTCTGTATTTCTCTGCATAAGTCATAAAGTTTAGCACCAGCACAGCCTTACGCTGGCAACAGCATCTTCTGCTATGCCATCTGTGCTGTCAGCTGCTCCTGCCCTGCTCCAGCACTCCAAGAAATCCAACAGGGAAGCATGAACTTCCATGGACTTTCCACCTCTTGGGTTGGGAATTCTGGCCATTGAGCCAGACCATATCACACATACAATGACCCCACTGAAGTCAGCAGGAAGAAATAGCTGCCAGGATGTAGATCTTATTTCCTGGAGTTTAAGTTAGTTTTTAAAATGTGTTTTTGTGTTTTAAAAATTTCAAACCAATTTCTAAAAATTATTAAATATGCCAGAAAGAATTTTCCAGTGGTAAATTAATTTTTATGAAAGACAAAGACATTCACAAATACTGAACTTCATTGGCAGACCTGACAGGCTGTGGACAGGGCCTCACTAGCTGCCAATGTAATTCTCTGCAGGGTTAGAGATGTTTTATGCTGGGAAATGCCCTGCGCTTAGCCAGGGCACCACCTTCCAGCGGAAGTTGTGTCAGCCAGGGGTAGACAACCAGTGATCTCAGAGGGGTAGATTTCACGTGGACCCACGTTAAATCAGTTAACCATTTAATATCTTAAAACTCATTATTGGATTCCTCTTTCAGCCTCTGCCATTCGATTGAACACATGCCCCATTTTGTTTTAAAAAGCGACTCTTGTTCCTCATTCCTCAGTCTTAATTATAGTAACAAATCTACATCACAATTTCCTCCAATCACTGTTAAAAACTCAGTTTTCCAACTCTGGCCTTGTCAGAGCTTTGTATAAATTCGTTCTCTTCCCCCCCCCCCCCCCCCCCCCCCCCCCCCTTAAAAATAACACAATCAGAATGACTACTTCATTCTGATTGTGTTATTGTTCAAATACTATTGAATTGTATAAAGATATTGATTTCCCTATTATTATCTTTTCCTCAGCATTTTTCCTTAACTAGTTATAGTGCAGTCTTGAAATGGTTCCATTTTGTAATGTTATGTATTTAATAGTTTAAATCTGAGATATTATTCAAATACATTTTTCACAAACACAAAAGATTATGGTGAAACTCGATTGAAATGCACAGACACAAGCTTACCTGGTCTAGAGGTAGCTGCTGCAAGTGGCTTAATTGAATGGACTAATGCATTTCCAGCCACAATATCAACTCCACTGTCTTTGTAGGTCAGTCCTCTATAGAGAAAAGTTGGGACAAATATTGTGAAAGTGCAGCAGGCACAGGGAAAATAAGTAGAAACCATAACAAAATTCAACCCACATTAATGTGATGTTGTCTGAAATCTTGCATCTTGTTCCTTTCTAGCAGAGATTTGTGCAGTGTATTGCACCCACAAAGCTGTTTGCTGCCATCCCACACATGCCAGCCACCTTAAGAGATGGCAATGAACATAACAATTTCACCTATTTGTTTAAGAGGACTATAGTCAAATGTGGCAGCTCCACAGCTGATCTAGCCAGGATCAGCTAAATCAAAGGTTAGAAAATTATTTTAGATTAATTTAGTTTGCAGAACCCAAAAGCACAATGCATTAGCCAAATAAGGTAATTTATTAAATAACTAATATTTTAATAAAACACCTTTTATTGCCTTAAGTAATCTTTAGTTATGCTTTCCTTCTATTTCCCTAAAACTTTGCATAGATTTAAATTTCTAAGCGCCATGATGAATTGTGCCGAATTGAAAATAACTTTTGCACACTTAATAGAGCAAACATCTCCCTAATCCTACATGAAGTACACCCTATGTACCGAGTAAATACTTATTTACATTTAGTCACTAACCTGGATTGTTTTATGAATGCAATGGCTTGATGTGCAATATCCTTTCTGTAAACAGCATCCTGGAACTGAATAGTTTCTACCCCTTTATTGGCTTCTTTTACTGCCCTCATCAGGTCCTTATTGATCGCAGTTACTGTAAGAACTCGACCACCATTTGTCACAACCTTCCCATCCTTTCGTGCAGTACCCGCATGGAACACTTGTAGGCCCAGATCCTTTGCAAGTGACAAACCTTAAAAATAAACACAGCCTTAGGTCAATTTAGTACATTGTTGTTCATTGGCACAAACTATATACATGTAACTCTCCTCAAATTCTCTTTGTGTCAAATCCAAGGCACCCTCTTCTCCAGGAAACTAAACCTCACCTCCATCAGTCTTGCCTTCCTCTACTTTTTGCAAATTAAATAAAACTTTTTTCCACTTATCCTCAAAACAATAACTTAATGAGGTGATAAGGCAATCCAAGCACTAAGTGTCTCTCCTAATTGCTTCTACTGTGGTCATTCCAGAGACAAGTGTCAGTAATCCATTTTATCAAATAATATCACAGATGATAACGAGACAACCTTAAATGTTAACTCTGCATGTTCTCTCCACAGGCATTGCCTGTCCTATTGAATGTTGAGCATTTTGTTTTATTTCAGATCTCCAATATCTGCAGTATTTTGCTTTTGGGCTAAAGAGTCATTGTCCATATAACAATGGCACCTTCAATACAATGAAATATCTCAAGATGCTTATCAGGAGTATCATTTAAGTATTTCAGTGCAGAACTAAGCTACCAGGATTGATCATTACAGGCTTAGCCTATAAGGCAGTTTTAAAGAGAGTATTATAAGGAGAGGTAGAGCAAGAGAGACTTGGAGAGAGTTCCAAGAGGTTATGACCTAGGCAGCTGAAAGTATGGCTCCCAATGGAAGACTGATTAAATTTGGAAGAGCAGAAGGGCCAGAATCAAAGAAATCTAGAAGGCTGCATTGTTGAAAGAGGTTGCAGATTTAATGAGAGGTTGGGCTGGTTCTTTGGAGGGTTTAAAAATTAGGAAGATCTCAAAACTGAGGTTTTGTTGAAAACGGAGCTGGTGTTGGTCAGCAAGTCCCAGCGTAATGACTGAGCAAGATGGAGAGAAAGCCAAGATACATTTAGCAGAGATTTGGAGAAGCATAGGTTTATGGAGAGTCAAAGATGGGACACATAGCACTCTCCCAATCAGATTACTGGGTAAGTGTCAAGAAGAGTTAATTCCGATCCTCTTCATTCAGGAATAGAGGTGATGGACAGTAACCAGAATCAGATCATTCCTAGTGATCATGGTTTGTGTGGCTCAATTCATCGTGCGCCACCTGCAGCACATTAATTTGATAGCTGTTGCAGAAAGGTATCTAGTTAATAGCATTTGAAAGAAAGTGATTGATGTGTTTCCATTTCCCACCACCATGCCTCCCTTTGATCACACATTTATCCAGTAAATAGCCACCATTAGGGCTGACTTTAAAATAAAGATACCTTGGGCAAAATCGAGAAGGCATCTGTGGATCTTTACCCAGATACCAAACAAAGCCTTAAGGAGTAGGGCAGGCACGGTAATGTAGTGGCTAGCGTAACGCTTTACAGCACCAGCAACCCGGGTTCAATTCCAGCTGCTGTCTGTAAGGATTTTGTACGTTCTCCCCGTGTCTGTGTGGGTTTCCTCCAGGTGCTCCGGTTTCCTCCCACGTTCCAAAGACGTACGGGTTAGGAAGTTGTGGGCATGCTATGTTGGCGCCGGAAGTGTGGCGACACTTGTGGACTGCCCCCAGAACACTCTATGCAAAAGATGTATTTCACTGTGTGTTTTGATGTACGTGTCTAATAAAGATATCTTGTCTTATCTTAATTGAAGTGGCAACTGAAACTCAAAAGAGAATTTTGGCTTCACCAGAAGTTTGGCTTATTTGGTGTTCCAACTTATTCTTTTCATTCATACATTATGAAAAATGACTTGGGTGTCTCACTAATTAAAAACAGAATCCATGCAAATAGAGCAGCATCCGTGGAGAAAAGCAGATGGTCAACGTTTCGTGTCAGGACCCTTCTTCAGGACTGAAGATAGGGAAAGGGGAAGCCCAATATACAAGAGGGAAAAGCAGAGCAGTGATAGGTGGACCTAAGAGGGGAGGCGGGGTGGGCACAAGGTGGTGATAAGTAGATGCAGGTAAGAGATAGTGATAGGCAGGTGTGGGGGAGGAGGGGAGAGCAGATCCAGTCTTTTTTGTCCCATATTATTCAGATTTTTCCCTCCAATTCAGTACTCAACAATGAGCTGTAATATCATAGTTGAAATGGGTTTTGGGGGGGGGGGAGGGGGGGTGGTGGTGGCGGTGGCAGGGACACAACATTTCATGTGTCTTAACATGAACTTTTTTTTTGTAGTTTTAGGTTTTACCTGTGATCTCATGGCCTTTTGAGTAGCAGCCTGGATATCCACCACTGGCCATAACCACAGTCACAGCTGTACTGGTTTCCAACCAAGACGGCATGGCTTTAGAGAGCTTGCCATCCAACGTCGCTTGTATCAATTCATACAAGTCACTGCTTAATAAAGGAAGAATGACCTACAACACAAAGTGGTCAAACATGAGATCTTTTGACAAGAAAAATAAATTGTCTATTGAAACCACATTCCACATTTTAATTTACTTCAAAAGCACAATCCTCATAAAGAGAGGACAAAATAAAAGCAACACTACCTGACATTCCGGATCACCAAAGCGACAGTTAAACTCTAACACTTTTGGTCCTTCTTGTGTCAGCATCAACCCAGCATAAAGTATTCCTGAACAAAGGCAAGGGGTTAAAAGTGATTTGCTTCAGCAGTTCTCTTAGTTAAATTAAATTCGTACATCATTATTTCTGGTCACCCCAGAGCTTCATTACTGAAATCTTCAATGAAGAAAGTGCAGGTACTGCTTGAAGGAAGCACGCTTGTTAACATTTGTACATTTAAAACATTTTGGAAGATTGAAACATTTATAAATTGAAGCCCAAAAAGTATCATGCCACCAAATTAACAATACAGATCGAATCTCCATATCTATGAGCCAGCAGGAAAAAATTGCAAAAGGTTTGATGTAATAACCTGTGTAAAGGAAACTTGTCCGTCATAGCTAATCCAGAGAAAGTGAAGGGGTAAACAAGGATTTGTTGTGATGAAATTCAGAACCACATGCCAAATGCAAGAGATTTGGTTCTAGTTCACACAGTTCAGTTTTAATTTTTATTAGGTTCTGTTTGTTGCCTGAACAGTATCAAGAGTACCCATCACTGGCAGCAATAGTGGGAGTAGTGGCCGATTTTCCTTGATTTAGCTCAGGGAACACTGCAGCCAAAAGGACTATCTGAAGCACCAGGTTCCATCAGCCAACTCAGCACAGAAGAACAATAAATTCAGATACTTTTAGCTCACTTGTACAAAGGGAAGTGCCTTTACTTGCTGTTCCATTAAGTGAACGTTACAGATCCCTGCCAATGATATACAGCAGCACTCACCAGTGTAAGGGATTCCTTCTCGTCTCATGCCATCAATTGTTTTCTGAAGAATATTTTCCCTGATCTTCTGAAGAATGTTTTTGGAAACCTAGGAGGCCACAACCAAAAACAAAATTAATAAAAAATCTAAAAATATGAGGAGAGATAGAAGGCAGCTCACCTTCCCATTTAACAGTCTAGGTATTCCCACAACTAGAAGTCCAAGATACCCCTTTCAACTACTTTAGCAAGTGCAAGTATAGTCAATGCTGTGCAGTGTTATAGACTGAGTTATGGAATTATATGGATATAACAGGCAATAATTCAAACGAGAACCAGCCTTCAGGAAAACCTGTTCTTATGTAAATTGCAAGCAGTAATCAGTTTGAAATTAAAAGAACAGCTTTGTAAACAAATAGTGCTGTCTACAGAGCACAGGCTGCTCCAGAAATGTTGTTTGCAAACTCACATGGCTGTGAGAGGCTCTCATATGCATCAGCCTGGCCTACATCAAATCAGGAATCAGACACTAGCTAAATTTTGCAACATTGTGAACGAATTCAAGGAAGCTTCCAGACAGACATATTTTGTCACTTTGCACATCAAACATGGTCTTGGGAATATTTGTTCTGTCTATCAACAATTGGGATATCTGTGTACTCAGAAGTGTCTTGTCAGTTACAGTGTGCTCTCTCTGTAAATATGTAATTAAATGGAACCATTTGTCAGACTCAAAGCACTGAAGTACACAATGTCATTGTAGCTGTTGATATTATATTGAATCACCTATTATCTTTGTTCTTAAGAGACAATCAAATAACTGGCCACTGTCACAGCCTCTCCACAGGTGCAGAAGAGTTCATTATAGGGAAGTTTCAATTTAAAACTCAACTGTGATTGTCAGTACCTTTCTTTAATTTATAATACTCAAAAGAAAATGTGCAAAATCAGGGAGATCAAGTGAATGATGTTAATTCCAGGGTTGAATTTTAATATACCAAGGGAGAGAATAGATCTTTGGTCACTTGCACTTAAACAGGAGGAAATTTTGGAAGCAGAGTACAATAGTAAATATCTTGTGTAAGCAACCAAGGACAAATGCTGACCCCTTTATGTCATAAGTTCGAAGAAAAAAAAACAAAGGCCTACAAATTGATCCCTGCTGTTAAAAGTACACTAATGTGTTTGTACATGGCACCAAAGAACATCTTGGTTTGAGGCCTACCACTGAGAAATTCAGGGATGATCAGGGCCCATAAAGATTGGACTCTACTGACTGGCCTACTGAACACTTTCCAAATATGGCACATCTGGGACTGGGGCTGATTCTGAAGGGTTAGGGTGACCAAGAGAGGTTGGCCATCTGATTACAGGACCTGGATATCGTGAGTACAGTCTGGGTGTGAGATCAGTTGTGATCCATTTCAGAAGTAAGCAATCCTCAGACGCAAAGCACTGAAAACAGAGCAATACATCTTAATTTTTAAGGTCCTAGGAAAGAACAAGTTGTAGCAGAAATCATTTATGAGCCTTCATTTAACACCCTAGATTCATTTTGCAGCACAAAAACTAGGAAGTGAGGGATTGTGAAAGTTTAAGGGCTAGAAAGAACCCCTTACAGATGGCAAACTGGCTGTCCCTACATGACAGGAGGTTTGAGACACTTTAACTGCACAGGGCCTCTCAACCTTCTACCTGAACCAAGCAATAACCTCCAATGAGCAGAAGGATTTCTGATGCCACTCAGCTGAATAGATGGTGAAGAAAGTTGGAAGGCCATTGCCAGAGAGGGAGGAGACCGCTAGTTCTCCCCACAAGGTCTTCTGGCAGAGCAAGGAAGCACACCATCTTAAATACACAGGCCTCCTGTTAAAGTTGTCATAATTCATCAGAATCCCCTATGTTTAATGAAGGACTCTGCAGGAATTGCTTTTGTATGCTTAAAAGACCAGGTTAAGATTACAAACCATGATAAATCAATAGGACTGAAGCAAGTCAAGGTATCTGGCCATTTTAACAGGGATTAAAATCATTTAAATTCATCTAAATTCACCTTCTCATCTGAGATAATCACTTGGTATGAGCACTGGCTGTACGTGACACAGGACACTGTTTCAGTGGGATAATCAAGTAGTCAAAACTGTTGTAAAGTAATAAAGAGCAATAAACAAAAACTGTAATGTAATTACCTGAGGAACAGGACAATAAGCTCCCATGCCACCAGTGTTGGGCCCCTGGTCCCCATCAAATAAACGCTTGTGATCTTGAGTTGGTGGCATGCAGGCAATTGTAACACCATCACTGAAACACAGGCACTGCACAACATCATCAGAATTACTTTTTAAGTACTGGAGCTGACATCACTTTCAGAATAAGGTTCAAGTTATTTATATAACAAAATAACCTGCTTCACAAAATCCTAGTCAATTAGCAGTATTGTGAAAGAAACCAGCCAACAAGAATGCAAAGAGAAACTTTAAAAAAAAAATCAACGTTGCTTAAATCTGTTTCTCATTTTTTTGGAGCATAGGAGCCAGGATTAATTGCGAAACATGTTTCATCTATCTTCCTATTCAAACATGAAGGCGTGCAAGTTAAGTTGGAATCAAAAACAGAACGCTAGAAGAACTCAGCAGGTCAAACAGCATCTGTGGAGGCAAACGGTGCAAGTTCAGACCCTGTATCAGGACCAAGAGCAAACAGGAAAGATTGCCAGTTTATAGCAGTATGTAGGGGAGCGGGATAGAGGCTGGTAGGTGATAGGTGGAGCCAGGTGAGGAGGGGGATGAATGGCAGATGAAACCTGGTGGGCTGAGGGGATTGGGGGGATGAACAAAGGAAGAAGAAAGCTAGGTGGACAGGAGTGTGGGGGAGGAGAGCACTGGGGGGTATGGGTTACCTGAAATTGTAGAGTAAAATATTTACACCGTGGGGTAAGCAACCCAAGCAGAATATGAAATTTAGTTTTTCCAGTTGATGTTTGGCTTCTCCATTGCAAGGGAGAAGGTAGAGCACAGACAGGTCAGTGTAGGAGTGGGAAGAAAAGTTAAAATTACACAAAACCAGAAGCTCAAGATGGCCATTGCAGACAAAATGTAGGTGCTCCACAAGATGATCACCTAGTCTACACTTGGTTTCACCAACATGGAGGCCCCATGGTGAGCATTGAAGGCAGTGGACCAGGTATCCCATATGTACTGCTATATGCTGGCCACCCCCCTACTTACTGCTGTTTTTTGGCAGTCTTTCCTCTCCCTTCTCAGTTCTGATGCAGGGCCTTGACCTAAAACGTCAACTTACACCTTTTGCCCCACAGGTGCTACTTGACCCGCTGAGTTCTTCCAGCATTCTGTTTTTGTTCTAGATTCCAACATCTAGAGTCTCTCTTGTTTTGTAATCACTTTGAAGGTCAAAATAACAGAGAAAATATCATCTAAATGATACAGTTAAAAGGAAACTGAGTTAAAACACCTGGAAATCTGTTTATTATTGCCACATGTACAGAGGTACAGAGGAAAAACTTTGTTTTGCATGCCATCCATACAGATCATTTCAGCACATCAGTACAATGAGGTAGTACAAGGGAAAACAATAACGGAATACTGAATAAATGTTACAGCTACAGAGAAAGTGCAGTGCAAGGAGACAATAAGGTGCAAGGCCATAACGAGGTAGGCTGTGAGGTCAAGAGTCCATCTTATTGTACTAGGGAACCGTTCAATAGTCTTATAACAGCAGGATAGAAACAGTCCTTGAGCCTGGTGGTACCTGCTTTCAGGCTTTTGTATCTTCTGCCTGATTGGGAGGGGGGGGGGGGGGGCAAAGAGAGAATGTCTGGGGTGGGAGGGGTCTTTGATTATGCTGGCTGTTTACTAAGGCAGAAAGAGGTCAGACAGAGTCCACAGAGTGGATGCTGGTTTCCGTGATGTGCTGAGCCGTGTCCACAACTCTCTGCAGTTTCTCGCAGTCTTGAGCAGAGCAGTTGCCATACCAAGCCACGATGCATTCAGATAGGATGCTTTCTATGGCGCATCTATAGATTTTCTTGAGGGTCTTTTTTCCTGCTCATTCTATTAGCATTTTTTTTGTATAGCCAAGCATTATTAAATAGAGAAAGCCATTTTCATGACATATAGATCCAAGTGGTCTCAAAGTAAAGCAATGGACCTCTATTCTGGACCTCTCACACTGATCTCCTGCAGACCAGCAATTTATTGTCTATAGCATCTCTGGCATAACCTTATTCTGTCTAGCACCACAGATGTATTGGACTATTTCTTATTCTAACATATGTTTGGGTTGGGTTTTCTAAATGTGCATTGGCCAACGATACAAGAACTCTCACTGTGTGTTTTCCAATCCAATGTTAATTAATCTAGGGCAGCAAAAAAATAACAAAACCCATCAAAAATGCTGAAAGTAAATGTTAATTTGCTGATGAAGACTTGGATAAATCTAATGGGCAAATGTATTCAAAGGAAAAAAAATCAAATGGAATTTATGTAATACTCATTGCAAAGTCAGATTCAGACATGGAAGCTTACATATTGAACACAGGAAGCAAAACAGATCCAGAATAATTATTAGCTCCACAAATCCCATTTGTTGCTGGCAAATTTAAATAATTTCACAGCAATCCCTAATCAGCTAAAAGCCTTTTCACATTCTCAAGTAGGTGATCATCAATCCAGCTCCAAAATATATAACCCAAAGACAGCCAGCACTGAGAGCTACAAGTTAAGCTCGATTTTAGATAGACAACGGAATTAAACTTGGCAGTGAGGAAATAAAAAACTATTTAAAACTTGACTGATGAGAAGAGACGCACGCTTTACTCACAGACACTTCTTCTCCTTCAAGCAGCTCTTCCACAACTACAGTTTCACCGGCAGAACCAAACGCCTTTTCCTTTTGAAGAAGATAAACTTCAGTTATAGTTAGCAAGACTGAAGCTGCCCATTGGTGGAAAAATGCTAACATTATAATAATACTGATTTGCCAGATTTTTCATGTTTGGAACTGTAACCAAAGTATTTTCCAGAAAGAGTGGTGAAAAAAATATGTTCATACAGCAAATCCTCACCCCCCAATCTCTCATCTCCACACCTCTCGTGCCCACCACAAAATATATTAGTCGAAACATGGGGTACGGTCTTCACTTTGGGTGCAACGTATGCCCAAACTGTGCTAATTATCCAAACAGGTTTTAAGGTTTGTTTCCTCTTGAAACTCTTCCATATAATCACAAACACACGATATGCCAACCTCCCATATTTTTAGAGCTTAACTTTTCTTTAATATATTGAATTAAGTAACATGCAGTTTCATTGAAGGATCAAATCACAAAACATACACTTTTAGTAATAGTATCTAGCACACAGTACACGAGCAACTGCTTTCATACAACTGAACAACATTATCTCATTCGTATACAACAATTCGTAGAAATAGAAATTTATGGCACCTATTTTTTTCAACTTGCCTCAAATACTTAAAGCAAATGCCTTATATCTATAGTCTCCATCCTGATGGCATCAACATCGATTTCTCAAACTTCCAGTAAACCCTTCCTCTCTTTTCCCCTCCCCTCCTTTGTTTTCCCTCATTCCTGTGGCCCCCTCACCCCTTCTCTTTCCCCTCCCTCATCCTCATGACCTGCCCTCACTTCCCTCCCTTTATTCTATGGTCTACTATCCTCTCCTACCAGATTCCTCCTTCTTCAGCCCTTTGCCTCTTCTACCTATCACCTCTCAGCTTCTTAGATCTCCCCCCTCCCACCCAGACTCACCTGCCAACTTGTGCTCCTCCCCCTCCCTTTTTATTCTGGCTTCCGCCCACTTCCTTTCCAATCCCGATGAAGGGTCTCAACCCAAAACATGACTGTTTATTTCCCTCCATAGATGCTGCCTGACCCGCTGAGTTCCTCCGGCATTTTGTATGTTGCTCCAGATTCCAGCATCTGCAGAATCTCTTGTGTTGATAACATTTCTTCATTACTAAACTTTACAAATGTAATCCAAATATTACAAACAAAACCATTCATTATACTTACCGATATTTAAAATATAGTTGCTCAAGTCAAATGGCCACAGTGAATTCCAGTTGCCCACTTAAATGCAACAATCAACACTCGAGTATTGTCCTTACTACTTTAAAGTACAATTGAAATAAAGCATTTTCTACCCTGTTACTACAGAACATTTACTTATCTAAAAGCAATGTAGAAGTGCTATATGAAAGCAAGATTTAAAAAAAAGATGGATTGTGCCCAAAAATATATTTTGAAATTATAAGCATTAAAAAAGAAATATCACCAAGCTTGTAAAACTCAACTCAACGTCATCAAATCTGTCACCAGATTTTCCATCTTTGTAACTAATTGGATTGGAAGTATTGATATTTAAAATATAGTTGCTTAAGTCAAATGGGTCACAGTGAATTCCAGTTGCCCACTTAAATGATACTTTTAAGTCTTCTTTCCCACCTCACTTATATGAACTGGAGCAGATATTTGGGATTGAATTTGTGTTGAACATAAAAATTACCATGTCAGAGAAGTAACCAAGGAGAAGACTACATGGAGAATTTAGTCAAGATTATTCCTTTCATTCACCGAAAGACACATTTATAGAAAGGTAAAACCTTACATAAAGTTCTATGGATACATACCTGCATAATATCCTGGACTGCTTTGCAAGCCTCTTCTTTGTTAGCTGCAACAATAACACCTTTCCCAGCTGCCAAGCCACTAGCTTTCACTACCAGAGCAGGGAATTCAGCACTAAAAGAAAAGCATAATTATTCCATTGCAGGACATGGGGTGAAGTTTACTTTTCCTACTCCATTCACAAAATCGCCTGTTTAAAAAAGTATATAGGAAATTGACATATTATGCATTAGACGTACTATGGAAAAATTGTGAGAACTAAAAATGTATCACCCTCTGAAATGCTGTGGCTTTTGACAAAATTGGTTTCATTGCACAGGAATGGAATTTCAATATGTTAAACAACCATACTTGTTTTTAAACATTGACAAAAACCTTGCAGGTAAATAGTCAGATGTACATCCACACTTATTTGAAACAGTAAGCTTTTCATCTTGGGCAGGCACGGTAGTGTAGCGGTTAGCATAACGCTATTACAGCGCCGGCGACCCGGGTTCAATTCCGGCCACTGTCTGTAAGGAGTTTGTACGTTCTCCCTGTGTCTGCGTGGGTTTCCTCCGGGTGCTCCGGTTTCTTCCCATGTTCCAAAGACGTACAGGTTAGGAAGTTGTGGACATGCTATGTTGCCGCCGGAATCATGGCGACACTTGCGGGCTGCCCCCAGAACACTGTACGCAAAAGATGCATTTCACTGTGTGTTTTGATGTACATGTGACTAATAAAGATAGCTCATCTTATCATCTTGTTGATTGCCCTGATAGATCTGCAGAGAGCAGCTTGCAACAATTATAGTAAAAGTAATGAGTAGAATGATAAGGCATCCACTGAGTGGCAGACTCTTAATCACATGCCATATTAAAATCTGCACTGCAGCAAAATCTTATTAATGTGCCCGCCACTTGGATAAAGGCCCCTCTTACCGTTGGATAAAGCTACATGCTTCCCCAGCATCTGTAAATGCTTTCCATCTGGCAGTGGGGATATCATGTCTATCCAAAAAGTCTTTTGCAAAATGTTTGCTGGCTTCCAATTGTGTTGCTTTTGCTGAAGGGCCAAAGCATCTCACTCCAGCAGCCATCAGGTCATCAACGATTCCTGAAGAATACAAGAGTCAGGAAAGAAACACATCGTGTGCAATGGATTCTGAAAAATATCCAAACAAGGTTTCAAAAAAATTATTTTTCAATCATTTTGTTTTCCTCCTCCAAATATACTGACATATACTGGAGCGTGATGGAGTAGGGGTGGAGTGGGTGAAGGAACTTGTCACCCAACATCCAAACTTCTTTTCCTCTTCACTTTCTTGCCACATGAACATCTGTGGCTCAACCAGCTTTTAATGCCTTTCTCCAGTTCTCTTGTTATTCAGTCATGTTTTATTTAGACAAGCTTGTTAAATTTTCATCCCTATAAAAAGGACATTTCTGAGCCAGAACATCTTCATAAATTCCAGTCTCATTTAATAACTTGAATTTAAATTCTCCACCACCATTGTGGATTTGAAGTCATGTCTTTAAAATCAACAATCCAGGCCACTGGATATTAATCCAGAGACTTTACGCTACTCTGCCCTATCTACACAAGTGCACTTTATGAGCTGGTAATTGTTGTTGCTCAATCAGGTTGGCAATCTTGAGTTTTTAAATATTCACCATTCTCAGATTCCTGGACAAAAGGGTTGATCAGATGTCTGCCTGCTAAACCAGTTCAAGTCGGCCACCTCAGCTTAGATCAACATTTCAGCTGGTTGAGCAGTGGATAAACCCACACAAGTGTTTTATTATTTATATAACAGAAGGGCAAAACCTGCCACTTGGGAGCCAATTCTGTTATTTGCAGCCTTTATATTTGCAATCTCAGGTTCTGCTCCCTGTGGAATACAGAAGCTTTGAGTACAAAACACAGCAGAAAATGTCAGATTAAAAACTGCAGGCAGAGTAGAACATAGAACATTACAGCACAGTACAGGCCCTTTGGCCCACAATGCTGTGCTGACATTTTATCCTTCTCTAAGATCTATCTAACCCTTCCCTCCCACATAGTCAAATGAATGATAGAAAAATGGAAGGCTAAGTGTCTCTTAAATGTCCCTAATATATCTGCCCCCACAACCTCTGCCAACAGTGCATTCCAGCACCCCAACCACTGTGTAGAAAAAAAACTTACCCCTGACATCCTCCCTATACCTTCCTCCAATCACCTTAAAATTATGCCCCCTCATGCGAGCCATTTTTGCCCTGGGAAAGAGTCTCTATCTACTTGATCTATGCTTCTTATCATCTTGTACACCTCTATCAAGTCACCTCTCACCTCCTTCACTCCAAAGAGAAAAGCTCCAGCTTGCTCAACCTATCCTCATAAGACATGCTCTCCAATCCAGGTAGCATTCTGGCAAATGTCCTCTGCGCCCTCTCTAAAGCTTCCACATCCTTCCTATAATGACTAGAACTGAACACAATACTCCAAGTGTGGTCTAACCAGAGTTTTATAGAGCTGCAACATTACATGGCAGCTCTTGAACTCAATACCCCGACTAATGAAGGCTAACACAAGATACGCCTTTTTAACAACCCTGTCGACCTGCGTAGCAACCTTGAGGGATCTATGGGCGTGGACCCCAAGATCCCTCTGTTCCTCCACACTGCTATGAGTCCTGCTATTAACCTTATATTTTGCCCTCAAATTCGATCTTCCAAAGTGTATCACTTCACACTTATCCGGGTTGAACTCCATCTGCCACTTCTCAGCCCAGCTCTGCATCCTATCAATGTCCTGTTATAAGCTACAGCAACCTTCTACACTATCCACAACACCACCAACCAAACATCAGGGATGTTTTGAAAGAACATTCACCAACCTGAGATTTAGTCTTTAAGTTTGCATGTTAGCCACAAAAAGAGATAAAAATTACACTTTCCTCAAGGGATTACTTTAACCACACACAAAAAAATTAATACCTCAAACCTCATCCCAACATGCCTCCAATTCACACACTTCTGATTTTATTGGAAGTATGGTAGAGGTGATTGGGAACGGAGTATGGCATCCAACCAGTGAACCTGTGTGCCTCAGAGTTAAGCTGGCTTCTAAGTTTAACCCTGAATGAGTTTCCCAGGCAATGGGAAATCAGCTAAGGGAAGCGAGGACAACTTTACAGAAAGATGTTGTGCCGATGCAGCAAGGCTCTTGGGCCAGGAGGAGTCATTTCCCTGCCCATGATGCCAGTATTCACATTCCCCTCCACCCACCCTTATCCCTTTCCCAGCCAATGTTAACTCTTCCCTGGGATCAGACTGTTCCAAAAGATTGGAGACCACTCATTGCCCCACCTCACCCCTTGGACATATACAAGGCAAATGTGGGAACCAACTCTTAATAAACCAAACAGCACTAGTCTTGCAGCACACAGACATTCAAAAGCTCTAATGCTTATGTTTTATTTCAACAAATATATTCCAGGAGGGAAAATGGGAGATTATAGAGAAAAATAAATCTCACATGGCAAACATACAGTTGGTCCCAAGATCAATCTTTACCAGTTTTGTCCAGTCCAGTACCGTATAGCAGCCTTTTAATAACTCAAGGCCACTTCATATGGCGTTGCTGTGATTGCCCCTGTAAGGTTAAACTGGTTCACCTGGCTGAAACCACCCTTAGTTTATTCACTTTAACAGAAGCACCAAAGGTTATGGGATTATGTAAACACAAGTAAAACTCTAAAGAAGATAAAAAAGTCTCTCTTTTTTAAATTAGTAGTCAGATTGCATTAAAAACAGGGCTAGAAGAAAATCAATGCAAACAAAACCGAAAATTGGCATTTCCATAAGAAATCAGCAGCAATTCTTCATTATGCAGGATATTATATATATTCTACTATTCCATAACACAGTACAAATTTATTAAAATTTCAACTTAAAATGAGAGTAGACCTGCAAGTATTCAGCAGACTAATCAGGAAAAACATTAGGTAACAAAACCATCTCACGATGACCTATTGCCCTTGCTGATATTGAACAAGTGACCAGCTTTTGCTGAAGGTGACACTCCTAACAATCAATTATGTGCCTTCACAGCAGCCGGGTGTAAAAGCACACATGCCACAATACTGTTGGGCAGTCAGAAATCATCTCAACCCTCAAATTCCCGTTGTAGCTTTTCGGAGATGCAAGGCTACTGAATGGAGCACATCACTGAAAGAGAAATAAGGGATCTACAAATGAGACAAATATCATCGTTTTACAGCAACTTACTACAATAAAGTCTAGAGGTGGTAATGAGGGCTAAGAAAAAAATTAATATTCTGGACTTACCTGGAAAATAACAAATAGATTCAAAGATATTTATAAATATGCAAACAAAAAACATCCCACCGACCTAAACCATCAAATAGATTCCAACTAGACTATTGCATTTATTAAGTTGCACTAGTTTTATTCATAACAGGTCAGGACCCTAAAATTATGCTAAGGGTGAATAGTGCTGTTAGGTTAATGATCCACTAAAATAAAGGGACTTCAGACAAATGCTACTGTCCTGTAGCTCAATTCTAGAGACCTTGTGTTTACCTGCAGCAAGGGGAGCTTCTGGACCAACCACCACCAGGCCAATGTTGTGGTCTTTGCAGTATTGGGCAAGAATGGCATGATTGCTGACAGAAACAGCTGCAATGAAGAAAAAAGACTGTTTGCACAATGCATATGGAAATGTAACCTTTTGGAGAAACCTTTTACAAGGCCGATCCTTTGAATTTATAGGTTACCAAAGTAAAACTGTACATCACTGTATTCACTTCATGCACAAGCCCCAATCTTTGATTTCAAAGAAATTGACATCAAAGGTAATATCTTGATACCAAACGTCCCACAGACAGCTGCAAACCTTATATTTTGGTTTCTTATAGTGTTGACTGATTATTCCAAACTCATTGTGCAAATCTAATCATTTTTGATTTAGCAGTTTTAATCTAATACAATTTGTTAAATTTTAACATTGAGAAAAGCAAAATATTATGACACTATGACAACGTTAGTTCATTTTAGCCATATTCAGCATAATTTGCAACATTACCACAGATTTACGAAATGATCTTTGCCTCAAAACAAGAGGCAGGCATACTTAAATGGGTCATTTGCTCTCCTGTGTGAGCTTCGATCATCAACATCTGAAAGGTTATCTAGAGACAACAAATAACCAAGAACTTCTACAAAAGTAGTGCACTGATTGAGAGGAGGTCTGTTGAACAAAGGCAATGAATTTACGGTGTTTTGCAATGGCCACACGAATCCATAGATTAGATAGTATTCCCTAACTATAATTAATAGGTTAGATAAATTAAAAATACCAGAAATAAAAAAAGGAAATAAGCTAGCTATTCAGCATCTTCCCCTTTCCAACGTTGTGGATTTTAATTTTTTTTATTTTCCATTGTTTATACTTGTCCTTTGGATGAATAAAATTATCCAATATTATTCCAAGGGGTTCAAGGACAGATCTTCATAATTCTATGTATTTAAACTGGTTACTTTTGATTTAGCACTCAAGACCAAGATTCCAGCATGCCCTTGGGTAGAAAATAGTCAACTTAAACACACCCACACACGGTGAAGAGCTCTGGATTGGTGGTTAACGTCTTCACCAAATACTGGCTCACTCAACCCTGCCACCATCTATACCCCCATACAAAATTAATGATTAACCAAGCAGGTTTGGAATCAAATACTTAATAACTAGTTTCATCAGCATGTACATTAGATTTATGAAAACACAATACATTTTGCACTATAATTTCAGAAAATTCTAAAGAATAATATAATTTCCATTCTTCACACCATCAAAATTTCCCCTTTGCTAGTCAAGTCTATGCTACTGTGAATTAATTGTGCATCATGCAACTTTGATATTTTGTTTATAACACTATTATAATAACTAATTCCATACTGTATACACAAGTAACACAGGATATTAGTTCCAAAATCACCTGCTTACATTTCCATTAACATGAAGGAAAAGAGTAACGTTCAGTAATTTCAAACCACCAATCAGAAACAGAATCATGGAGCCTCTCACCTGAATTTGAGATTTTTCCACTGCCGGCTGTCCCTGCATTCCCTGGAGCGACCAAAACCTGCAGTACATGTGGTGACTGGGCCAGTTTCCATGCCAGTGCGTGCTCGCGGCCTCCACTGCCAATCACAAGCACCCGTTCTGCCATCGCCCTAAACATCAACACAGTTCTGTTTGTTACAGTCGGTTACTTGAGCTAACAAGAAATAGCACAGCACGCAACCAGCCACTGATCCGCAGCACCGGTTCTGCCATCGCCCTAAAGGTTATAGAAAATTACAGCACAGTACAGACCCTTCGGACCATGATGTTGTGTCAAACTTTTAACCTACTCAAGATCAATCTAATCACTCCATACCCCTCCATTTTTCTATCATCCAGGTGCCTACCTAAGAGTCTTTCAAATGTCCCTAATGTATCTGCCCCTACCAGCACCCCTGACAGCATGTTCCACGCACCCACCACTTTCTGTGTTAAAAACTTACCTCTGATATCCCGCCATGCCTTCCTTCAATCACCTTAAAATTATGTCCCCTCGTGTTGGCCATTTCCACCCTAGGAAAAAGTCTCTGGCTGTCCACTCAATCTGCCTCTTATCATCTTGTACACCTCGAACAGGTCACCTCTCATCCTCCTTCTCTCCAAAGAGAAAAGCCCGAGCTCACTCAATAACGCATGCTCTCCAATCCAGGCAGCATCCTGGTAAATCTCCTCTGCACCCTCTCTAAAGCTTCCACATCCTTCCTACAGTGAGGCGACCAGAACTGAACACAATATTCTAAGTGTGGTCTAACCAGGGCTTTATAGAGCTGCAACATTATCTTGTGGCTCTTGAACTCAATCCCCTGACTAACAAAGGCCAGCACGCCATATGCCTTCTTAACAACCCTATCAACTTGCACGGCAACTTTGAGGGATCCATGGACTTGGCCCCTAAGATCCCTCTGTTCCTCCACACTGCTAAAAATCCTTCCATTAACCCTGTATTCTGCCTTCAAATTCGACCTTCCAAAGTGAATTTGAAGGCAGAATACAGGGTTAATGGCAAGATAATAAAGGTTAACACAGTTCTGTCTTTACAGCAGATTAACACCTCTTGAGATCACAAGAAATAGTACAGCACACTCCCAGTCACTGATCGGCAACATAACTTTCACTGTGCACCCGAGAAACTTGTTGTTTGAAAGAGGTATATCAGTTAGCATTCCAATACAGAATGGTGAAATTACAGAAATAAGCATCACATTTTCTTTGTGACTTGGGTCTTTTAAATTCAATTATAACCAATTTCATTAATCTGCAGCCAAATGGATAACACATTAGGATTTTAGTCTCATCCCACCTCTGAAAAAACAAACGTGATAAAATGTGGTCACAATTCAATACAGCAGCCCATGAAATCAGACATTGGGTCTCAATGTAACAGTAAAAGAGACAAATTAATTAAAAATGGATCTCACTAATGTTCGCTCTCAAACCTGACCTTTTAAAGTAGCTGTTGAGATAAAGCAGTGTATTGCAAAAGACAAGTTAAAAAAAAAGGAATGATGTACTCAAGATCTGTCGAAACTTTGAATGTAAACCATTTCAATCAAACTTCAAAAGTATACTTCAAATTTACACTGCAGATTGGAAAGCTATTCCCAGCCTCAGACTATAGGAGTAGTGTGTTAAAAAAAAAGTCATGGATAATAGAGGACTCATATGTAATATATTCCACGAGGGCTGCATGCAGACTGACCTCATGATCTACTCGTGCTTTCCAATCACTTGGATTAATAGGCTCACATTAACAAAATAGACTCAGCCTCAAATTCTATATATGGCACAAGAATTTTAAAAAATTACAAATATATAAATCACAAGACAACTGTGGATGAGAAGACCACTCAGGCTATCTTAATCCTCACAACAGGAAGATCCTCCATAACTGTATCTTGATGTTCCCAGAGCATTTTCCTTGCTTCTAGCATTCCCACTTCTCATTGGCAATACACATCAGACCACAGCAGGAAGAGTACACATGCAGTCACTCACTATGAAATACACTTTTTAAACATCAACTTCAAAATAGTTTCACATGCGTCTGATTAAGAAACAGTATGGGCCAGAGGGAATGGCCTTTTACCTCATGCATCATACCTTTGTTATTTGATATATAATCCAACCACGTTTACCTTTTAGCAAGGGGAGGGACAAAACCAGTTGCTTGATGTCATGAAGGTTTATAGGGACAACAAGCAGGGAATACAAAATGATATTTCAACTGCTAGTGAGCATAGAACATTTATTTCCAATACTACCTCTTTGCCATGAATGCTTTGGTGTTGGGTCTACTAGGTGTGCCTCACAAGTGGGAGCTAGAGGACAGTGTCTTAAGGCATCCCAGAAATTGGAGGGTCGTGGTGGTGGTGCTGGAAGAAGAGGAGGAGGAGGAGGAGAAGTGTGATCACTGGAGACCATATCCCAAGGGTCTATGCTGCTATCTCCAGCCCTATGGAGCAAGGCCACCAGAAGCCAAGGTTGTTCAAGTCATTGCTGGCAGAGATCAGTGTGGTGATGGAGCTCTAGTCAACTATTCTATTTTCGGCAGGTGCAAATGGAAACATTGCCAATCCAGTAGTGATGGTATCACTTTCTAAACTTCTCAATCCCCACAGAGGTGCACGTTTGCAATGCAACACAAGCTTTGACAACATACAAGGGCACAGACTGAAGCTCTGCACGAGTCTCCACAAAGGCAGATCGCATTCGAAAAAAAACAATGATAGGAAAGCAGTGGCCCCCATGAATTCTGCTCTCACCAGAAAGAAAATTCACATCAACACACTGGATTGTCTGAGTGCTGCTCAAGAAACAACACTGCACAATCTCATTGAAGAAGGTGAAAGCATATTCCCCAGCTACTGCATGAGACCACCTGCTGTGTCACTGCAGTCCATCATTTATCCCATATCTACAATTAGTGCCCAAGTGTACTAGGAAGTCAAAGCCTTTTGATAGCCAACCACCACTGCAAGAAAAGATGTCCACCAGGAGCATTTGTCAACTGAGTGCATGAGATACCACAAGCTGGTCTCAAGTCGTGTAGTGATACCTTTTCTCTGGTAAATCTGCTTTCCTATGCTGACGTGAACTTGCCTACAGCAATCTCATGTTGATCAAGTCATAATCTCACCTCGCTGACATGGCCAATGTTAAGCACAACCCGTGAAGGAAGGAAAGAGATGTCCCACACAATGAGCCAGTCCATATTGTTCCCACGTTGTGACCACCTCCTTGAACCCACAACCATAAATCAATTAAAATCGCAAGTCAAGATATCAGAACCAATCTTTATACATCAGTAGGTACAATGGTGTACTGGTTAAGTTGTTAAACTAGCAGCCAGGAGTTTTTAGCAATTGATCCAGAGATAGGAGTTTGAGTCCCACCATGGCATGTGGGGAATGCAAATTCAAGTTATTAAATAAATCTGGAGCTAAAGCTCATCTCAGTAATAGTAAGCAGGATTATATATAAAAAAGTCCCATCTGATTCACTAACATCCTTCAGAGAATGAAATCTGTTATCCTTATTCATCTGGCCTAAACATGGCTTAAGATCCTCCATTATGGTTTACTTTTAACTGCCTCCTTAGTTCAGAGGCATTTGGAGATGAACAATAAATGCCAGCATCATCTGTTTTCCATGAATGAAGTAAAATTTAAAGGCAAAACAAATTTAAGCATTTTACAGTAAATATATTCACAATGAATCTTTAGTGATTACTTTCCAAGTTAGCTTGTTTGGCCAACTTGCAAAAGGCTGGTCTCTGCAGTTGGGCAGGCAACAGACAGTCACAATCTTTGTCTGTAGGTAGATAAGGGCCTAGAGGGAGGGAATGCTCCATTTCGACATGTTTAGCTCTTCATACCTACTGCTTATAAATGCAAGGGTACTGTCAGAGTGCCAGAAGCAACAGCAGCAGATTCTTGCTCCACAAAGCTGTTGGCCCTCTCTCAGACCAGTACATCTGGTGGCCTTGTAAGATCACATTATTGCCATCACTGCCTTGAAGCCTGTGCCAAATTTGCAATCTATTTACCTAACCAGCCTTTAACAAAGAATGGAGCTTCACCGTCAAACCAGGACAAGATCTGAAGGTAGACCAAATTGTTCAGTATTCTAGTCAACAGTACTGTATCATTGCTGTATTCTCTACACAATGAGTCCTTCAATCAATCAAGCTCCCTACCAAAAATCTTATATGTGGATGAATTTTAATTGCCATGTGTATTTTCTGAATTACTCCTTTTAGTTCTTGCAATCTGCCAGGCAAAGAGTATTTATAAAAAAAAATACATTATTTATAAAATTTTAGGGTATGAAACATCAAATTACTTGCATTTATATAACAACTTGTAGTGTAGCAAAATATTCAAATTCATCTTACTGGAACGTCAGTACAAGACCAGTCCACACACTGGGATATTGGACTAATAGCCCAAGGCTTGATTAGGAAGGCTGATTTTAAAACGGCAAAAGGCAATGTTTAAGGAGGGAATTCCACAACTCAGGGCCTAGGCAGTTCGGCACAGTCACCAGTGTAGGGATGAGGGAAATCAGGGATGTATGAGAGCTGAAAACTGGAGGAACGGAATGGCTGAATGCATTTAGAGCGAGGTAATGGAAGGACAGCACTCTTATCACATGCAATTTATGTTCACTATATTTCATGAGCACATGCAAAATGTGAATTGGAGCTTTTTGCATAAATATTCATAAATAAAAATGCCAAAACTACTTGATTTCATTAAGAATAATGTTTAAAAATTACTTTGACTATCCCAATGAGAACAAACCATTGTGATGTTTTGATTAACATAAGTTGAATACATTTTTAGCATATCAGCATAAATAAATAATATCTTTTTAGGGAAACAGTAGCTGCTATAAGTATTCTTTAGCAAGGGTTAGGAAAATGAAGTCAGGGATTTTTGCACGTTGAGTTTTGTTTCAACAAGGCAAGCAGAATCATTAATTTTTATTAATACCAAATGTTTTAAGAAGTCATGAGAGATACACTCTACCCCTGGTCTTGCTCAGGGCTACACAATAGCCCTGGTTTAAATAAAAATAAAAAAATTGCTGGAAACACAACAGGCCAGATAGTAACTGTGGAAAGAGTTAACATTTCAAGTGGAAGACCCTCCGTCCGATCAGAAGCATTAACCCTGTTTCTGTCTACAGATACTGCTGACCTGCCGAGTGTTTGTAACATTTCCTTGTTTCATTTCAGATTTCCGGCATCTGCAATTTTTCATTTTCAATTACTTGTTGCTCGAGTGAAATAAGCAATCGATTTTTTTTTATAAAAACAACCCGTAGACTCCTTTTTTCAGCCTGTGGTAAATTTCACATCGTAACCGCTACATTTGTTTTGCGACCACCTTGAACACTTTTACTCGCATCATTAATGAGCAGAAGCACTTTGACCCCTAACAAAATATTAAATAGAATCAGATTTCACAATCAAGTTAGCCCTTAACCATGTCAGCTTTAGTTAAAAACATATTAAGTCATCACGAACTCTTTAATAATTGCAACTCATTTCTGATAACAACTTAGTGAATCCACGTTACAACTTTCCCATTGCTTTCACTTGATGAGCAAGACGGAGCGACTGATATATGACTATATGAAAAAGTTAGGTGATAACTATTATCTATTCTCTGAATACAGCATATGTAGTTCTTTTACATGTTATGTCACTGTTTACAATTCAATTCGATGAAAGAGAAGTGCATTAAAATAATCAAAAGTAATGGTAGAAGTTTGCAACCTCACCTACAGATCTTTGAAACACAGATACAAACACGTGCTGCGACAGCAACCAGCGCGAACAAAAGCACGTCTTTAACACGCACGAATGGCGCTGCTGTGCGTTGCTTGAGAGGGCGGTGAAGTTACCGAGACTTGCGCTGCAGCCAATCATAAATACTTGAATCTGAAAACTGGGAAGTCTGTCTGTGTTGGGTAAGCACCAGTAAATTGACTGAGCGTTAGGTCTTTTTGAGGTTGAACGTTGTTACTTGAATTCAACTATGCAACAAAAAAGGGCAGGGTTTTCTACTATTACTTTTAAAAGTATAAATTTGAAATTTTGAAAAAAAAGTTGTGAATGGAAGGAATTGTGGGGTCTGTAGTTCCTATTTTTCTTTGTTTTAAAAACAGGCAGAGCTGAGAACCACCTAAAATCACAGATATGTTGTGGAGACATTATTACTGTGTAATGGGCAAACGTGTTCATCTTAAAATGAGGGACCTTGAGTTTTGGGTTTCCATTCTGGAGGCCTCTTGTGAAGCCTGTGAGGTTGACTCTCATCCTTGTTTTCAAATTCCTTCCTAGTCTCGCCATTCCTTCTCTGTAATTGCCCCCAAAGCTCTCAGCACTCATTTGATTCTGACTTCTTGATCATCCCTGAATTCACTATTGGTGACCTGGACTTCATTTGCCAAGGTTTTAGCATTCCTTCTCTAAAGTTTTCTATCTCTCCACTCCTATGATGTTGCTTAAAATCTATCTTTTTAACCTAGCCTTTGACCATCTCCCTTTTTTGTTAATTCTGCTGCGAAGTGCTGAGATATGCTTGAAATTTAAAGGTGTTTGTATATGTTATTGTTGGATAAGTATTTAAGATTCTTCTCGGAGCAGTGTCCTGGATCCAACCATTTTTCAGTTGCTTCATCAATGAACTTCCTCCCATCATAATGTCAGAAATGGGGAAGGTCAGTGATGTTTTCACAGCATTTAATTCTGTTTGCAACTCCAAAGCAACCCATGCCTGCATACATCAAGACATGCAGAACATTTCATGGGCTGATAAATGGCAAGTAACGTTCAAGCCACAGATGTGCCAGACAATAGCCATCACCCACTAAAGACAGTCTAGCCACTACGTTTGACATTCACTGATATTACTATTGCCAAATCCCCCACCACCAACCAGAATGAAGATTGTTGGTAATGTCAGGAACTCAATTGGACCAGCTGCATAAATACTACTTACAAGAGCGAGTTAGAGATGCAAGAGATTCTGCAGATGCTGGAATCTGGAGCAACACACACAAAATGCTGGAGGAACTCTGCAGGTCAGGCAGTGTCTTTGGAGGGAAATAAACAGTTGACGTTTTGGGTCAAGACCCTTCATCAGCATTGGAAAGGAAGAGGGCAGAAGCTGGAATGGAGGGGGAGGAGCACAGGCTGAGTCCAGGTGAGAGGGGGAAGGTAGGTGGGTGGGGGAGGGGGGAGATGTAAGAAGCTGAGAGGTGATAGGTAGAAGAGGCAAAGATGAAGATGAAGGAATCCGGTAGGAGGGGGCAGTAGACCATGGAATAAAGGGAAGGGGGCAGGGAATAGGTGATAGGCAGGTCATGAGGGTGGGGAGGGGAAAAAGAAGGGGTGAGTGGGACACAGAAATAAGGGAAAACAAGGAGGGGGGGAAAGTGAGGGGTTACCAGAAGTTAGAGAAATCGATGTTGAGGGCGTCAGGTTGGAGACTATCAAGGCAGAATATGAGGTGTTGTTCCTCCAACCTGCAGCTGGCCTCAACATTGCAATAGAGGAGGCCGTTGATAGACGTGTCAGAATGGGAGTGGGATGTGGAACTGAAGTAGGTGGCCACTGGGAGATACTGGCTTTTGCGGCGGACAGAGCGAAGGCGCTGGACAAAGCGGTCACCCAATCTGCGTCAGGTTTCACCGATGTAGAAGAGGCCGCTTCAGGAGCACCAGATGCAATAAATGACACCCTCGGATTCACAGGTGAAGCGCTGCCTCACCTGGAAGGACTGTCTCGCGTCCTGAATGATGGTGAGGGAGGAAGTGTAGGGGCAGGTGTAGCTCTTTGCAGGGATAAGTGCTGGGAGGGTCATCAGTGGGGAGGGACCAGTAGACAAGGGAGTTGCGGAGCGAGTGACCCCTGTGGGGGGGGGGGAGGGGAAGATGTGTTGGGATCCTGTTGGAGGTGGCGGAGGTTTCAAAGAACGATGTGTTGGATGCGGAGGCTTGTGGGGTGGTAAGTGAGGACAAGGGGAACCCTGGCGGGGGGGGGGGGGGAATGGGGTGAGGGCAGACGTGTGGGAAATGGAGGAGATGTGGGTGAGGGCTGCATTGATGGTAGTGGCAGGGAAACCCCATTTACTGAAAAAAAGAGGACATCTCAGTTGTCCTGAATGGAAAGCCTCATCATGGGGACAGATGCAGAGGAACTGGGAGAAGGGGACAGCATCCTTGTAAGTGACAGGAGTGGAAGAGGTGTAGTCAAGGAAACTGTAGGAGTCAGTGTGTTTGTAAAAGATGTCACTGGTTAATCTGTCTCCGGAGATGGCGACAGAGAGAATCAGAGAGGGGAGAGTGAGGGCAGGATGGAGGTTGGAGGCAAAGTCAATAAAATTGAGTTCAGCATGGGTGCAGGAAGCAGCCCCAATGCAATCGTCAATGCAGTGGAGAAAGAGTTTGGGAGTGTTACCGCTGTAGGCTTGGAACATGGACTGTTCCACGAAGCCAACGAAAAGGCAGGCATAGCTGAGGCCCACGCGAGTGCCCATGGCTACACCTTTGGTTTGGAAAAAGTGGGAGGAGCCGAAAGAGAAGTTGTTGAGGGTGAGAACCAGTTCTGCCAGATAGAGGAGGGTGGTGTGGTGGAGGGAAAATGGTTGGGTCTGTTGTCCAGAAAGAAGCGGAGAGCCTTCAGGCCTTCCTGATGGGGTTGGAAGTGTACAGGGACTTGACATCCATAGTGAAAATGAGATGTAGTCAGAGCCGGGGAACTGAAATATGTTGAAGTGATGGAGGGCATGTGAAGTGTCATAAACATAGGTGGGGACTGGACTGGGGGGGGGGGTGGGAAACAAAATGGAGTTGAGATATGAGGACACAAGTTTAGTGGAGCAGGCAGAAACAATGGGCCTACCGGGGCAGTTGGGTTTGTGGATCTTAGGTAGGAGGTAGAAACAGGCGGTATGGGATAGGTGAACTGAGGATTCTGGTTATCCTGAGGTGACTGCCTTTCCTCCTAACAAAGCCTATCAGTCATCAACAGGACACAGGCCAGAAGTACAATAGCATAATCTCCAATTGCTTCTCTGAATATAGTTCCATCACCACTCAAGCTCAACTCCATTCAGCGCAAAGCAGTCTGCTTAATTGGCACCCCATTCACTATCCTACACTCCATGGCCAGCCACTGTGGCAATAATGTGTAGTATTTATAAAAATGCACTATAGCTACTTGTCTAGGCTATTCCAACAGCACCTTCTAACCCACTAACTCTACCACTGAGAAAGACAAGAGCTTTAGCAAAGGGACAACCTCTTGTGGTTCCCCTCTAAGTTACATACCATCCTGCCTTGGAAATATATCATTATTCCTTCATTGTCATTGGTCTAAATCCAGTCATTGTCATTGTCCTAAATCATTGTCATTGCCCTACCCCAAAACCACTACCCAATCACTACCAAATGCTGGCTTTGCCATTGGTACCCGAATAGCCCCACCCCAGAAATAAATGTGTAAACTTGAAAGATCTTTGGGAGAAAGGAGGCATCGTGAACCAAATCAGGCAGCTCTTTCCAAGAGTTAGCATAAGCATGATGAGTCAAATGACCTCCTCTGTGCCATATGATCGTCACACTTGCTGTAAAGGGTGTTTGTTTTATTGTCTCTTGCTTTTCAGTGTATTGGAAGCTTCTGTGAACCCCAACTTTCTACAGTCTGACTTCTCCCGTTATGCAGCAAACTCTTTCTGTGCTTTTTAAAACCGGATTGCACTACTATTCATTGGAAATTTGGTATTGAGAGCTCCGTCCCTTTTTAAACATTATTTTGATTATGTATATTATTCTATAGAAAACACCATTTTCTCTATACATAATACTAATTCTTTTCGTCCTAGGCTAAACGAAAATTTACAGCCAAACGTTTGACAAAGGGGTTTAAACTTTTAAATTACCCCGTTCTGGAATGCAACACATTTTGAAGCAGTTTGCCTTGGGCGCACTGCATTGCATTGCATTTTCACCCACATGAGTGCGCTATGCCGTGGAGTTTTGAGAAACGTTGTAGAAACTACAGCTCCCAGGAGCGAATGTACACAAACATCCATGGCTTCTGTTTGAGGTGATCTCTCGGCCTGTTGGTGGTTTCCGGACACAGTTTCGCTCTGTTATTAATATTGTCCTGAATACTTTCATTGAGGTGGTGGGGGCAGGAAGAATCCAACAGTTTAAAAACAATGCACAGAAAGGCGAGTTGATTCGTTCCCTTTGCAAAATGTAACGCAATTCCGTGCTGTAGGTCAGAAAAGAGTATTTGGTATTTTTTTTAATACCAAAGGTTTCGATTCTTATTAAAGCGTACATCAAGTGGTCTGTCAGTGATTGTATTTCCCACTGAAGGCATCACTCTAGATTGAACATGTTAACAGCAAAGAAACACTGGGTTATGACTAGCCTTCGCGCTGCTAGGATGCTCTCGGGTCACCGATCATTGAGCAAAAGCCTCCAAGAATGTTACAGCTTGCTTAATATACAGGAAAACTGCAACCACGATGAAGTGAAGGAAGCTTATGTCAAACTGGCCAAGTTATATCATCCGGATAGTGGCTCTGATGGCGCAGATCCTCTAAAGTTCATGCAGGTTGAAGAAGCCTACAAGGCTGTTGTCAAGCATTTAGCAGAGAGAAGAAAGGCGGAGTCTGATCAAAAATTGGATGAAGAAGAACAATCCAAGTACCTAGCACCTCAGCACAGACAGTATCTGAACTTTGAAGGCATTGGTATTGGAACACCTAGTCAAAGAGAGAAACAATACAGAAAGTTCAGAGTCAACCGTGCAACTGATCAAGTGTTGGATTATAGGAAACAGAAACTACAAGCTCAGGATCTGGAAAATACAATGATGGTGAAGGATGTACAGCAGAGCAAAAAAACAAAAATAACCCAAGCAGTGGAACGACTGGTGGAAGATCTCATCCAGGAGTCGATGGCCAAAGGCGATTTTGATAACCTCAGTGGTAAAGGGAAACCATTGCAAAAGTTTTCACAATATCCATACATTGATCCCATGACACATAATCTGAACAGGATACTCATAGAAAATGGATATCAACCAGAATGGATTGTCCGGCAAAAAGAAATAAAGCAAACTATGGAGAAGCTTAGAAATGACATGATGAGTTACAGGAAAAAACTCGGTGAGCCCCTGACTGTCTACACTCAGAAACATTGGGACCTAAACTGTGAGCAATTCAGAAATGATATTAAACAACTTAATAAAACAGTAGATAGATTCAATTTAATTGTACCTCTACTGAACAGGCAGATGCTGCACTTTGACCCAGATAAGGAGCTTGCTGTTATATTGAAAAACTATGATGCGTTAATGGAAGCAAACAAAACCACTTCAGAGATTATTGGAAAATCAACTGAGGAAAGTAGTACAAAAAATAACCTGTTTAATTGGATCAAACTTTTCCTGAAATATAGTCAGAGGAAGTAGTGAAAGTTTGTAATTTTCGTGATCAGAATGTTAATTTATTCATTTAATTATATTTTTAAAAAATGTGCAACAGAGGAGCACATTACTTACAATAGTAGCAGGCCATTCACTCAGATTATGGTTTATTTTTAGTTTAATGCAATTTTATCCACAATTTCTCCATATCGCATGATGCCTTTGCCTATCTAAATTCTATCCATTTTAATCTTGTGCTTCAACATTTCCTTTCTTTATATATATCCTCTCATTCTAAATTTTTCTTCCATCTGCCAAACCAAGGAATAATTACCATATTCGGCAAATAAATTAGCATCTGTTCACACCAATAAATGTTCTTTGTTGTGGTGTTTAATATGCAATAATTCTATCTGCAATATACTGCATGTAAGAAAAAAATGTGTTGGTTCATTTAATGAATGCTGCACTTTTTTCCTTATTGGAATGTTCAAGGAGACATTAACTGGAAGCCTCTACTAAATCTTGTTAAAATAATGGATTAATAAAACCTTAATTTTGTGGCATAAAATACATTGTACTTAACAAAAAATTGAAATGGTTACAATATATTACATTGCACAAATAGCACTATGTATAAACGCTCAGAATTTTCTGGAACTTGTTCACTTCTGAAATTGTTTTATTTAAATTGTCAACAAATAAGGCCTGAATGTGTGTGGTTTTTTTTCCACTAATGTATTTTTAACCAAAATTATTAATGTTGCTTTCTTGATGGGCAGAATACTTCTGTATGTGTCTGTTTAATTGTTATCCTCCAATTAGCTTCATTGTGGCCTCAGCTCTCATGGATTCTTCTCTTATCCCATCTCACTTTCATCTTTTGGGGACAGTTTTCTGGTTCCATGCACCTCATCACAGTATTGTTATGGAGTTCTACATCATTAGAATCTTCTTGACTTTGATTAGCAACTAAGTAGTGCAGCGAAGTCAAAAAATAACTTTTATTGGTTTGGTCTTGCTTCACACTGATTATTTTGATAATTGAGAATCAGGTGGTGATTTCACTGTGCTTATTTATTTATTCACATTTCCAGATTGATAACCTGTAGAGCAGGACATGTATGTTTCAGATTTAAGGCACTAATGAGATGAAAAAGTCAAAATTTAGGACCCCTTTGTTAATGAAGGATGGCCATGGTGATAATATCACATTTACAAGCTTAATATCAATTGTCCTTTTAATCTGTCAGAATGATTAGCGCATCAAGAAATGATGGAGGCAAATGAGTTTGTTGGAGCCCTGACATTGGTGGCAGATGACTGAAGGACAGCAAATATGGAACTTTTATTCAAGAAGAGCAGTAGGGATAAGCCGGGTAATTACAGGCCTGTGGGTCTATGTCAGTGGTAGGGAAGTTATTGGAAACAAATCTGAAGGACAGGATTAATCTATGCTTGGAAAGATGAGGATTAATCTGCGATAGTCAGTGTGGCTTTGTTAGGGGCAGATCCAGTCTGCTCAATTTGATTTGAATTTTTTGAAGAGATAATTTATTGTTGTGGACAGTGCAGATCTTGTTAACTATTCAGGTCTTTGACAAGGTCCCACATGGGAAATTGGAGCAAAAGGTTAGACACCATGGGATCCAAGATAAGATACAGTGGCATGCAAAAGTTTGGGCACCGCTGGTCAAAATTTCTGATACTGTGAAAAGATGACCTGATTTCCAAAAGGCGTAAAGTTAAAGATGACACAGTTCTTTAATATTTTAAGCAAGATTACTTTTTTATTTCCATCTTTTACAGTTTCAAAATAACAAAAAAGGAAAAGGGCCTGAAGCAAAAGTTTGGGCACCCTGCATGGTCAGTACTTAGTAACACCCCCATTCTTCCTTGCAAAAGGCTTTGGTTCTGAGAGATTCTTGGGCCGTCTTGCATGCATTGTTCTTTTGAGGTCTATCCACAGATTTTCAGGGGACTGTGAGGGCCATGGAAAAACCTTCAGCTTGTGCCTCTTGAGGTAGTCCACTGGATTTTGAGGTGTGATTAGGATCGTTAGCTTGCTGTAGAAGCCATCCTCTTGTCATCCTCAGCTTTTTTTACAGATGGTGTGGTTTGCTTCCAGAATTTGCTGGTATTTAATTAAATTCATTCTTCCCTCTACCAGTGAAATATTCCCCGTGCCACCCCAAAGCATGATTGATCCACCCCCATGCTTAACAGTTGGAGAGGTGTTCTTTTCATGAAATTCTGCACCCTTTTTTCTTCTCCAAACTTTCCTGCGTCCTCACTACAAAATTCAGCGTCAGAAGTTTGCAAAGGAACATCTAAACAAGCCTGATGCATTTTGGAAACAAGTCCTGTGGACTGATGAAGTTAAAATAGAACTTTCTGGCTGCAATGAGCAAAGGTATGTTTGGAGAAAAAAGGGTGCAGAATTTCATGAAAAGAACACCTCTCCAACTGTTAAGCACGGGGGTGGATCGATCATGCTTTGGGCTTGTGTTGCAGCCAGTGGCACGGGGAACATTTCACTGGTAGAGGGAAGAATGAATTCAATTAAATACCAGCAAATTCTGGAAGCAAACATCACACCATCTGTTTAAAAAAAAGCTGAAGATGAAAAGAAGATGGCTTCTACAACAGGCTAATGATCCTAAACACACCTCAAAATCCACAGTGGACTACCTCAGGAGGCACAAGCTGAAGGTTTTTCCATGGCCTTCACAGTCGCCCAACCTAAACATCACCGCAAATCTGTGGATAGACCTCAAAAGAGCAGTGCATACAAGACGGCCCAAGAATCTCACAAAACTAGAAGCCTTTTGCAAGGAAGAATGGGCGAAAATCCCTCAAACAAGAAATGAAAGACTCTTAGCTGGCTACAGAAAGTGTTTACAAGCTGTGATACTTGCCAAAGGGGATGTTACTAAGTACTGACCATGCAGGGTGCCCAAACTTTTACTTCAGGCCCTTTTCCTTTTTTTGTTATTTTGAAACTGTAAAAGATGGAAATAAAAAAGTAATCTTGCTTAAAATATTAAAGAAATGTGTCATCTTTAACTTTATGCCTTTTGGAAATCAGGTCATCTTTTACTCGCTTAGCTATTCACAGTAACAGAAATTTCACTGTGTGTTTCGATGTACATCTTTTTTGCATAGTGTTCTGGGGGCAGCCTGAAGTGTTGCCACGCTTCTGGCACCGACATAGCATGCCCAGCGAATTGGATCCAAAATATGCTTGGTAATAGAAGGCAGAGAGTTATGGTGGAGGGTTTTTGTGATGAAAGCCTGTGACCAGTGGTGTACCACAGACACAGGTGCTGGGATCCTTTCTGTTTCTTATATAATTAATGATTTGGATATGAATATAGGAGATATGATTAGTAAGTTTGCAGATGGCATAAAAATTGGTGTTGATAGGAGGATAGTTGCAGGATACAAGATGATATGGATAATGATTCAGTTAATAAGATGGGCTGGGCAATGGCAAATGGAACTTTAATCCTGAAGTGTGAGGTGATGTACTTTGGGAAGACTAATAAGGGTAGTTCACACACAATACATGGGAAGTATTGAGGAATAGAGGAAACTTGATGTACAAGACCAAGGATCATAGGTAAGGTTGAGAAGAAGACATACAAGATACTTGCCTGACTCAGTTGGGTGACAGAATATAACAGCAGCCAGATTATAATACAACTTTATGAAACTTTGGTTAGGCCACAGTTGGAGTATTGGATGTGGTAAACGTGCAGAGGAGATTCACTAGCATATTGCCTGGAATAGAGTGTTTCCGATGGTTTCACCCCAAAACGTCAACAATTCCTTTCCTCCCACAGATGCTGCTCGACCAGCTGAGTTCCTTCAGCAGATTGTTTGTTGCAATATAAGAGAATGGTTTGTTTTCCTTGGAGTAGAGAAGGTTTTTTTTTGGGGGGGGGGGACCTGCTAAAGGTATAGAAAATTATATGAGGGGCAAGGATAAATAGTAGGAAACTTTTCCCCATAGCAGAGATGATTAAACCCTGAGGACATACGTTTAGGGTAAGAGCTCTAGAGGGGATCTGAAGAAGAACACTTAGAGGGGTAATATGGAAAGGTAAGTGGTGGAGCCAGAAGATCTCCCCTTTAATAAGTATCCAGACAAGAACTTGAATCGCCAAGACGTAAAATGCTAAGGACGAAATGCTGGTAAATGGATTTAGTGTCGATGGGTATAGCATGTACATGGTTGGCCGAAGGGCCTGTTGCAGTGCTGTACGACTCTATGACTATTTTCCTAACACTGCATATTCGTCGCTCTCCGCCATTTGGCCACCTCTTTTTTTTGCCCAAACCCCTGACCTTGTGGTAAATCAGCAGCTGCTCCTACGGTCCATGCATTGAATTGCCAACAATCGTCCCAAGCATTCTCCAATTTGCACCGCATCGCCTTATCAATGATTGACGTGTTGGCAGGCGACCCATGCTGCAGCCAATGACAACTCCTGTTCTATTCGGTTCTCCTTCATGCAAATGAGTGAAACGCGGGTGGCTGTGAGGTGAACGTCGATTGGTGCATCGCGTGAAAGGTGCTATTTCTATTGGTCGAAGAGGACGTCTATCACTCGCGCGGGCTCGGCTTGGCATCGGCATGTGGAGGCTGGACGTAAGGTGGACAGGAAGGTGTTGAGGAGGCTGGTTCGATATAGGCTTCGCCCGGAGGAGGCCGAGGTCAGGTTTGTACGATTATCTTAAACAATAATAAATGTTTAAATGGGTGTAATATATTTCTTCTGGTCGCTTTCCGAAGTCTGGGGAGAGGGGTGCCGAGTGTGAGCTGTATATTATGGTTGGTGGTTTGTCAGGGAAGCTGCAGCATCGCCTGCAGTAACCTTGTGTCTGTTCCATAACGCGATGCACCCCTCACTGTGTAGCCATCGAAAAATGTGTCTTTTATTTTACATGTTGTTAACTTGTCACCGTTATTGGATGGAAAGGTGAATGACTGCTGTTGGACACCACATTTCCACGCAACTGGCTCAGTGACAATAATGCCTCCTCACTCATTACCTTTTACTTAATTTGTGTTTTGGAGGGTGGGGGGTCTTTTTTTCGTACAAAGGATGACCTGATTGGCAACTTAATTTCTTTATGCTTCTCAGAAAAAAACAAAAAGAAGGAAGTATTTTTGTTGCTGTTACACAAACCAGTTGGCACAATACTTTTTTTTCTGTAAATGTTTTATTTTCTTTCACACCATTTTTTTTCTCGCACCGTAGTCTGCAGCAGATTAGGGTAGGCTTATCTTCTGCATCAGTGAAGATGACTTTGTAACTGTAATAATAGAAGTGCAAGTAATAGCAAGTGTCTGACTTGCTACTATTCTTGCAGCATAAGTACTTTAGTGCATTGCTAAGGGACTGTGGTGTAATCGGAGAGAATATCTTTTGGATGAAAATTTCGACTGTTGCCTCACATGCTTTTCATGTAACGTTGAGGTATGCAGAGGAACATTTTTTTTATACAGAGCTTTTGGAGATGAAGCTCGAAATCACTGTTGATCTGTTGAATGAAGCATTTGAGGAGATGGGCCTTGTGTTCAACATCTGCAAGACAAAGGCCCACTGACAACCTGTCCCAATGTAGAACTCCCTGTGATATTAAAGATGCCTTTTGTCTCATCTGTGGAACAATTTATGGATCCCTCATAGAAGTGGAATGGATGCAAGTCATTCTCAATGCTAAGGGCTTGCCTAAGAAGAAATAAGATGAAGATTAGTGCAACTGAAGGGTGATGGTAACTCAGAGGGTGGAAGAAAGTTTCAAACATCTTGACCGTTAGCGTAAGAGTGTTTCCTAACTGTGCTCCTCAAACAAACTGAATTCAGATTTTAGAGTTTGACATCTTGAAGAATATGAGAGGGTGGAAGGGGATAGAACAAATATAGTTCCCCAGTTTGACGGCATGTCTTCCTGATATGAATGAACAATATGAAAGCTTTGCTCATCACTAATATGAATCTAATATGCAGAAGTGTCTTTTGTGTTGTCAGTCTTTGGTCCAAGTTTTAAAATGGAGCTTTCAGAACTCATTTTTTTTCTAATGAGGGAATGACTGCAAGGTAAATTACTTAAGAGTTTCTTTTTTGTTTAAATAGAAAATGTATCCAGCATTTTTCTGAAGCTTGCTGCTGATTCTGAGGGGCCTATTATGAAATCATTTTGGCTGTAGTTAAATATGATGAAACGGCAATATTACGGCAAGTTGAGTTCAGTTAAAGCAAGCACAAATTTTGAATAGAAATAATCTATAAATTTAAGTGAAAGCCATTGGTAAATGCAATGTGATGTACTTTAGAACTTGAATCAAATTTAAATACCACAAGAGTTTGTTTGCGTTTATTAATATTTGTGTCATCACACCTTTCTCTGTTAGGTGATCTGTGAAACCTTGTGTTTGCAAATAGTTCCACTAAATGTTGAGTTTGCTAAGGATTGGCTGGATTAGGGATCAACCTGGAATTCCCTGTGACCTCCTATGACCTGTAATTTATCAGCTTTGACAATTTTTCAGGAAGGAGATGGGGTGTGATGAGTCTGCAGTCTCAGCTGTGCCAATTATTAAAATAGAATGCTTTATCTTTGGTTTTTAAATTCAAACCAGAAGGAATATTTTGCAGCAGAAAGTTGAGCAATCCCTCTTGTAAGAAAATTCCACACTTTGGTGCAGATCTCTCAAATGCTTCTCTCCAGAAACACACTCAATAGTTTTTTTTAAACCCCATATGTGTGGTCTTCTCTAGTGGCATATTTCATGACTATAGTGCTCTTTAAAAGATTTCTACCTGCCTTTGCTTTTATATCATGGAAATTGGAGTTGTAAGCCTGTATTTGGATAAGTTGGTAGCACCTATGTTTCTACACCAGAAGGTTAAAAGTATGAATTCCACACTAGGACTGAAATATATAAACTTTTATTGATGTTCTACAATACTGAGTGACGATTGCATAATTGAAGTTACTATCATTTGAATGAGGTGTGATGTGGATCTATCTGACTGCTCAGTTGGATATAATGTGGAAAATATTTTGTGTTGATCTTCTGGACGGATGAGTGGAACCCATTCTGTTGAATCTATCTTATGATTTTTGGAGAATTCTTACACCAGGAAATATAGGTTTTCAAGTAGAGCATGGGTATGAAAACATTTTTGATGCTGTGATACAAGAAAAAAATTGTAAACTTTTAATGTATAATTCTGGTACATGTTAGTGAGAAGAGGGAAGCTTAATACCCAGAACCAAACATCAAAGGGTAGTGTCCAGTTTTCATTGAGAATGCACAGAGATTTTTGTTTTGATCTGAAGAAGAGTCGAGATGCAGATTAAGTTACTGGCTCATGATAAATCCGTGGGATTTTGATTGATTGGCACTTGAGACCACATTTAATCACATATTAGTGAATTGGTGAAATGCTATTTAAAAACATCCAATGCAAGTGTCTACTGACACGAATCACTGAAAAGTTCAGATTTACTTGGGTGTACTGATCGTCTGTGTGGAACTTGTGTAGAGTTCCATCTAAGAGGTATTCATGTTTTATGTATGTTGTTTAGAATCATCAATGAAAATGTGAAAACTGCACAAGATTTCAGCTTTATGGCTTAAAACAAAACTGGAAGGAGGAAACCAAAGATTTTTTGCATCAAGAAAGGGGGCTCTATCATTTTCAATAGTGTTTATTTTCACTTCATAGCCTCAACTTCCCTATGTGATAATGATGAAAGCCTCCATGAGAGTAATTTGCATGCAGCATCCATCAGAGAAAACAAATGAACAAAAAAAATGTAGGCATGCTAAAATTAATAATAAATTTAATAAGACATGTTTTGAAGAATTGGTACCCACTGCTTTGGGAGTAACAGAAGAAAGCATTGAACATTTGTTGGAGTCTTGTAGTATGAGTCTTAGGGCATTGTCAAACAGAATTTAATATTGAATACAAAAGGGCAGATGAGTTTAAAACTGGCTAGCTTTGAGCTGTCTTCTAACAGGAAAGAGGAGGTAGAGTAATAGTTAAATGGGGGGGATCAAGAGACCAGACTTGGAGAGTAGCCCTTTGAGGTAACTGTAATACACTAGAGGAGATTAGAAACTTTGATAGCTGAAGCCAAAAGGATTTGAAGATAGGGGAGAGAATTTTAAAATCAGGAGTCAAAGTAAACCTATATTGTGGGTAATAGGTGAATGGAATTTGACATTTGCAGCAGAATTTGAAAAATCTCAAGTTCATGGAGGATAGAATGAGGAAGGCATCGGGAGTGTATTAGAATAACCAACGGTAGAGGTAACAAATATAGACGAGCATTTTAACAGCAGGTGAACAGACCAGGGATAAAGATGGATGATGTTACAAAAATGGAAGTATCTTTCATTGGCACAAGTTGCCAGATACAGCAAGGGTGTAGGGGAAGAGAAAACTGTTTTCCCTTTCTAGACTAATACGTAGAATTGGGTGGGTTGTCTTATGACGGAAGTTTGGACACAGTAAATGCTGTTGTTTAGAGTGAGGGGGAATTGATTGAAATATAAGATCCTGTGATCCTAAGGAGTTGTCCATTTAAGATACATTCTTTTCTCTGAGGGTAGTGAGTCTTTGGAACTCCACTTCCATTCTCCTTTGAGGAAGAGAGTCTTTGAATATCTTTAACGGAGAGGTTGATAGTGTCTTGCTAAGCAAGGGGATGTAAGGTTACTTGCATTAAATGAAATTGTGGAGTTGAACTTGCAATCGGATCACCCATGATCTCATCAAATTATGGAGCAGACTTGAGGGTTTGGTTGGCCTTCTGCTGCTCCTAATTCATGTTTTCTAACTTTTAGCTGAAGGCTAATTTGCAGTTGTCAGATTGCTTGTCTAACATATCTAGACAGTGGGCAAGTCGAGAGGTGGTGCTTAAAAAAAAGAGCTGAGTGTCATCAGCATGCATTTGGAAACTGCAGCTGTTCCCTGATGTTGGCAAGGGGTGGCATGTAGCTGAGAAATGGGAAGGGCTCAAGGTTGCAACACACAAGATGCTGGAGGAATTCAGCAGGTCAGGCAACATCAGGACTGATAAAGGGTCTTGACCCAAAATATCGACTGTTAATTTCCCTTCATAGATGCTGCCTGACCTGCTAAGTTCATCCAGCATTTTGTGTGTATTGCTCCAGATTCCAGCATCTGCGGAATCTCAGGGCTCAAGGGTGGTTTTCTTGAAGGGCGTATTGGTTTATTATTGTCACTTGTACCGAAGTACAGTGAAAAGCTTGTCTTACAAACTGATCGTACAGGTCAAGACGTTGGAAGAGACTATATGGCAGAGTTTTCTGTCACCACTGCTAGAAAGATGATGGAACCAGGTGAGTGCAGGACCAGCTGCTGGACACTTGACACACAGTTTTCATTGGGAAAACAGGAAACTAAATTTCCTATGCTTAGAGTCAGGATTTATGTGATCTTAACCATATCTACATTAAAGGCACTTTTTAAAAAGAAAATTGTTTTACCTGTCTTGCACATGATGTTGTTTCTTTATTTTCCCCCAACCCATTCCCCAATCTTTGAGAATGTTAAAAGCAGTTATGGTGCAAAAAAATTTACAAAATGCATAAAATTCCAAGTAACCATTTGCAATAAGCACGCAGCACAGCATCTGATTAAATGGGGCCACTGTGCGAGGCTATTTTTCACATCCTTTCCAAAGAAGTCTGTACGCAGGTTCTGAAATTAATTTATAAGATTATGTGACATTATTAGTAATACAGTCTCCATGTATTCAACTGCCTGTGAAAGCCAGAAGGTTATTAAAACTCATGGGTCCTCCTTCAAAAGAAATATTAGTTGTACTTCTAAGATCTTCTGCACGAGTTTTTGATATTCCTGTACTATGGAAACTAGTAGCTATGTTCTGGCTTCTTTGCATTGACCATTGTTATTGCTACTTTTCCCACATAAAACTTTCAAAGCATCCCTAGAATAGCGTTTTTTAACAAAGTTAATATAGAATGGAAGATTATCTGTACTATATTGGTACATTGCTAAACTGCCGCTAGCCAGGTTAAGTGTCACTGTTTGCATTAGCTTTACACAATTAGTGGCAATTCTGTAATGGGGTCTAAGAAGGCTGCAGCAAGAAGACTTAATTTTATAAGAATTGTTCAGCTATGTGTGGTCTTTAGCAAATTCAGCAAGTATACTGTTATAAAGCAACATCAGGCCTCGATGGCAGCTGCACGATTTGCCTGTACGACAACAGTATTTAATCAAATATAACTTAGCTTCAACAAGCCCATTTGTCCTAGGAAAAGTGGGTGTCTGCCAAGCTATTTTTGAGAATGCAATTTGAAGTGGTGCAATTTAGTGCTTTATCCACACTGGTAACTCAGAAAATTTATGTCTTTTCTTCATAGTGATTTATATTGATCTGGTGGATTCTGGTCTCTTGAGGTTACTGGTCTCCACCCCATGTGCATTATACCCTGGTTACAAATATCCCATTGATGAAATGAAGTAGCATTAATTGATTGTGAACAATCCTGTACTCAAGCTACTGCTGCTGCCTCTTCTGTCACTCCACTTGGGTGCTGGAACCTTCCATTGGTGGGCACAGTGGTGTTGGTTAATGAGTGGTGGTGGCAGGATCAATAGTCAGAAGGGCTCTCATCGCCATGATATGGAAGCTCCTGCTGTGGCCACTACTTGTACTTAATATCAAACTACTGGCTGACAACTTAGCATAATATGCCCAGCCCAGGGGGTCTCCAGATGTGTAATGAGATTGTAGAGAAGAGTTTACTTCACATGCTCCTCCAGCAAACAAATCCACAAAGGTCTACCCATACAGTTTGCTGCTTGTTCATGTCTTTAGCAAGGGAAAATGATTTGTAGGTTATTGAGAGACTTGCCAGAGTTAGAAATGATGGGTGATGACTCACAGCTCAGTCTAAAATTTTAAGGAGTTTTTGGAAGATTGGGAGAGAAATGCGTTATGATGAAGAGTTTAGTGGTGTCACAACCATGACTGCAACCAAGAGTAGAGAAATCACACAGTAGAGCAGTACATAGATGGGGTCCTTCATTCTAATTGATGTTCCTTCACTTAATTGTGTGATTTAATTTGTAAACTAATCTTAAGTATCAATAATGTGGGATCATGACTTGGCTGGAGATAAGGTGTTGGCCATTAAGGACTGAGTAAAGAAATTCCTTTTATGCAGGGGTGGGAATGCAGATATCCAGTCTTCTGTTGTATTCAAGGCTGAGATAGATTATAGGCTCTTAAGGACAATCAAATGACATGGGGATTGGTCAAAGTGGTCTTCAAGTATCCTTTCAGTTTTGACTTTTATGAAAAGGTGCTATATGGTCTCCTTTCCTTTTCTTAACGCTAGCTTGTATGATGTTGCCTCCATGTAAACAAAAAAGCAGAACTATTTACAAATTTTGGCATGCACACGGATCTCCTCATTAATAATATATTGGTACAGAGTTTAAAGTTTTGCCTCTTTCGTTTCTACTTGAATGATTTTCAGAAAAATGCTGCTGAACAAGAAATTTTTAAATGTAAAAGTTGCAGGTCTGAACAGGAAGTACAGATTTCTGCGCACACCCTGTCCTTTGTTGCTACTTGTTTGATTATTCACACTTTCCATGTGCTGACTAACAACTTGAAGCATCTTCCAGAACTGGTTTAATAGACTACATAATTGATAGTCAATGGGCGTTCACGACAGGATAAATAGAAAAGATGCAATAATGTTTTTAAAATAAGTGACTGGAATAATTACATAAATGTTCATGTTATGCTCTACCTCTTCCTCCTGCCCCCATTGAATTATTCATAAGCTTTCCAAAAAATTGCCCATTACATTCTTTTTTGACTATATTTTCCACACTTTTTCAAAATATGAGACATACAATTATTACGTTGAAGGTATGTGAATGCTTTTAAAATTCAATTTGATTCACATATTTAAAGCAATCAGTTCTCAATTAAATATATCCAATATAGTATTTTAAATAGTTTTATATTTAAAAGAAAGGAAAACATTCTTCCTCCATCTGCACATTCAGGACATTACTAACAAGTACAGGAAGTAGCTGCTGGTACAGTCAGTCAGTAGTAGTACTTGATTTGAAGTGCTAGAGTATTAGAATTAGGACATGCCCACTTAGTTTGGATATGTTCATATATAAGGCCATTGGGAAGAAAATATTAGATAGATATCTTTATTAGTCACATGCACATCGAAACACACGGTGAAATGCATCTTTTGCGTAGAGTGTTCTGAGGGCAGCCCGCAAGTGTCGCCACACTTCCAACGCCAACATAGCATGCCCACAACCTCCTAACCCGTATGTCTTTGGAATGTGGGAGGAAACCGGAGCACCCGGAGGAAACCCATGCAGACACGGGGAGAATGTACAAACTCCTTACAGACAGCGGTCAGAATAGAACCCGGGTCGCTGGCGCTGTAATAGCATTACGCTAACCGCTACACTACCAGGTCTGAGCTACAGTATTATAAAGATACAGTAAGTTAAGTATTAGACCATGGAATGTATAATGCAAATGTAGGTTCTTTTTGGTGTGCTCTGGTTCTAAAACAATATCTACTAAATGTTTCACAGTACATTTTGGGAAACCATGTATATTTTGATTAAGTGTCTGAGATTTTCCATGCAATTCCCCATTTACATACTTGTTTTCCTAAATCTTGTATTTACTGTAAACAGCTGCTGTATTTGCCTACTATTCCACAGTGACTATACTTTAAACATACTTGATAGTCAAGGTCCATTAAATACATTCCAAGTGGCAAAAAAAAGTATATCGCTGATTTTTTTTTTCTAAACGTAAGAGAACAACATTAAGTACTTGGGAATGGAATGTTGCAACTTTCTTCATCTGTAGTATCCAGAAGTGTGGCATTAAATATAAGAAATAGAAACAGTAGTAGGCCATACAGTGCCTTGTGTCTGCTCCACCCTGCAATAACAACATTTCTGATTTCTTTTTATTATATTTGCCCTTTTCCCCTAGAAGTTAAAGTTCTCTGCAATAATTCAGCAATTCCATTATTTAATGCCAAGCTCAGAGTATGCATTCCTGGGTTTGTTGGTGACATGGTTAGGATATGTTTGCATACCTCTTTTTTTTAGTTTGACATTCAAGTTCTTAGAAAAAGTAGATTTCTACTATCTTGGAAAACAAATTTTATATTTTTTGAACAGTCAGCTCAAAGCTCTGGGCCAAAATCTTCAGCTTTATTGGTCACTTCACAATGAATCGTAAGGGTGATTCAGTTGCTGGATCAATTTTCCTCAATTCTTCTATCTGGCAGTCTAGAGATTTTTTTTCTTCCTTTCTCACCTGTTCTTTCTCTACCTCGTACAGTCAACAAACCTGTATTCTGGAATTATTTGACCAGTGGCTCTGACATCCACCATCATGAAGTGCTTTGAGAGGCTGGTCATAGCACGCATCAACTCCAGCCGCCCAGACAATCTCAACCCACTGCAATTCGCCTATCGCCAAAATAGGTCTACAGCGGATGCCATCTCCCTGGCCCTACACTCAGCTCTGGAGCATCTGGACAGTAAAGACACCTATGTTAGACTATTGTTTATTGACTACAGCTCTGCCTTCAATACTATAATCCCAAGCAAACTTGTCACCAAACTTCAAGACCTAGGACTCAACACCTCCCTCTGTAACTGGATCCTTGACTTTCTAACCAACAGACCGCAAACAGTGAGGATAGGCAGCAATACCTCCGGCACGATTATTCTCAACACTGGTGCCCCACAAGGCTGCGTCCTCAGCCCTCTACTCCCTATACACTCATGACTGTATGGCCAGATTCTGCTCTAACTCCATCTACAAGTTTGCAGATGATACCACCGTCATAGGCCATATGTCAAACAGCGATGAGTCGGAGAATGGGAAGGAGATAGAGAGCTTAGTGGAATGGTGTCATGACAACAACCTTTCCCTCAACTGCAACAAAACAAAAGAGCTGGTCATTGACTTCAAGAAAGGGGGCGGTGTACATGCACCTGTCTACATCAACGGTCCTGAGGTCGAGAGGGTTGAGAGCTTCAAGTTCCGGGATGTGAACATCACTAGCAGCCTGTCCTGGTCAAATCACGTAGATGCCATGGCCAAGAAAGCTCACCAGTGCCTCTACTTCCTCAGGAGGCTAAAGAAATTCAGTTTGTCCCCTTTGACACTCACCAACTTTTATCGATGCACCCTAGAAAGCATCCTATTTGGATGCATCACGGCTTGGTACAGCAACTGCTTTGCCCAGGACCACAAGAAACTGCAGAGAGTTGTGGACACAGCCCAGAGCGTCATGGACACCAGCCTCCCCTCCATGGACTCTGTCTATTACCTCTTGCTGCCTTGATGAAGCAGCCGGCATAATCAATGACCCCACCCACCCGCGTCATTCTCTCTTTTCTCCCCTTCCATCAGGTAGAAGATGCAGGAGCCTGCGGGCACGTACCACCAGACTTAAGGACAGCTTTTACCCCACTGTGATAAGACTGTTGAATGGTTCACTTATACGATGAGATGGACTCTGACCTCACGATCTACCTTGTTGTGACCTTGCACCTTATTGCACTGCACTTTCTGTGTAGCTGTTACACTTTTTACTCTGTACTGTTATTGTTTTTACCTGTACTACATCAATGCACTCTGTACTAACTCAATATAACTGCACTGTGTAATGAATTGACCTGTACGATTGGTATGCAAGACAAGCTTTTCACTGTACCTTGGTACAAGTGACAATAATAAACCAATTCCAATATTTCCCTGCCTGGAGCTGTTCATTATCTGAATAATGCTGCTTGTATATAAGCATAAGGAATCGAAGTGTTTGAAACATTAGACTTCCTTATTTGGAATGGTATAATAATAATTAAGTGCTTTTGTTTGCTTCAATATCTACGAGCTGATGTGGAGCTTATTTAAATATGAATATTTGCTTAATTTGCAAAAAGCAGAGTGAAGACCAGGAAGAAGATGGTCATTTCCTTTCTGACAATGCACAGAATTCTCATTGTGTCAGACTGACCATTGTTGTTTTCAGCAATGAGATGACACAGCCAGGCTAGGCACAACTCAAAACGCAATTTATAAATTCGCTGATGACACTACTGTTGTTGGCAGAATCTCAGATGGCGATGAGGAGGCATGCAGGAGTGAGAGAGATTTGCTGGTTGAGTGCTGTTGCAACAACAACCTTGCTCTCAACGTTAACAAGACCAAGGAGTTGATTGTGGACTTCAGGAAGGGGAAGTCGGGAGAACACACACCAGTCTTCATTGAGGAGTCAGTGGTGGAAAGGGTGAGCAGCTTCAAGTTCCTGGGCGTCACCATCTCAGAGGATCTATATTGGACCCAACACATTGATGCAATCATGAAGAAGGTACGCCAGTGGCTCTACTTCATTAGGAGTTTGAGGAGATTTGGTATGCCACCAAAGACTCTTGCGAATTTCCACAGATGTACAGTGGAGAGCATTCTGGTTGGTTGCCTATCACCACCTGGTATGGAGGCTCCAATGTGCAGGATTGAAAAAGGCTGCAGAGGGTTGTAGACTCAACCAGCTCCATCACGGGCACAACCCTTCCCGCCATTGAGGACATCTTCAAGAGGCAGTGCCTCAAGAAGGTAGCATCCATCATTAAGGACCCTCACCACCTAGGACATGCCCTCTTCACATTACTACCGTCAGAGAGGAGGTACAGGAGCCTGAAGACCCACACTCAATGTTTCAGGAACAGTTCCTTCCCTTCCGCCATCAGATTTCTGAACAGTCTGTGAACCCATGAGCACTACCTCGTTATTCTTATTTTGCACCATTTATTTATTTTTGTAACTTCTATTAATTTTTATGTCTTTATGTCATGCACTATACTGCTGCTGCAAAACAACAAATTTCATGACATATGTGAGTGATAATAAACCTGATTCTGACATCCGATATTCAGAATACACATTGTTAGTAAAACACAATACTTATTTGTCATTTTACGCTGCTGCCAAATGTTATTGTTTCTAACTTCATCTTCTCTTCAGTAATGGTAAGCATCAAAGTGAAACATGTATTTAGTTACAGAAAATATTGAAAACACCCAGCAGGTCAGGATGCATTTGTGAAAAGAGAAAAGGTTAACATTTCAAGTCAGACATCAATTCCATTTCTCTTTCCACAGATGCTGCCTAACATGATGAGTGTTTTCTGCATTTTTCTGTTTGTTTCAGGTTTCTAGCATCTGCAGTTATTTGATCTTTGTGAATTTGGCTGTCTGCGTCATTTATGAATATTGAATGTCGTCCCAAAAAAAATCAAGTTTATGATGCACTTTCTGTTTTAGCATTAATGTATGGTGCACTATTGAGAGTGAGAATGTTGTATGCATTGTGTCCTGGAATTGGGGCAATGTCTCTCCTAGAGATTGGAGCAATCCAGCATTCATTGTCTGATTATTGTTCAGTTCAGCATTGAAATGGGGTAGAGAGCTGTCTGGAAAAAAACAATAATAATTGTGTATCTTTCTTTCAGTTAGATTCTAACGTGGTTTTGAAGGCTGAAGACGTCATTGCTTTAACATTTAGTGGAGGGTCTCAACAGCAACTTTACTATGGCAGGGTTCCTGGATAATTTTCGCTGGCCAGAATTTGAATGTATTGATTGGGGAGAAAGCAGAAATACCGTCGCATCTATAGTTGCTGGAATGTTGGTAAGTTTTGTGAATAAACTAAATTGTAAACTTATGAATTCTTCAATACCCACTGTGTATAGGTAGTTCGATGCTAGCAATTTATCATATAGAAAGAAAAAATAAAAAATTTTCTTGACTTTATACATGGAAGTTACAGCAAGGAAACAGCAGATTCAGCACCAGCCTGCAACCAAAATCTTTTTCATCTGTCCTGTTACAGGATGTATTCTTCAAATACAGTTCACTGTCACCTGCTATTTATGAACCAGTGAGCTGAATCTATCATGAAAGAAATACTATAATAGTCTATTTGCTGTAAACAAGATAATATAAACCATTTGTATTTACATAGCATTTTAACATCGTAAAATGTTCCAGGTCTGTTTTACAGAAGTGTTAAGCAAAACTTAACATCAGGTTGGATGAGAATATTAACACAGATGGATCAGTTTTCAGGAGCATTTTAAAAAGGACAAGGAAGCTAGAGAAGCAAGGCAGTTTATTGAAACATCCCTAAATCTGAGCCCTAGGATGCAATGACAAGACAGTGTTTTCTTTTGTTTGTTTTTGTGCATGGGCATTGCTGGCAAGGCTGACTTTATTGCCTATCCTTAATTACCCTTGAGAAGGTGGTGGTGAGCCTCCTTCATGAAGTACAGTGGTGCTCCCAGGAACACGTGGTGTTACACAGCCTTCCTAATTGTCCCTTGTAGTCGTTGTATTTATATGGCTGATCCGGTTGAATTTCTGCTGAATGGCAAGTCCCAGAATTTTGATGGTGACAGACACAACAATGATAATACTTTTTTGATTGCCATGGGTAGGTGGTTACACTTTCAAATCGGGTATGATCATTGTCTGGACCTTCTGACCTAATGATGGAAGGAAGGTGATTAATGAAGCAGCAGAAAATTGTTGGGCCAAGGGCATTGCCCTGATCAACTTCTACAGTGATGCCCATGTGCTGGGATAACTGGCATCCAACAACTCCAGCCATTTTCTGTTAAAGTTGTGATTGATTATCAGTATTTATTTTTCTCTTGATACCCATTGACTTTACCAAAACAACTCAATGCCTTAATGTCAAACAAAATCTTCATCACCTTTCCTCTGGAGTTCATCTCTTTTGGTCAATGTTTAGAGTAAGGCAGTGATGAGATCTGGAGCTGAGTGTTCCTAGTGAAACACTAAATAGGCATTGGTGCATAAATACCACTGCTAACAGCATCTTCTGATGGTGAAAAGAAACAAATAGTGAAGTAGATGAAAATTGGAGATGCACAAGAAGATACAACTGTAGGAGAACGGAGATTGTGGATGGGTGGACAGTTAGAAAAAGGCAAAGCTGCTAACCACTCGTCAAAGAAAATATAATGCTGTGGTTGGAAAAAGAAAACATTTTGTGTCTGCAGGTTATGGAAGAAGATAAAACAAAGATGACTATTTTAAAACTGGTGTTATTGCGGTTAACACCAGTGTTGGCCAGGAGAGTATAGGATGAAGGGTGTAACAGAGATGCAAGTTAGTGTAAGACCAGCAGAGTTTTTGGAATCTGGAAGGGAGGTGGCTGTAAATGTAATAGGATAGTTGAATTTAAAGGAAGCAAAACTGAAAGTTGGTGAGGCGATGGAAATAGACATCTCAGGGATGTAGAATATATGAAAATGGAACCTCAACTCAGTCAAACACCAAGATTGTAAATTGTAACTCCAGCTAAAAGCAACAGATAGATCTGCCTGCAAGATATTCATAGGTCCAGTTATTTTGAGAGCTAGAGTTGGTTCATGAGTTTAATAAGTCTTGCCAAACCATGGGTCAGATGGGGTTTGTAACGTGACCTGGTTTTTAATTAAACCTCATTTGACAACTTTGAATGATTGCAGTGCTCTTTGTGGACTAAGAAAACGCATGTTACTTTTAATGGCTACTTAGAAAAGCCTATGATTTGCAACTTACTATCTGATAAGTATTCTCCACAAAATTCAAACACAATGCAATATTCTGTATATTGTGCCAATGTGTTTTTAATGATCCTTAACCTATTTGCCTCTATGACACTGCTTTTCAAACTCTCTTTATTTTAGAAAAAAGCATTGCAGCAGCCTTTCTGGACTATTTGTACTTTTTTTTTGTGTGGATGTGATGTAAGGAAGGTTGCTTAAAAGAACCAGATCCTGCTTAAAAATTCATTTGTTGTTTTCACTTTCTCCTCTTTGGATTATGGCAAGAAATTTCGAAGTGTTACAAGTAAACACCATTCCCCTTCTCCATCTGAACTTAAACTAATTTTAAAGAAGTCTTTCACAGAGCTCCACTGTAAAGCTTTCATCAAATGTGCTGATTAGAATATTGCAGGCAGAAGCTCAATATAGAATGGCAATCTTTGATCCTGAATACCCTGGTCTTTCAGTTCCCTGCCTCACTCCTCTGCACACACTGCTAGTCCCTGCCAAATTGAGATGGTATCACAGTTTTTACACTGACACTGGTTTGGTATTTTGACTTTGGATTTTGCCCAGTATTTTTTTTTCAGGGCTCATGTTAGAGGCGCTGCAAGCCACAGATATGAGGGAATGCTGAGGTTTTCTCTTAATTTAGTATAAAATGTTGGATTTGGAAAGCACGTGGGATTGAAGCAGTCCACGTTGATTTGCTATCTTGAGGGGTTCTTCAGATCCATTGTAAAGTGAAGAATCTAAATGGCTGCATGCACATAATGAAATTGTGAAAAGGATAAGCATTCTAAATCACATTAAAAGTATTAGAAATGGTTAAGGAATAAATTTGAGATGTAATTTCTCCCACATCAAAAGTGCCTGAGAAATGTTAACTAACTTGTTCAGTCATTATTGAAATTCTTACCTCCCTCGCAGATCAAATATAGATTTATCAAAATAGTTAATGATGTCTTGCATTCTTTTTGATTTATAATTAGCACAGTCTGTTGGTATGTTGTTTCCCCCCAATAAAGATAGACAATGGAATCAACAGAATGGCTTGTATGGCTTCTATTGTAGCACATATTTAATACTTCTGGTTGGCATTATACCAAATCTATATCCAATGACACAAAATAATTGAAAGAAAACTGACTTTAAAGTGAGAGAATAAAAGTAACAAGAAAAGAGAGAAATCAGAATAAAAGTAATAACATTTAAAGGAAAAAATTCAAGAAAATAATTAAGAAAAATGTCTGTGAATGCAGGAAATCCAAAAAAGAGATCCATAGGTAAATTATTTCAAAAAAAATTGTTGGTATTACTGTGAGCCTGTTGTGTATATCTAGCTTTTTTTAAAGTTGGTTAAACACTTTTGTCTAAATACAACAACTAGAAAATTGGTGCTACTTGTAACTGTAGCAGTGGTGCTAAAGTTTACTTAGATTCTCAATCTAGAACAAGGATTTTTAAATCACTGTTCAGTAATAATTTATGTATTTCTATTTACTGTAGTTTGTTATGTTTAAAAAGTGCTATACTAGATGCTAAAAGTTTTAAACTTAAACTAAGTAGTGAACTTGTAGTGGAGGGCAGATTCATTAATTAAATATGGTTGCAAAGGTTCTGTAAAATAGTGAAAGAGCATCAAAAATAGAAGGGTAACTGGCCCATATGTTCCTGTCCTACAAATAAATCTGATCACAATGATTCTTTATGTTGCCCAATTTACTACGAAATCCCCATATCTCTTGATCCTCTTCTGCCCAAAAATCTAAGCATCTCAGTCTTGGATATCATTGTTTTTGTTTCTTTCTCTCTTTTCCTTCCTTCCCTGAGGTTGACTTACTTGCACTCCATTTTGTGGGTTCTGAGGTGGCTGATGAAGCCGATGTGGGACCCACAGACTGTGTCAGAAGTGAGACAGAAGATACATGATAGGCGAACAGTTTGGGAGGCGCTGCACTCCTTTCACTAATTATGTTGGCCTTTTCTGTGTGCTCCTGGTGAATGGACTCTGTTCTCAATGTTATCTTGAATGTGCCTTTATTTTTGTGCTGTCATGGGCCAGGAATTTCCATGAATCAGTGGGAATGTTGCTCTTGGTTTTCTCCAACACTTTGAGGACACACTTAAATATTTTCCTTTGCTCATTGGGTAATTTCTTGCTGTAACAGAGCTCAGAATAGAGGGTTTTTTTTAAATCTGGTGTTAGGCTTGGCAATTACATGGCCTTCCCATCAGAGTTGACCAAGCGTAGTTAATTCTCATTGGTGGGGATGTTGGCTTGGGAGAGGATGCTTATATTCACTTAACCTACCGATGAATTTTGAGGATTTTGCAGCCTTAACTGACTGTGCATCCACAATTTAAAGAAGCAGAGAATTGCAAAAATGGGCAATCGTCCAAGTGAAGAAATTTCTCATTAGTCTAAATGACTTTGAATATGGCCCTTGCTTCCTGAAGAAATTTCTCATTAGTCTAAATGACTTTGAATATGGCCCTTGCTTCCTGTCATCAACCCTGTAAATCCCTACAAGGATCTTGTATGGCTGAATGAGAATCTGCCCTCCATATTCTAAACTATTTAGAAAGCAATGGCTTTAGTTTGTCTAATTTATTTAATTTGTTTGCAGGTAGTTTGGGCTCATTAGGAAACCAGTATCTCTAGCTACAAATGGCCAATAGATGGAGCCAAGAGACTCCCAAGTAATTTTAATCTATGGCAGTGTTTTGGACAAATTGTGCTCTGTTTTAGTCTCTTGTTAACAGTCAGAATCAGGTTTATTATCACTGACATACATCGTGAAATTTGTTGTTTTGTAGCAGCAGTACAGTGCAAGACAGAATTACTACTCTAAGTTACCAAAAAATAAATTAGTGCTAAAGAGGAATAACAAGGTACTAATAAAAGACCGTTTTTGGGGTTTGACCATTATATGGTCTGTTCTGCTCTATCTTAGTCCTGCTAAGTCATAGCTATTAGTTCAGTGATTCCATTAAATTTCTCTTTTGAATATATTTGGAAATATTTTAAAATGTACAGCTACACTCAGCATGTAATTTGAGGTATAAATCCAAAGCATGATTTGTACTTTTACCCAGTGTCCAAATTGATTCAACATTTCCATTCTTCTGAAACATGAGATTACCCAAGGAAAACCTAGGTTTTTTCTTTTACTATTACCCTCTTCTACCCAATTTCAGATAATGAACTCTGGTTTGACCAAGTATTTTGGTGTAGTAGATAAGTGAGATGCTAAAATCAAGTCCATATATTTTTAAAGAAAGCCAAAATAATTACATGATGATCACTTTGGGCAGATTTGTACATTGTGTTCTTCAGTGAATTCCTGTGCTTTGAAGATCAATTTCAGGATCGTAGTTTAATGCATTCCATTGAAAAAATTTATCTCTTCTGTAAATAGTTTTTAAGATTGCATGTCAGTAATGATACTGTAAGAGCTTCAGTTGTATTTCCCTCATGTCACTCATTGCCAAGGAATATTAACTAGCTTCTTGTTTAATTGTCATTAAATTCTTAAATGTACTTGGTTTGCATGTAAAAATAACCAAGATTGCCTTTTCCCCTTTTATAAGAGTTGTCTGTTACTATTTTGGCATGATTGCCCTTGGGAATTTGTGCTCTGGGTAGCTCCTATTTCTCACTCCAGTTCTCGTGTAACTAAAAGTAGTAAGATTTTTTTTAAAAAAGTAAACTCTGGGTATTAAGAGAAGAGCTGAAGGCCCTTATGAGTGTAGTTAGAAAACCCAGATTGCTTTTTTTAAAAAAAATCCTTGTGGGATGTGGGCATTGTTGGTAAGACCAATGTTTATTGACCATCCTTAAGGTAGGGTTGAGTTGCAGTCTTGAACTACTGCAGTCTTTTTGGTGAAGGTACTTCCAAAAATGCTATTGGGTTGGAAGTTCTAGGATTTGGATTCCATGACATTGAAGGAGGAGTCAGGGTGATGTGCAACTTGGAGAGGGACTTGCTGATGGTGGTGTCCTCGTGGCTGCTATTCTTGGTGTGGAAGATTGGATCACAGCTTGGGAGGTCCTACTCAAAAAAAAAACTTTGAGTAGCCACAGCGCACTTTGGTGAGTGACTGTAATGCATATCACAGCCATCATACATTTGGACAGAGTGAATGCTCAGAGTGGTAGATGTGTGGCAATCAAATGGTATGCTTTTTTGTTTTGATGGTGTGAGCTTGTGTGTTGAAGCTGCACTCATCTAAGCAAGTATTAAGTATTCCATCACTCTCCTGACTTTTTTTTGTGTGAAAGGATGAGTCACTGTATGATACCCAGTCTCTGGCCTGCACATGGTGGTGTAGTTGGTATAATTAGCTCTTTGTTCTTGTTGAATCCCCTGATGTTGATGGAGAGAGACAAGGCAATGGTGATGTCATTAGATGTAGGTGGTTGGTCTTCCACGTTGGAGATGGTTATTGACTGTGTGGGAGTATGTAACTTGCTGTTTATCAGCCCATGTCTGAATGTTGTCCAGGCCTTGCTAAGTGCAGATGTGAGCTGTTTCTTCTTTTGGAACAAACACCCCACCTCTAACCTTGAGGGGAGGAACATCATTGATAAAGCAGTTGAAGCTGATTTGAGCTCAAGACACTGCCATGATGAACTTTGCAACAATACAGGTCCTCTGCAGGTTACTGCAGGATTCCATTCCTGTGCACTGTTTGTAACTCGAACAATCTTCAAGTCAAAAATGTGGCAGCAAACAGAGTTCCCACATGACTGAAGATGCCTGCAGCTCTGTAGGACCATAGATCCTCCAAATGCTCATTAATATGTATGGGCTGTGCACAAGTTGGCTGTTTGTAAGCTGGGGAGGGCCCATATCCTGACCTCTGGAAGCTGTAACCAATATCTTTTGCAGCTAATAGAAAAATTTTCTCTTGATTCTCATTTGAGTTATAGAATCATTGATAACATTGAAACAGGCCTTTCAGTACATTTGAGTCTGCACTGGCTATCAATCACTTCTTCTGAGGCACATTGAGGATAAATTGCTTCTACTACAGTTCTGAGGTGACTATTGAGTACTATCAGATTCTGCCAGAGCTGGGACAATTGAGTGAGTTTGACACAGACGGAAGGGTTGATTGGATTGTTGCATGCTCTTTCCGTTGCTTGCATGGCCTCTACATGCTCCTGTCAGAGAAGCTAGAAGTACCTGGTGTCCTCCAGGACACTCTCCACCAGTTAGAGTAGTCTTATGCTAGGGATTTACAAATTATTGAGGATACAATTATTCAGGGACATTTTGAGTATGTTCCCAGAAAACTTCCTTTGTTCTCTTGGATAATGCTTGCTGTCACAATTGGAGTAGTTTGCTTGGTGCAGGAATCTGATGTGTGTTCGTGTGTAGCCCTGTCGACAATGATGGGGGCACTTTTTAGCCACATTGAAATTTTTCTGTTTTTGTTTTATGATGGAATACAATTCTTCTGCTAATGGTCCACACCATCTCCTTGGTGCCGAATTCTGAGCTGCCATGTCAGTTCTGAGCCAATATAATTTAACCCAATTAGGTTGCTTCATTAGAATACAGGGTGTCGTTGGGGTTTCGACAAGGCTTTGTCTCCACAATGAACACCACTGTGTGGTGTTCACTCCTGTCAATGCTATAGTAGACATTTGGATCTGTAACAATTATATTGTTGAAGAGGACGTCAAATAGCTTTATCCCTTGGTTTGCTCCCTGCATGCTGCAGACAATCCAACAGCTCTGTCCTTCAGGGTTTAGCATAACATGTTGCTCTCAAACCACTTTTGCTGGTGTACATTGAAGTCCCCCCATGCTGTGATCTAGCTGCCTCCACTTTGAATACTGATTCATTGTCTGTGTTTGTCCTGATGCATCTGGAGTTAATGCTGAGGACTTTCAAGGCATTCTTTCCTGACTCTATGCTACTGTGCTGCCATCTCTGGCAAGTCTGTCCAGCTGGTGGGAGAGGGGGTGGTCAGGGATTGTGAATGACTTATCTAGGGCTTTGGCTGTAAAATGATGATGTGAGAATGTTGCTCAACTAGACTGTGGGAATTGCCTAGCCCTAGATGTTTGTGGAGATCAATTTATATGATGGGCTGGACCTGGAGCAACAAATCAACTGCCTTTGTCCGTATCAGGTGCTCTGTCTGTTGTTTTTAACTGTGTTTTAACAGAGAGGTGTTGATAAACCACACCATTTTTGATGTCCCTTAAGTGTCAAACATATTGTATTATAATGGCTAACGAGTGCGCAGTACCAGTCTCGGTCTATGCTGGTCACACTTCCAGCTTTTTCTCAATTGCATTGTTTAGCTGGTTGTAAAGACTTGTAACAGAGCATGAAGTAGTAACACCTTGGCATTTATGCAAGGGAATCAGACTGAAAGTCTGCGCCAGGTTAAATCTGGTTGACTAATTGCCAGAAGCAGGTTCTCTATTCATTTGAATGGAGAAGAATTGCAGCAAGGAAATACAGTATGCATTTGAATTAATTGAGGTTAATTTCTTTGTGTCTAGAAGTGTGGTTTAGCTTTAATATTTTTAATGGATAGTTTTGAGCATGTCTAATCACTCAAAGGTTTTGACTGGCCAGTTAAGCATGTTTGGCATCTATCCCCTGTCCTTACAAAACAATATTTTTGTTCTTGCTGGGAGAATACCCATGAAGATCTGCTAGTGTGAATAAAAAAAATATGGTTGCATTTTCTGCTAAAGACTGATTTGTTGATATTTTTAATTGACTTTGGTAGTTTAACTCATAACTCTTAATACCATAAAACAAGTTGGCACAACAGAATCCAAGACTAACCCTGTGCATATAAAAGTTAGAGTATAAGGTAAAACTTTAGAGAACACAAGTTTTCAGTAAAAGAGCTGGAACATGAGAAATTAGGAGCAGGAGAAGGGTGCCTACCCTGCCAACCAATAGGATCATGGCTTATCTGCCCCGAGCTCATTTTTCTTTTCTGTGCCAATTCGCCGTAGCCTTCAATTCCCCAACCTTTCAAAAATGTATCTCCTCCTCTTTAAATTCTCTAGTGATCTTGCCTCCACAACCCTCTGGGGCAGAAAATCCCAGAGATTCACCACTTCAGTTTTAAACTACTGTCCCTTGTGACTATGTTATCTTGTTCAAGACTCTCCCACTAGTGAAAATATCTAAACATCTACCCTGCCATGCCCTCTTGAGCTCTTGTGTTTCAGCAATATCACCCCTCAATGTTCTAAACTTCAAATAGTACAGATACAACTTTTTTAGTCATTCTTGATGGAACAACCCACTCATCCTGGGAATTATCCCAATGAATCTCTTCAGGTCTGCCTCCAATGCTAATGTATCCTTTCTTAAATAAAGGGACAAAAATTGTACACGGAACTCCAGGTGCAGCCTCACCAACGCCCTGTATAATAATAATAATACTTCTCTATTTCAAAACTTCAATCCCTTTCTGAGCCAACAAAAGCCCATATGCCATTTTCCTTCCTAACTACTTGCTGCATTAGTCTGCTAAGCTTTAATAATTCATGCACAGGAGTACCTAGATTTCTCTGTACTCCACTCATTGCAATCTCTCTCTAAGGCAGGTTCAAAGAGAGAATGCAGTTCTAGGAAGTGTAAACTCTTAAATTGGATTGCAGTGGAGAATACTTAACATGTAAAGTTCTTTTTTTTCATCATTGTATGAGGAAGGAAGTAGAACACAAATAATGCTCATGCACAAATTATACAGAAATGACTAAAGCATCCTCAAACAGCTTGTGCGGGCCTTTATCTTTGTCAAATGACTGACATTTCTCAAAACAGTCATGGCCATGTGCTTTATTTTAAGGTTATACAAAGTAACCCAAAGTAGGGGAAGTCCTGCATATAATCTGATCAATACATATTTGTTGCTTGGTAAACTTTTATATTTATTCAAAAGACAAATTAGTCATTTGTTTATTCCATTTCTAAAGGTACTAATAGTATCAGGGACAGAAAAGATTCTACTTACAAGTCACACCTAAGCTGAAGCATGAAGTATTTCTCAGTGATCAAGTGATAACCTTGCCTATTGCCATCTCCAAACATCTAGCAGTACTGGTTAAGAACAGCTTCGTACTCTCGTAAAAAATCTTTGTTGTGGCACCAAACTTGTACTATATTTAAATATCCACCTTATTTATTGACTATTGTTATTCTGGTATATTTTTTTCTGAACAGATGGGTTTATACAAATGCTCACAAATATCTGATGTGAGGTGAGAATGCCACTGCTTAGTCAAGATATCGTCATTCGTTTAGTAGTATTGCAAGTCTCCAAGTCAGGAAGTTGTGGGTTAAATGCAGCTTTATGCATCACTGAGGAAGGACAATCAGAAGTGATAAGAGGTCATGTCTGTCTAATTATGTTGACATGAAGGTGCAGAAGGATTCAAGTGTCCTCACCAACTGTTACCATGAGTAACATGATCTGTTTTATTTCATTCTGGGAGGTGGACAGTAAGTCTGCATAGTTCTAGAGATCTACATTTTCTCCACATTAAAAGTGTAATAAAATAAAATGGTTGGAAGTCATTTGAGTCATCCTAACCACACTTCATTCTTTATAACAACCAAGACAGTGGAATCAGAACCAGACCAGGCTTTTCAAAAGGTACCTGTTTGGCTAGAGAGTTCTATTACAAAGAGGTTTATGTTCTGTGAAGGATGGGGAAAATGCCCTCTTCATGCTACTACCATCAGGGAGGAGGTACAGGAGCCTGAAGACCCACACTCAACATTTCAGGTACTGCTTCTTCCCCTTCGCTAACAGACTTCTGAATGGCCCATGAACACTACCTCATTATTCCTCTTTGGCACTATTTATTTATTTTTGTAACTTATAATAATTTTTATGTCTTCTATGTCTTGCACTGTACTGCTGCCACAAAACAACAAATTTCACGACATGTGTCAGTGATAATAAACCTGATTCTGAAATGAAGGGTTTCTGAAAAATGAACTGTCTCCCACTTCTGGTATTAACCACATTCCCAGAACCAACCCCCTTGTAGAAGCAATGGAAGTAAAACTTATTTCCTCCTGAGTCATGATGCTCACTTCTGGCTGCTGAATCATATTTTGATTAAGCACTACTTAAATGTAACTGATTCTTATTGCTTGGGCTATTTCATTCACCTTAAGCTCTTGTTCTTAGGCAGTTGCTTGGACTCAAACATAACTTGCTTACACTCCAGTTCTGTGGGTTCTGAGGTGGCTGATGAGGCCAGTGTGGGATATGCAAGTTGCTGCATGCTAAAGAGGTGTTTGACAAGGCAAGTGGGTAGTGACGTGGGAGGTGATGTGCTATTTCTGTTTTTGGGTTTCTTTCTGGGTGCTCTTGTCAAAGAGATTTAAGATTGTTGATGCCACCTTGTATGTTCCTTTTATTTTTGAGTGATTATGGGTCAGGAGTTCCTACAAATCAGTCCATAGTCTTTTCATCCTCTATTCTGCTGGCAATCACTTGCTCAGACAGCATCTAAAATGGTGTCTATTTTATCTGGTGTTTGGCATGGAAATAATGTGGGCTATTGACTGTGAACAGAGCCTCAACGCTGGTGATGCTGGCCTGGGATAGGGCGCTGACAGTGGTTTGCTGATTCTACCAAGGGACTTGGAGAATTTTACAGAAAGATTGTTGGTGGTATCTCTCTTGATCTTTGAGATCCCGGAAGCAAGTGCACATCTGAAGCCTACAGTAAGGCAAGGGTCACAGGTGGACCATGAGCTTTCTGCCAGGTTTGAGTTCTTGATCTTCAGTTTTATTTTTTCAGACTGAGTAATATTGAACTGGCACATTGAATACACTGGTGAATTTCATCATCAAAGTATGCCTTTGCTGTGAGGTAACTCCAGAAATATCAAGGTAATCCATGTTTTCCGATGTCTCACCTTGGATATTTTAATGTCTGGGGAGCAGGGCTATGATGTTGTGCAGCAGGGGACAGCTTGTAGAGGACCTCTGCTTTGTGGATGTTTGGTGTAAGGCCCAATGTCATGTACATTTAATTGGAGTTTGGACCCTTAATGTAACTTGGACTCTGTCTTTGCGTCTCGTTGTCTTGGTGAAGCAGCCAGCATAATCAAAGACCCCACCCACCCAGGACATTCTCTCTTCTCTCCTTTTTCATCGGGTAGAAGATACAGGTGCCTGAGGGCACGTACCACCAGACTTAAGGACCATCCATCTCACTATATAAAGGAACTGTTCAGTAGTCTTATCACAGTGGAGCTTCTACTCCACTGTGATAAGACTACTGAACAGTTCCTTTATATAGTGAGATGGACTATGACCTCACGATCTACCTTGTTGTGACCTTGCACCTTATTGCACTGCACTTTCTCTGTAGCTGTGACACTTTACTCTGTACTGTTACTGTTTTTACCTGTACTACATCAATGCACTTGGTACTAACTCGATGTAACTGCACTATGTAATGAATTGACCTGTACGATCGGTTTGTAAGACAAGCTTTTCACTATCTCGGTACAAGTGACAATAATATACCAATACCAATAATGTGCACGTATGCAAGTGTCAAAACTTAAAGCCATCTTCTTGCTTCTTAAACCTTGTTCTGCACTGACCTGTGGCAATGCACACTTTGCATATTTGTTCCTCATGCTTTCCTCATGCAGTCACCATGGTGTACTAAGATTCCATCCTTGCCGCATCCATTTCCCTGCTGGTTTTGTGTAACACTGTCTATACCAATCCTCTTGGTACATTTAGATTCTTAAATGTTCTTGATATGAAGTAATGCCATCTACCCGTTTTCTACTTGCATTAATCCCCCAACCCTTGTCATCGCTGATTAACTGGACTCTGACAACTTGCACTTGTTTCTCAATCCCACTTTATTTACTTGTGCACCAGGAGAACAGACCTAATAAGTACCATTAACAGGGCGGGGGGGGGGGGGGGTTTTGGCAGTGATGAAGAAGCAAGTACTGTTGCCTAAGTCTGGCCCCAAACCCTGGGTATTACAATAGCAAACCTCTCTCTGACTCTCATGGAGCTATCTCACCGCCGGAGATTACGCAACCCGTTATAGGAAGGCTGATACCACCCCTCAAAGCAATCGCAAAGGCGCGGCTCATCTTTGTGGGCAGCGCAGTTTCTTGTTCCCCCTTCATCTCTGGCGTCATTATCAAAGTAGAAGATGGAATGGAGTTTGCTATGATTAAGGGCTACTGGCCACATTGGCACTCCCTCGCCTGAATGTGTGGGCCCTCCAGAACCCATACAACAACTCGACTGGTTAGAACACAGAGCATATTTATAACTAAGACGTAGGAAAGTGCTATAATATGGTTCTGTGCTTAAGCAAAGGACAGGCACATAGAATATCCATGACCTAAAACACATAATGACTACTTAAAGCCACGAACGATGATGATCAAATAATTCGGTTAGTTAGTTGTTGTCCTCGGGGTCTTCCTGGTCCGGTGGTGCAGCAGGTTTGACATGTGATGTATGAACCCAAGTCTGTTTCCCTTAGACCTTCATGGCAGTATGCATGGTCTGCAACACATGATACGGACCTTCCCACTGGGCTTCAAGGCAATTTTTCCATCGATGGGTACTCGTGAAATCTTAATCTCCCTGCTGGTAGGTATGTCACTCTATAGTCGTCATGATCTTCTGAGCTTCAATTATCTGTTGATGGAAACTTTTAAGAGTTTGCATTAGTGCCACACAATACTGCAACGTGCTTTCACTCACAGTATGGATGTCCATCTGTTTGACAGAAAGGGGAGGAGCATCTGGTAAGCACATGGGATGTCCTAGTCCTAATGCTATCTCGTGTGGAGATAGGCCCATCATGCAATTCGGAACACAGCGCATTGCCATGAGAGCCAGTGGCAGTGCCTCTGGCTGCTTTAATCCTGTTTCCTCGCATAATTTAGCCATTCTGTTTGTCAGGACTACGTTCTGTTGCTCGACCGCCCCAGTCGATTGTGGGAGGTACGGGCAAGTGAAGTGGTGTTTACACTGTAAAACTTTCATCAATTCCAGTACCATCTTGCCTGTAAAATGTGGGCCATTGTCACTTGATATCTTCTCAGGGATTCCAAACCTAGGAATGAATTCTCATAATAAAAGTTTTTAGCAACAGTTACAGCATCATTTCTACAAGTTGGATAGGCTTGTAGCCATCTACTAAACAGACACACGATAACAAATACATAGTTATAACCCATACGAAAAACATGATGATGCTGGAGAACCTCAGCAGGCCAAGCAGCATCTATGGAGAAAAGCAGGCGGTCAACGTTTAGAAGGGTCCTGACCCAAAACATTGACCGCCTGCTTGGCCTGTTGAGGTCCTCCAGCACCATCGTGTTTTTCATTTAGCTTCCAGCATCTACAGTCCTTGGTTTCAACAATTATAACCCATACATTTAGGTAACTGTATAAAGTCCATTTGTAGATGTACGAAGGGCCCCCAGGGTGAGGTGTCTTTCCCGGGTTGTGTTTTTAGCAGATCAAGCAATTCGCTGCCACTTTTCCTGCTATGTTCGGAAATCCTGGCGCATACCTCTGATCCGCCCCCCCCTTGCCTGCATGCGTCAAATTGTGTACCATGTGGCCAAGCCAGGGAAGAAGAGCGGAGGGCACGATAGGCCGACCATCGGGGTGACAGCAAAGGCCTTTAGAGTCTTGCATACAGTGTGCTTCAGTCCATAGTCTTTTCATCCTCTGCTGCGTCACACTGTAATTGCACAAGTTCATCAACAATGTGGGAAAGGGGGCAGCCTGAACACATTGGGGTACTACGTGCCCATAAGAGTCCACTGCTGTTGCCTTGGCAGCAGAATCAGCTCTTTTATTACCTTCAGATACTTCATTTCCGTTAGTATGAGCCATACATTTAACAACAGCAATCACAGAAAGTAATTGAATAGCAGAAAGGAGATTGGGAATTAATTCACTATGTCGTACCAGGGTTCCCAAAGAGGTGAGGAACCTGCATAGTTTCCACAGCTGTCCAAAATCGTGTGCTGCTTCAAAGGCGTAACAGGAGTCTGTGCGTAAATGTTTACGGTAGCGCCAGCGGCGAGGATGCAGACCCTTGTGGCCCTTGTCAATGTGAAGAGTTCAGTGGCTTGAGCAGAACAGGTGGACGGGAGATGGGCTGCCTCCTCAGTTGAATGAGGTGAGCGCACAGCATTTCCACTAAGAATGTTCCCAGTATTGGATCGGGAGGAGGAGTTGTTGACTAGAAAGATCAGATCCGGGTTTTGCAGCGGAGTACCCTGAAGATCAGGTTGCAGAAGAGTAGCGGCCTGGATTACCACCTCACAGTCGTGTGGTTCCCTTACATCCTCGGTCAGCAGGATTCAGTGTTGTACGGCGGATGATAGCCTCAAGTTAAAGTCTGAGATGAGTTTACTGCATGGTACATGGCAGCCATGGACCTCAGGCAGCCAGGATGACCTTGGGCTACAGGTCCAGTACTATAATAGGCTACTGGATGGTAGGTGTCACCGTGTCACTGCGACAATACTGCTTGGGGGAGAAACCTCTCGTTTCATGAACAAACAGGTGGAAGGGCTTACTGTAGTCTGGGAGCCCAAGGGCTCGGGAGGACGTGAGAGCCGCCTTCTGAGCTGCAAAAGAGTTGTGGGCTTCAATAGGCCACTCCAACTGCTCCAGAGCCAATGGCAGAGCGAGGTCTTGGAGAGGGTGGCTGAGTTTGGCATAATTAGGAATCCACTGTCAACAATAACCAGTCATCCCCAAAAAGTGGATGAGATCCTTCTTGGAGATTGGTTTTCAGCAAAGTGGTGATGGCGCTCACGCTTTTGTCTGAAAGTAAACAGCAGGACCTACTCAAGACATGACATCAGATAATGCACTGAGGTTCGACACAGCTGCAGTTTTTCCCTCGATGCCTTGTGGCCCTTGTCAGCCAGGGCGAGTAAAAGGACTACAGAGTCCTGTTCAGAGGCTTCATGGTCAGGGGAACATAAGAGCAAATCGTCCACATGCTGAAGTCACGTGGAATTGGGCGGGAAGATTACATCTGCCAAGTCCCTCTGTAGAGCCCGAGAAAACATGGTAGGACTCAGTATATCCCTGTGGGAGGCGGGTCCACGTATATTCTTTGCCTTGGTATGTGAAGGCGAACAAATATTAAGAGTCTGAGTGGATTGGGATGGAGAAAAACTCCCAAGTCAACTACTGTATAAAACATGGTGTTGGCTGGAATACAACTGAGGATTGTGGCTGGATTTGGAACTATCAGACCAGCTGGTATCACAGACTCATTAACAGCCCTTAAGTCTTGAACGAAATGCCAGGTGCCCTCTCCTGGCTTCCTTTACTGGTAATATGTGGGCATTTATTCACTGGAAAAGTGAGATGCGGAAGCAGTTAGATGAATCTCGTAAGAAAAGCAAGGAAAGTGTACAAAGGGCGCTGGAGAAGGGGGAAAGACAGAAGGAATGGAGAAAGAACAAGCAAAGATAATGATGTCTACCTCAGTGGTTAAAAAGAAACCACTTGAACAACTGGTACCAGAATCTGAGGATGAATTAGATGACTATGACCCTCTGTACTCTCGCCACCACAGTCTCCTCAATTCACTTTAAACAACCCATTGATCAATGTCCCGAGCTGCCACACCCATATTTTGCCTGTAATGAAGGTTTCTGAGCCTGTTATTCCCTTAACTGTAAATGGACAACAACTTGATTTCTTAATTGATATTAGAGCCACTTATTCCACAATTCGGGTGTCTGATTGGCCACTGGCGCCATTGAACAATGAATTGGTAAGCATTGTGGGACCTTCGGGACAACTAGTGTCTCTACGCATCTCTCGCAGGGTCACTTACCAGCTTCTCAGGACGCGAAGGAGAATATCAGTTCCTCATAGCACAGAACCCTCCAGCTAACCTTTTGGGGTGGGATCTCCTTTGCAAGCTTGGTTGCATGTTGGCATGCCCCCCTGATAAAGTACAACTCTATGTACCAGAAACTGTATACCCAACTGTTTGTGCCTTGTTAGAGGAGTCTGCTGGGACAAAACCCAAAGTCTGGTGGTGGAAGTTTACGCACGAATCTTTATCTGCTAAAGCGTTAGCAATGGTTAAGTAATTGCTGCAACTCCCTGAAGCCCGCAGAGTGCTGGAAAAATACCCATGCATGACAACTGAGTGGCACACGACTATCCATTTAACGGCACATTACCCTTCCAAGGCCTTGGTTCAGGCCAAGAATCCCATTTGGAAAGGGGCATCCTTGGCAGCCAGGGGTAAGCCTTGCGGCCACAGACCCAATGAATGGAAGGGTTGCTGTTACCTGGCCTATGAGATATCATTTATGTTCCATTTACCATTGCTGTCTCTACATCCAGCTGTGCAAGGCCACCATCGAAAGCTATCACAAAGGCTGAATGCTTCTACATAATAGCGGCCCCCTTCTGGGGACCTGCAAGACTTGCTTGCGAAAACATCATCCTCAATCCATTTTGTTGCTGGACTATTCCTTTGACATTGTCATGGATAACCCCAGTTACATTTGAAGAGATCTGAAGCCACCCCATTTAACTGACAGTGAAAACTTCGTACCCTTTACAGGCCACCTGCTCAAGCTGTACTACTGGATATGTAATCTTGACGTCCTGTTAAATGTTTTCAAACTCCATGATCTAAATCACAAAGTACTGATATCACCTCCATGATTGTCCCACCTTTGTCGCGTGCACACTTTCTGAAAGTTTTATCCATGGTTCATTTAACTTTCTTGATTCAAATTTTCCAATGCCTGTGGTTTGGATTTCCAGCTACCACAAAATGCTGTGTAGATCCTACTGTTCCCCTTTGTTGTAGATATTTCCAAGAACTCCCACTGATCATCTTCTTTGCTATCTCGTCCACTTTTCCCAACACCTAATCATCACACCCCGGACTTTATTTGATTAATTAATTCCAGGCCTGCTCTGGTCCAAGTCTCTGCACCCAACTTTTGATTGCCCACTGATCCATATCTTGCTAATATGTTTATTTGTTAAATTGTTTCCAGCTAATTAAGGCTCTGGATCAATGAGGAAAGATTGGATGAATTCAGATTGCGGCCAGGAAAGATGGTACATGAGCAGTGAACTAAATAGAATGGAAAATGTGGAATGAGTATGTGCTGGGAAGAAGTGCTAGTCAGGGAGGGATGATTGAAGGGATAAGGTCTATTGGGTTTCTATGAGCATAAAATACTTAACAAAGTATATTCAGTACTCTTGCTTTCAGATTTATATTAACTTAAAGTGGGTTTTGGCAGGCTTCATGTACTTTGGTGTATGATTTGGATATTAAGTACAGGTGACCCCTGCATTGAGTGGGGGGGTTGCGTTCCTAGGAAACAGTCTGTATTGCTATTTTCTGTAATGTGAGGCACATCATCTGCGTGTGTGCAAAGAAGTGTGAGTTGACTTTTTGTATTACTTTTATTCTCACACAAATTCCATAAGACTGAAATTTTTGGATAGTGATTTGTGAACAGCTGTAACGCAGGGGTTGCATTTATTTAATTTATTTAAAGTGGTTTAATGGATATTGCTAACTAGCCTGTGGACTTGTCTTAGTTCCTCAAATGTGCTTCCATGTGGTGTCCATAAATCAGGTTTTGTAACCCAGGGAGGCCCTATAATCCCAAATAATGTACATAGGAACAAGCTCCCATAAATAATATTAAATTCAAATGAGAACCAGTCCTGGGGAAAAAAAATTTGTGTTTACATGTAACCTCCCTGCAGGAATTGGACACCTTTTCTCTCTTACGAACTCGGGCTGCCAGTTTCACTGTGGGAGGCCACTTAAGAGAGTTACTTTGGAATTTGAAATGCAATTGCTTCTATTGATTTTGTGCAACCATACTACATTAAGCAATGTAACATCCACTGATACTTCAAGCTCATCAAAACTAGCCACTGAGTGTTGGATATCCTGATTCTGTACCATTGTAAGGAGAAGACTGCCTGCACATGGTCTATATCCCTCCATTCCCTGCCTGTTCATGTGTCTACCTAAATGCTGCTTAAATGTTGCTGCCCTAATAGGAAGCAAAACAATCTGAAGAAGAATATAAGATATCTTTATTAGTCATATGTACATCAAAACACACAGTGAAATGTATCTTTTGCATAGAGTGTTCTGGGGGCAGCCACAAGTGTCACCACACTTCCGGCGCCAACATAGCATGCCCACAACATATGAAATGTACTTTCGAAATTATTGCAGAATTCTTCAGAGAAAAGTTGGTTTTGGCAAAAGATGGTGAAGGGTGCCCACATTGGGTCATGGATTAAAGTAGTTTCATTATGCATTAAGTAGTCTCACAATGATCATGTGAGATTATAGTTGAAATCGGCAGATTATTTAACCATGTTTGGAAATCTTATTGTCCTGAAATACTTATTTTTAGCTATGGGACAATGGATAACAATGTGAGCAATAATTCTACTAGTTTTTCTCCATCTTCCTCCCACGACCTGAGAACTGTGGGGTTGGGGTAACCTGATCCCAGCTACTCTCTGCGTTAAAAGTATTTACTGAGGGTCAAATCCTATGGCTCTTGCTGCTCCATTTATGACATGGCTAGTAGAGTGCTGCCTCACAGCCCCAACAATCTGGGTTCAATCCTCACCGGTGCTCTCTGTGAGAAGTTTGTATGTTTTCCCTGTGACCATGTGGGTTTCCTTTTGGTTGCTTTCTTTTCCTTCCACATCCTAAAGACATGCGAGGTGGTAGGTGAATTGGCCACAGTAAATTGCCCAGAGTATGTAGTTGAGTAGTAGAATCTGGGGGGATTTGATAGGAATGTGGGGAGAATAAGATACAGGGAAAATTAATGGGAGAGTGAAATTATTCGGCAAACCAATATAGATTTGATGGGCTAAAATGGCTTTTCCTATATCATGAGGAAATATTGTTCAGTTTGAAATAGAACACAGATATGAACATAATTTATTTACTATTGACATTTAAGATAAGATCTTTAAACTGCACTTGCCATTTTACATAATGTTATAATATTTAGGGTAAGATTACAATTGGTGCCATTTATCTGGCTTGGGTACAATTTATGTGCACAGATCTCTTAAGATGCTTTTTGTTTTGTTTGTAGTTCTTCACAGGTTGGTGGATAATAATAGATGCTGCAGTTGTTTACCCAACAAATGAAGATATGAATCATGCTTTTCACACATGTGGAGTCATGTCAACCATAGCTTTTTTCATGTAAGTTCCTGACGAATACCGTGTTTTGACTGTCGACATAGCTTTCATTATGTGCTATATGCAGGTCTTTCATGGGTTAACAACTGAAGTATGAACACAAAATTGTATTGGTGTCAGCTGTGACTTGGTGGCACTTCAGAGTCAGAAGTTGATGCATATACAACCTAGTCCAGAGAATGTGCAGAAAATTTAGATTGCTACTTTTGGTGTCATGAAAGTGTAATTTTTGGATGAGACTTTAAATCGAGGACCTGTCTACACTCGAGTGGATATGAAACATTTAATATCACTATTGTAAATGAGTGAGCATGTTCCTCCCAGTGTTCTGGCCAAACTTTATCCATCCCAAACAATGTTTACCAAGTGCAACAAACAAAATGCTAGAGGAATTCAGCAGGTCAGGCAGCATCTGGACCAGATGAAGCGTCTCGACCTGAAACGTCGACTGCCCATTTCCCTCCACAGATGTTGCTTGACCCTCCATTTTTTTTTGTTGCACTCGATTCCAACATTAGCAGTCTCTTGTGTCTCTAACGTTGCCCAAATGGTCAGATATCATATATGCTCTAAGCAGGCTTGCTTTATACAAATTGGCAGGTGTGGTTTCCCCACATGCATCAGTAACTTAATTTTAAAAAATTTGGAGATTTTTGGCATTGTTAGGCAAATGCCTGAAGGCATTTTGGGATGTTCCCAAGGTCAGGAAAGGTGCTATAAAATGCAATTTCTTTCTTAATTGCATGTAAATAAACTTGTCAGGTGTGTTCAAATCGGAGGTATGTGCAATTAAAACAGTAACCTGGTTTTGATGAAACCTGCAGCCATGAGACACGGGAAATATGAATGCTTAAAGGAAAATCCTCAGTTATGAGGAAAGATTGGAAAAATTCACTCCTTGCTTTTTAAAAGGTGACAAATGGGATGTATATGATAAATTAATTTGAAGTAGTATTTAAAGTTAACTGCTTCCTTCAATCACAATGGCAGGATGAGTGTAAAGGTCCAATATGTTTAAAAGCAAGTACTGGACTAATAGTCCATATCTTTTTACCCAAAGAATATCCTGTGTGGTCTTAATAGATAACCAAATGCTCTGAACTCATTTAAAAGGTAGATGGATACAATTCTAAGTTTTTATGTCTGGAAAAGTTAAATGAGCTGAGCCACATTTCTACCTGTAGTTGATATTCTGGCTCTTTGGTATTCATTTTTGCACAAATTATATATATACACACACACACATTTTTATATATATATGAATGAGACAGAGATAAAAAACATTAGTGACATGTTTTTCTAGCAAAACCACCATTTCTTGCACATCCCTAATTGTATTTTAATCTAGTGGTTTACCAAGGCCTTTCAGTTAATTGTTGCCCACATTCCTTTGAGTGTGGACTCAGACAAGAGAGAGTCGGCTTCCTTCCCAAAGGACTTCAGTGAGCCTGATTTACATTTTTAAAAAATTTGTTTAAAAAGCTTTGGACACCTTGTAAATTCACCATCTGCCATAGTGGGATCTGAACTTGTGTTTCTGGATCATCAGTTCATGCCTCTGGGTTAATCACTTTGCTGCCTTAACTCTAGATCTGCTAATGCAGGTTGCTAAAACTCTGACAAGATAAATTGTAAGTATACATATTATAGCTTATCACTACATTCCACATTTGTAATGTAACTTGTTTCTGATTTAGGATAAATGCTGTGTCTAATGGGCAGGTCCGAGGTGATGGATACAGTGAAGGCTGTTTGGGAAGAATAGGTATGGTCGTTTAATGCTATTTTCATTTTATTTTTAGTGGTTACTATAGTTTGAACATTTAAAGAAAAATTACATCACAAAGGCATGGCAGACAGAATTGAAGCAAAAAAACCTTGGTACATTGCAAATGGATAGCCTAGTTCACTACACAAACAGCTAATTTTATTGCACAGAAATTATTAAGGTGATGGTGTCTTTGAAGACCTGAACTTGTGAATAAAAACAATTGTATAGAGATAAAACATAGATTTCTGCTTCCATAGATAGTCCTTCCAGCTTTATAGTTCACTGAGGATCCTAAACTGAGGTAGTGTTTTTTCTCTCCCAGTTGATTGGTGGGAAAGAATGATGAATGATCAGTATTTTTCAAAACTGCTTAAATCTGTCATGCCCAAAGTAATGGCTTGGGAACAGGAAAAATGAAAATACTGTATTGATTGGGAGGAGGGATGGAAAGAGTACAGAGACCCTAAAAGGAGAAAATTTATATAAAAAGGGAAAACTATTTGCTTTTTGTCTCTCTCTCCCCCAGATATAGAGAGAATGGAACCTGCATTTAGTTTTAAATTGTTAAAAGTAAACTAAAGCATCTGGCTCTACTTTTCATGGGCAGATGTCAGAAAATGAGATTGAAGATCAATAATACATATATATTTAGAAAAGAAGTCTTCATCACATATGATCTCTAACTAGACTGCAGTGTAATGTATTGTCGATGCAGCTGTACTGAACATTATGCATGCAGATCATTCTGTATGCATCACTCATGAGTGGTTAAAGGTTAAAATTGTTCCTGTACTGAATTTGAAGATGCATTGAAAATAAGTTATTTTTGTTGGTCACGAAGAAAACCACAGGCTTTTGTTTTGTTATTTTTGCTGACTTGTTTTGCAAGTTAATTTCCCATTAAATCCTCCAAACCATGTGCAGGAGCTGACATCAATGTGGCAAGGTTCCTGATTCAATTATTCTAATCTTCAGGCCTAAGGGTCAATGCATAAAGCACAAGGTTTTGCACTGGAAAACTCTGGTGAGTGGAGATGAAAGAGAGAAGTGCAATGGGGATGAGGGTTTAAAGTGGAGAGGAAGGTGACTAGTTTGGATGGAGGTCATGGGGGTAAGGTTGAGGGGTGGAGGGAATGTTGAGATAATTAGGGGTGCCTGAAGACATTGACAAGGAGAGGTAGTGTGGTAGAATCACTATTAATGAAACATAAAGAAGGAACCAGACTTGAGATTGATGCCTTGATCCAGACAATAGTCCAGGTAAGGTTGGATCCTTTAACCAAACATTGCTTCACCCTCCAAAGAAGATTTGCACTGGTGTTTGGGATCCACAGCAGATACACAAGTAATGTTAAAATGAGCTTTGCAAAAATCACACAAACCCAGTGACTTCACACTATTATAATACACATGATGAAGTTCCAGCAACTGTCTTATGTGGTGCAGGTAAATGATATTTTCAATCACATGGGGTTTTGTGAATGAATTTCTGAGCCCCTGTGAAATGCTGGTTTTCTAGAACCAGAAGCTGCTTAGATGTCTTTCTGAGTGTTCCCTTGCACCAGGTAAAGTTTACTGACTAGCTTGATCCTGTTGCACAACAGCCATGCAAGTATTTTTTTAGATGGATTTATTAAAAAACAATCACAAAAAGGACACCTGGATTTTTTTTTCTCCTTTCTTCTAAGTGCAAAAAATTATAGTGGCAATCAGCTATTACTGCGTTTTAAAATCAACAAGTAGTAGATGAAGAATTGAATCTTCCTGGTGATTTTGGCTCTTGCATTTGTGTAATACTGTTAAGGATGGGAAAGGAGTTCCTATAATAGCTTTACCATTAGAGACATTCATCTCTCTTCAGATCATTTTGCCTCCCCTGATATTGAAAGGTGATGGCACACCTATTGAGGTGGTATTGAGTTGCAATATGAATTCAAACAAATATTGATGTCAGTAGGAAATGTACAGGTAGGCACTTGGTTGATTCCTCCTAATGCATGTTCAAAATTTAAAATCAAAACCAGAGTACCATCAAGTAACAATTTGGGAAGTATGCATTTTCATTATTTTTTTAGAAATTTAAAAATACCAATCCGTCAGCATCTGGAAAGCGGAGTGTTTTAATGTGATGATTGGTTAACATTTCAGATTTGAACTATTCCCTTGTAATTTTATTTTAACCACACCCTAAAGCAACTTCTCATGACAGGAAATATGTACACCAGCATGCTGCTCTGTGTACTTTATTGTGGTAAGAGTGACTCAGACACAAAAGTTTATACTTTTTTTAAAAAAAAGCTATTGAAGTCCATCTCACTGGTGTTCACATTGTACTGTCAGGACAACAATCATATATGCATTTAATTTTTTTCACCTAAATTGCCAAATTCAGTTTTTAAAACCCTTAGAGGTTTGCTGAAATTTTAATATACTGCACCATAATGTGATATTTACTGAACATTATGCAGGCCCATCTTCCAGAAATTGCAAACAACTACCACTAAATCTAGAAGGCAGGTCCCAAGATGTTGTCACTTTCCTCAAGAGTTATACATACAAAACCTCCATTCAACTTCAGTCTCCATCTGTACAAAAGCCAATTCTTGCAATTCATGTTGCAACTAGTATTAAATTGTTTTAAAGATTGCTATATGTTTAAACTGTACACCATGAATGTAGTGACATGAACATTAATTACTGAAGCACAAGCTTGTGTATGTTTGCGTCACTGTTACCACACAAAAGTACTGAGAGCATTATACTAGTGCCACAAGCAATCATTTCCTTCATGAAAGATTACTTCAGTTTATGCTAAATTTGTACAGATTAGTTAACACTTAAGACTTGGACCAGTCATTATATTAAAGTTATTTTCCTAGATGCTGAGTTTTGCATTTACTTACTGTAGAGTAGGAATGAAAGTGCAGAGTCCAAGAATTATTATTTGGTAGTCTACAGCATTAGATTTCAAATTTTGTACAGGAAGACAGACGCCAACATGTACATTTTCTATTGGTACCGGTGTCTAATTGAAGTCCTGTCACAGCTCAATATCACAAAGATAAATATGTTACCATCATTCAATATCAAGTCAGGGAAGAATTCCTACTCTGCCAATGAGACGAGGAAGAATGTATTTACAGTAGAACTCTGATAATCTGCTATTTGGAAACCCTGATGGTTCAGCATCTGGCTCACTAGGTGATGATGGCAATTTTCACTCACCTGGGCCCCAGTTCCAGCACTTCCTTCCTAATCATCAAGTTGCTGGTTCCTACGCTCCCTGTGCCAGGTCCCCAGTTCCCGCATCCCCCTGACCACTAACTAGGGCCCCAGTTCCCACGTTTTCTTGAAATTTCACTGGTTCACTGAAATATTACTGTGTAACATCTTTTTCCAAAGTGAATTAAAAGCATGTTGAAGTATTAATTTAAAAAAAATCTGCTAGTCTGGTATCACCAAAGTCCCGAGCATGCTGGATTAATGGAGTTTAACTATAAATAGTATATATACTCTGCACAATTAACATTATTCAGCAATGTTTTTTCAGATAGTAAATGCTGGCTCAAGGCAAATGTACAGCCTTGGAAGTGATTTTTTTGGGGGGACTTAAAACTTGTGTCAAATCTGATAAAATCACGGACGACAATTGACACACAGGACCTGTCAGAGGTTTGAAATATCCTAATAGTTCTATAATTCTTTTTGGATAAAGCAGACCTTTTTTTTGTTTTCCTGCACCTCAGGGATATCTTATTTTGCTTGCCCCCTATTCCCTGCACTAATTTTAAACACTGAATAAATTTTGCAATTTAATTTTTTTCAAATATTGCCAGCTTTTCTATCTTTAAATGTTTTTCATCTTTTCAAATTTCACTGAATGTTGTATTTACTCTATTAGTCTTCCTGTCAGATATGGAAGCTTGGCCACTACTTTTGTTTAGAATTTCATCCATTTGATGGTCTTTAGTTTGTGCTTTGTTGTTTTTTTCCTCTATGGACCTTATCCTGTTTTCTCATTTGATTTGAGTGTGGAGTATTTTGTTACTTTCCTTGGAGGAACAACAAAACTGAGCTCTGTGCTTTCCTAATTTTTAACTTCTGTAATCTTTCCAATATTCCCTTTGCTCAAGCCTTAATTTGTGTTTATAATGTTCCTTGTGTTTCTGTATTCCATCATAGTGAGTCATGGAAATTAATGCCCACACAAAAAAAAAGGAAATTATTTTCCGGACTCTTTTGATCAGCTTTTTAAGTGTTTTCCATTGCTACTTTTTTTTTGGGCTTTTAGTTTAGTCCTCCAGTTCCTTTCTCATCTTTTTTACCCCAAATGTTGTCCATCTTATCTTAATCTTTATTGTAAACCTTCTGAAGTGATTAATACTGCCTTCATATTCCCCTAAACTAATATGCTCGGGATCAAACAGGACTATCGCTATCACTCTCTCTTCAATGACATTTCACATATGAGTTAAGAAAGAAATCTTGGACAGAATTTTAAAAAGCTTCATGTGCATGTTGCTGGGAAGATCTGCATTTGTATCCCATTCCCAACTGCTCTAACTAGATAGTTAGGCTATTTTGGAGAGGCATAGAGTTAAACAGCACAGAAATAGGCCCTCCAGTCCAACCTGTCCATTCTGACCAATGTGCCTTGCTGAGCTAGTCCCATTTGCCTGAGTTTGGCCCATATCCCTCTAAACCTTTCTTATTCACATACCTGTCTAAATGTCATTTAAAAATTGTAACTGTGCCTACCTTTACCACTTCCTCTGGCAGCTCATTTCATATACTCACCGCCCACTGTGTGGGAAAAGTGTCCCTCAGGTCCCCTTTAAATCTTTCCCCTCTCACCTTAAACCTATACCCTCTAGTTTTAGACTCCCCTGCCTTAGGAAAGTGAATGTGACCATTCACTTTATCTATGCCTCTCATGATTTTGCCCAAGTGATCTTACTTTCTGGGCCGGTCTGCCATGAGGGACCTTGTCAAAGGCCTTACTAAAGTCCATGGAGACTGTCTGCCACCCTGTCCTTGCATATCTATAGTCTCAGAAAAAAATCAAATACGTGAGAGATAATTTCCCATGCACACAGCCACACTGACTATCCCTAATCAGTCCTTTTCCTGGTAGATCCTGTATCTCAAAATCCCCTCCAGTAACTCCCCCACCACTGATGTTAGGCTCACTGGCCTGTTGTTCCCTGGCTTGTCCTTGCAGCCCTTTTTAAATAATGGCACAACATTAGTCACCCTCCAGTCTTCTGGTAATTCCACCTGTGGTTAATGATGATACAGATATCTCTGCCAGGGCCCCAGCAATCTGTCCATGCCCCCCTGAGTTCATCTGCCTTACCTGTCGGGCTTCTTGCATTAAAATAAATACAGTTCATGAACATGTGCATCAAAGCCTCTCAAGAAAAAGCCTCAGTGTTTACACTTCAAACACACCACTTCCACCTTGCAATGGCCTTTTATCACTGTGGCCACTCCAGAGGACAGTTAAGAGTCAGATATATTGTAGTGGATTCAGTGTTTCACACAGAACATATTGGTTAATAATCGCAGATTCCTTTCCCTAAAAAAAATTATATTGAACCAGCTTAGAGCTCCATTGCTTTCATTTGTCTGGTTCTGCATTTCTGGTGATGTTATAACATGCAACATTTAGTGGCCAGTTCTGTTCTTTATGTAGCAGTGTTTCAACTGTTTGAAGAATAACTTGACCTCCAGTTGATTACGGTCTCCAGTTGCCTTGTTTTATTTTGCTTCAGTTGCTGTGAAGGTTTTTACCTTCCAATGATTGTCCTATCAATTTTTTAATCATATTTACATCTGACAGTTTGTTACTCCATGTTGTCTAACTTGGCCTGACTTTGATTCATTCCTGATCAAATTTAAAGAATGCTGAACCTAAAATGAGCAGCTCAAATATGGTATTGTAGCCGAACGCGGCGCACGGCAGGAAAGAAAACACAGAAACACGGAGGCTGGACTGGAGCACACTTTACTGACTCAAACAAAGCGCACGTGCTCGCTAAAGAGTAACCGAGAGCCTCTCTGGTAGACGTGACATGCGGTCCCCACCGGAAGGCCCACCCCGCGGTTAGTCCGCGTTGCGCTACCAGCTGCCGATGGCGGTTCAAGTCCTGCAGGTCTGGGCTGCTACACCACCTCTTCCACCAACCCCCCCCCCCCCCCCCCCGAGAATCACCCATTGGGGGCGTGGGAACCCCAGTCTGTGTGTCCACCTTGGGTGGCCTGCCCCACCAGCGCGGTGAGGGCACCTTCATGGGCTGTCCGATGTCCAAATGCGCCAGTTTGAGGCGGTCCACTGTGAAGGTCTCTTGGCAGCCCCCCACCTTCATGACACACGTAGATCCATTGTGCCGGATCATCTTGAAGAGTCCTTTGTACGGCCTCTGCAGAGGGGACTTGTGCATGCCCCTGCGAATGAAAACATACTCACAGTCCCTGAGATCCCTAGGAACAAAAGTCGGTGTAGTGCCATGTCTGGAGGTTGGAACCGGTGCCAGGCTCCCCACCTTGTCCCGCAGCTTCGTCAGCACTTCCGCCGGTGTCCCGGCTGGACCTTGGGCCTCCGGCACGAACTTGCCCGGGACCGTCGGGGGTGCCATAAACCAACTCTGCCGAGGAGGTACCCAGGTCCTCCTTGGGGGCCATGTGGATGCCCAGTAAAACCCAGGGAAGTTCATCTGCCCAGTTGGGCCTTCTGAGGCGCACCATCAGGGCTGACTTGAGGTTCCTGTGAAAACGCTCGACCAAACCGTTGGCCTGTGGGTGGTACGCCGTGGTGTGGTGTAAACGGGTGCCCAGGAGCTGTGCCAGTGCTGTCCACAACCCTGACGTGAACCATGCTCTTCTGGCGGAGGTGATGTCGGCTGGAAGTCTGAACCTGGCGATCCAGTTTGCGATGAGCATCCTGGCGCAGGACTCCGTGGATGTGTCCACTAGCGGCACGGCCTCCGGCCATCTGGTGAACCTGTCGACCATGGTGAAGATATACCTGGCGCATCGGGAGACGGGCAGGGGGCCAACGATTTCCACGTGGATGTGCTGAAACCTGCTGAGCATCGGTTGGAACTGTTGGAGGGGAGCCTTCACATGCCGCTGAACTTTGGCAGTCTGGCAGTGTACGCAGGTCCTGGTCCAGTGTCCAAGCTGCTTGTGCAGACCATGCCAGACGAATTTGTCTGAGATCAATTTGATGGACGCCCGGATGGACAGGTGGGCCAGGCTGTGTAGCGTGTCGAATACCCACTGCCTCCATGCTGTTGGTACCAAGGGCCGAGGTCTGCCAGTCGACGTGTCGCACAGGAGCCGAACCGCTGTAGGGCCGACGGGGATATCCTCCAGCTGGAGTCCTGAAATGGCGGTGTGATAGGCCAGGATCTCGGTGTCCGCCTGTTGTGCCTGCGCCAGCGCCGTCTAGTCGACCCCTGGGGCTGACGTGGTCACTGAGTGGATGTGGGGACGAGACAGCATGTCGGCGACCACGTTGTTCTTCCCCTCGATGTGGCGGATGTCGGTGGTAAACTCCGAGACAAACGAGAGGCGCCTCTGCTGCTGAGCCAACCATGGGTCCGATACCTTTGCAAGGGAGAAGGTGAGGGGTTTGTCGTCCATATACGCAGTGAAATCCCGTCCTTTGAGGAAATATCGGAAGTGCCAGATGGCTAGGTAGAGTGCTAGCAACTCCCTGTCGAAAATGCTGTACTTCACCTCCGGCGGTTGCAGGTGTCGGCTGAAAAAGGCGAGCGGTCGCCACTGGCCCTGAACGAGCTGCTTCAGGGCTCCGCCAACCGCCGTGTCGGAAACGTCGACCGTGAGCGCTGTGGGTACATCGACTCTCGGGTGTACTAGGAGGGCCGCCTTCACCAACGCCTCTTTGGTCTGCTCAAAGGCTTCCGTGGACTCCATGTCCCATTCCACCTCCTTGGCCTTGCCGGCCATCAGACCGAACAGGGGTTTCATGATGTGCGCCGCCGCCAGCACGAACCGGTGGTAGAAATTCACCATCCCCACGAACTCTTGCAGGCCCTTGACCGTGCTGGGTTTGGGAAACTGGCGGATGGCCTGAACTTTGTCTGGCAGAGGGGCGGCTCCATGCTGGTTGACCCGGTGGCCCAAGAAGTCAATTTCCGGCAGCCCGAACTGGCACTTTGCCAGGTTGATTGCCAGTTCGTGGTTGCTCAGGTGCTGGCAGAGCTGGTGCAAGTGTGCCACATGCTCCTTGCGTGACCTACTGGCCACCAGGATGTCGTCTAGGTAGATGAAAACGAAATCCAGGTCTCGCCCAACCGAGTCCATTAGCCTCTGGAAAGTCTGAGTGGCGTTCTTGAGGCCGAAGGGCATCCTTAGGAATTCAAACAGCCCAAAAGGGGTGATGAGGGCTGTCTTGGGCACATTGTTGGGGTGCACGGGGATCTGATGATAACCTCGGACCAGGTCAATTTTTGAAAAGGTGGTCGCCCCGTGGAGGTTGGCCATGAAGTCCTGGATGTGGGACACCGGATATCTGTCGGCGGTTGTGGCGTCGTTAAGTCTCCTGTAGTCCCCGCAGAACCTCCAACCTCCTGCGGACTTGGGCACCATGTGCAGCAGCGATGCCCAAGGACTGTCCGAGCGGCGGATGATCCCCATCTCCTCCATTTTCTGGAACTCCCCCTTGGCGAGGCAAAGCTTGTCGGGTGGCAGCCTACGGGCCCGGGTGTGCAGTGGTGGTCCTTGTGTGGGAATGTGGTGCTGTAGGCCGTGTTTGGGGCCAGTAGTGGAGAACTGTGGGGTGATGATGGAGGGGAAATCTGCCAGCACCCTGGCGAACTCTTCACCCAAGAACGTGATGGAGTCCAGGTGAAGGGCCAGGAACTGGGCTTCCCCGAGCTGGAAGGTTTGGAAAGTCTCGGCGTGGACCAAACGCCGGCCTTTCAGATCGACCATAAGGCGGTTGGCCTGTAGGAAATCCGCCCCTAGTAATGGGCGTGACACCGCTGCTACCGTGAAGGTCCAGGTAAAACAGCTGGGGCCGAAACGCAGCGGGATGGTATGCAAGCTATATGTCTGGATGGTGGTGCCGCTCGCGGCGGTGAGGTCGGGGCCTGGGGCCGCCGTACGGGTGTCCATGTTTGAGGGGGAAAGGACGCTGATCTCGGCTCTGGTGTCCACCAGGAAACGTCACCCGGAGTGTCGGTCCCAGAGGAACAGGAGGCTGTTCCGATTGTCAGCTGTCGAAGCTACTAGTGACGGCCAGCCCCGGCGTTTCCCGGGAAGGCACACAGTGGACGGCAGCGGCGCGCGTTTCACCCCCACCTCTGGTAAAAACACCATTGGTCTGAACCCTCGTCTTTGTCCCCCGTGGGTCTCGGCGGTTTCGGTTGTGGGGTCTTGGCCTTAGGCTGCGCGGTCATGGTTAGGCAGATGGAAGCTGCTGTCTGCTGCTTACTCTGCCAAAAAATGTCCGCCCTGGCTGCGAGGCTGCACAGGTCGCTGAAATCTTCACCCGAGAGGAGGAGGCGAATGTCCTCTGGCAGTTGCTCGAGGAACGGCTGCTCGAAAAGGAGGCAGGGTTTATGGCCATCCATGAGCGCCAGCATGCCGTCCATCAGCTCGGATGGCTTGCGGTCGCCCAGGCCGTCCATGCGCAGGAGCCGCATGGCTCGATCGCGGCGGGAGAGTCCAAAAGTGCAGAGGAGGAGTGCCTTGATTTTAATGTACCTGTCCTCCGTAGGTGGATGGTACAGGAAGTCGATGATCTGCGCTGCCATGTCCTGGTCGAGCGCGCTGACCACGTAGTAATACCGCATGGTGTCGGCTGTAATGCCTCTGATGCTGAACTGGGCCTCAGCCTGCTCGAACCAAACATGGGGCTGAGCAGCCCAGAAAGTTGGGAGCTTGAGCGAGACTGCGTTGTGCAAGTCGTTGGGATTCATGTTGCGGGTTCCAGATGCTGTCTGGGAGCGTCAGGGTCACCAAATGTAGCCGAACGCGGCGCGCGGCAGGAAAGAAAACGCAGAAACACAGAGGCTGGACTGGAGCACACTTTACTGATTCAAACAAAGTGCGAGCGCTCGCTAAAGAGTAACCGAGAGCCCCTCCAGCGGACGTGATGTGCGGTCCCCGCCGGAAGGTCCACGTCGCGCTCCCATGCATGCGCCCGCGGCCGCCAATGGCGGTTCGAGTCTTGCGGGTTCGGGCCACTACAGTATCACAGTACAAGTTCATGTTCTAATTGAAATGACTGTGATGGATATGGAAATTGAATGTATTTTGTGATTTTTAATTTCTAAAAGTTGCAACAGGATATGTCTCAAATTTCCAACTAAATTAGACAATCCACAACTAACCCAAACAAATGCCAGGCCACTAGTCTCCTTTCAATTATATCAATAAAAAAACGTGGTGGACAATCATTGCAAATTCAAAATATATAACAAATTATAGAGCCATTGAAATATAATTAAAGAAAAATGTATATACACTGGCATCTACCCAACAATTTGGACAAATTAGCCTGGACCAGCCACATAAGTACTATTGCTGCAAGAATAGGTCAGAGGCCTATCGTCATCCCCTCAGTACTAATCAACGTTTCAAAACCTGGGCCTCTATACCTCCCTCTGCAACTGGACCCTCGACTTCCTTATTGGGAGACCACAGTCAGTGAGGATCAGTAGTAACACCTCCTCCTCACTGACAATCAACACGGGTGCACCTCAAGTGAATAGTATTTGGATATCCTGACTTTCTGATACCCTTGATGGAGCTGGCTGAGTCTACAACCCTCTGCAGCTTCTTTCCATCCTGCACATTGGAGCCTCCATACCAGGCAGTGATTCAACCAGTCAGAATGCTCTCCACCATACATCTGTAGAAATTTGCAAGAGTCTTTGGTGACATACCAAATCTCCTCAAATTCCTGAAGTAGAGCCACTGGCGTGCCTTCTTCGTGATTACATCAATGTGTTTGGGCCCAAGATAGATCTACTGAGACGTTGATGCCCAGGAACTTGAAGCTGCTCATCCTTTCCACCGCTGACCCCTCAATGAGGATGGTGCGTGTTCTCCTGACTTCCCCTTCCTGAAGTCCACAATCATTCCCTTGGTCTTGCTGACATTAAGTGAGAGGTAGCTGTTGTTGCGACATCACTCAACCAATTGATCACTCCTGTACGCTGCCTCATTGCCATCTGAGATTCTGCCAATAGTGGTGTCATTGGCAAATTTATAGATGGCGTTTGTGCTGTGCCTAGCCACACAGTCATGAGTAGACTGTGTGGAGAGAGTAGAGCAGTGGGCTAAGCATGCACCCTTGAGATGCGCCTGTGTTGATTGTCAGTGAGGAAGAGGTGTTACTACCAATAAGGAAATTGAGGATCCAGTTGCAGAGGGAGGTACAGAGGCCCAGGTTTTGAAGCATGTTGATTTGTACTTGAGGGGATGATGGTATTGAACACCGAGCTGTAGTCGATAAACAGCAGCCTGAATTATGTTTTGCTGCTGTCTAGGTGCTCCAAAGCTGAGTGGAGAGCTAGTGAGATTGTGTCCTCTGTAGACCTGTTGTGGCGGTAGGCAAATTGCAGTAGGTCCAGGTCCTTGCTCAGGCAGGAGTTAATTCTAGCCATGACCAACCTCTCAAAGCACTTCATCACAGTAGCTGTGAGTGCTACCATGTGATACCACTAAGAAGTCAAACCCAGCAAGTAATACCACCAGCTGCAGTCTCCCATCTGTGTGGCTCACCAGCCTCACTTGGAAGTATATCGCCAGTTCTTCTTCATTGGTTTAATCCTGGAATTCCCCACCCAGCAGCACCGTGGAAGTAACCTCAATAGAATGACTGCAATGATTCTAAAAGGTGGCTCACCACCACTTTTAAGTCAAGTTGAGTTTATTGTCATGTGCACAAGTATGGTGAGGTACAGGTACAATGAAAAACTTGCTTGTGGCAGCATCACAGGCACGTGCATTTGGACAACAATGTGCAGAACATGAGTTGTACATTATACAAGATCGTGAAAAAAAATACAAGATATTGGTACAAAAAATGACACAATCAGAGACAAGTCCATGGTAGTGCAAGAGATGGTATGTAGTTTTCTGTTGCTGAGGTAGGGTTAAGATTGTGCAGGTTGGTTCAAGACCCTGATGGTTGTACAAAGTAGCTGTTCCTGAACCTGGTGGTGTGGGACTTCAGGCTTCTGTACCTCCTGCCTGAAAAAAGCAACAAGAAGAGGGCATGACCCGGATGGTGGGGATCTTTGATGATGGATGCTGCCTTCTTGAGGCAGCGCCTCCTCTAGATGCTTTCAGTGGTGGGCAGTGCTGTACCCATGATGGAGTGAGGGCAGTTGGGGATGAGCAGTAAATCCTGGCATTGCTAGCAATGGCCTGATCCCAAAATTGAATTAAAAAAAGAAAAGTAACCTCTTGAATCCATCTGAAATATTCAGATGGTCTTTTATCTTCTCCAATCTGTGAACTTTCAGCTGTGAACGTTATTTGGAAAAGCAATGTCAGTGGTTTAAAAAAAATACTGTTGTTTCTGCTTCACCGGGTGTGTATGGCAGTGATACTATCTATATTGTAAATCATTTTGCTTTCTACTAGTGCATTTTCAAGTGGAACAAAGAAACTGATTTGTTAATGAGATATGAAGCATGTGGCTGACAAGGATGCGGTTTTCAGAAATGGCTCCATGCTCATGTGCAGCAAAATTATGTCACTGCTTACAAACTCACATTAGTAATAACAGATGTGTTCTTCCCCAGAGTATAGATGTACTTATTCATGGAAGTTTTATTATTTGGAAAGATCTTTGATTATTTTGCTTGATTGTGAATGTTTTGTTAGCTTACATTTTTAAAGTTTATTTACATTTTAAGCAATAGATAGGATGAAATGAAGTCTGCCTTGAGAAGTAATTTAAAACAGGTGCTCTAGTGTTGAGTTCCATACATCGGACTTAATTTCTTTTAGTCCATTACTTTGTTTGCTGTTGTGTATTTAAATGATAGCTGATGCTTCAGAACCTAAGCCTATTTGACTTCTTTCTTCTCAGCTATATTCGCTTCCACCTTCCATCCTTAGCTTCTTTTGATCCATAGTTGTTCACTTCTTCTCCACATCTGTTTTGCTCCCTCCTCTGCCCCTTCATTTCTGAAATAAGCCTGTCTTCTACCCTTAACCTTGATCCTAGAGCTCTCTGCTAAATTGTTCTTCAGGGCTGTGTTACTGAATTAGCCAAAGCTTTTTACTCCAATCCAGCTACCCTCTGTCAGTATCATCCACTTCTGAATGTCTGAGTACCAACATTCTCCCATCACCAAAACCCTCTGGACCTTTACCTTTCCATTCACCAATGACACAGCAAATGTACTCTGTGGAATGTTCCCAGTCAAAATTGAGACTCCACATTTGTGACCTAAACTAGGAGGCCTCCAGTAACTCCCTTAGTTTGAAAACCTGGTTCATGGATGATTCTTTCACTTCATCCACATCCCTTTGTTAGACATTCCACCATCACTTTAACCTGCCGTTTGTGTTGGCTTCCTGCATTCACAACTACTTGCTGCTCCTTCCAGATCTACCTCAGGAACTTCTGAATGAATGAATACGTTCTGGCTTTTCATTGTTCAGTTATTCCAGTTTTGTCCAAACTTTCCTCCAGCCTTTGGGGAAAGTTTATATGGGTATTTTGTTAAAACTGAGTGGGAGTAAGTACAGCCCTGGAAACGTTTTCTCACCCCTACAGTTGCTCCCTGCATCCAGATATTCTCTACATTTTTTCACAGGTGCGAGAATCTGGCTTTTCATTGGCTTCATGCTAATGTTTGGATCTCTCATAGCATCCATGTGGATCCTATTTGGGGCATACGTTGTACCAAGTAAGTCTTTTTTCCTGGTCCCATAAATGATTAACATTTTAAGTATTGCTGTTGTTATCACGTACAAGAATATGTCTGTCTATGATTGGCTGGACATGATGTGCAGTCTTATTTTGGTTAAGAAGTTTGCTTTACATTGCCATCTCAACAGATTTACTGCATGTCAAAAGCGCTGAGAAGAACAATGTTGCTGATCTGGTACTCCTTATGAGCCCCATTCCCTTAGGATAAGAAGTTTATCTTTGAACATCCAATCTCCTCTAGATCTTCAATGGATGGATGAAATATGGGAATTGTTCATTCCTGTTTAGTACAGAAACAAAACTGGAAGGTTGGCTTAGCTGTGACTAATAAGGAAACTTATGGATAATATTAGCTCTAAAGGAGGAGCTGTATAAATTGACCCAGAAAAGCAGCAAACCCAAGGACTGGGGACAAGGAGAACCAAGAGAGAGATTAAGTGGTGGGGGAGGTGAAACTAAGTTGAAGGTAACATTAAAAATTAATTGTAAAAGGTTCTGTTGATGTGCAAAAACAGAAAATGATTAGTAGAGACAAATGTACACCTCTTACAGACAAAAACGGGGAATTATAATGGGGAGCAAAGAAATGGCAGCACAATTGAACAAGTACTTAGGTTCTGTCTTCACAAAGGACGATACAAATAACCTCCCAGAAATACTGGGGAATCCAGGCTCTCGTGAGAAGGAGTAATTGAAGAGAATCCATATTAGCAGTGAAATGATGTTAGGAAAACGGATGGGATTGAAGACCAATAAATCTTCCACAGCCAATAGTCTGCATCCCAGAATGCTTGAGTGGCCCTAGAAAATTGTGGATGTATTGGCAGTTAATTTCCAACAATTTTGGACTCCAGATCAAATCCTATGAATCAGAAGGTAGTGAACATACTGTCCATTTTTAAAAATGGAGGGAGAGAGAAAACTGAATTATTGGTTAGTTAGCTTAACATCAGTTGTGGAGAAATGCCGGAGTCCATTACTAAAGATGTAATAGAAGAACAGTGATGAGATCAGGCAACACTAGGATGGATCAATGAAAGGGAAATCATGCTTGATAATTTTACTGTTTTCTGAGAGTATAACTAAAATGGATGGGAGTGAACCAGTGGACATGGTATATTTAGACTTTCAGAGGGCTTTCAACAAGGTTGAACATAAGGGAATAGTGTGTAGGATTAAAGCACGTGTGATGGGGGTGGGGATAGAGAACTAGTTCGTAGACAGGAAACAAAAAGTGGGAACGAATAGGTCATTTTCTGAATGGCAGGCAATGAGTAGTGATGTACTGCAGGGTTCGATACCTGGCTATTCACAATATATATCAATGATTTAATGGGGCAGTTACATGTAATATCTCCCAAGTGTGCAAAGAACTCAAAGTTGGGAGTGAGCGTGAACTGTGAGGAAGATGTAAAATTTGAGCAGGTTGAATGAGTGGGAACATGCATGGCAGATGCAGTAATAATATGGATAAATGGGAGTTCCAGGATTTGAATCCAGTGATGATGAGGGAATAATTCCACATTAGAATAATGGTTAATTGGAGGAAACTTGCAGGTGGGGTTCCTATGTACCAGCTCCCCTTCTCGCTGGTGAGGTTGGAGGTGCTATCTAAGAAGCATTTACTCTTGGGTGGAGAATTTGAAGTGAATCATCCCACTTAAGGCAAAATCTTTACTTCAGAACAAATACACAACATGGCTTGGTAAGAGTTTGTTTGATTGTGAATCCACAGATCTGAAGTGTTTTCAGGTGGTCAAGTGAAATATAAATAAACCATTTTCAGCTCCCTTGCTTTTATGATTAATTTCCTATTTCTATTTTGCTGTACTAAACATCTATACAAACAATAATTCCTGACTCTAATTTATTAGACTTGTCTAATCAAAATCTGTGCCATCTAACTTTGTCACTTAAACCAATATGTCCTAAATGTATTTTTTTTGTTAATATTTCTGTTTATTTCTTACAGAGGCTAATGTGTATCCAGGCCTGGCTGTTTTCTTTCAAAATGCACTAATATTTTTTAGGTAAGCAAATTATTTCATTTGGCAAATGCAGTTACTGCACAGTTTCTCAGAAAGTTTGAGTAGCTAGTATTGATTTTCAAGGTCAAAACAACAAATGACAAGTGAAGGGGGGGGTGAGGGGTCTATTTATAGAGCTTTAGAAAATCATGAGGGGCATGGATAAGTGGATGGTCACGGTCTTTTCCCCAGGGTAGGGGAGTCTAAAACTAGAGGGCATGGGTTTAAGTTGAAAGGAGCAAGTTTTTCACACAGGGTGATGGGTATATGGAGCAAGCTACCAGATGAAGAGGTGGAGGCAGGTACAGTTACAATGTTTAAAAGACATTTGGACAGGTACATGGATAGGAAAGGTCTAGAGGGATATGAGCTAAAGGCAGGCAAATGGGACTAGTTCACGTAGGTGCCTTGGTTGGCATAGATGAGTTGGGCCATTCAGTGTTGTTGCTGTCAGATTGTAGACCACCCAGTTGGAATATGAGGTGCTGGTCACCCTGGCAGTTGGAGGAGGCCAAGGACAGACATGTCAGTGTGGGAATGGGGAGGAGATTTAATTGGCCAGCAAGCAGGATCATGAGAATTGAATTCTCCAACTTCCGTAAACTGCTCCCCCTCTTCTCTTTCCTCCTGATCTACCCAGCTCCAGCTCCCATCACCCTGTTTCTTTCCTCTCCTGCACCCACTTCATCTGCCCTCCCCACCTCCCTCCTTTGATTCCATGCTCCACCTTCCATCATCTACAGCACTTTGTTGCCTCCACCTATCACCTCCCAGCTTCTGTTGCTCTTTCTACTCTCTCCTCCTCCATCTATCACCCCTCCTGACCTGGATCCACCAGTTGCTTGCTAGCGCCATCCCTTTCCTTCGGCTCTTTATACTGGCTATCTCTCCTCTACCTTTCAGTCTGGATGAAGGGTCTCGACCCGAAACATCAATTGTCCATTTACCTCCATAGATGCTGCCTGACCCACTGAGTTCCTCCAGCATCTTGTGTGTTGCTTTTAATTGTGTGATGTAGTAATGATAATATTTTGACTTCAATGTGAATAAACCTTTTATGCCAAAATCATGAATGTAGAAATCTATCAAGCACCTTGCCTTGTCTTATTTTGCAGCAGCCTGATCTATAAATTTGGGAGAACAGAAGAACTTTGGGCATAAAAGCTGTTCCATTTCAGCACTGAGATAACTCAGGATATTCTGCACTTAAACAAAAACTGCAAATACAAATTGCTTTGTACTTTTGGCCAAATAGTAATTTAAGTAACTTTAGTGATATCTACAAAATAATTCTTGGAAAAAATCATCATTTTATTTTGTTAACATCTATGCTTAGAAATTCATCCCCCATGGCTAGATGAAACACTAATATTGTACAGCCAGCACATTGTAGTTTGGCTTCAAAATTCATTCCATTGAAATCAATGGAATGAATTATACAATGCCGAGATGCTAGAATACAGCATGTTTGGTGCTGTTGTCTGGGGATGAATTTCTGGGCCTTTAATTTTGTAATTTGATAACTGCGCTCTGAATAATTGTAATGAGTCGTATTAACAGCGAATGATGCACTGTTTGAGCTGATAACTGTAATATGACCTCATCAAGTTCTTTGAAGAAAACATGGATTTTATGTCTGATGTGTTTATTATTATTGCTGCTTTGCATTTTTTAAAGAGATCTGCAATGTAAACTTCAGATTTAGGCAAAATATTTGTAGAAATGAATGCCTGTTGTATTATTTTAAATTTTAACAGCCATAAAGGCAATTATTAAATCAGAATGTTTGCTTCAACTTCTATTAGATGTCTGAAGAAGGAATGCCACTATTAAATAACAGCGTTACTTTTATTTTCTCATGAGGATATTTATGAAATAAACCTTGTGTTATATTTTCTTGTTATTGAGTTCTCTGTTAACAAAACTTGTGAAAGAAGTTCCTTCTGTAATGCTGGAGAAAATTATTCTTTGAAGACTCCAGATGGCTGACTTCATTATTGTGAATTTTCCTTATGAGAGAATTTGACAAGAGGAATAAAGGTGACTTGCTGCAATTATGTAGAGCCTTGGTTAGATTGCCCCTGGAATATTGGTCTCCTCGGAAAGAACATACTTGCCATTAAGGGAATGTTTAGGACAGATAAACAAAAATGAATTGCAAGGGTGGTAAATCTTTACCATTGTCTTTGGTGGAGGCTGTTACTGAATTCATTCAGAACCAAAATCAATAGGCATATTAGGAGCAGATGTTAAAGGTCAGCCATGATCTTACAGAATGGTGGAGCAGACTCAAAAGACCAGATGGCCCACCCCTTCAACTTAATTTCCTCTCCATCAAACCCACTATCCAATGCAGTTGCATATTATGGCTGACTTGAAATTGTTTTATTTCAGATTTTCAGTTTCAAAAATGAAGAGAGAAACAGTCACTGCTTAAGTATCATGTTGATTCTGCCTGCTAATAAGGTTATTAACCAATTCTGAAACAATTTGAAATGTCTTCAAGCACAAGAAAAGTTCTTGTAGGAGAACTGCCACTGGAGCTCCACTAATCCCCCAGACACAACAAATCTGATTTGTAAAAGGAGCAACACATACAAAATGCTGGAGGAACTCAGCAGGTGAGACAGCATCCATGGAGGGAAATAGCCATTGTTTCAGGTCGAGACCCTTCATTGAGTCCTGATGAAGGGTCTCACCCCAAACATCAACTGTTCATTTCCCTCTATGGATGCTGCCTCACCTGCTGAGTTCCTCCAGCATTTTGTGTGTATTGCTCCAGATTCCAGCACCTGCAGAATCTTGTGTGCCTTTGTAAAAGGAGCTGTTGTTTATCTGTTGGAAGACCGTCATCTCCTCATCACATAGGTACAAAACTACCAACTTGCCTCCACGTACCTTCTAAAGGGCAGGAATGGCTGTCTTGCTGACTGGTAGCAAACAGCCAGATCAATTGAGGCCACCACCTCCTATCTGGTGGTCACTCCTCTGAGTCACACTCCAAGTGGCTGACTCTCACAAATTAGCCTAACCAGTTATTGCCATGCTGGCAGGATTATTATCAGGATTTTCCCCAAATACACTTGCTTGCTGTCACGAAAAACTAATTTAAGAGATACATAATAGGTGTCATCAAATCAATGTAGAAGCATAGAAAAGTTATCTTGCCACTTGTTTATTATGGGCTTAAGGTCTAAAATGAAAACTGATTTAATAGGGGATTTGGTTTTTAAATCTCAAAGCGCAACAGAAAGATCTAAGAAATCTTTGGATTTTCTTTTGGGCATTTCCCTTCTCATTCCATTGAATTTACGATTAAAATTGGTACAGGCTAAAACGAGAGTAAAACAAACTGCAGATGCTGGAAATCAGAACTAAAACCAGAAAATGCTGGAAAAACTCAGCACATCAAGCAGCAGCTGGAAAGAGAAATAGTTAGTGTTTTGGGTCAAAGATCTTGTTGGAACTGATAAAGAGAAAGTACAAGCTGCTTTGGACAAAATTGTTACTTTTAAGCCAATGTCCCTATTCCCATGAGAACTGAACACTTAAATACCTCTAACTCCTTCTCCCAAGAGCAATCGTTCAGAGCACTATGAATGTTGCTTTTATTTTACTACATCACTAGTAATTAGTGCAGTTCTATCACAGCTACTTAAAAAAAAAACATGCTGCAGATTATCCAGAAGATTAAGATGCGTGGGATCCAAGGTGAATTGGCCGTTTGGATTCAGAACTGGCTCGCCTGTAGAAGACAGAGGGTAGAGGTCGATGGGACTTATTCTAGCTGGAGCTCTGTGACTGGTGGTGTTCCTCAGGGATCTGTACTGGAATCTCCGCTGTTTGTGATGTATATAAATGACCTGGATGAAAATGTACATGGCTGGGTTAGTAAGTTTGCAGATGATACAAAGATTGGTGGTGTTGTGGATAGAGTAGAAGACTGGCAAAGGATACAGTAGGATATAGGTCAGTTGCAGATATGGCAGAGAAATGGCAGATGAAGTTCAACCTGGCCAAAGGTGAAGTGTTGCACCTTGGGAGATCAAATGTAGAGACAGTTCACTGTTAATGGCAAGACCCTTAACAGTGTTGATGAGCAGAGGGATCTTGGGGTCCAAGTTCAAAGCTCCTTGGAAGTGGCTACACAGGTTGATTGTACATGGATTTTAGCAAGGCATTTGATAAGGTTCCTCATGGAAGGCTTATTCAGAAAGTCAGGAGGCATAGGATCCAGGGCAACTTGGCTGTGTGGATTCAGAATTGGCTCGCCCATAGAAGACAGAGGGTGGTGGTAGATGATGATGATAATTTTACAGGACAGATGGAAACCTATGATTCCCTGGGCTTGTATTTCATTACACAGCCGATGAAGATATAATTATAAAGATTGTCTCCTTGTATAAGCACTTCTTGCAGATAATAAATAGAAAAATATCACAAGATTAAACCACTCTTTGCTCTCATAGCACCCTGTAACCATTGGAAAACCTCAGAATCCAAAACAAATAGTCCAACAGTAACTTGATCCTTCAAAAAGACAACACAGGACAGAGACATCCGTAACTTTAATTCACTGGCTTCCACTCCCTTTGAGCATAGTTCCTTACTGGAAAGGCAGAATTGATGAATTTAGTGCAAGATCTCTACATAATGGTCACAAACTTCCTTAGATCCATTTTGTATCTTTTGCACATGGAGAAACAGGTGGTAAGTAGAAAATAATAGAAGTAAATGGTCCAATTTTTCAGGATACACGTAAACCTTAAAATCCATAACTGTGTTATATTTCCGATTAAACAATGGAATCAAAGAAAATGTGCCACTATGCTTTCCAGCTGGATTACATTTGACAAATGTCACTAATGTAGAATTCTTCCCCATTTGACAAAATTCAGTAAAGTAGAATCCTTCCCAACATGCACAACACAAGATCCAATCAAAATCTAGGCTTTCTATAACAATGAATTGAAAAGCATTTTATTTTCAATTTCAAAGCTAATTTCACATTCATAAAAAGAGGACATGTAAATCTGGCAAACAATTACATTTTGCACAACTCACACATCAAATCAGAAATAGTAAAACTTAAGATGTTTGCAAGTATCAACTTAAAATTAATCTATGCATCAGATAATAATTGAACTATCAGGAGCACTGATAACAGTTAACAGTTTAGACACAGTAAATTTACTTTCTGCAATAATGGAACATGACTCGGCACTTAGTAAGTTGCTGAACACTTTGGCAAAGGTTATTCATTATTTTAATGATTGTTCATTTTATTAATTTGTAAACAACATATTTAAAATTACGTAAAAGTCTATTTTCTATGTTAGATGATACCTCTAACTCATAAATCCAAGCAGCCTGGATGATAATAAACCACTAATCTTTACTTGGCTCGTCTATGATATGCAAATCCTTTAATGGTAAACAGCAGGGAAATCTGTGTAACTCCATTATATTATATTTGTTCCACTAAGCAGTAAAACCACTTGCAGCCCACTTCCTGCTTGAAGTGTGGAAAGTGAGGGTTAGGCTAGAGTTACGACTTAATTACTATTGCTTCAAAAATTTGTATCAATGAAAATTCAGTAGCTCACAACAAGACTTGCACAAGGCCAAGTATACAACAAAATTCATTCTTACTGGTGGCCAAGACAATTATTAATGATTGTATCCACTATTGTCTCTGTTACAGAACTAAGAAATACCATTGCCATTTCAGTCAGGGTTGTTTGAACACTGCCAGTATTGATAAAGTCTCATTGTCATGATCAATATCAGAAGACTAACCACTGACCTATTTACGGTCAGGGACTAACAACCAACAATGTCAGTCTTCATGAATATACTCTGCAATCCTATATCAGAACAGGAACACCATATGCACTCTTGTGGGTGAGCACAACCTCCTTAAAGTCAATTACAAGGTGTTTTCCCATACTGTCAAAACTTGAGTAATTTTCTTCTTGTTATACGGAATCACACTGTACAAAAGCATATGCAATAGACTTTTACTGTGCACATTTCCATTGTCACATTCAATTGATCCACTAAGCAGGATAGATTACCACCTTAGCAGAGTCAATGTTTTTCAATATTTCCTGTCCATGAACTTTCTTTGACAAATCTGTCAAGTCTTTCTCTGCAACAGAAAATACATCTTAAAGCCAAGTATTTTCATATTCCAGTTACTTTTAGAGAAAAAATTGATCAGTGGCTTGGCTATGTACATCCTTCAGTAGTCCAACTAATCAAAATTAGCAGACTGAAGGTATTTATGTTAATTCATAAGTGATCTTTGTGTGCAGTAAAAATATTGCAGAATACAACAGTGCCCGGGTCCGTTTCCTTTCATGCAAGTGTATGCATCTAGTACACCACAAAGTCAACATCTGGAAACAAAGGGAATGTTCATGATAATCTGTGAACCATTTTTTAATCCTATGTTTTAGATGCATCATCTATGCTCTGTGGATTTTTATGGGAAGAATCTTGTGTACTATTTGAATAATGTCCAGAATCTACACTTGATTGACTGCTTTGCAGATCATCATCTTCATTAGGGACCTTCATGTCAGACTTGGTTGTCTCTTGGTTCACCTTTTTCTCATTGGCTTTAGTTGAATTTAGCAGCACTGGTGTAGTTTCTGATTGTGACACAATAGAGAGTTTGTCCCAGTGATCCTCCTGCAGATCATCTTTATGCAGCACTGGAAATACAGGCTGTTGGGATGGTTCAGTCAAATACTGGGGGGAAAAAAACAATTAATGACATTTATCTAGTGTAATGTCAATTTTTAATGTAAATATTAATTCTTGGTTGTTTAATTTCAAATAGATTTTCTCCCTAACAATTTTATTTGCAGGTTCCAGCTACCAGCCTAGACAACACAGCATTAATTTTCAGTTTTAACATATCCCCACAACATTTCATCAATTCAAACGCTCAGAGTAGATTCCCAAGTCATATTCTATTGCTTGCAGCCATAAAATGCTTAGATATTAAGGAAATCAAAGGATGGGGGTTAAGACAGAAAGATGGTGCTGAGGTGAAAGACCAGCCATGACTTTATTAAAAGATGGAGAAGGCATAAGGGTCTAATGGCCTACTCCATCTTCTATTTATTATTTGTATCATCAATAGCCACAGGTAAGGTGCCAGAAGACTGAAGGATGGATAATGTTTTGCCTTTATTTAAGTAAGGCTGCAAAGAAGAGCCTGGGAACTACAGAGCAGTGAGCCTAACATCAGTGTTGGGTAAGTTATCGGAGGGGATTCTGACAGACAGGATCTACATTCTTTTGGAAAGACAAGGTCTGATTAGGAATAGTCAGCATTGCTTTATGCATAGGAAATTGTCTCACGAGTTAAGTTTTTTTGAAGAGGTGACTAAAGATAGATGAGAGGAGTGTGGTAGACGTTGCCTACATGGACCTACGCAAAGCCTTTGACAAGGTACCGCATAGGAGGCTAAACCAGAAAGTTAGATCACAGGATCCAGGCAAGCGAGCCAATTGGATACAAAATCGGCTTGATGGCAGAGGATTGTGGAGGAGGGTTGTTTTTCAGACTGGAGGCCTGTGACCAGCAGTGTGGCGCAGGATTTGGTGTTGGGTCCACTGCTGTTTGTCATTTATATCAATGATTTGGATGAGAATGTAGGTAGTATGGTTAATAACTTTGTGGATGATACTAAAATTGGTGGTATAATGGACAGTGAAGAAGGTTATCTTAGATTACAATGGGATATTGATCAAATGGGCCAGTGGCCTGAGGAATGGCAGATGGAATTTAATTCAGAAAAATATGAGGTGTTGCATCTTGGTGAGATAAACCAGAGCAGGACTTACACAGTAAATGTTAGAGCCCTGGAGAGTGTCGTAGAACAGAGAGACATAGGGGTGCAGGTACACAATTCCTTTAAAGTGGTGACACAAGTAGGCAGTGTGGTGAAGAAAGTTTTTGGCATGCTTGCCTTCATCAGTAAGAATATTGAGTACAGGAGTTGGGACATCACATTATAGCTGTACAAGAAGTTGGTAAGGCCACATTTGGAGTAATGCATATAGTTCTGGTTGCCCTGCTATAGGAAGGATGTCATTAAACTGGAAAGGGTGCAAAAAATATTTACAAGGATACCACTGGTACTGGAAGGCTTGGGTTATAAGGAGAGGCTGGACTTTTTTCCCCTGGAGCATAGGAGGCCAAAAGGTGACTTTACAGAAGGGCATAGATAAGGTGAATAGCCAAAGTCTTTTCCCCAGATTAGGGGAGTCCAAAATAGAGGGCATAGGTTTAAAGTAGAGGGGAAAGATTTAAAAGGGGACCTGAGGGGCAACTCTTTCACCTGCCTCTGGAACGAGATGCAGAGGAAGTAGTAGCGGCAGGTACAATTACGACATTTAAAAGGCATTTGGACAGGCACATGGATAGGAAAGGTTTAGAGGGATATGGGCCAAACGCAGGCAAATGGGACTAGCTGAGGTAGGCAACTTGATTGGCAGGGACTAACTGGGCTGAAGGAGGGCCTGTTTCTGTGCTGTTTATCTCTATGACTCTATGAGTTGTTTACTGGTGCTTTCCCCACTTAAACATGCTAAATTATCTCATTGGAGCATAGACATGCACAATCTTGTTTTTAAACATCAGCAGACAAACTAGTGGTACTGACCCAATTAGTCCTTCATTTTCTTCTCACAGAACAATACAAGTGAACCCAGTTACTATTCTATTTATGCTAATCCCCCTACAAAATGACTTTACTATTAGTGTTACCATGTAGCTATAACCAGTTAATATTTGGTGTTGTTAAACCACAGGAAAATTAACTGAAGGAAGAAGCAGATATACAGTACTTTAACATATGTTCTGCTTTATTATTAGTTATTATTGCTGCTGTAAATGCAGGCAAATGGGACTTGCTCAGTTAGGCAACTCGGTCAGCATGGATGAGTTGGGCCAAAGTGCCTGTTTTCCATGCTGTATAAGCTCTATGACTCTTCTGTGTTTAGAACTTTAAAACTTCGGCAACATTTTTAATAGAGCATGGCTTTTAGCAAACATTGCCATTTAAAATACTAATAAAAATGTGATTCCAATTTATCAAGACAGAGATAGAACTGAAGCCTAAGATTTCTTAATTATTTTTCTCCTCTAGATATTCCTATGGTATAACAACATTCCTTAGTCAAGTGGTATGCATTTAGATGTGCAAGATTAGTTAGGGTTGATCCAGAATTTTAAATTTTCCCATTGAAAATGCTTGACAACAGCTCTGTAGCTTGACTTGGAGTAAGATTTAAGGACACAAACCTCCTTGTAAGTAATCCTGTGTATTTAAATATAAAACTGCACGTTCAACAGTATTTACCATAAATCAGCAAAATTTAAGACTCTCTGGCTTTACTGAAATATAAACCACTGAGATAAAAGATTAGTCAAACCTCTCTTATATGCACTGGAAGACTGTAGGATGGATACATTAGGTACTTGATCGTTCTGCGTACATAGATCACAAAGAGAAAACATCCAAACGTTACCACCAAAACAGCAATCAATGTTATGAAAAGGACCTGGGCTGCTTCTATCGCTCTTCTCTTAGCTATAAATAAAAAAAACATCATTAATGTGGGGGCTGAGATACAACATAAGGCATCAGCCCTGTACAATACTGCAATATGTCACCAGGACTGGTAGCCGGACTTAGACCTTATAACTCTATAATTTGAGTCATAACCACAGGAGTAACTCAGAGTTAGTATTCTCTCAGTTATTCCATCACTGGCATCAATCTGAATGTTATCCCAAGTTCATCTCTAATTGAGCACATAAGTAATTAATTCACTATTACTCTGCACGGTAGAGAGGTTGAGAGCAGAGCAAACACACAGTGCTGAATGTCAGATTAGTAACTACCTATTGGCATCTGTAGTTGATTATACAATATTGTTACTTGTCCTCTGAATAGCTAGAAAGGTATTACAGGCAACAGATTTATCAGGAAAAAAATATCAGAAATATATCAGAAAAACAATTAAAAATGAGTAGCAGATCATAAAGAGGATCTCAGTACTTTGCTGCACCAACAACTTATATTGAGGATTTTCAATGAAACCCTTCCCCAGAGATTCAGTTCAATTATAATTAAATCCGATGTACAGCACATCTTCACAGGTAAGGAATAAAAATGAGAGTTCAAGCTATTTGCTAGAGTGTATTTCCACCTTCCGATAAACGACACTCGGAGGAATCTAAGATAAATCCTCCCAGTTAAAGAACGACATGGGCATGTGAAATCCAAAAGAGAGGTTCTAAGTCTTTAAATACAGGATTTAAAGCTGTACAGATTTGTAGAGATTGGGATGGCATTAAAACAGGGGAAGAAAAAACATTTTAATCGTGAATGTGGTAATAAGTAGTCCAGTGTGCAGTGGAGTCATCAAATCAATATTTACCAGAGATACAATGACTTGGAAGTACATTAATCACTTACACTTTTTTTTTACACACAGAATCTTCAAATCTATGATATTCATCTAATATTATTGTAGAGGAAGAAGGGTAAATGATCCTGATTGTACCAAAATATTGTAATTGTTCTCTTCTCTTGCATTTCCAGAACCAGATATTTAGTTAATCAACAGAATTCAAATCATTTATAGACCAGTTGCAAATGTGAGCAGAGAAATGGCAGATGGAGTTTGCCATTTTGGTTACCTCACAGGCAAGTGTGAGATGTTGCCATTGGGAAGTCAAATAAAAGAGGAACATGTACAATAAATGGCAGGACCCCTAGAAGCAGTGATGTAATAGTTCATATACAAGTCCATGGCTCCCTGAAAGTGGCAGCACAAGTAGATCGGGTGATAAAGAAGGTGTATGACATGCTTGCCTTCATCATTCAGGGTGATGAATATGAAAGTCGGCAAGTCATGTTGCAGCTGTATAAAACTCTGGTCAGGCCACATTTGGAGTATTGCGTGCAGTTCTGGTTGCTGCATTACAGGAAGGATGTGGAGGCTTTGGACAGGGTGCAAAAGAGGTTCACCGGGATATTGTCTGGATTAGAGAGTATTGGGTATCAGGAGAGGTTGGACAACCTGAGAGGTTCCTGAGAATGAATAGTTTTAAGATTAAAGGCAAGGACACAGGGAAAAACTCTACAGCTCCCGTTTGATATAGCGCCATGGGATCTTTTAACTTCACCTGACAGGTCTCATTGAAAAGTAGCATCTCTAACAATGAAGTGCCCGACTGATATGTTAGTCATGGCTTCTCCCTAGATCAATAGGTCTGTTTTATGGGGGAAACACAAGAGAAAATCTGGGCTTTTCACTGTTGAAAGACACCATAGAGGGAATGTTAATTTAGCAAATGTTTATAGAAAAGCTAAATTTGTAAAATGGCTTCAAGTGAGACCCACACGAGGATTAAAAGTCAACAGAAGCACTGCCAACGCATAAAATTGTGATTAGCCCATTCACATCACTTAACAGAATCTGACGTTCTGTTTCACAATGGAGTGAAGTAACACTAACAGCAGAAACATAATTCTGCCCACATCTCACTATTAAAACATAATAAATAATAATTATAAATTATTTATTAATTCATAATGTAATAAGTTATGATTTAAATGAATGCAAATATCTCACCATCAGCAGTGACAGAAGAACAAGACACTGGGCTGGGCACCCCTTGCTTTGAAAGCTCTGGTACAGTGGCCTGCACTTTCAGGCAGTAGGTAGTCCATGGCTGAAGCTCAAGTAGTGCAGTTGACATAGGGGTGGTCACATTATGCACCTGAATTTAAGTATGAGCAAGATTATTAGTTGGCATATCCTTAAGTTTGCTCAGTAATCAAAAAAAGTGTCTAGGTTTGTTCACAGGACAAAATTAAAACTTATACGCATTATTTCATGGGACAGAATTACAGATTGATAAAGCTCTTAAAAAGGCTATTCTGCTCATTGTTCCTGGGCTGGCTCTTTGGTAGAACTGTTGCCTTTCTCCATTCATAGGCCTGTAAGCTTTTTCCCGTCATGCATTTATCCAATTCCTCATTGAAAGTCACTACTGAATCTGTGATCATCATCCTTTTTTAAGTGGATTCTAGACCACAACTTGTGTTGTAAAAGAGTATTCATTATTAGATCTAATTCATTTACCAATCACTTTGAATCTATGTGAACTGATTATCAAGCCTTCTGCCATCAAGCACAAAGATTTGATTGTCAATCAAGTCAAATCAAATTTATTGTCATGTGCACAAGTACAGGTGAGGTACAGGTACAATAAAAACTTGCTTGCAGCAGCGGCAGACAACACGGAACATACAGTAAATCACACATAAATTATACAAGACAGTGAAGAGAAAAAAAGACATTAGTGCAAAAACGTAACACAATCAGAGACAAGACTGTTGTAGTGCAAGAGATGGTCTGTAGAGTTCCGTTGCTGAGGTGGGATTAGGGTTCAAAGACCTGATGGTTGTAGGAAAGTAGCTCTTCAAACCAGAGCATTACTATTAAACATAATGTCCCCAAGGAAATTGTATCTGAGTCCTTTGCCCTTTACAAACCAGAATTATTGGCAGTGTCATCTGACATAAGTAAAGGAAAAAATATTTAAAATTTAGAATCAGAATCAGGTTTATTATTACTGACATATGTTGTGAAATTTGTTGTTTTGCGGCAGCAGTACAGTGCAAGACATGACGACATAAAAATTACAATAAGTTACAAAAATAAATAGTTTAAACAAGGAATAACAAGGTAGTGTTCATGGGTTCACGGATCATTCAGAAATCTGATGGCGGAGGGGAAGAAGCTGTTCCTGAAACGTCGAGTGTGGGTCTTCAGGCTCCTGTACTCCTCCCCAATAGTAGTAATGTGAAGAGGGCATGTCTTGGGTGGTTAGGGTCTTAAGTAAGGTTAAGTAATCTGAGAATATCATCAGAGTTGTTCATGGTAAAGCTGACAAAGATCTGGAGATTTGTGAAGACCCAGCATTTAGAAAGCTCTTTCACTACACAGTGCCAATAAAATTAACAAGTGTGATGCTGAACTATATAATAATATTAGCAAAGTGTAAATGAATTCAAGGAGAAGATACGATCTAGCATCGGGAAAAGAACATAGACCCCTTCAAGCCTGCTTCACCCATTCAGTGTAGTACACTGCCACAGCTGATGTACCTCAATATCACTATCTCACTTTATCCCCAACTCAAAAAATCTCAGTCTTCGTCTTGAATATACTCAACATCTGGCTTTCACAGCCCCCTGTAGTCAAGAATTCTAAAGATTCACTGCCCTCCAAGTGAAGGAATTACACATCATGTCAATGACTAACTCCTAACACTAATCCCTGGTTGTCGATTCTCAAGCCAAAGGAAACAGATTATCACCACCCGTTCTGTCAAGCCCTGTTTAGAATTTTATATGTTACAGTGGGATCACTCACATTCTTCTAAGCTCCAAAGAATATAGTCCCATTCTTATCAAATTCCCTTCATAACACAGCCCACATATCTCAAGAAAGAATCTAATAAACAGCTTTCCACATCCAGTAACAACAATATACCCTTCCTTTGGTGAGAAGACCAAAATCGTACATTGCATGAAGTCTGGCTTCACCAGGGCCCTGTCTATTGCACCAAGATTCACTGAGTCTTACTCCAATCCCCTATTATAAGGACCAGCATTCTATAGAGGTGGAAGGTTTAAAAGGGACCTGAGGGATAAGTTCTTCATGCAGGGGGTGGTGCGTATATGGAAAGAGCTGCCAGAGGAAGTGGTTGAGGCAGGTACAATAACAACATTTAAAAGACATTTGGATAAGTACATGGGTGGGAGGGGTTTAGAGGGATTTGGGTCAAATGCAGGCAAGTGGGACTAGCTTGGTGTGCGCCTTGGTCGCCATGCATGAGTTGGGCTGAAGTATTACTACTTGGTATCATTGCTATGGTTGGCATGGACGAATTGGGCCGTTGTATACTTGGGCCGAAGTCTGCTGTATTACTCTATGACTCTATCTCCCATTTTAATAGTTTGTTCTGCCAGCATAGTAACCTTGTGATTCAGGTACCAGGATAGTCACAGTCATCTGTATACCACCATTTATTGGTCTCTTGACCTTTTAAAGACTTTGCTTTGCTGTTCAAAATGGACAATTTTCTAATTTCACCACATTATATTCCATCCATCATCTTCTTAATTGCTTTATCCAGACTTTATGCATCCCCCTCACAGCTCATTTTGACACCTAGCTTTGGATCATAGCAAATGTGGATTCTTTGCAGATGATTCCCTCATCAGAAAAGATGGTAAATAACTGAGGCTCAGACATGGATCTTCTTGGCACTTCACACTTTACATTATAACCCATTTATTCCTGATATTCAATTTCTGTCCCTTAACCAATGCTTCGAACTTGCTGTTTCCAATGCTATGAATATCTTGCACCTGTTTTTTTTCATTAAATGCATTTTCAAAATCCAACTGTATTGTGTCCACTTGTTTCCCCTATCTACACTGCTAACTATACTCTCAAAAGACTGTTAGATTCACCAGCACAATTTTTGCTTTAATAAAGCAATGATTTTGATTTTAATTTTAATTTTGATTTTGTGTCCCCGTTACAACATACTTAAAAACAGTTCTGCATTTTCTTATTGCTGATGTCAAGCTCCCTGGGCCACTGTTTGCTTTCACCCTCCACTCTTTAGTTGGATCACTTTATTCACCGCAGGAACCATTTTGGCATCTAGGGAGCCCTTTCCAAACTGGTTGCCATACTTTCCACATTAAAACTGTGCCTATTCCTCAAAAACACTGTACTGGATGTAAATGAGATCATCAAAGGCTTTACAGAAATCAGAATCAGATTTACTATCACTGACATTTGACCTGAAATTTGTTGTTTTGCGGCAGCAGTACAGTGCAAAGACATAAAAAAAAAATCTATAGATTACAAAAATAAATAAATAGTGCAAAAAAAAAGGAATAACAAGGTAGTATTCATGAGTTCATGGACCATTCAGAAATCTGATGGTGGGGGGTGCGGGGGGGGGGGTGCGGGGAAGAAGCTGTTCCTAAAATACTGAACAAAGACAGTTACTACAGCTTTATGAATCCAATCAATATTTACTTCAGGATGAATGGAATGATATTTGGGACAACCTATCTACGCCCCTCATAATTTTGTATACGTCTATCAGGTCCCCCTCCCCCCACTCCATTCTGCCTCCTGTGTTCCAGGGGAAAAAAAAACCTGTGTTGAAGGTTATGTTGAAAGGGTGACATGAAATAAGTGGGAGAAGTCCTGTCTAAAATCGAAAATTATAAACACCTCAAGCCAAATGGTCCCTTTCTGTGTAAATTGCTACCTAACTTGATGAACCATCATCTTTCCTTCTAGTCACAAAGAAACATTCTTTAATAATAACTTACATTTGTATTTCCATCGTCATTCTTTTCCCAAAAAAATATATTGTAAGTAAGATCCTGATAATTGAATCGGAGGGAGTTTCCATCCTCACGGACTGGATCTGAAATGATGACGTGTAATACTCCTGCCTCTGACTGTACTTTAACTAATGGAGGTCCAATCACAGCTTGAAAAGAGAGGAAGACTTTTTTAGAAACTCAACATTTCAGTCTTTACTTCAATAACATTCACTGTATAGTATTAAAAATGTTCAACTTTCTCTCTAGAAATTTCAGCTGAAGGTTTCAACTATTTTTCTTCCTGTTTTTTCCTTACTTTACCACTCATCCCTAAAGGTGCCAGTTCACACTAAGTGTCTTACCCCACTCAGCCCTAGGTATCCCAGCAAACTTATTTTGCATGTGAGCTCCACAAAGGGTTTTGGCAGGCTTTTTGTTTATAGAGAACATTACAATCTGGATATTATCCAGGTGAAGTTATTGGAAAACAAATCAAAGCCTGAATCTTGGGACTCCAATACTATGGGAGCACAATAAGAAACTGCAGGGAGTTGTGAACGCTACCCAGACGATGACAAAAACCAGCCTCCCCTCCATGGACTCTGTCTACACTTCCCACTGCTTTGGTAAAGAAGCCAGAATAATCAAGGACCCCACCCAACCCAGACATTCTCTCTTCTCCACCCTCCCATCAGGTAGAGGATATAAAAGCCTGAAAGCACATACCACCAGGCTCAAGGATAAATTCTACCCCGCCGTTATAAGACTATTGAATGGTCCCCTAATATGATAAGATGAACTCTTGTCCTCATAATCAAACTCCTTATGGTCTTGCACCTTATTGTCTACCTGCACTGCACTTTCTCTGTAACTTTAACACTTTATTCTGCATTCTGTTATTGTTTTCTCTTGTACTACCTTAATGTACAGTCGTTATGAAATGATCTGTATGGATGACATGAAAAACAAAGTTTTTCTCAGTACATGTGACAATAATAACCCAATTTACCAAATTTCATGTTGCACTGGAAATGATCAATACAAAAGTATTTTCAAACTGACAGCAGCATGGAGACAAGCACTGTGAACTGTTAGGTTTGCAGAGTATGCACACCATCCATTCTGACAATACCAAAATACACCAGTGTTAAAACAGATCATCTGGCATGAGGCTATATATGGGCACACTAGGAAAATAAAAAGACTGATATGAGCGTTGCTACTATTGTGAGAAGAGTGGGGCAATTCAAAGGTGGCACAGCTTATTTTAAGCTTTTTTATTTGGGCAATTTCAAAGATATTCACTGTCGGGTTCAATAAGTTGTAGATTCAAGTCCCACTCTAGAGGCTTGAGCACAAAGCTGGAATTGACACCTTGACAGGATTGAGGAAGTTCTGCACTCATACAGATACCATCGTGTACATGAGATGTTAAATGGAAGCACCATCCATCCTCTTGGGTGAGTGTAAATGATCCCTTGGTGCTTCTTGAAAGACACCAAGGGAAGTCTGCCCAGTGTCCTTCTTAAAAGGCATCAAATTTTCTAGGAATTTTCATAGTGTTATTTGTTGGATCTAGTTCCATTCAAATTGGTTGCCATGCTTTCCATATTAAAACTGTTCCTACACCTCAAAAATACAGTATTGAATATAAACATGATCATGAAAGGCCTTATATAAATATTTCTTTTAAACCAAGATGGTTGCCATTCATTTAAGGATCCAATCAATGTTCCCATCAGGACGCCACATCATTTGGACACCACAAGATTCTACAAGGTCTCCTTAAATAGTTTAGGGGTAATGGGGAGCACAAGAATTCAAGAAAACATGACTAATATATGTAAATCTCTTACTGTCTTTATATGGACAAAAAGGCTTTATTTCAACCCATTCTGACGTTGCACCTTCCTGTTCCGTTCTCACTCTTAGATAATACTTGGCGTAGAAAGCGAGACTGTCCAACAAATCACATTCAGTCTCAGTGGTGCGGGTGCAGTTGACTGCTTCAGTCCAATTCTCTTTGGTCATTCTCTCAAAGTTTCTGGGAAAAGTAAAAGCTTTGCATCAAAATCCTTTGCCAAACTCAATGTTCCCTTAATGTCAAACTGGACCAAAGACAAATTTAGTATTTTACAGAAAATAGCTAAATCAGAAGCTATGTTTACAATGAACTAACTTAATCCAAATTAGAATAAGATTTTCACAAGATCACAAGACAAAGGAGCAGAAGTAGGCCATTCGGCCCATCGAGTCTGCTCCGCTACTTCACCATGAGCTAAACTATTCTCCCATCTAGTCCCAATTTCCGGCCTTTTCCCCATATCCCTTGATACCCTGACTAATTAGATACTTATCAATCTCTGCCTTAAGCACCCCCAATGACTAGGGCAGGATAGGCCATTCAGTTCCCATGCCTGCTTCATCATTTAATATGATCATGGCTGGCCTTTTATATCAGTGCCACTTTCCCGCACAAACCTCATATTCCTTAATGATCAATCTGTATTGATTCAGTGACAGAGTCAACACAGCTTTCTTGACTACTCCCCGAATGAAGCAATTTCTTCTCATCTCAGTCCTGAATGGCCCAACTGTATTTTGAGACTGTAACCCTTGGTTCCAGACATCCCAGCTGGGGGAAACATCATCTTTCCTGAAAAGCCCAAGTTTTGTACATTTCAGTGAGATCTAAATTCAAGAGAAACATCTGGCAAAATCCCCTGTGAATCAGTTTACTACGAAGCCAAGCACAAAAAAAAATCACAAGTTCCTCAAATTTTTCAAATGCTATTAACTTTTTCTTTAAAAGAATAGTTTTTTTAAACCAAATGTAACCAATTGTATTACATCATGATCTTAAAGATTTAATGTGTGTGCAAGTTGATGAAATTTATCAAAGACAACTTAAGGTTCTGCCTTGTTCAACTTTTCTCAGTGTCAACGAGGAATAACTGATATCATTATTCATTTAAGATAAAAGGATTGCATGTTTCATCACAGTCAAAAAGACACATCAGCTGTGGTCAAAAGGTCAGCAGACTTGAAGCAGATATTTCCTCAACAGTTTGCCGAACTGGCCAGCTTAACCTCACAGAAGACTGGCAGAGAGCCACCTAGCAGATTTCTTTAACACATAACTACCCAGTTCTCTTGAGAAGAATCTATGGAAATCCCCAGTGTACATGTGCAAAGGCAGTGATCTCTCAGATTACTCCCATGTTAATGAGTGAAGGAATAGTAGGATAACAAAGATCAATGTGTATCTGAGGAAATGGTGCAGGAGGGTGAACTTCAAATTCCTGGAAGTTTGAGCAGGTTCTGTGGCAGGAAGGACCTGTTTAACATGAATGGTTTGTACATCAGAACTGGTACAGATGTGACTGCAGCTCAATTGCTTATTCATCAGAGGTGAATATATCTTTGTTAAACAATGGGTGAAGATGACATGCCAGCATCAGGTTTAGCACATGTTTAGAAGGGCACTGAATAGATTTAGTCCTCTTGGGCCACCAGCCCAAACACTCACAGGAACACCCCCAGTAATTTAAACTCATTCTTTTGGTCGGCAGTGATTCCTGTCTTTCCAGGTGCTTCTGAAACAAGGCACTAGAGAGATCCACCAATTTGTATCTGCAAAATCCTCCAAAGCCACAGGAAGGGGAAGTAGACCAACAGCAACATCTTTTCCCAGGCCAACATCACCAGCATTGAGTTCTTTACTACACTCAGTCAGCTCTGTTGGACAGGCCATGTCACTTACATTCCCCAGCACTAGATTCCTAAAACAGACACTCGATTCTGAGGGTTACTATGTGGACAGAGAAAGAGATCCAAGTATGTTCTCACAACAAGGAAGGAGAGCATTTACGATAGCACTGAGAACCTGGAGGCTATTAGTCAGGAACATGCAGAAGCCCAGCTTAAATGCCTGAAGGAGCGCACCAGCTACCAAATCATCCAGCCATCCCATCAGGCACCTCCAGCCCCATTGGTGGTACCATTTGCAGGTGCTACCTCAGAATCCAGAGAACCAGAGTGGAAGCAAGTCATTCTTGATCCTGAGGAACTGCCTACAGGAGGAGATCAGAATGATCTTATTGACTCCAGAGCCTCATGCAATGCTAGATAATATAATGGATGGAACATCCACTCCTTCAACAGTGTCTGATATAAAATGAAAGGAGGAGGCAGATGAAAGCATTATTTAGCTATAAATAATGTAGATTTAGGGTTGGAAAATAGGTGCAGAAGATTGCTTAACCATACCACTGGTATTGCTAACCATCACTATACATTTGTTATCATTGATAAAATTAGTTTCAACAGCAATATCCAAACGAGAGACTGTTTTAATTTCCTTACCCTTGATATTGAACAGAATAGGTCACTGGACTAAGTTGAAGAACATCTGGATCCCATCTTACAACATGTTTCATATTGTAAGAATCAACTGTCACATTTTTTGGTGCAGACACTAAACAGAAAAGATAAATGTTAGAAGCTATTAGGAAGAGAAAATAAAAATATTTTATATTTCTAATACAGAGAAAAATGTCTCTTTAGTTGCTAATATTGAACTCACATAAGTGCATCAATTGCTGGATGTTTTGTCTCAGTAAAAGGCAAGAGAACTGTGAGTACAATCAATGACTAATACTCGCATGCATTTACCATATGACCAAAGATGATTTTCTCTTTATATATAACCATATACATTTATAAAAAAGAGACAAGAAACTCTGCAGATGCTGGAATCTGGAGCAATACACAAAAAGTGCTGGAGGAACTCAGCAGGTCAGGCAGCATCTACGGAGGGAAATAAATAGTCGACCTTTTGGGCTGAAACCCTTCATCAGGACTGGAAAGGAAGAAGGCAGAAGCCAGAATAAGAAGGTGGGGGAGGGGGAGGAGCACACGCAAGCAGGTGATAGGTGAGAAGGGAAGGTAGGTGGGTGGGGGTGGGGGGGGAAAGATGTAAGAAGCTGAGAGGTGATAGGTAGAAGAGGCAAAGGGCTGAAAAAAGAGGAATCTGGCAGGACAGGGCAGTGGACCATGAAATAAAGGATGGAGGAGGGGAGGAGAGGAGATGGACAGGTCATCAAGGCGGGGGAAGGGAGCCACAGGAATAAGGGAAGACAAAGGAGTGGAGAGTGGTTGGGGGGGGGAGAAAAAGAACAGGTGGGGCTACTGGAAGTTGGAGAAATCGATGTTGAGGATGAGGTGTTGTTCCTCCAACCTGCATCTGGCTTCAACGTGGCAGTAGCGGAGGCCGTGGATAGACATGTCAGTACGGGAGTGGGATGTGGAATTGAAGTGGGTGGCCACCAGGAGATCCTGGCTGTTGCGGTGGATGGAGGAAAAGTTCTCGATGAAGTGGTCACCCAATCTGTGTTGAGTCTCACCAATGTACAGGAGGCCGCACCGGGAGCAGCGGATGCAATAAATGACACCCTCAGACTCACAGATGAAGCGCTGCCTCACCTGGAAGGATTGTCTGGGACCCCGAATGGTGGTGAGGGAGGAGGTGTAGGGACAGGTGTAGCACTTGGTGCCGTTGCAGGCATAAGTGCCAAGGGGGTTATCAGTGGGGAGGGATGAGTGGACAAGGAAGTCACGGAGAGAGCGGTCCCTGTGGAAAGCGGAGAGAGGGGGTGAGGGGAAGATGTGCCTGCTGTAGGATCCCGTTGGAGGTGGCAGAGAATGATAAGTTGGATGCGGAGTCGTGTGGGGTGGTAGGTGAGGACAAGGGGAACCTGTCCCTGTTACGTTGGCAGGGGGAGGGGGTGAGGGCAGATGTGCGGTAAGTGGAGGAGATACGGGCAAGGGCAGCACTGATGGTGGTGGAAGGGAAACCCCAGTTACTGAAAAAGGAGGACACCTCTGACGTCCTGGAATGGAAAGCCTCATCATGGGAATACATGTGACAGAGGCGGAGGAACTGGGAGAAGGGGATGGCGTCCTTACAAGTGACAGGGTGGGAAGAGGTGTAGTCAAGGTCACTGTGGGAGTCAGTGGGTTTGTAGAAGATGTCTGTGGTCAATCTGTCTCCGGAGATGGAGACAGAGAGATCCAGATAGGGGAGAACTCACCTATCACCTGCCTGCGTGTGCTCCTCCCCCTCTCCCCACCTTCTTATTCCGGCTTCTGCCCTCTTCCTTTCCAGTCCTGATGAAGGGTCTCAGCCCGAAACATCGACTGTTTATTTCCCTCCTTAGATGCTGCCTGACCTGCTGAGTTCCTCCAGCACTTTTTGTGCATTGCATTTGTAAGAAATGTAAGTTTGCAATGCAGAATAATTTGGGTTAGAAATGTATGTCAGAAGGTGGAAGGTCTACAGCTCCTGCGGCTCCTCAGCACTACAAGCAACCATTCCATGATTTAACGTGGTTGACATAAGACGTACGTGCCTACAGTAAAGGATGTAGGATTGTGCTGCAGTCTAGTAATGCACATTCCCTGAAAAAGGAAAACGCAGACTCTCCTGCAAGTTTGGGATTAAAAGTATAGGACATAAAGCCAACAACAGTTACTCGAGAAACAAACTTGGGTGCGAACAGTCAAACAGTAGATTCCAGTTCTGAGATTTCAATCTGAGCTTCCTCTGTAGAAGTGGGGAAAAATAATGCAATATATCTCTCAGCTTAACAACTACTTAAGAGCTGCACCAGCAGAGGCCTATAGTGATATCATCAGTTCGGATGATTCTTTATTATATTCTGAAGCTGAGCAAATAGTAGCACCAGCAGCATCTTCAGTGGACTGTGTAAATGAGATTGCTATAAGGAAAATAGCTGCATCCCTTCCACTCTATGGAAATGACATGGCTGCTGCCTCGGGTGTCAACTTCTTTTTTCTTGCAGATGGTTACTGAAACAGATTAGAGTTGTGGATCCATTCAATGCCTTCAGGTGCGACTGTGTGAACAGATGCAATGCCACAACTGAAGGATTGTTTTGGACAAGAACCCACAATAATAAACCATAGTTTGATTAGCAAAACTGCAGTTCACAACTGGGGATTTTTCCCCACTGTCCACATTTTCTGAACTGCTCCCAAACAGTTCAAAGAGGACTTTGTTTTCAGAGAAATGTTATCAGGTTGCAATTTCATTTTTTGACCATTTGTGGTTTTGCCTTTGTTGTATCCAGTGCCGAGCTGTCAGGCAATTTTAATACTATTGCCTTCTGCTGAACTTAGTCAGTGAGTCACATGCGGCTTAGATCAAGTAAGTATGTAATTTTCCTTTCCAAAGTCAACCTGATGTTTTTTTTGTCAATCCACCATTTTGGGTTCTAGTTCTTCTTTCCAAATTTAGTTATGTAATGAGGTACCAATGTCCCAGTTGCAGCAGTGAGGATGTGAATTATTTTCTGCAAATCTGGGTCTGTGGTCGACTCATTCAGGAACAATCACTAAATAAACCTGGCAAATGGTAGTGTCCAAGACAGGAAACGAACCTGGCCCTCGTGCAACGCATTGTCATATTAACATTTGAATATTGGTCTGACTGAACGACAAATACATCCCCCACTGCATGTTGAGTACAAAAAGCAGAACCACTTGGGAAACAGCTTAGCAAACATTACTTGTCACATGCATATCTCCCCTACCTGCTTCAACCCAGTTTGAAGTTTCACTTCCACGTTCTGCTCTCACTCTTAGGTCATACGGCGCATGGAAAGTGAGACTGTCCAACAATTCACATTCTGTTTCAGTGATGTGCACACAGTTCTGCACATCAATCCATGTCCGGTTATCTCTTCTTTCAAAAGATCTGAAGTTAAGATTGCAAAAGACAGCCATAAGTGATACTCTAAAATTAGCACATCAAAATCTGTGCAAAAGGGGAAGTTAATAGCTTGAAGAAAACAAAATTATTCAGAGACTGTATTTACAGCAAACTTCTGCATAAAATCACATTTAGTTGAAGCAAAATTAGAATATAGCTTTGGGTGCTCTACTTCAGGCAGGATATCAAGGCCATATAGTGGACATAGAAAAAAGTCACTGAAGCTTGGGCCATTAGGCAAAACAGTGAGTGGCTCCAGTGATTTGGGTTCAATCCTGACCTCGGGTACTGTTTGCGTGGAGCTTCTACATTCTCCTTGTGACCACACGGGTGCTCTGGACTCCTCCCACATTCCAAAGACGGGTGGATTGTCAGGTTAAATGGACACTGTAAATTGCCTCTAGTGTGTAGGTGAGTGTAGTGGTACTGGAAGAATGTGGGGAGGCAAATGGCTCTCATGTAAATGGGTGCTTGATGGTCAGTGCAGACTCAGTGGACTGAAGAACCTGTTCCTGTGCTGTATGTCTCTATTAATGAGAGTAACAGAAGCTTAAGTTATGTAAAGAACCCAGGTAAGCAAGTGCTCTTTTCAGTAAAATAGAGGCAGTGAAGGGGACAAAAGTTTCAAGTGTTTTTTCTTATATATACCAGAATGGGACCTAATGAGATGGGAGGAAGGGGAGGAGATTACTGAGCCCTGAAAGAAATTTTTAACTCTTCACTGGTCACGGGTGAGATGTAAATGACTGGAGGATTGCAAATATGGTACCTTAATTCGAAAAGGACAACAGGGATAAACCAGGTAATTACAGGCCAATGACTGTAATGCCAGTGGCAGCGAAGTTGTTGGAAAACTTTCTGAAGTACAGGATTAATCTACACTTGGAAGAAAAGGGATTAATGAAAGATAGTCAGCATAGTTTTGTTGGGAAGAGATGCTATGCAATCATATGACTGAATTTTTTGAAAAGGTAACAAAATGTATTGATAAGGGCAGTGCATTTCAAGTGGTCTACATAGACTTCAGTAAGGCCTTTGACAAGATTAGAGTACATGGGATCCAAGACAAGTTTCCAAATCACATCCAAAGTTGGCTTGGCAATTGGAGGCCAATGGTGGAGGGTTGCTTTTACGATTGAAAACCTGTGACCAGTTGTGTACTATAGGATCAGTGTTGGGACCTTTACTGTTTGTTAAATACATCAATCATTTGGAAATAGAGGTAAGCTTCATGAGTTTGCAGATGACACAAAATGTAATGCTGTTGTTGATATTGAGGAGGTTAGTTTTGGGCCACAGGATTATATTAGTCAGTTGCTAAGATGAGCAGAGCAACGATAGATGGAACTTAATCCTGATAAATGCAAAATGATGCACTTTGGAAGGACTAATACGAGTACGTCATATGCAATGAATAGTGGATCCTAGGGAGTATTGAGGAATATTAGGAACGTGGTGTGTAAGTCCAAAGATCTCTGAAGGTGGCAGCACCGATAGATAAGCTGGTGAAGGAGCAATACAAGATATTTGCCTTCTTTAGCCGGGGCACAAAATATAAGAGCAGAGATTATGGTACAACTTTATAAAACATTGGTTAGGCCATATGTGGAGTACTGTGTAGTTCTGGTTGCCACACTAAAGCCAAGATGTGATCACACTGGTGAGGGTGCAGGGGAGATGATGCTTGGGATGAAGCATTTCAGTAATGGGAGACTGAATAAACTAGATTCATGTTCCTTGGAGCAGAGGAGACCGAGGACAGACTGGCTGGATGGAGTTATATAAACATTACAAGGGGCATAGATAGAGCAGACAGTAACAGATAGTCCCCACAGAAGAGGAGTCTAAATAGAAGGCATTGGTTTGGGATAAGGAGTAAGAGGACTAGTGGGAATCTGAATGCACTGTCTGAATGGTTGGTGGACAATGTTTAAGTATCTCGACAAGCGTTTGAATTGCCAAGGCATAGAAGGATACGAATCAAGTGCTGATAACTGAGATTAGTATAGACGGGTACTTGATGACTCTATTCAACCCTATTTTTCTTTAAAAGTTGTTATTACATCCTTCATTCTGGATTTCATCATTTTCCTGATGTTAACTAACAGTTTGGTACGCACTGTTTTCTCTCTCCCTCATTTCTTAAATAGTGGGGTCATGGGTCCAATGCACAAAAACAATTCCAGAATTATACAATCGTGAAAGATGATAACCAGAGTGTTCACTTTCTCTATAACCACTTCTTTCAGAACTCTTACAGCCAGTGAGTTGATAATTGATGGTCAAATAATATATACCCACAAGGAAGAGGTTGGGTAATTTAACTTCCATATGCAAGGTTGCAAGGACATGGAATCCCTGACTTGAGACATTACTGGAAGTAAAAAGGGAAATGGGTTAAAATTTGCAAAATAGATATTTACGGGAGAATGAAGAAAGGGCAGGGAAATGTAATAATGTGGCATGATCTTTCATGAAGTTCCCAAGAATATTCTATTTCACGATAAAGGCTGAGCAGTAATATTTCCTCCTGCCATACTTTCACACACAGTGTCATACCTGGCTCGAAGATGAGCTCTGAACCATATCTATACCACCACTATGAATGCCCATTTCCACCTCTGCAATATTGTCTGACTCCCTGCCTGTCTTACCTCATCAGCTGCTAAAATTCTCATCCATACCTTTGTTACTTCTACACTTGACTCTTCCAATGCAGGGTGGTGGTAGATGGAGGGTATTTTGCCTGGAGGTCGGTGACCAGTGGTGTTCCGCAGGGATCTGTTCTAGGACCCCAGCTCTTTGTGGTTTTTATCAGTGATTTGGATGAGGATGTAGAAGGATGGGTTAGTAAGTTTGCTGATGATACAAAGGTTGGTGGTGTAGTGGATAGTGTAGAAGGTTGCTGTAGATTACAACAGGATATTGATAGAATGCAGAGCTGGGCTAAGAAGTGGCAGATGGATTTCAACCCGGAAAACTGTGAAGTGATACACTTCGGGAGATTGAATTCGAAGGCAAAATACAAGGTTAATGGAAGGACTCTTAGCGGTGTGGAGGAACAGAGAGATCTTGGGCTCCACATCCATAGATCCCTCAAGGTTGCCGCGCAGGTCAATAGGGTTGTTAAGAACACGTATGGAGTGTTGGCCTTCATTAGTCGGGGTACTGAGTTCAAGAGTCACAAGGTGTTGTTGCAGCTCTATAGAACTCTGGTTAGACCACACTTGGAGTATTGTGTTCAGTTCTGGTCGCCTCATTACAGAAAGGATGTGGAAGCTTTAGAGAGGGTGCAGAGGAGATTTACTAGGATGTTGCCTGGATTGGAAAGCATGTCTTATGAGGATAGGTTGAGTGAGCTAGGGCTTTTCTCTTTGGAGAGAAGGAAGATGAGAGGTGACTTGATAGAGGTGTACAAGATGATAAAAGGCATAGATCGACTGGACAGTCAGAGACCTTTTTCCCAGGGCGACAATGGCTAACATGAGGGGGCATAATTTTTAAAGTGATTGAAGGAAGGCATAAGGGGGATGTCAGGGGTAAGTTTTTTTCTTACACAGAGTGGTGGGTGCGTGGAATGCACTGCTAGCAGAGGTCGTGGGGGCAGATATATTAGGGACATTTAAGAGACTCATAGATAGACATATGAATGATAGAGAAATGGGGGGTGATGTGGGAGGGAATGGTTAGATAGATCTTAGAGCCGGATAAAATGTTGGCACAACATTGTGGGCTGAAGGGCCTGTACAGTGCTGTAGTGTTCTATGTTCAAATTGACCTCCCTCATTCTTTCCTCTTTAAACTTCATTCAACACTCTGCAGCCAATATCTTAACTTGCATCATATCCCATTCACAACCCTCTCTTGTGCTTGATAACCTACATTGACATCTGGTTAAGCAATACTCAATTTTAAAATTCTCACATTGATTTTCAACTTCCCCTTTAGCCTCTCCCTTCTGTATCTGTGCAATCTCCTCTGGCCTTACCATCCTCTAGAACCTCTGCACGCCGCTGCTTGTGATGATTGACAAATCTACATTGCTTCACCATTGGTAGCCATACCTTCAGCTGCCAAGATCCTAAGCATAGAAGTTCCCTCCCTAAACTTTTCTGGGTCTCTTTCCTCCTTTAAAATTCTGCTTAAAACCTTTGTCAAGTTTTGGACATTGCCTTATTTCTTAATATGAAACTTTTAACGAAGCTGTTACGAAGGTGCCTTAAGACTTGTGCTAGATTAGAGGAGCCTGCAAGTTGTTGCTGCTGTGGCTCCTGGCCATTGGCACAAATTATCCAGAACATCAATACTGTGAACAGGAATCTTGGAGGGCTGCCAGCAAGGAAGTTTTACACTTGGTAGGCGCTTTCTTCTCAAAAGTACCAGACAAATTAAGTTCTGGGAAATACAAACAGAAACCACACACAGGAAAGGTTGCGTAAACTTTAGGCATGAGATCAGAAGAAATAACACGCAGAATTCCTGCAAATTTGCTTATCACTGCCGCAGGCAGTTCCAACTAACTAAAAATGTGAGGTCATCATTTCAATGTAAAAAAAAGTACAAAGGAGTAGTAGTTTTTAAATGGTGAGAGACTGATGGGTATTCAGAGGATGTCCCTGTATGTCAGTCTCAGAATATTAACATGCAGGTTCAGCAAGCAGTTAAGAAGACAAACAGTATGCTGGCCTGTGTTACAAGACGCTAAATTTTCTGTTGATGTTCTCCATTCGCTGCTTACATTTTCCTCAAACTTTTTACAAGTACTTTGCTCTCCTTTATTTCAAAGTTCTGAGCCATATTCTCTGAAAGCCTTATTTCTTATTTTCTTCATTTTGTATTCTGTTCTCTGGAATCACTTTGCAGCACCAATGCTACCGAACTCCCGCCCCCTGAATCAACGAAAGCACTACTTCCTGGCTATCTATCAGCTTTTTCATTTTTCCTGAACCATCCTACCACTGAGGATGAAGTAAAGGGAAACTTTTTGAAGAGATGTTGTGGGAGCATCAGCATTTCATATACCACAGCTGTTCAAGGAGGCCACCCAGATTCACCTTCTCAGGGTGAATGGAGATGGACAACAAATACAGTCTATCACGAAACTAAAGGTGAAGAAGGCTAGGCAGCAATATTGGTCACAATTCCAGTGTGGAAACTCAAGTGAACCACCTGCATTTCTAAAACTAGCAGTACAGATCATTGGTTGGAAAAGGCAGGAGTCAAAGCAATAGGAAAATGTTCACCAGCTCTGAGCCTTATGCTGTTAAGGTCATTGCCTGAGACAGTTGTATGTACCTCCTCCCTCAGGCCCCCTCAGGAAATGATCACAGATTCTCCTTTGGCCTCAATCCTGCTCCACCGAAAGACTTTGTTCACTTTGGAAACTCTACCACCAGTTCACTTTTAAAGACCTATTCTTAGTGAAACCATTGCTTTATTTTCCATGAAGGACCCATTCCACATTCTGTATGTGAGGTTCAAACCTTAAAAAGGCATGCTCTCCATTATCGGAGTAACATTTTATATCAAAATACAGATGCTGGAAATAATCAGCAGTCAGGCATCCTCAGAGAGAAATAGTTAACGTTTCAGGTTGATGACCAGTAAAATGCTGTTTTGAGGATAGGTCACCGTTCTGAAATGTTAATTCTATTTCTCACTCCACAGATGCTGCCTAACCTGCTGAATATCTTCAGTATTTTGTGTTTTCATTTAAGCATTCTCCGTGCTCTCTAGATGACTGCACAGACCTCTGCATTTTCCATCAAAACCTCACTCCTTGTTCACTTTAAGCCTCCTCTATCCCTCCACCAATGAAATACAGAACAAGCCAGAATTCCCTCATTCATATTTCACATTAGAACTGCACAGCTAAATAATGGTCAAAAATAAAGTTGTCAAAATAAACAGATTCTTTAAGCAACTCAACATCACTGGAGTTAATCACACTCTTTCTTACTCCAGATTTATTTCATTTAAAATCTCCAGCTATCATGCAGGAAGTTCTAGCTTCTGGACTATTAGTCCAGTAACCTAACCAGTATCTCCAACACAATCATGCTTCAAAGGCAAACAAAATATGCACTGTCATTCTGTCAGCCTGTGCATAGCATCACTTAAGTTTGTTGAAGTTCTCTGTTATTCTGTCCAAATTTTTTTTTATATATAAACTATTTGTTTTATTCTGGTTTAAATTTAACCATTTTCTTCATCTTCAAGATGTCCGAATTCTGCTTAATATACGTAAACAATATTCACAAGTAATGATTTATTTTTCATGGGAAACAGTCAAATAGGGATTAATTTAGGATGTACTTTCTCAATGTTGAGTTGAAAGATACAACTGCCTGAGCTTAACTCGCCTTGGATTATATCAGTTGAATTCCTTTCCTAAGGTTTTACTGAAACGCATTCCAGATTGATGTGCTATTGTAGATGTAAAGCTACAATGCAATGGCTTGCCAAGTACTACTCCATTGCAATGTTCTATGAGGTTGTAACTAGACACCAACAAACAGTAGAAAAGGAGGCAATTTTAAATAAAAAGATACTTTGCAAATTAAATCTAAAAAGAAAGTCACTCCATACATACAATAGCAAATGATACAGCTTATGCGTGGAGGTGTCATTAAAAAAAAACACGGAATAGAGTTCTGAAATTAAATTTCTTCATCATGAACCTGTTTTGACCATTTTATTGCTGTACAGTTTTACAGGTATGGACCCACATACCTGATTGGAACCTTCAGAAGGATAATCAAATTTGAATGATTCAGAACAGTACTAAATCCCACATTAAAGGAATTTAAGAAAGCTACTTTGTATTAAACTCAGTCCCTTACTTTTGAACGGAGTATGTTGGTAGACCATCTTGGAAAGAAACAGGATTCCATCTGATTACCCGCTTCGACTGGATCAGATTAATCCTCAGGTTTTCTGGTTCTGGGATCTTTCCCAGCACTGTATAAACAGAAAGTAACAGTATTGAAATCTTAATTTCAAAGAAAATGAAACATTCTTTATTCAATTCAGAAAAGGGAAAGAGTAAGACAGAAAGCTAATCATTGCACACTAGGTCCATCTGACTTGGAAACAGAAACTTGTAATCAGATGCAATTCCCCATATTTAGATCCAGTGCAATTTTACATATCCGCTGAGCTCTCACTGGCAATGCAAACTAAACATTACTTCTGTTCACAGAATGGAGCTTGAGGAAAATTGATTAGGCATAAGTTCACCTTGGCTTCTAAATACCTAGGCTCCAGAACATGAGAAAGTCACAAGAGGTCTACTAATAATACCATATCAACAGCAATGTTCACATTTCCATTTTCATTGAATTATTTGATGTACCTTGTGGACCAAAACCTCAAATGGAAAAAGTTAGATGGTTGTATACATTTGAAAAGCTTTACTTGTTGGTGGAATCAAAAACCTCTGGCTGTCCACTTGATCTGTGCCTCTTATCATCTTGTACATCTCTCATCCTCCTTCGCTCCAAGGAGAAAAGCCCTAGCTCGCTCAACCGATCCTCATGAGACATGCTCTCCAATACAGGCAGCATCCTGGTAAATCTCCTCTGCACCCTCTCTAAAGCTTCCACATCCTTCATATAGTGAGGCGACCAGAACTGAACATAATACTCCAAGTGTGGTCTAACCAGGGTTTTATAGAGCTGCAACATTACCTTGCGGCTCTTGACTAATGAAGGCCAACACGCCATACGCCTTCTTAACAACCCTATCGACCTGCAGAGGGATCTTGGAACCCAAGATCCCTCTGTTCCTCCACACTGTTAAGAATCCTGTCATTAACCCTGTATTCTGCCTTCAAATTCGACCTTCTAAAGTGAACTTTTCTGGGTTGAACTCCATTTGCCACTTCACAGCCCAGCTTTGCATCCTATCAATATCCTGTTGTAATCCTCAACAACCTTCTATACTGTCCACACCACCACCAACCTTCATGTCATCTGCGAACTTACTAACCCACCCCTCCACATCCTTATCCAAGACATTTATAAAAATCACAAAGAGCAGGGGTCCCAGAACAGATCCCTGCGGAACACCACTGGTCACCGACCTCCAGGCAGAATACGCTCCATCTACAACCACTCTCTGCCTTCTATGGGCAAGCCAATTCTGAATCCACACAGCCAAGTTTCCCTGGATCCCATACTTACCGACCTTCTGAATGAGCCTATCCTAGGAACCTTATCAAACGCCTTACAAAAGTTGATACACACCACATCCACTGCTCCACCCTCAATGTGTTTTGTCGCATCCACAAAGAATTCAATCAGGCTCGTGAGGCATGACCTGTCCCTCACAAAGCCATGCTGACTATCCCTAATCAGACTATGCTTCTCCAAATGCTCATAAATCTTGTTCCTAAGAATCTTTTCCAATAATTTGCCCACCACTGAAGTAAGACTCACTGATCTATAATTCCCAGGGTTATCCCTACTCCCTTTCTTGAACAAAGGAATAACATTTGCCACCCTCCAATCATCTGGTACTACTCTTGTGACCACTGAAGATGCAAAGATCATCGTCAAGGCTCAAAAACCTCTTCCCTCTTCCCATAATATGCTGGAATATATCCCATCCTGCCCTGGGGACTTATCTAGCCTAATATTTTTCAAAAGTTCCAGCACATCCTCCTTCTTAACATCGACATGTTCTAGCCCATCAGCCTGTTTTACACTGTCCTCACAAACGTCAAGGTCTCTCTCACAGGTGAATACTGAAGCAAAGTACTTATTAAGAACCTCCCCTACCTCCTCCTCTACCACTAATTGGTCCTACTTTCACTCTGGTCATCCTCCTGTTCTTCACATACGAGTAGAATGCCTTGGGGTTTTCCTTAATCCTACTTGTCAAGGCTTTCTCATGCCCCCTTCTAGCTCTCCCAAATCCATTCTTAAGCTTCTTCCTGGCTACCTTCTAACTCTCTAGAGCCCTGTCTGATCCTTGCTTCCTAAACCTTAAGTAAACTTCTTTCTTCCTCTTCACTAGATATTCCACATCTCTTGTCAACCATGGTTCCTTCACCCTACCATCCTTTTACTGCCTCAATGGGACAAACCTATCCAGAATCCTTGCAAGTGATCTCTAAACAACCCCCACATTTCCATTGTGCATTTCCCTGAGAGCATCTGTTCCCAATTTACGCTCTCAAGTTCCCGCATTATAGCATCATAATTCCCCCTCCCCCAATTAAAATCTTTCCTATACCGTCTGCTCCTATCCCTCTCCAAGGCAAGGGTAAAAGTCAGGGAATTGTGGTCACTGTCTCCAAAATGCTCACCCACCAAGAGATCTGACATCTGACCAGGTTCATTGCCTAGTACCAGATCCAGAATGGCCTCTCCTCTAGTCAGTCTGTCTACATATTGTGTCAGGAATCCTTCCTGGACACATCTATCAAATTCTGCCCCATCCAAACCTTTTGCACTAAGGAGGTGCCAATCGATATGAGGGAAGTTGAAGTCACCCATGACAACAACCCTGTTATTTTTGCAACTTTCCAAAATCTGCCTCCCAATCTGTTCATCAGTGTCCCTGTTGCTATTGGGGGTCTATAGAATACTCCCAATGGAGTGATTGCTCCCTTCCTGTTTCTGACCTCCACTCACACTGACTCAGTAGACGATCCCTCCAGGACATCTTCCCTTTCTGCAGCTGTGATACTATCCCGGATTAGCAATGCCACTCCTCCACCTCCTTTACCTCCCTCCCTGTCCCTTTTGAAATATCTAAACGCTGGAACATCCAGCAGCCATTCCTGCCCTTGTGACAGTCAAGTCTCTGTAATGGCCACAATATCATAGTTCCATGTATTAACCTATGCTCTAAGTTCATCACCTTTGTTCCTGATACTTCTTGCATTAGACACACTTCAGCCCATCCAACTGACTGCAAGTTTGCCCTAGCAACTGCCTATCCTTCCTCACAGTCTCTCTACATGCTGCATCAACCTGTACACCAACTGCCTCATCCTCTGACCTATCACTCAGGTACCATCCCCCCGCCAAACTAATTTAAACCCTCCGCAACAGCTCTCACAAACCTGCCCAAAATATTGGTCCCCTTCCAGTTCAGGTGTAAACTGTCTCTTTTGTACAGGTCGTATCTTCCCCAGAAGAGATCCCAATGATCCACAAATCTGAAACCCTGCTCCCTGCACCAATTTCTCAGCCACACATTCATCTGCCAAATCAACCTATTCTTACCCTCACGAGCATGTGGCACAGGCAGCAAGCCAGAAATTACTCCCCTTGAAGTCCTGCTTTTCAGCTTCCTACCTAGTTCCCCATATTCATTTCTCAGGACCTAATCCTTTTTCCTTCCTACATCGTTGGTACCAATGTGTACCATAATTTCTGGCTGCTCACCCTCCCCCTTCAGAATGCTGTGGACCCGATCCCTGACCCTGACACCCAGGAGGCAACATACCATCTGGGAGTCTCTTTCACGTCCACAGAATCTCCTGTCTGCTCCCCTAACTACAGAGTCCCCTATCACTATTGATCTCCTCTTCTCCCCACTTCCCTTCTGCACCACAGAGCCAGACTCAGTGCCAGCAACCTGACCGCTGTGGCTTTCCCCTGGTAGGTCGTACCCCCCAACGGTATCCAAAGCAGTATACCTGTTATTGAGGGGAATGGCCACAGGGGTTCTCTGCACTACCTGCCTATTCCCTTCCCCTCTCCTGACAGTCACCCAGCTACCCGCCTCCTGCAACTTAGGTGAGGACACCTCCCTGTAGTTTTTATCTATCACCTCCTTATTCTTCTGTATTAGCCAAAGGTCATCCAGCTGCAGCTCCAGTTCCACTGTAAGGGTGAAGAATGGGATCCGTTCTTTTGTTTTAAAGTGAAACTATCCCAGCTAGTGATGATGTAATGGTACCACATTTGTCTTTCTTCCTGTTGTTGAAATTAATAAGTTTCAAGTGTAAGCATGAAATATTTAGAAAATTCCCCTCTCCATGACAGAATATTCTGAGTACTCACCTCTGGATTAGAAGGTCATGTATAACACACTTCAGAGACCTGAACATATAATCAACATGGACACTCCAATAAGCATGGATGGAATGCTGCTCTGTCTTAAGAGCAGATTTTCTTGATGCAATACATACCAAAGTCACACTTTCTTCAGTAGATGTAAAAGAACCCATATTTGGAGAATAAGGGAATTTTCCTAGTTTCCCTTAACCAGTATCACTGCAGTAGCTGATCTAGTCATCTATCATGCAGTTCTTTGTGGGATTCTTGTCTACTAGCATTGTCTGCCAAGTTTTCTCATGAGGCAATGGTATCTTTACTTCCAATGAACTTAATTGCAGTAAAATATTTTGGAATATCCCAAGATTGTGCAACACTCTATATGAATGCAACTCTTTGTTCACACGTCAGCAAGAGTCTGAGATTAACCTTGAAGGCTTGGAGGAGCAGATGCATCTCTCACATTTGAGTGTATCTTGGGGACAATTATCCTCCATGCTCAGGTCTGAAGTACCTGCATGCAGTTTGGTCCGGTGCACAAAAGCACTGACTAATTACTAGTTGAGTGAATAGGAACAAGAATATCTCCCCATACACTCATTCACTAATCTTCTCACATTCTAACTTGTAAAAACAAAATTCAGGTGATTTTCCATCAGTTTCTGCAGTAATTTTGGGGATACAACTGAATAATTTTGGCACTTAAATAAAAAAAAATCAATAAATACCTATTTCTTAAACAGTGAAATCTGAAGCATGGATTCATGCATATACGAGTAATTATATTCATGCACAATTACCCTACTTCTCCATTTCTATTAGGGCAACTCAATTGTATAAGCCTTAAGATAAGCACAATCTGACATACAGGCAGAATTTTAGAAAGAGCCATTCTAAATTATTCAAAGGCATTTATCTCACAATCCTATATTTTCCTACGCATAGTTCTTTATTAAACATTTTGCCATTTGACCATGCATCAGGTAAAGACATGCTCCATCATAGGCAGTTATGATTGTCTGAGGTGAAAAAGCTTAGGTCGCCATGCCACATTCTGAAAGGTTGTTGATGCTGCTTCACGGGCTACACTTGAGCACTGGTCTAGAAGATTCCATTTCGGTTAAACACAGCTCTGCTTCAGTAACCAAACTTCAAAATCACGCTGCAAGCCAAACTTTACTTGAGAGCACAGCCATAATTTCATCCAAGGAATTTTCATCATGCTTATACTTTCAAAGCTCAAACCCAAATATTAAGTACTGGACTGAAAAATTAAATGACTGATGTGTGTCACAGGCAGTAGTGAATAAAGAAAGATAGAATAAGGGGATGAATAGTGAAGTATAGTGAAAATCTTACAACAAATATATATGTAAATATAGAAGAGGACTTTTACAATCTAGTTACTGAATGACCGTTACATTGGGTTCTGAACGGTAGTTATTTTTTCATGAAGTTTTATTTCCCCTTTAATTTAACTCCCAGTCCCCAAATTCCCCCTGGAAATCATAAGATGTATTTTGGCAAGAAAGACAATAATCTACTGCTATGAAACTGCTTTCATGTTATTTCAAACAGGGTTCACAGCCTTCTCAAAGGAATAGATATTAAGAATTTCATACATTTATATACAACTTCTCGCTATGGTGAACCTGATTTGAGATGGTATAGGTGGGTCACACAAGGGGAGTATTGAAACCATGCTGATAGAAACAAGTGTTCTATGAAACACATCATCATGATCGAATTTGGAACTGCTCACTGAGGCACTAGCTGTGTCAGAGGCAACATGTTGTGATAAGTTGCTGACAAAAACATCAAAACCAAAAATCTAAATGCTACCTTATTTTGCTATGAACATGGAAACTCCAATAATCTGGCATGCTTGGGAACTTGGTGGTGCTGGACAGACAGGTTTTCCAGACTTTTGGATATTATTGCTCCACTAATAATCTAACAAACTTTTAATTTGCCTTCTGTTAAAAAAGGTGTTGCACAGTGAACCCCTAACGTTGGAAGGGAGAGTGGGAGTGAGAGTCCAGGTGAATTGGAAGGGAGAGAAGCAAACTTCACTTCCTTTCAGAAAACTTAGCGCAATTGCAATATAGATGCCACTCATTAGAAATAATAGCAGAATTCCAAATAAAATCCATATTCTAATAATCCATGATGCTCCTAAATTCCTTGAACTAGTTCACCATCAGATGAAATAATTAATTTTAAATTCGGATGAAAGTGTGGTAGTGTTTTCCTTAATCCTACTTGCCAAGGCCTTCTCATGCCCCCTTCTAGCTCTCCTAGTCCATTCTTAAGCTCCCTCCTGGCTACCTTGTAACTCTCCAGAGCCCTGTCTGATCCCTGCTTAAACCTCAACCTTTCTCATCTTAGTGCTGCACCTCACATCTTATAAGCTTCCTGCTGGAGCAGGTTCAATCTACAAGATAAAAGCAAAACCTACATCACTGCCATTCCAAAACCCAGGTCACTTTAGCCTCAGTTATTGAGCTGGAGTAAAAAGATGATGATTGGAGGCCAAGATCCAAGTCATTGTCCACTCATTCAATGAAGCATGCAAGACAATGGGCTATACACTTAATATACGCAAAACAAAGATTCCCTACCAACTTGCCTCACTGAACAGCATTATCCTTCAATAATAAATCTCTCCACTCTGAGACACTGGAAAACATGAACTGCTTCTTGGGAGCCACTTGTCAATGAAGGATACATCAAAGGTGTACTTCTGATCACTATCAAAGCACTAACACAGCCTTTAAGGAAAAGAAGTAGACATCCCATTTGAGTTCCAAAATAGCAAGATAGTTAGATGGAGGAAAAGATCTAATTGTTCTCAAAGCCTTCTTGAATAAGTGTTTAACTTCCATTAACTCATGGCAATCCCTGGGCCAAGATTGTTCAAAGTGGAGAAGGGCCAGTCCGATGGCACTGAGAACTTCATGTCCCTTCATTGGAAGCACACAGCAAAGTAAATGGCAGATGGAGTGCAAACCACCTACTCGCCATCCCATCAAACATCGCTTGAGGCAAGATCTGTGGGTCCCACACTAGTCTCATCCCCCACAGAACTGGAGTGGAAGCAAATCATCCTTGATGCTGTAGAACTGCATTAATCGAAAAGATCAGTAATTCAAAAAGGAGATGTCAATATGCACAGTGTGAACCGTTGGGCAACTTTGACAAATTAGTTTTACCTTGAACCATTGGGGAACCTTGTCAAGTTAGTTTGCCAGTTTTTTGAGTTTGAATAAAATTTTCATTTGTGAGCAATTTGCTCTAAAGTAAAAGTTGACACCATGGACACAAGTGAATATGATTGCTATGGAGATCTTGCAAATCTTCTTCATATCCTTTCTAAGGCCTTTACATTATTTCCAATTATCTGGATGATAGATGAGAAATTCCACTTTGAGTTGTTAAGATCTAGGACACCCTATCTGAAAAGGTGAGGAAATCGAATTCTACAAATAATTTTCAAGGGGAATCAGAAAGGTCCTTTGAATTTGAAGATTTGACACAGGGACAAAACACAATTGCTCTTTCTATGAGTCAGTATGTGCATGAGGTCAAATAGCTTCCTTCTGAGTTGTGAATTTCTGAATTCAGATAGAATGGGCTCCAAAACTATTTGTTCTGAAAAGTATGCAGGTATGTGCAAAATCTGGATCTGTGTTGTATGTGGAGCCTAAATAGATCAGAAAGGTTTATTATCCCCTAGAGCAAAATTAGCTCACCAAACCAGAATTTCACCATACTTCCTGGCTAAAACTCACTCTCATTCTGCAGATTGCTTCCATTTTACTTTTTGATCTTTCCCATTTTCATCTCAGCCTCCAGCTTCAGCCAGTCAACACCAATCCTCATCTAACCTCAGCACAGCCTCAACAAAACTTGACATTTCCATCCTTAATTCACAAAGCACTGAAAATAAAAGCAGTCTCTGTAGGACAAGTTCTGCATAAACCAGTTCCCAAATTTCCAATCACAGAAATTTATAAAAAAATCCCCAAGTGCCAAATGTTTTCAAAGAAGAACAAATTCGCCGAACAAAGATTCCACTTCTTTCACAGGAGCAGAAAGGGTAGAGGGTAAGAATCTTTTTCCCTTGGTGGGGGTGTTTAAAACAAGAGGGCATAGGCAGAAGGTGAGGTTAGGTGGTTCAGAAGGGATCCAAAGGGAAACTTTTCCCACACACAGAATGGGTGGAATATGGATGATGTTACTCGAGATGGGTATGGATGCAGAGATTCTCACAACATTTGAGAAGCATCTAGGCAAGCACTTGAATTCCAAGGCTTTGAAGGCTACAGATCAAATGCAAGTAAATGGCACTTGTTATAGGTAAAAGCATATGGTGGGCAGAAGTGCCTGTTCCTGTGCTGTACAATTTGATAACTCTAAATCCCTTATTTGCTTAAGGAGCACCAATACAAGCATTTGTGTAGCACATGGAGGTTATTTACTAGACATTATATACTAGACATTTGGTAGAGGAGGAACTAACAAACTTAATGGCTATTTTCCCAGTACTATCTCCTCTCCCTACCCAATAGGTCTGTGATCAGAGGTCCTTCTTTGTGGGATATTATCTAATCGGCACTCTCTCCACACACACACATTATTCTCAAAGTCAATTTCTCTATTTATATTTTTTTATATAAATGTTAACCCCAGTTAATGGCAATATTAAAAATATTGTTTGAATGCATTAAGCTCTTGAATAACACAAAGGTAATGACCATAAATTTCTAGAAACATCTCCTTAGTTCCTATTGTAACTTTATGCCACTCTATTGAGGATTCAACTGGATAAGCCACAGGAATTCCAGCAGACATTTAAAAATTCCTCTTGGTTCATTTCCAAGAGTTAACATGCCTCTCCAAATGCCATCCTTCCCACTTCCAGTAATTGCCAAGAAGGTTCATTGCAATCTCCTGAAAATAATCTAGGCCCTGATATTTCTTCTGTATAATTTAAGAGTTTTCTGCACAAAAAGACCATGGTATTCCCCAAACATCAGAGTTACTCTGTAAAATTTCCTTGTTACCAATTACTTACAATTTTAAAAATGACTAGCTAATAGAAGGCATGGTTCTCCATAATCATGGAAAAGTACAAAATGGGTTTAAATTCACAAGTTTGGAGTGGGTGCAGAGGAGGTTCACCAGGATGTTGTCCGGATTAGAAAGTATTAGCTGTAAGGAGAGAAATTGGATTGTTTTCTCTGAAGCACTGGAAAATGAAGGGTGACCTGATACAAGTATATAACATTATGAGAGGCAATGGATAGGGTAGGTAGTCGGAGTGCTTTTTCCCCAGGGTAAAAATGTCAAATATTCATTTTAGGTGAGGGAGGAAAAAGTTTAAAAGGAGACTTGCAGGACAAGTTTTTTTCTTTTACACAGAGTGCAGTAGGTGCCTCGAACTCACTGCCAGGAGAGGTGGTGGAAGCAGATACGATAGCAACATATAAGAGGCATTAGGCAGGCTCACGAACAGGCAGAGGATGGACAGATGTAGACCATATGCAGGCAGATGGCATTAGTTTAAATTGGCATCATGGTCAGCACAGACATTGTGGACCGAAGGGCCTGTTCCTGTGCTGTACCGTTCTATGTTCTGTGTGGTGGGGGGATTAAAAAGCACAAGTGTGTTTGTATTGTGGGAAACTGCATTCATTTTGATTAGTGCATGATGATGTTTTTCACTCAATTGTTTTTGCTCAACTCTACAAGCTAAGTTTAGTTGAACAAGGCTTAAGTGTGTTCTCCATCAAGGGTTCTGCAGGTGTATACCTCATGGTAGCGTGCTTAGTTATTCTGTACTTTAGCAAGAAATAAGCAAATTGGCATGTTTTGAGTAACCTACAATATTTGCTTCCTACGGGCTTCTTTATTAACTGCTCCAATTGAAGCAGATGATTTGAAAAGAGAGGATGTTTGACACCATTACATCTCTTAAGAGCTCAGGAACAGGTTAGATCAAAACTCAGAGTGACTATCAGAACATAGTTCAAGGTAAACCATGACATACACATACAGAGCTCAATTCATCTACTGTATATTCTGCAGTGGTACCTGAATCCATGTGTCTGGCTTCAATCCACCTTGAATGAATATTGATCAATATCAGGAAACTAACTTTTTCTACATATACTCCCTGAAAATGTCCAGTAGGCCATGATTATGACAGCAAAAGGAATTTTAGATATCTCGTTCTATGTTGGTAAATATTGCATTTGCTTATCAGTAATTCAAGATCACTGTCCAAACAAGCTCATTAAACTAAGCTCATTACAACTGCTTTCATGCTGACTATTCCTGTGTGCTCAGTATGAAGTTCATCTACATTAGTTTATCTCAAAAATAGTTGGTATTACCATTCTATGGCTGCACTTGAAGTAACCCTGTTTACAAGGCAACTCATTGTAACCCATGTTCAGTTCTTCACCTGAATTCAGCCTTTCAATAACCCTTTTCAACACTGGATCTTGCTTGCAATTTCAGACAGTCATGGGAAAGTCTTTATGACTACATTAAATACATAAATCACACATCCACTTTCAGCATCAGAATTCTCATGCAGTGGCAATGATGTTCCGCTTGGAATGCCTGTACTCAATTGCATTGTCTTACTATGACAGAAGCATTAACTGCCCAATTTTGCATCTACAAAACCACCACAGTAGTAATCACCGACTTGGGACAAAATGTCACTAGCAGTGGCTCACAATTGGTTACTAGCAGAAATGATTTGTCTGGTAAAAACTGAAAGAATTACTCCTTTCCAAACACTTTTTTTTAAATGGTTTCCTCTTGATTGGTGCCTAATTGTGCCCACTCCTTGTGAGGGTACAAGAAGAGAAAGTAATGGGTATCTCTTACCCATCATCCATCACAAGGCTTAGTATTCACCTACGTTATAACATGATATATCATACGTTAACTTTAACTTGCACATTAGTATCATAATTAGTATCAGAGCTTCATTGGCTGTTTTTCTTGTATTCATCATAGTTGCTACTTGCTCCACATCCAATCCATGTCTTTTTTCAATAAGCATTGTATCTGGTAGTAATTGCTTGTAATACTGCACCATCCCCTGGAATGATCTTAGCTCTGCCACATCTTTGGGCTTTGCCACATGTTCCTTCACTAAGCGCAGGCCATAGGCATCAACTTGAAAACCCAGGTACAAAACCTCTCAGAACAAATCCACACACTTATTTTTCTTTCGCTTCACACTGTAACTCATGGAACCTGTGCAACAACTTCCACCAAAAATCAGTAGATTTTCTTTCTCTGTGCTCAGCATCAGCAAATCTTCTTGGTTACACAAGCACTGATCCTTGCCATTGAAAAGAATGAAGACTTCATCAACAGTACTGCAGTACCAACAGTAAAGTTGTAACTTTGAATCTTCAATTCTTGCTCAAGTCGTCTTTCCTTTCCCATTAGAGTTGGCCTATCTCATGGTTTGCTACAACAACTGGTAGATGTATGTTCTGTCTGTTGTGCTGTACTGTAGATTCCATTGGTCTTAAATTCTATAAAATTTCAACAGTAACTTTTCAGCTCAAAGGAGCTGTCCATCAACCACACAAATTGCTAGAGTCAATACCTTGACTCATTATCAAATGATTTGTGGTAGTATCTATTCACATGTCAATGCACTAGTTGGTAATCAACATCTGTACCCTGTCTGTTATGGCATAGGTACTGGACGATTTCTGATCCTTATTGTCTGAATGGATTTCCAAACTATGAAGTATTCCTTTATATTGTTCTTTCAGTTTGTAACCAAGATTGCTTTTTGTTTCTTGCCTTAATCAGGCTGTCAAACAGTAATTCTCCTTTAGATAAATTAAACACTTGTTCTAAACAATGAAGAGATGACTTATGGACTTTACATCAAAAGCAACTGGCTGAGGAGACACAAGAGACTACAGATGCTAGAATCTGGAGCAAAAGTCAAACTGCTGGAGGAACTCAGTGGGTCAAGCAGCATCTGTGGAGAGAAATGGACAGTCAGCATTTCAGGTCAAGAGCCTTCATTTGGTCTGAAAGAGAAGGGGAGAAAGCTAGCCTAAAGAGGTGGGGGGAAAGGGTGGAGCAACAGCTGGCAAGTGAAAGGTGGATCCAGGTGAGGAGGGGTCATTGGCAGATGGAGGAGGGAAGGTAGAAAGAGCAACAGAGGCTGAGAGGTGATGGGTGGAGCTGACAAAGAGCTACAGATGATAAGATATCTTTATTAGTCATGTGTACATCAAAACACACAGTGAAATGCATCTTTTTGCAATACTGAGAACGTGCTGGGAGCAGCCCTCAAGTGTCGCCACGCTTCCGACGCCAACATAGCATGCCCACAACTTCCTAACTCGCACATCTTTGGAATGCGGGAGGAAACCGAAGCACCTGGAGGAAACCCACACAGACACAGGGAGAATGTACAAACTCCTTACAGACAGTGGCCGGAATTGAACCCGGGTCACTGGAGCAGTAATAGTGCTACACTAACCGCTACACTACTGTGCCTTCCCTGGAATCTGATTGGAAAGGAAGATGGAGCATGGAACCAAATAAGGGTGGTGGGGTGGGCAGATGGGAACTGTGGGGGGCAGGGAGTGTGTGGGTGATGGGCAGATGTAGGTGGAGGAGGGGAAAGGAACTGAGGGGGGGGGACATGGTTGGGAGTATCTAGGACAAACTGGGTAGATCAGGAGGAGAGAGAGAGACAGGGGGAGAGCAGGTTACCTGAAAGTAGAGAATTCAATGTTCATGCTGACGGGTTGTAGATCACCCAGATGGAACATGCATTGCTGTTCCTCTAGTTTGCATTTGGCCTTACCCTAGCAATGGCAGAGGCTGAGGACAGGTAGTTTGGTGTGGGAATGGGGAGGGGAATTAAAATGGCTTGCAACTGGCAGCTCTAGATGGCCATGGCATATGGAGTGCAGGGACTCTGAAAAGCAGTTGCCTAGTCTGCACTTGGTCTCACCGATGTAGAAGAGGCCACACTGAGAGCACTGAATGTGAATAGCAAGATTGGAGGAGGTGCACATGAATCTCTGCCTCACCTGGATGTTGCTGAGGGAAGAGGTGTAGGGACAGGGGAAAGTGCCTGGGGAGGGGGGAGGAATGGGTGGGGAGGTATGAGCGAACCAGGAAGTCACAGAGAGTGGTCCCTGTGGAAAGCAGAAAGGGGTGGGGAGGGGAAGGTGGCTTGTGGTAGTAGGCAGAAATGTCGAATATTGATGTGCTGGACATGTAGGCTGGCGGGGTGAAGGGTGGGGCCAGGGAATTGGAAGTTCTTAGAATGGTGGACAGCACGTGAGGTGTCCCGGATGTGGGTGGGAAGGGACTGGACAAGAGAGGGGCAAGATAGGGTTGTAATATGAGGAGATAAGTTCAGTGGGTAAAGAGCAGGCAGAAATAATGGGACTACCAGGGCACGCTTGTTTGTGTATCTTGCCAAGAATGAATTTAACTGTATTGGTTTATCTATCAGTATAAACACAAACTTATTGCAAAAGGCACAATCTAAAAAGGCAGCAAAATTGCAAAGCAAGGACGTTTTTTAATTGGTATTGGTTTATTATTGTCACTTGTACCTCAGTGTTATTATTTCACTGAGGTACAGTGAAAAGCTCATCTTACAAACTGATTGTACAGGTCAATTCATTACACAGTGCAGTTACATTGAGTTAGTACAAAGTGCATTGATGTAGTACAGGTAAAAACAGTAACAGTACAGAGAAAAGTGTCATAGCTACAGACAAAGTGCAGTGCAATAAGGTGCAAGGTCACAACAAGGTAGATCGTGAGGTCATAGTCCATCTCATTGTATAAAGGAACCATTCAATAGTCTTATCACAGTGGGGTAGAAGCTGTCCTTAAGTCTGATGGTACGTGCCTCAGGCACCTGTAACTTCTACCTGATGGAAGAGGAGAGAGGAGGGAAGAGAGAATGTCCTAGGTGGTGGGGTCTTTGATTATGCTGGCTGCTTCACCAAGACAACGAGAGACAACGAGACAATGAAACAATGTACTCACTAATCATTTCACTTTGCTTGGATCAATATGATCTTCCAGTTTCCACACATCATGTTGAAGAACATATTTCATCTCGTGTGATATGAGAAACTTTGTCAGCACACAGTATGCTTCTGGCTCTTTCTCCACCAGGAATATTTATTTTTATGTTTGCATATCACATCAAGCAATATCACCTTCTCCTTCAATCTCCAGTATGTTATGCAATTTAAACAATATGCCCATTTGTATGATACACAAATGGAATGGTTTTCAAGCTCATACATGCTGAGGCACACAACATAACTGGTCGGGACAGCCGGGATATCCCACTCCTAATCAACAGTGATACAACTGTAACAGTCATGCAGCAGTCCAGTGAAATCATCGCCACTATTCCCTGCACACTGTTGCTTGCCACGTTATGCACTCCCTGTCATTATGCATAAAAGCCATAAGAATCAGACTTTGTGCAAGAGGTAGAAAAACATAATGAGTTTGGTTCAACAAACTCACCTACTGTTCACTAAGTGAGATTCAATGTCCATCAACAACCTTGAACGTAAACTACCATCCTCATTGCCAATTTGTGGGGTCTGCACAAAGGCACTAAGATGAAGTATATTTATTTGCAAGGCACTTAACCTATTCAAACTGCACCTTCTTGTTGCAGACTGAATGTTGCAAAGGAAACATACTACATGACTCTCTTGTCAAACCAGAGTCATCGTGTGAACATGTGCAGTAAGAGCTTGTCCACCAGGTAGACCACAAATCTTGATAAACATTTCTGCATGGATTTCAGAATTGGAATTTTAAATTAACAAGCCAAGACCAACAAAGCAAAAACAAGTTGATGTAGCGTAGTTGATGTAGTCTACATGGAGTTCAGTACAGCCTTTGACAAAGTCCCACACGAGAGACTTGTCTCAAAGGTAAGATTCCACAGGATCCAGGGTAATTGGACTAACTGGATCTGAAAATGGCTTGGTGATAGGAGGCAGAGTGTAATGGTTGACAGTTGTTTTTCAATTGGATGTCTATGACCAGTGTTGTACTATACAGATCAGTGCTGGGACTCTTGCTGTTTGTTATTTATATTAGCAATCTTAATGTGAATGTAGGAGGTATGATAAGTAAGTTTCAGATCACAAAATGATTACCAATGAGTACTCGAAATGCCATGGCACAGCAGAATAAGAGCCAAGTGCTGGGAAATGGAATTGTGATGCTTGATGATTGACATGGATACTATAGGCCAAAGGGCCTGCTTCTGTACTATATGACTTTATGACAAGTTGGAAGTGCTGACATTCCTAAAGCTCATAAGGAATTTGAGTATTATTCCTCCCTAACAACAACGACCACACTTCAAAAGATACTTTATTGGCTATAACTCACCTTATGCCCTATAATGGCTGTGAAAGATGCTATATAAATACATAAAGACTGAATTTTTTATGAAAATTAGACGTAAAATTAGGCAATTGCAAAACACCTAACCATCTAATAATGAGAAATAACAAGCTGGAATGAAAAATTGTAAAGTTCATTATGAAACAAAAATTACTGAGAATAAAAATTCTCAAGGATGCTGTTAACAAAAAAATTTAAGTTCAAGTTGAAGTTTATTGTCATAGCCAGGCATACACAGAGTATTAATGCCATGAAAATTAGCTTTTTGGAGCAGCAGCACAGTACATTACAAACATATGTTAACATAAACTTAAATTATACATAATTTACATGACAAAATAAATATAATGACATTAGCGCAAGTTGAGAGAGAAAAAGAAATATAGCACAAAGTGTTAGGGGTTTTTCAGATAGGCTCAAGAACCAGATGGCAGTGGGAAGAAGCTGTTGTTGATCCTTGAGGCATGAGTCTTCAATCAATCAATTAAACCAATTTGATCATTTTCTGCATAAAATAGCAAAACAAGTTTTTCAATTTTGCTTTAAGCCAGATTCAGAGAGAATGCATTTCATTCCAAAAAATGGTTTCTTTACATTTTCTAATTTATTCAGAATAGCTTCAGCAGCTGTCTTTCAGTTGTTTACATAGAACTCACTATGAGCCTACTGGTTTCCCATGGCTGCTCCAGTTTCTTCCCACATTCCAAGAAATGTGAAGGATAACATTCTACAACTGTGAAGGCTGAAGTAAGATCACATGTAGAATGGCTTTGGTCCCCTTAAGGAAAGATATATTACCACTAGAGGCAGTTCAAAAAATGTTTACTAAGATGATCCTGGATATGCAGGGATTAAGAGGAAACGTTGAACAGGTTGGCCCTATACTCGTTAGAGGAATGAGAGACAACCTTATTGAAATATAAGATGCATAGGGAAATTTAGCAAGGCTGGTAGGAGATTTCCCCTCATGAGAGAGTCTTTAACTAAAGGACAGAGTCTCGGAATAATGAAGTGCCCTTTTAAGACTGAGATGAGGAAAAATTCCTTCTCTCAGAGGATTGAGGCTTTGGAACTCCTTGTTCCAGGAAGTTTTGGAGGCTGAAATCTTGAATATATCAAAGTTGAGATAGATTTTTACTCAGTAAAATAGGGAATAGGGTATGGGGAAGAGGGAAGGAAAGTGGATTTGAGGAAAGTTGGATCACCAAGATCTTATTGTATAGCAGAACAGGCTCAAGTAACTGAATGCCTACTCCTTTTCCTATTTCTTTATGGAAAACCAATATTTATGTTTAGAGAATATCATCAGTAGGACGATTCCTTTCCCAGTGTTAACCTTAAGCCACAAGATGCCCCCAAAGTGCACAGAGCATTTGGGCATATCTAATAACAGCAGTTCAAAGGTGGGGCAACAGACTCCCATTCTGGTCTGAAAGGGGTGTGACCATAGCTGCTTATCTGACTTTCACTAAAACAGAACAAATAACTGCCAGTGTGAACAGGAGTATTTGTTTTATTTCCTGAAAATTAACAAAGCTGTAAGAGTCATACCCAGATTGAGTCAATTCAATCAATAGTTGCCTTCATATAGTTATGCAAACTAATTAACATGACCCACGCTTCCACACTGGTAAATAACTTTAAGACTTATTACCATCCTGCCTCTAAATTTAAGAGTTTGACCAGAAATTCTCCTTGTAGTTTCTAATTTCTCTTTTTAAAAGCAAACTAACTAGGACTTGTTTTCTGTCATCCTTTGAAAAATTCATCAGATCACACTGGACAGACACTTAGGATGCAGATATTGGTTAGAAATCCTGCTTTAAATTGTGCTGTTAAAGAAAATATCTTAGTTAACAAACATTTGTAAAGCATAATTATTTTAATTTTTAAAGTTTTATCACCAACTGGAAATCTACGCTCTTACAGGGTTAAAGGCATGAGCATCTTGATATACGAGTTGACTACCTCAATATAGAAAGAATACAGGTTTACTAAAAAAAAATCCTCACTTTATGCTTCTATATGAACAAAAATTATTTCCATGTGTTTTTATGAGCATTGCACACCACTCCCCTTTCCACCCACCGGCATTCATTCATGCACAAAATGAGACTTCTTACTCAAAATATGCAAATCCTCAGGTGATTTGCTAATAATATGAATGCAAAGTGCTGGAAATAAAAGTTGTAAATGAGTGTAGTAGCAGTAAGTCAGGCAGCATCCATCAGGAAAGAGAAAAACAGAGTTATCGTTCCATCTTGACAAGCTATCATCCGATGAAGGGTCCCATCTGCCCATTTCCCTCTACGGATTCTGCCTGACCCACCAAGTTCCTCTAGCAGTTTGTTTTTTGCTATCAACAGAACATACTGGTGATAAGTCTTTGGCACTGAACATTTTGTTTCCTTCTGAGCATATCCACCATTTTGTCTTTTTATTTCAAACTAGCTAATAAATTGCATGGATATTAGATACCACTTTGCAGCATATTATACACCACATACATTATCTAAGTGACTGCTTTTGTAAGATTGAGTGAGTAGCTCTTTAATAATTGTAGTATCTGACCAGCTGCTTTTAGTATGTTTCCACAAATGTTTCAGTGCAGAAATGAGCAGAACCAGTTTGCCTGTGTGGGCTCAGCACACAGTTGAAATGCTGCTCATTTCCCTGTAATTTCTTGTTCTTTTAATTTACTCCAGAGTAAAAGTTGTGTGAACGGCCAAATGTACAGCAAATGCAGCACAATGTGAATAGATGTGAAGTTATCCACTTTGGTTCTAAAAACAGAAGGCAGATTATTACCTGAATGGTGATAGGCAGGGAAAAGTGAAGGTGTAATGAGACCCAGGTGTTTTTGTACACCAGTCACTGGAAGCAAACGTTCAGGTGCAACAAACAGAAAGGCCTTCATTGTAGCAAACCATTTGCTAATGCTGTACAGAGCCTTGGGAGAACCCATCTGGAGGTTTGTGTACACTTTAGGTCTTCTAATCTGAGGAAGGATGTTTTTGTCATAGAGGAAGTACAATAGGGGCTTGCTAGACTAACTCCTGGAATAGCAAGACTGATGCATGAGGAGAATTTGGGTCACAAAGGTCGATATTCGCTGGAGCTTAGAAGAATGAGAGAATCTCATAGAAACCTATAAAATTCTAATTGGACTAAGTAGACTTGAAGCAGGGAATGTGCTGCGAATGGGTGGAGATTCCAGAACAAGTGTCACGGCCTCAAATTACGGGTTATGCTATTCAAGAAACGAGACGAAGAGACATTCTTCATTGAGAAGGTGGTGAATGTGTGGAATTCTCTACCAAAGAAGGCAGTTTAGGCGAAGCTATCAAATATATTCAAGGAGGTAGATACTTTTCTTAAAGCTAAAAGCATCAAGGGATATAGGGAGAAAGCAGGAACAGAGTACTGAATGGATGATCGTGCAGGAATGATGGATCAGGCTCGAAGAACCAAATGACCTATCCTAACTCTGATTTTGGTTACTGGGACATGATATCAGAAGTGGTGGTTAATGAAGGTATTAAATCTGGACTGGAATACTGAAAGCCAGGCATGGTTCCTCTCGACTGAGGTAGCATGAGGACACATACAGGCTATCTGGTTCATTAGGGACATTAGACAATGGAACAAGTTTAGATTAAGGAGAGACAGGAGAACATCCCTCTGATCTCCTCTATTTGTAAATTCACCCACTGCAAATTTATACCCTTCAAACAACATTATTAAAAACAGATTTGCCTCGAATTTCATCCCTGGTAACACCAGTGCATTGTACATTGTCTTTGAAAGTCATTCCATTAAAGTTTGAGTTCATCCCATTGAACTTCGGAGGTAGATGGCAATGCGTATTCTCGACTATGTTACACAATTAGCACTAATGATCAGGAATAAATTGCTAGCCACTTTAGTCACGATCATACTGTTGATTAGACTAGCTGGCTGTGTGCAAATTGATTGATACTTTACTGACAGGAGGGACCACAATCCAAAGAAAATACTTCATTAGCTCTAAATCAACCTTGGACATCCTGAGGTTATGAAAGGCACAATATGGATGCATAGCTTTCTTCATGAAATAAGTTTTGTACTGCTCATACTCATATCAACCAAAAATCATAGAAAATAATAATTTTGTGCTATCAAGCCAAGCCAGACTTGAACAAGAGTCTCAAGAGATGAAAGTTCAGACTTTTAAAACATTGAACTATGCAATCCCCAGAGCCCGTGAAGATTTATGATGCTTGACTTTTTTGACAGGTGTCAAAAACATTCTAGGTCTCTGGTATCTATATTTAAAGAGGAAGTCTCACTCACATGCAAACTCAAGGTACATTCACCACTGCTAGGAAAACAAGATGACATGCAAAGTTGAATAAGATTCTCAAACTATGCAGTTTATATCCATCTACTGCTTCTAAGGTGCCTCTCACACTTGCTCCAGGTAAAGTCTATTAATAAAGTGGATAGTTACTGTACAAAAATTAAGATCCTCAATATTAAAAATAACAATTCATAGTAGTACATTATTAAAATCAGATATGCAAATAACTTTTTAACTAATAACTGTGGCCTCCTCTACACTGGTGAGATCAAACGCAGACTAGGTGACCGTTTCCGTAACTGCGATCTGTATCTCCGTTTCCAGTCACTTCAACTTCCCCTTCCACACTATCACAGATATGTCAGTCCTCGGCCTCCTCCACTGCCAGGAGAATTCCAAGTGCAAACTGGAGGAACAGCACCTCATTTTCCGTCTTGGAACCTTGCAGCCTAATGGCATGAACATTGAATTCTCCCACTTTAAGTAATCCCTACACCCCTTCCCCATAACACCCCACCAACCATACTTCTTCTTTTCTTCCCTTTCCTAGCCTCTCTCCCTCTGTTCTACCCACTTTTTTTCTCTCCTTACCTTTGACCCATCGCCCGGAGGATCTGCCATCCCCTCCTCCCCCACACCTGCCTATCACTATCTCTTACCTGCATCTACTTATCACCACCCTGCCTCCCCTCTTTTGTCCACCTATCACTGCTCTGCTTTTCCCTCCTATATACTGGACTTCCCCTTTTCCTATCTTCAGTCCTGAAGAAGGGTCCTGACCCAAAATGTTGACTGCCTGCTTTTCTCCACGGGTGCAGCCTGGCCTGCTGAGTTCCTCCAGCATAACAGTGTTTTTCATCCAGATTCCAGCATCTGCAGTCCTTTGTTTCTCTATGCAAATAACTCGCTCTCTTCAAAAGCATAATTTTAATCCAAGGAAGAGGCTGTTAAGATCTTGTTCCACAAAAAGGAAAAAGCCGATTTGAAGGAAAAAAAATCAATGTACCCTGTGATATTTTTGCCTTTTGCTCATTATTTGGCATATAAAATGTACAATCTTAATGTCAAGTCAGAAATATGTGCTACATCAATAATATATCGATAATATTTAGATACTAGGGTGCACCTAACTCCACAGAAAACTATATGTATCGATTTTATAAATATCAGATTACTTAAAAAAGCATAGGAGAAATAATTCTAAATGTATACATAAAAGAACACACTTACATATCATTACACCATGCCGTGTGCTCAGTAATGACCATGTTCAACAAAACCCCACTACTTAATCTAAATAAATCCCCCACATGAACTTTCATAGGGTCACCACTGATTTGAATCCTATTTCGACCATCTGCTTAAATGTGTACTGAGATGGGATATTGTGTGATGCGATTCATTTCCTGACTTCTCTAAGCCTCTCCACTTGTGCCGTGGGACTAGCCAAGAGTCAGATGGAATGCTCTGCGCCCAGAATCACCAAGATACACTGTAGCAGCAACTCAGCAGATCACTTTCACAACACCTCTCAGCCCTGTGACTTCTACCACCAAGAACAGGCCAACCACAGAAACACGGAGTTCCCCAAGGCACACGCAATTCTATTGGATTCTATTGGGCAGGTACGGTGGTGTAGCGGTTAGTTTAACGCTATTACAGCGCCAGCGACCTGGGTTCAATTCTGGCCACTGTCTGTAAGGAGTTTGTATGTTCTCCCCGTGTCTGTGTGGGTTTCCTCCGGGTTCCTCCCAGATTCCAAAGACGTATAGGTTGGGAAGTCATGGGCATGCTACATTGGCACCAGAAGCATGGCGACACTTGCAGGCTGCCCCCAGAACACTCTATGCAAAAGGTGCATTTCACTGTGTGTTTCGATGTACATGTGACTAATAAAGATATCTTATCTTAACGTCCAGTATTTTGGTCCATCACCACCAGGGCAAAAGCAATTCAAGGAACCATTCCACCAACACTGTCTCAAGTGAACAATGACGGACAGTCAACATTGCTTTGCCTGCATAATATATTGAGAACAATTATTTTAAAAAGAACTTAAATCCACCAGATTCTTTTCCTTTCTAGGAAAGGCAAAAGAAAATGCTGATATCCATGGTTCTCCAGAATTTCTGTTTTTAAGGTCATAGTTGGGAGAGCTGGGGTCTGGAAGGTGGTAATATTGGCTTTTAGCTATACCTCAAAACTAATGATATTGATTTGGCAGCCTGATTTTACATTGACATATTTTTCAGTGGAGCTGATGACTGTGGTTGTACTCCAGCAATCTCGGTCCCAGTAGCCCTGTTATGCTTTGACTCAATTTAACAGCAATGATTGATTGTAGAAAATCATTTGTGGAAGGCCATGGCTTAAGCTAAACAGGGTCCTCCCCCAGAATTTACCAAATGCACTTTCAATAGAGCTTCTCAATTATGCACAGGAAAGATATGTCCAGTTTATTTTTACCTCTTCTTCTGTCTCTTAAATGTTAAATCTAATTACAATTCATCATACCTAAAAGCTGGCTCACTGGGATATGTAGTTGTCTCACTAATTTTGGTTATATGCACTTAATGCCACTTCAAAACTAATTCCAACAAGCTAATTAATTTTACATAAATACAAAGGATGTAACTGGAACAGAATCTAGCAATCCATATGATGTGGGAGGAGATTGAGAAGTTGAATAAGAAACTATCATATAAAGGCTGTTTAGAACTGATGTTTGAAAACACAAACTTTGAGATCAAACTATTAAATTTATGAAACAGGCTTCATGATGGTGCAAAACTGGAAGTACTTGGGAAACAGTGGAGTATTGTTATTAGGTTCTTTTGGATGGATTTGGTAAAGTGGACTGGAAGGAGCTTCCTCAGCTGTTCTGATCTCATAATATATCTTAAAACGAGGAAGCGAAAGGAAAAGAATGGATTTTAGATAAACATCCCCTCAAACATAGTTCCCATTCAAGTCATAATTATTTATAAATTACATATTCTTAAACCCTGTTTTATAAATCAGGACATTTATGACCATTCATAATTCAAATTTTCCACATAGAATTGCCCAAGGTTTAGCATGTAAAACATTAGTTGTGTAAACATGCAACGTGATGATGTTCCTTGCATCAAGAAGTCACTGCAGCATGAAAATGTAAGGTCATTTGCATGTAAAACTATGTCTATCTTTGCAGAAAAAAGCATTCAACTAGTGTTTGAGTACACGCCTTAATATGGGGGGGGGGAGGGGGGTAAATGTATGCATCCCCATCCATGCCATCACAGTTTAATTATCTGACTTAAATCTTATTTTGCAGAACTCCACCCCCAATATTTTTTTAATGTTTTGCTTCAGAAGTTTCTTCTGATTTTGCTTCATTTATGCTTCAAGTTTTCTCCTCAAAACCAATTGAAGGAAATCCTGTTCAGACTGCTCTCAATCAAGGCATCTCATTACTCTCGAGGTTTCCTTTGAAAAATGTGGGTAGGAATAATTTTGTTTTTACAAAGGCTCAAAATCACTATCAGCAGTGTATTTCTCTATTCCGCTCTTCACAGATCATGTTCACTAGACTGGGCCAGACTATGGTCTCAATCCATTCTCTCATTGATCTACAAATGCTACCATCACAGACGGTGACACATGGACACTTGTGCTGCTTCTAATGCTAAGTAAGATTGGTAATTCTGACCACAGCTAGTAACCAACAAATACATTCCAAAGCTCATCAACTAAAAATCACTTAAACTCGGAATAATCTGTTACTCCCTTGAAAGTTACTCATCTGTAATGGAGCAAAGAGTTACACTTGTATAAGACTACTGGCAATCCCAGATTGTCCAAATGAGGTTTCTCGCCGATGAATGACTGCTGAAATTAGCAAATTACAACACAGGACAGGTGATAGCCAATTGCACAGTAAATTCTTTCGAGTTGCAAATACGGTAATAATCAGATAATCTGATGTTGAAATGAAGGATAAAATCCCTGTCCTTCATGGAATCATTCTCCACCTGAGAAACCACAAATGAAAAACGTCATTCTTTCAGAACTGCAGTGGAATGTCACCACAGGTTAAATGATCAATAATTGGGTGTGGAACCTAAATCCCCAAGCTTCTGGCTCAGCGGTGAGATTCAGCCACTTTGCCATGAAGTGAAACAGCTCCATTTTAGCAGAATAAACATTTTGCATTACATAGCAAAATCACACAATTTCCTTAGGCAATTCAACAAGACCAAAATCTATGGGTACCTTATCATGTCTATTTTACATATAATAAAAATTATGCACATCTTCATCGTATTCAATGCAACAATTCCAGTCTTTTTCATACTCACAGAGCTTGAAAGTAATTCCTAACAGCAATTAACCAATAATGCAGAGAGTCCTTGTATTCTTAAAGGACGACTCAGCATTGAACATATTGCAAAATTATAGGCTGTAAATGTCTTACATTTAACATCTCTATATTGCTACAAGAAAGCATTAATCAATGGCCAGCACATCGTATATTGTAAATATTTAGGTACAGAAAATCCTCAATTGGAGCCCGGCTGAGTCATCTGTGGCCTTGTTGGTATGGGGAGAAGGGAAGCCGAAGGGAACAGAAAGGGGACCCCGAGGAGAACGGAAATGGGGAATCAGGGATCGTTTAAGCCGCACATCGGAATGAGCCAAGGGTAGGAATAAAATGAGAAGACAACGGGGAGAAAGGGGAGCAACGCACAAAATGCTGGAGGAACTCAGCGGGTCAGGTCGGAGCGACATGGACAATGGACGTCGAGGATGGGAGAGAGGGGAGCCGAGCCCCAGCGCTCGCTACCTCGGGCAGGTGTGAAATCCTGGCGCAGGCTATCGCCGCTCACACAGCACAGAGCGCTCAGGCCGGGGTCTGCCCGCTGCTGGACTAAGCCAAAGGCAGCGATCCGGCTCCGGGTTTCCCGGGATCCCCAGCCGAGCCGGAGTGTCTCACCCCGGGCTACACCGGGGCTCGATTTAACGTCAAGCCGGTCACAGCCGCTTCCCCACCAAGCACGTTTACGGGGCAAGGGGGACAGCGTTAAACAGCCCCCCTCACAGAAGGAAAGAGCCCCCCTGACAGCCAGACAGCAAACCGTGCTCACCGATGGCCCACAACAAGCCGAACAAGAAAGAAACCCGACATCTGACAGCGGTCATGTTTTCGGCTGCTGGTAAATGAACTCGACTTCCTCTTGTGTCCCAGCACCAGGGTGGGTGGAAGGGCCGGGCCGGGCCGACGCGGAGCTGCGCTTCCTTCGCCTCCACTTTTCTCCGCCTCTCCGAAAGTAACGCAGCTCGGAGCCGGAACGAAACCAAACCACGTAGACCAGCCCAAGTTCCCCCGGGTTTTCAGCACTGAAAACACAGCTTCAGTTTGTTTCACAATGGGAACCCCCCCCCCCACACCCAACCCTCTCTCATGAGAAAGTACACTGTTCAATGACTATTTTTAAAAAAAGTAATACAATAATTGTAACGTAGGTTATATACATCGAAGATAGTGAAGAAAGCCAAGGACGGGATGACAACAGAAATGTGTTCATATCCATAGGCTTGCTCACTAAAGCAAGTAACAAGCATTGGGTCATTGTATCAGGGGCACACACCGTTGGGTTCATGAGTCCAGATCATATCCCGAGTTATAGTTGAGAGGACTAGAAAAGTATAGTTATTGATTTGTCAATAATTAGATCTATGTTGATCTTTTTGACCATCTACAAATTGAACATTGGCTCTGGCATGCATTGATTGGGCTAAATGACTGACTGCTATAGCGTTAGAGTCATAGAGCAATACAGCACGGATACAGACCCTTTGGCCCAATGAATCCATGCCGACGACGGTGCTCACGCTGCTAATCCCAATTTCCTGCATTTTGCCATATCCCACTAAGTCCTGCCCTTCCATGTACCCGTCCAAGAGCTTCTTAAATGGTACTATTGTACCTGCTTCAACCACTTTCTCTAGCAGCTCGTTCCATATACTCACCAACCTCTCTGTGAAAAAGTTGCCCCTAAGGTCTCTTTTAAACCTTTCACCCTAAATCTATGCCTCCTCGTTTCCCCCTACCCTGGGGAAAAGACTGCTACTGTCCACCTTATCTATCCCTCTCATAATTTTAAACACTTCTATAAGGTTGCTGCTCATTCTCCTATGTTCCAAGGAATAATGACCTTGCCTAGCCTCATAACTCAGGCCCTCTAGTCCTGGCAACATCCTTGTAAATCTTTTCTGCACTCTTTACAGTTTAACCACATCTTTCCTATAACAGGGTGACTCCTCCTAATCAGACTCTATCTATCCAAATGCTGGTAGATCCTGTTCCTCAGAGTTCCCGCTCATAACTTCCCCACCACTGATGTTAGGCCGAAGGCCTGTAGTTCCATGGCTTGTCCTTGCTACCTTTCCTAAACAACGGAATGACATTAGCCACCTTCCAGGCTTTGGAAACTTCACCAGTGGCTAACAGTGAAGTAAAAATCTCTGCAAGAGCCTTCATAATTTCTTCTCTAGCCTCCCACAATGGAGCAGTGGTATACCTTTGAGTCAGCTGTTTGCTGTGTTCCCATGTACTTGCTGCCCTTAATGGTTCTATCAATACCCATCTAGTTGTTTGAAAAATAAATGAGCAATAACATTCCTGCTGGATCATGAAGGAGTCTTTTTTTTACCTTTCAGCTGGACACAGAGAAGAATCTGCATTCATTCACATCCTCAGCTAATTTGTGCATTGTAAACATCACAAATAGCGATGTAATAATCAACAGATAATTTACTTTAGTGGAGTTGATTGAGGAATAAATAATGTATAAGGCATCAGAGGTATTCTAATGCTCATCTGGAAAATAGTGCAATGTGGTATTTTCATTTCACTTTCAATGACAGACAGAGACAGTTTAAAATTTCATCTTGAAGACAGTACCTTCAATGTTACTCCACTGGTGCATTAGCCTAGATTTTGTGCTCAAGTCTCTGAAATGGGATTTGAACTCCCAATTTTCTGACCAGTGGTGCTACACTGAGTGACAAAGAAAGAAGAACAGTTAATCTATTGCCCAGTGCTCTGATTTTCAATTTCAGTTCCCTGCCTTTTAAGTATAAGGGTTATTAGGAATCTAGAAAATCCAGTTTTCACTTAGTGCTTTTTAAAATGATGGACTCATTGAAACATTCTGAAGCGAACAGGAGACGTTGGAACATTTATTCCATTGGAGTAGATATTGTTTTTCACTTTATACTATTATTCTGTAGCTTAGAGATCTAATTGATTCTGTCTTCTCTTCTTAGGCAGTTTGAGGATAACTTTCTTCCCACTCTGGTTTTGCAGATTCTGAGGTGGCTGATGAGGCCACTGTTGAAACTGCAGTCTATTGCAAGAACTGCTATTCCACTGACGGGGCAGGAGGTGCCTGATGGGACAGGTGAGTGGATAGTTTGTGAGGTGATGTGCTCCTTCTGCCATTTACAGAGGGCTTCCACGTCCTCCCAATGCATGGAGTCTAGGTTCTCGATACCATCTCAAAGCTTCCTTCTCCACTTTGGGTCAAAGATTCCAAGGCGACAGTGACATTGCATTCCTTCACAGAAGTTTCAAGCACAACCTTGAATCTTTTCCTCTTTCTGCTTGGTAATCCCTGCCTGTGACAGAGATTGGAATAGAACATGAATTTTGGGAGTCTGGTGTCAGAAGTACAAGCAATGTGGCCTTCTCAACACAGCCAACTGAGTGTAACTAGTGCTTCAATGCCAGGGATGTTGGCCTTGGAGAGGACACTGAGGTTAGTTCACTTAGCTTTCCAGTGAATTTGGAGGATTCTGCAGAGATAGTGTTGGTGGTAGTCACTGGAAGAATAAGAAGGAAAGTGATTTTGTACAAAACAAACTTTAAACTCAAATAATTTTTTTAGTTTGAGTATATGATATAGTCAGCATTATTTTCAATGGATTAGAGAGAGATTTACTTTCTATTCATTCATGGGATTCTGGGTGTTATTGAAAGCCAGCAATATGTACCCCAACCTAAGTGGCCTGGAAAGGCTGATGGTGAGCCATCTGCTTAAACCATTTAGTCCTTCTGATAAAAGTATTCCCACAGTGCTATTGAGTAGGCCATCTGAAGGGTACTTGTACAATTTCCATTGTTGTGACCCAGTGGCATCCAAAGTGCCATCTTATTCTTCAGATTCAGGCCTCAGCTTAAGTGTGGACGTTTGCCCAATTGGAGGTCCCCTTGAATATGCTTCTGAGGAACTTAATGGTTGTCTGAAGATAACTTGCTGAAATTGGCTGGTGCTGTGCAATACAGGCATTGCATTTGTTCCTGCCAGTTCATTCGTTCCAAATGTGACCTGAAGGCGAGTAATTTTTTTCTGAAACTTCCTATTTTGTGAAGGAGTGTTCCTCCTGGCTTCACAGTCTCGCCCTGTTCAATTTCCACTGCATCCCAGAACCTACATCAAACAGCTGCTGCTGTTATATTGGCAGCCATCAAACTTCAATCCTTGTCAGCCAAGCAAGCTATCTCTGAAAGACCAACCTGCATCTTGTTACTGACATGTGATTGAGATCCAAGGCCCAATTTCAAGAGTTTCAGAGGTTTAACTTCTAGCAGGAACTGTTGGTTATCCTGTAATTCCTTGCTGAAAATAATTCTATGTACTATCTGGTCATGGAAGTATTGAGCTGATTTGGACTTCGCCTCCAATTCAGAATCAGAATCAGGTTTATTACTACTGACAGATGTCATGAAATTTGTTGTTTTGCGGCAGCAGTAAGTGCAAGACATAAAACTAACTATAAGTTTCCAGAAAAATAAATACATAGTGCAAAATAAGGTAGTGTTCATGGACCGTTCAGAAATCTAATGACGGAGGAGAAGAAGCTGTTCCTTAAACATTGAGTGTGGGTTTCAGGCTCCTGAAGGTAGTAATGAGAAATTGAACAGCTTTTCAGCAATCAATGTGAAAAAGATTGGACACTGGGAACAAAACACTGGAGGGTGGGCACTGCTCGGGGAACTGTAACTCAGCAAAGAGGGGGGAGTAACAACACAAAAAGGGGGGAGTAAAAGGCTGAATTTGTATATCATTTGTGGGTTGTGATATTTGTGGAGAGGGAGCCTGTAAGCAGCCAAAGAACATGGTCAGGTGAGAAATACACTGGCACTAAGATGTAACTCCCCTCATAAGAAGTGAGAAGATGGAGGAGGGAGTTAAATTCTTAGAAAAAGGAAGTGTAACCCCAGCGTAACACACGTAAATTCCGAGAGGGCCTCGTTGTCATTTTTAATACATGATAATTCAAGACGAATAGCCTACCAAACTGATTGGTCATCAATAAAAACAGAAAATGCTGGAAGCACTCAATGGGTCAGGCAGCATCTGTGGAAGGGGAAGCAGCTAACACTTCAGGTCTGGGGCGATAGGGGAAAAGGAACATTGCAATTCTGCAGACCTTGAAGTGGTTCCTGGCAATTCAGTGGTGAGAATTCTTGTACATGTAGGGATCGGGCCGTAATTACAGGAGAACCCAATATTGGCAGAAGGGTGGCCAAACATTTTAATCAGAGGTTGCAGGAAGAATGCACTGTGGGAGCCTAATTCTGCCCTTCCAAGCTAGGATTCTTGCTCACTGCGCTATAGAACAAAATAAAATGTTGATAGGCCAATAAATGCCAGACTGTGCTTCCTATATTTTATGGTTTAACCCCATACCTCCCATATCTTCTTGCCTGTTGTGTGGAGGTTAATGTCAAGGGCTTTATTTCATCATATCCCTACACTGCAGGAAGAGGACGAGGAAACAAAATGTATTTACAAATGGTCAAATATATATATTTACCAACCATATTTTGTTATAGCAAATTATGTCTTTGCAACAATGCATATTTTTTAAAAATCTCAGCCAAAAGCACTCCAATACCAATAGACTAATATTCTAATTTTATTTCCGATTCTGCTTGTATGGTTGCATGTGTTGATTACTTGAATTGTGATGTATCAACGATGAGTAACATATGTTAAGGAAATCAATAAGGGAAGTGCTTGTAACTCGTCAGTTATTTTTATTCTCTGTAGTTTTTGTAAATTTCAAAGAAGAGTTTTCACCAAAAGTTTGGCACCTGTGCTTCCAGATTGACAGCTGTAATAGACCATAAGACATAGGAGCAGAATTAGGCCATTCGGCCCGTCGAGTCTTCTCTGCCCATTCAATCATGGTTGATTTATTTTTCCCTCTCAACCCCATTCTTCTGCCTTCTCCCCGTAACCTTTGATGCCCTTACTAATCAAGAATCTGTAAACCTGCACTTTAAATATACCCAATGACTTGGCCTCCACAGCCATCTGTGGCAATGAATTCCACAGATTCACCACCCTGTGGCTAAAGAAATTCCTCCTCATCTCTGTTCTAAAGGGATGTCCTTCTATTCTGAGGCTGTGCCCTCTGTTCCTAGACTCTTCCACCACTGGAAACATCCTCTCCATGTCCACTCTATCCAGGCCTTTCAACATTCAGTAGGTTTCAATGAGACCCCCCCCACCCCTTCTTTCTAAATTCCATTGGGTACAGGCCCAGAACCATAGAACCATACAGCACAAAACAGGCCCTTCGGCCCACCATGTTGTGCCGTCCATCAGACCACCCTCACACTACCTAACTCCTTCCTCCCGCATATCCCTCTATCTCACATTCCTCCATATGCCTATCCAACAAGCTCTTGAACCTGTTCAATGTATCTGCCTCCACCACCACCCCAGGCAGTGCATTCCATGCACCAACCACTCTCTGGGTGAAAAACCTCCCTCTGACATCTCCCCTGAACCTCCCACCCATAACCCTAAAGCCATGACCTCTCGTCTTGAGCATTGGTGCCCTGGGAAGGAGGCGCTGACTGTCTACTCTATCCATTCCTCTCAATATTTTATATACCTCTATCATGTCTCCTCTCATCCTCCTCCTTTCCAGTGAATAAAGCCCTAGCACCTTAAGCCTCTCCTCATATTCAATACTCTCCAATCCAGGCAGCATCCTGGTAAATCTCCTCTGCACCCTCTCCAATGCCTCCACATCCTTCCTATAATGAGGCGACCAGAACTGAACACAGTGCTCTAAGTGTGGCCTAACTAGAGTTTTGTAAAGCTGCATCATCACCTCGCGGCTCTTAAACTCAATCCCGCGACTTATGAAAGCCAACATCCCATTGGCCTTCTTAACTGCTCTTTCCACCTGTGAGGCAACTTTCAATGAACTGTGAATATGAACCCCCAGATCCCTCTGCTCCTCCACACTGCTAAGTACCTTGCCATTCACCCAGTACTCTGCCCTGGAGTTTGTCCTTCCAAAGTGTACCACCTCACACTTCTCCGGATTGAACTCCATCTGCCACTTGTCAGCCCAGCTCTGCATCCTATCAATATCCCTCTGTAAGCTCTGACAGCCCTCCACACTATCCACAACACCGCCTATCTTAGTGTCGTCTGCAAACTTACTAACCCAGCCCTCCACCCCCTCATCTAAGTCATGTATAAATATCACAAAAAGTAGAGGTCCCAGAACCGATCCCTGCGGTTCAATCCGAGGGCACTCCTTCCACCACAACCCTCTGCTTTCTACATGCAAGCCAATTCCTAATCCACGCAGCCAAGCTTCCTTGGATCCCTTGGCCTCTGACCTTCTGAAGAAGCCTACCATGAGGAACCTTATCAAATGCCTTACTAAAATCCATGTAAACCACATCCACCGCACTGCCCTCATCAATCTTCCTGGTCACCTCCTCAAAGAACTCTATCAGGCTTGTGAGGCAAGATCTTCCCTTCACAAAGCCATGCTGGCTGTCCCTAATCAATCCATGATTCTCAAGGTGTTCATAAATCCTATCCCTTAGAATCCTTTCTAACAACTTACCCACCACAGACATGAGACTCACCGGTCTATAATTCCCTGGCCTATCCCTATTACCTTTTTTGAACAAGGGGACAACATTCGCAACCCTCCAATCCTCCGGCACCACCCCCGTAGACAACGAGGACTCAAAGATCCTTACCAGCGGTTCAGCAATCTCCTCCCTAGCCTCTCGAAGCAGCCTGGGGAAAATCCCGTCAGGCCCCGGAGATTTATCTGTCTTAATATTATTTAACAACTTCAACACATCCTCTCTCTTGATATCAACAACCTCGAGAACATTACGCCTACCAGCACTCCCCTCCACATCATCAAGACCCCTCTCCCTGGTGAATACCGAAGAGAAGTACTCATTGAGAACTTCTCCCACTTCCGCCGCCTCCAGGAAAATTCTCCCACCTTTGTCCTTAATCGGACCTACCTTCACCCTAGCCATCCTCCTACCCTTCACGTACTTGAAAAAGGCCTTGGGATTTTCCTTAACCCTACTAGCCAAAGCCTTTTCATGTCCCCTTCTAGCTCTCCTCAGCCCTTTCTTAAGTTCCTTCCTTGCTACCCTATATTCCTCACAGGCCCTGTCTGAACCTTGCTGCTTATTGTCTGAACCTTGCTGCTTATCGTCTGAACCTTGCTGCTTATCGTCTGAACCTTGCTGCTTATCGTCTGAACCTTGCTGCTTATAGTCTGAACCTTGCTGCTTATTGTCTGAACCTTGCTGCTTCAAGGAACCATCAAATGCTCCTCATATGTTAACCCTTTCATCCCCTGGATCATTCTCGTAAACCTCCTCTGGACCCTCTCCAACGCCAGCACATCCTTCCTTAGATATGAGGCCCAAAACTGCTCGCAATACTGCAAATGTGGTCTGACCAATGTCTTATAAAGCTTCAGCATTACATCCTTGCTTTTATATTCTAGTCCCCTCGAAATGAATGCTAACATTGCATTTGCCTTCCTTACTACTGATTCAACCTGCAAGTTAACCTTCAGGGAATCCTGCACTCGGACTCCCAAGTCCTTTTGCTCTTCCGATTTCTGAATTCACTCCCCATTTAAAAAATAGACTATGCCTTTATTCCCTCTACCAAAGTGCATGACCATACAGTTCCCTGTGCTGTATTGCATCTGCCACTTCTTTGCCCATTCTCTCAATCTGTCCGAGTCCTTCTGCAGACTCCCTGCTTCCTCAACACCACCTGCCCCTCCACGTATCTTTGTATCATCCACGAACTTGGCTACAAAGCCATCAATTCCGTCAACCAGATCATTAACATATAACGTGGAAAGTAACAGAACCAACATCGACCCCTGCAGAACACCAGTAGTCACCGGCAGCCAACCAGAAAAGGCCCCCTTTATTCCTACTCTTTGCCTTCTGCCAGTCAGCCAATCTTCTATCCATGCATGTACCTTTCCTGTAATACCATGGGTTCCTATCTTGTTTAGCGGCCTCATGTGCAGCACCTTGTCAAAGGCCTTCTGAAAATCCAGGTAAACAACATTCACTGACTCTCCTTTGTCTATCCTGCTTGTTACTGCCTCAAAGAATTCCAACAGATTTGTCAGGCAAAATCTCCCCTTAAGGAAACCATGTTGACTTCGGCCTGTTTTAGTTTGTGCTTCCAAGTACCTCAAAACCTCATCCTTAGTACTTTCCTGTCTTTTGCCTTCCTCCCTTCTTAAAAGGTGGAGTGACGTTTGCAATTTTCCAGTCCTCTGGAAGCATTCCTGATTCTAGTGATTCTTGAAAGATCACTACTAATGCCTCCACAATCTCTTCAGCTACCGCTTTCAGAACCCTGGGGTGTAGTCCATCCAGTCCAGATGACTTATCCGCCTTCAGACCTTTCAGCTTCCCAAGCATCTTCTCCTTAGTAATAGCAACTACAATGGAACTGAACTTGCATCCATAAGAACAGTGAGCTCTTTGCAGAGAACCCTCAGTGTAGCCAAACATGCCAAACTTTATTGAAATATAATCAGACAAACAGGAAGACATTTGGAGATGGGGGTTAAATTTCAGGAACAGGGAAGGAATCCCAGAGTTTGGGGCCCACGAAGCTAAAGGCACAGCTGCCATTGATGTGGCAAAGGACATGGGGGATACATAGTTCTTGGAAAGTCAAGGCCACAAAGATATAGGGGAAGGGGGGAGCCTGAGGCCATGGGAAGATTTGAATACACAGCTGTTTTCTTTAAACTTTAGGCATTGGTACACCATGTTTGTGTAGTGTATTGAGGGTTCTTCTGAACTTGTCTCTGGAATTGAATATCACTGTAACTCATTCACTCACACAGACTGATCTGGCAGTAAGTCTTCAACTGAACCTCAAGCATAGTACAGTGTTACCTGATTATAAACATGTTCCATTACCATTGGAGACCAGGGCACATGGTTATATCCTGTAACATTGTTTTTACTATGCTTGAATTTCAGTTGAAGATTGCTCGCCAGAAGAAACAGTTATACTTACTGGAAGCTGTATCTGTGTGAGTGAATGAGTTACAGTGGGTGAATGGAACAACGTGAGTTAGGATAAGAGCAACGGCTTCAGATGAGGCTCATGGTCAGTGGAAGATGGGAAGTTAACCTCACTTCGGTAAATCTGACCACCAGGCTGTGCTCCTTCTCCCTGTATACAAACAGAAACTGAAACTGGAGGATCCAGTACAGAAAGTCATGCAGTGCTGATCTAAGGAAATAGATGAACTTCTATGTGACTGCTTTGAGTCACCACTGGTCCATGTTCGAAGACTCAGCTGCCAGCTTTGATGAGTATGTCATCACCATCACGGACTTTATCAGCAAGTGTGTTGAGCACGTTGTACCAAACAGGACAATACGGGTGTTCCCAAACCAGAAACCATGAATGAACCAGGAGATCCACTCCCTACTGAAGTCCAGGACTGCTGCATTCCAATCAGGTGACCCTGACCTTTACAAGGAATCAAGATACAACCTCCGTAAAGCTATCAGAGATGCCAAGAGACAATACAGGTTCAAAATAGAGTTCCAGACCAGCCATCAGTTGTGGCAGGATTATGTGCTATAATGGGCTACAAAACAAAGTCGGGCAGCATAGTCAACAACAGTGCATCCCTTCCTGATGAGCTTAACTCATTCTATGCACATTTTGAACAGAAGGGGATTGGTTTATCACCACCCACCTTGACAGCCTCCAATACAACTGAACACGTGGTCACCATCGAAGACGTAAGATCAGTCTTCCGGAGAGTGAACCTGAGGAAAGCATCTGGCCCAAATGGTGTCCCTGGCCGTATGCTCAGATATTGTGCTGATCAGCTGGTGGGGGTATTTGCAGACATGTTTAACTTCTCCCTACTTCAATCTAAGGTTCCTGTTTTAAGAAGACCACTATCATCCCGGTACCTAAGTAAAACAAGGTAACATACCTTAATGACTACCGACCGGTGGCTCTGACATCCACCATCATGAAGTGCTTTGAGTGGCTGATCATGGCACACATCAGCTCCAGCCTCCCAGACACTGCAATTTGCCTACTGCGGAAACAGGTCTACAGTGGACGCCATCTCCCTAGCCCTACACTCATCTCTGGAGCATCTGGATAGTAAAGACACCTATGTTAGACTTTTGTTTATTGACTACAGCTCCGGCTTCAATACTATAATTCCAAGCAAACTTATTACCGAACTCTGAGACCTGGGACTCAACACCTCCCTCTGCAACTAGATCCTTGACTTTCTGACCAACAGACTGCAATCAGTGAGGATAGGCAGCAACACCTCCAGCATGATTATTCTCGACACTGGTGCCTCACAAGGCTGTGTCCTCAGCCCTCTACTCCCTGTTCACACTCTTGACTGTGTGACCAGATTCTTTTCTAACTCCATCTACAAGTTTGCAGATGATACCACTGTAGTGGGCCGTATTCAAATAACATTGAGTTGGAGTACAGGAAGGAGATAGCGAGCTCAGTGACATGGTGTCATGACAACAACCTCAAAGTCAGCAAAACAAAAGAGCTGGTCATTGACTTCAGGAAAGGGGGTGGTGTACGTGCACCTGTCTACATCAGTGGTGCTGAGGTTGAGAGCTTCAAGTTCTCAGGAGTAAACATCACCAATAACCTGTCCTGGTTCAACCATGTAGACGCCATGGCCAAAAAAGCTCACCAGTGCCTCTACTTCCTCAGGAGGCTTAAGAAATTTGGCATGTCCCCTTTGACACTCACCAACTTTTATCAATGCACCATAGAAAGCATCCTATCTGGATGCATCAAGGCTTGGTATGGCAACTGCTCTGCCTGGGAGCACAAGAAACTGCAGAGAGTTGTGGACACAGCGCAGCACATCATGGAAACCATCCTCCCCAACATGGACTCTGTCTATACCTCTCGCTGCCTTGGTGAAGCAGCCAGCATAATCAAACACCCCATCCACTTGGGTCATTCTCTCTTCTCCCCCTCCCATCAGGCAGAAGATACAGGAACCTGAGGGCACCTGAGTTCAAGGACAGCTTCTATCCCACTGTTATAAGACTATTGAACGGTTCGCTTTTACACTGAGATGGACTCTTGACCTCACAATCTACCTTGTTATGACCTTGCACCTTTTGTCTACCTGCACTGCACTTTCTCTGTAGCTATGACACTTTACTCTGTATTCTTTTAGTGTTTTCATCCTGTACTGCCTCAATGCACTGTGTAATGAATTGATCTGTACAAACGGTATGCAAGACAAGTTTTTCAATGTAGCTCAGTACAAGTGACAATAATATACCAATACCAATACATTTGTTAGTTTTTGCTTGCTTATGTCCAGTGATTTGGGGTGATTTTATTAATTCTCTGTTACACATTGCCATTCACAGTGCAAATAATCTGAAGTGAATTTAAATGGCATGTGCTTATATTTGTTTAGTCTCTTTAGTTATAGCTTTTAACATCAGAAACATATCTGACTGTGTCTCCATGCTTTCCTCCTGGACATTAACCCCTCCTTTTCTAAAGGTTGAAATCTGGATCCTTGCATTGACAGCCATGAAATATCCAACTAGATGATTATTCTCCAAAGATGTAGCCAGACAGTGGGTATTTAGGACATTGCTTCTAGACTCCTTGCCTGGCTATCACACAACTCCAGAGCACAAAACTTTTTTTATGTCCTTAATCCAGGAATACTGAGGCCAGTTGTAATTACCCGAGATAAGAAACTAAAAACATTTTGATAAGAGTAGCAGCAAGCCATTAAACCCCTGGAACCTGCCCTCTCATTCAGTCAGATCACAGCTGATCCTGTTCTCCATCCTGATTCCCATAACCTGAGATCCATCAGCCTCCCCCTTGAATATACTCAAAGACTGAGCATCCACAGCTCCTGGAGTACAACCCTCTGCATAAAGAAATTTGTCTTCTTCCTATCCTATGTAGCCAATCTTTTCTCTTTAGATTGTTCTGAATACTCCAGACTGAGCAAATTGTCTCTGAGCATCTACCCTATCAATCAATAGGGTTGATGAGGTTATTGGCGAACCCAGAAAGTGGCGATCAAAACTAATACCTATCTGGGTAGTACATTTACCAGCCAACCAGTTAGGATGTTATTACTTGATATATGCCAATCCTGTTGATGTCAGTTTCATTCTTAATAATAATAGTGCTTTTTTTTTAACCATTCAATCTCTAATTTACTTGGGCATTCAAAGTGATCTGTAACTCGGTTCCATTTATTCACTTCGGCTATGTATGTCAACATACTCTTAGTTAACAAAAATTCATTCAAATACTCTTGGAAGTTCTATCATCCGCAATCCTCTTGGGGGACGTGGCGGGGAATTCCAGTTTCCAGTGGAAGCCATCTTATCATGCTCTTATATTTATTTTCTTCTTTCTATTTGATATCCAACAATGTTGAATATTTGGATTAGGAGGACTTTGCATTTTCCCTATTCAATACGTGACAGGTCAAAAAGAAGGAACATTTGGTTCTCTAGCTTTGATATCCCTGATCATCAAAACGAAACTACAAATTGTAGAAAATGGAAGAAAAACTCAGCAAGTCAGGCAGCGTCCGTAGACAGAGAACTGGCCAATGTTTTGGGTTTATGACCCTTTGTCAGAACAGGAAAAGAAAGAAATGCAAGTAGGTTTTCAGTAAGAGGGAAGGTAGGGGAACGGTGTGTAGAACAAAAGGAGTATCTGTGATAGGAATAGTTGAGATGGCTTGATAGGGACAGTTATCAACATATTAAATCACTAGGCCTATGTGATGTTGTCAATGGGTGGGACTTGCCTGGCAGGCTAGACTTGTACAAGTAGAATTTAAAACCAAATGGAAAATGCTGGAAAAATTAAGCATGTCAGGCAGCACCTGTGGAAAAAGAAACAATGTTTTAGATGAGGGAGGCTTAATCGGACCTGAGAAAAAGAGAAATAAATTAATCAGGTGGCAGTGAAATGTGGGTGAAATCAGGAATTTCTCTGATAGAGTGGGCACATGTGGCAGATGGGAGAAGGTACTATGGTTGTGTAAGGGAAAGGAAAAAAAGAATGACAAGTGAAAATGGTTTTGGTTGTAGACAGGAAGAAAGAGCATGTCATCTAAAGTTAGAAAATTCAATGTTAAGTCCAGAAGGCCACAACCTGCCCTGACAGAAGATGAGGTGTTGTTCCTCAAGCTTGCATTGAGTCTCATTGTAACAGTGCAGGAGGCCAGAGACAGAGAGATCACAGTGAGGTGAATTAAAATGGGAGGCAACTGGAAGCTCAGGGTCACTTCCTGCAGACTGAGTGCAAGTGCCCCTCAAAGTGATCACCAGTCAGCGCTTGGTTTCTCCATTGTAGAGGAGGGACCTCATAGTGAACACCAAATGCAGTACAGTAGTTTGGAAGAATGGCTACTTCATCTGGAAAGACTGTATGAGTCCCTGGATGGTGGGAAGGGAAGAGGTGTTGCACCTCCTGTGATTGCACAGAAAAGTGCCACACTGAGGAGAGTGATAGGTGGGGACAGTGGAGTGTGATGGAGGTGCTCCCTTTGAAATGTTTAAAGGGGAGGGGAATACATGTCTATTGGTGGAATTGGCAGAAATAGCGAAGGATGATATGTCGAAAGTGGAGGCCGGTGAGGTGAAAGATAAGAACTCTTCTTGTTCTGGCCAGGGGGAGAAGGGGAAAGAGCAGAGGTGTGGGAAACAGATGAGATGCCATCAAGAGCTCTGTCCACTGGGGTAGAGAGGAAGCCATTTCAGAAGCACCTGTGTGGAAGTTCTCGTCACTGGGACAATTGAAATGAGAGAGGGAGGAATTGAGAGAATGGAATGGAGTCCTTACAGGAGGTAAGGTGGCAGGAGGTATAATCAGGGTAGCTGTGGTAGTCTGTGGGCTTGTAGTAGATATTGGTGGTTAGCCTGTTCCCTGAGATGGAGATGCAGAGGTCCAGAAAGGGAAGGAAGAGTTGGAGCTGGACCATGTGAAGGTGAGAGCAGGGTGGAAATTGGTTGCAAAAGCGATGACATTTTTGAGTTCTGCATGAGTGCAAGAAGCAGCACCAATGCATTTGCTGGTGCACCAGAAAAAGAGTTGAGGGAGTAGGACTGAAACAAAGGCTGTTCCACGTATTCCACAAGAAGACAGGCATAGCTAGTGCCCTTAACCATATAGAGAAAGTGAGTAGAGCTGTAGGAGTTGTTTAGTGTAAGGACAAGTTCTCCCAGGTGAATGAGTGTGTTGATGGAGGGGAACTGGTTGTGCAGCTGTTCACAAAGAAGCAGAGGGTCCTTGGACCCTCTGGATGTCAGATGGAAGGTGCAGAGTGATCGTACATCCATGGTGAAGATGAACCGGTTTGGACCGGGGAATTGGAAACTGTCAAAATGGTGGAGGGCATCTGTAGTTTCAGGGATGTAAGTGAGAAGGGACTGGACAAAGGGGGGAAGAATAGAGTCAAGGTAGAAAGATGTGAGTTCAGTGGGTCAAGAGCAGGCCAAGGCAATAGGTCTGCCTGGAGAGTTCTAGTGAATCTTGGGCAGAAGGTGGAAGAGGGTGGTGCAGGGCTGGGGCACTACAAGTTTGGAAGCTGTGGAGGGAAGATCTCCTGAGGAATTGAGGTCTGTGATTGTGTGAGAGACAATGGCCAGATATTCAGTCGGTGAGGTCATGATCCAAAGGAAGGTATGAGGATGTGTTTGAGAGCTGATATTTGGCTTCCAAAATAGAGGTCAGTTTGCCAGACTAAAGCTGTACCACCTTTGTCTGAAGCTTTGATAACACGTCAGGGATGGTTCTTAGTAAGTGGACTGCTGCAAGTGAGGAGGATTAGATTAGTGTGAGTGGGGAATTTCCAGCATCTACAGTTATTTTTACTTTTCAAAATACAAATTAACTTTGTTTTCCAGTAATTTAGTTTTCCAATAATTGTAAGCACCCACTGCAAACATCCACAAACATCCTGAGCTAGGCAAAACTACCAAGGGCCTTTGATAATGTAATGTGATTTAGTATCACTGGGGGATGGGGGAAAGGGGATAGAAAGACTAAGTCAAGTAAAAACAGTCCTTAACAAGAAATCTCTGGTTTTGTAATTGGGGAACTGACTATTGGCATGTGCAGCTTGTGAATATGTACCGAGAAGGGACATAGAAAGTTGCAGTTCTTGATGCTTGACTTGATTTGCACACAAACAGAAATGTCGACTCTCTTGCATTTCCCTTTTCTATTAAAGTATTCAACAGTCTTGTATTTATTTTGTCTGCATTAAGGAGTGTTTTCAACTGGGAGTGGAATTTCAGGAGGGCAAGGGATTGACATAATATTGAATAAGGTAACACTAATAAATTACAACCTCAAGGTAAAAATTGTCTTGCCTGTTTCAATTTTTATTATTTGCATATCTATAATTGCTTAATTTTGGCTAAATGAAAATAAAAACTATGACTCTATGTTTATCGTCCATGCTCACTTTAAGCATTTTTAACACTTAATAGCAATTTTCGATATATTTGAAAGTGACTAATGTGAACATAAATGGCAACATTGAGCTGTGAAATTTTAATTTGCATTCAGCTTATTGGAAGGTTTAAATGAGCAATTATACATATACAAATAATAAAAATCTACAGAGTCCTCGGCTAAAGAATGCTTCCAGCTGAATCCTATTGGAATGCAATAGCCTGAATCCAACCAACAAAAGAATTTCTCAGTGGCAGTGGGCGAGGAAAGCAAGAATAATGGGCTTCAGGTCTCATCTTCAGGTCAATCCATTATCATTATTGTGGCAGGCCTATGAAGTCTGAAATCAGATTCAGGCTGGTGACCTTTCTTCATGAATCTGAAATTTTAACTCTCTCTCTCTTTATCTGCAGGAAGTGCCTGACCTGCTGAGAATTTCCAGCATTTTCTGTTCGTGTTTCAGATTCACAGTGTTCAAACAGTATTTTGCCTCCGAAATCAGTTTGTTCAGCTATTAATTAACAGAACAGCAGTGGGTTCTGGTTTGCTGCCACAAAACCAATGTCAGGCAGGGTGTCAACCAAGACTCAAGTGAATCATGAATATTCCAACGCAAGACCAATGAACATCAGCTCAGGGGAGGTGTGCAAGCGTCTGACAAGGAAAATGACAACTCAGTATTTTGGCTATGGAACTATCCCAATGAACGCTCTCCTTAAAAAAAACCTTTTCTCTGTCTCTTTTCACTAACAGTTTCCCAATGGATTTTCTGTCATTTTCTGTAATTTATTTTCATTCTTCTTACTTCCAGAAATTATAAGAATTCTTTTCACTGCATGTTGAAATTATCTTCATTTTACTCTTCACACATTTGCACTATGTCTCAGTGGCAGCCATCTTGCCCCAAATCAAACTACAGATTCATAAAGCACAAAAATGGGCCTTTCAGCCCATCAATTCCATGCCAAACATTCAACACCCATTTTCATTAATCCTACACGAATCCCATTGTGTTCTTGCCAAATTCCCATCAATTCTGCCCAGAGTCTCCCATACACACACAAACACACTAGGGACAATTTACAGTGGCCAATTAATCTACCAACCTGCAGATCCTTGGAATGTGGGAGGAAACTGTAGCACACAGGGGAAACCCACATGGTCACAGTGAGAACATGCAAACTTGACACAGGTAGCACTGGAGGTCATGATTGAACCTGGATCGCTGGAGATGTAAGGCAGCTGATCAACTAAGTTTGTTGCTGTGCTGCTCAAAATACTGATCTAACTTTTAGTTACGAGGAGCCAATAATCCTGCCGGCCTTTTGTAGAAATTTCTTTCTTTAGTGTCAGCTTTGTTCATCTTTTGCTTTCAGTCTTTTAAAAGATTTTATTCTATAGCAATTCCTAAACTGACCAATTTCAATTGGCTCGTGAGGACCTTTGGTTTAGGACAGGTTTTTCAATATATAACTCCCTGACTGTGAAACATGAACAAGATAAATCCCAGATGGAAGGCAAGGGAGAAGATTGCTGGGGCTCTGACTTCTAAATTAATTTTAAATCTTTGTTGGACACAGGTAAAATGGAGATGACTGGAGGGCAGAAAATATGGCACTTTTATTTAATAAGTCCAATAGGTACAAGGTGGGAAATTACAAGAGTATAATGTCAGTGTTAGGGAAAGTAATGGAAAATTTTCTGATAGACAGGGTAACCTATTCTTGGAAAGGCAGAGATTAATCTAAGAGAGCTGACTTTATTAGGGATAGATCCTGCCCGACCAATTTGATTGAATTTTTCGAAGATGTAACAAAATGTTTTGAGGGTGGTGCAGTTGATGTAGTCTGCATGAAATTCATTAAAGCCTTTGACAAAGTCCCACATTGGAGACTGGTCCAAAAGGTTCGAGTCCATGAAAGGCAAGGCAAGTTGGCAAATTGGATCTAAAATTGGTTTGGTAATAGGAAGCAGAGGGCAATGATGGAGGGATTGTTTTTGTGATTGAAAGCCTGTGACTCGTGATGTACCAGGATTGGTTCTAGGATATAGAACATAGAACAATTACAGCACAATTCGGGCCCTTCGGCCCACAAAGCTGTGCCGAACATATCCCTACCCTAGATATAACTAGGCTTACCCATAGCCCTCTATTTAATGTTGAGGACCTTTAGTGTTAATGACATTAATGATTTGGCAGATAGAATTTAATCCTGATAAGTGTGAGGTAATGCATTTTGGGAGGACTAAAAGGCTAAGGGATACACGATGAACAGAGGGGCCCAAAGGTGTACTGAGGAACAGAAGGACTTTGGTGTACATGTCCAAGGATTCCCAAAGTTGACAGCATTGATAGTAGATGAGGTGGTGAAGAAGGCATGTGGAACAGTTGCCTTCATTAGTCAGGGCTTAGGATATATCACATGGAGGTTATAATACAACTTTATTAAGCATCAGTTAGGCCACAGTTGGAGCACTGGTTCTGGTTACCACACTGTTGGAAGGCTGTGATTCCACTGGAGAGGATGCAGAAGAGATTTGCCAGGATGTTTCCTGGGATTGAGTAAAGGCATGAGGAAAGCCTGGTTAGGCTGGGTTTGTTTTCCTTGGAGGGGAGGAGGCTGAGGGAAGACCTGAATCAGGTGTATAAAAATATGAGGGGTATAGTTAGTGAGAAACTTTTCCCCAAGCAGAGGTGTTGCAAAACAGAAAGCGTAGGTTTAAAGGAGGTGATGGAGATTTAGAGGGGATCTGAGGAAGAACTTTTTCACCCAGAGGGAGATTGAAATCTGGGATGCACTGCTTGATGGTATCAGAGGGCAGAGACTCTTCCAGCACTAACCTAAATGAGCACTTGAATCACCAAGCCTTGGAAGACCACAAACCAAGTACTGGTAAATCTGATTAGTTTAGATGGGTACTCAATGGTGTCATGAACACTGTGGGCTGAAAAGCTTGTTTTTGTGCTGTATAACTACGATTCTAGACCATGAGGCCGATCTCGCCTGCTCCATCATTGTTAGTTCATTGCCTTATCTTAATTTTGGCCCCAACTCACTTTCCTGCCTGAAAATAGGATGAAGGGCATGTTGTAATGGGGACATTGTGATTCTGCAATGGCATGTAGATAGATTGAATGAGTGGGCAAAAACCAGGCAAATGAAGTTTAATGTGGGCAAATATGGCGGTCATGCGCTGTGGTAAGAGAAATCAAAATGTGGATTATTATCTAAATGCAGAAATACAAATGAGTGAAGTTCAAAGAGACCTCATTGTTCTAGTACATGAATTGCAAAAATCTCGCAGGCAGGCCCAACGAGTAATGAGATAGGAATTCAAGGTCAGTGTTCCTGTTAGAATGAAGGGCAAAACTGGCAAGTTTAGGGAACGTTAGTTTATGAGGGATATTAAGGGTCTAGTCAGGCAAAAGGAGGAGCCATATTTCGGGTATAGGCAGCTGCGTTCAAGAGAATCCCTTCAGGAATATAAGGGATGTAGGAGTACACTTAATCAGGAGGGCAAAATGGGGCCATGTCATATCTCTGGCAGATGAGATAAAGGAGAATCTTAAAAAATTCTATAAGAATATTAAGAGCAAAAGGGTAACTAAGAAGAGAGTAGGTCTCCTTAAGGATCAGTGTGGTAATCTATGTGTGGAGCCACAGGAAATGGACGAGGTCTTAAATGAGTATTTTTCGTCTGTATTTGCTGTGGAGAAGGATATGGAAGCTAGTGAGTGGGAAGAGAACAGTGATATCCTGGAGCATATTAACATTACAAAGGAGGAGGTGTTGGTAGTCTTGAAACGCATAAATGTGGATAAATCCCCGGGGCCTGACCTGGTATATCCTAGGGTGTTAGAAGCAAGAGAAGAGATTGCTGGGGCCCTGGAAGAGTCACAGGTAAGGTACTGGAGGATGGCTAATGTTGTGCCTTAATTTCAGGACAGCAGGGATAAGCCAGGGAACTGCAGGTCATTGACCCTTGCATCAGTGATGGAAAAGTTATTGGAAGGTATTCTGAGAGACGGGATTTATTTGCATTTGGAAAGGAGAGGACTGATTAAGGTTAGATAGCATGGCTTTGTACATGGGAAATCACGAAACTGATTGAGTTCTTTGAAGAGGTGACCAAAAGGTTTGTCGAGGGCACGGCAGTAAACCTTATCTAAGAGGATTTTAGCAAGGCCTTTGATAAGGTCCCCTATGGTAGGCTGGTCCCGGAGGTTAGATCACATGAGATCCAGGGTGAGCTAGCCAATTGGATATAAAATTGACTTGTTTGCAGGAGTCAGAGGGTGGTTGTGGAGGAAAAACATGATGATGCTGGAGGAACTCAGCAGGCCAGGCAGCATCTGTGGTAGTGGAGGGTTTTTTAGATTGGAGACCAGTGACCAATGGTGTGCCACAGGGATCAGTTTTGGGTCCTTTATTCTTCATCATATATGTTAACAATTTGAGTGAGAATGAACGAATGGCATGATTTAGTAAGTCTGAAGCAAAATTGGTGGTATAGTTGACAGGGAAGAAGGTTGTCTAAGGTTACAACAGGATATAGAACAACTGGGAAAGTGAGCAAAGGAATGGCAGATGGAATTTAACTCAGACAAGTGTGAAATGATACACTTTCTGAAGTTAAACCAGGGCAGGGCATACACAGTAAATGGCAGGGTCGTGGAGAGTACCGTTGAACAGAGAGACATTGAGGTACAAGAACATAGTTCTCTGAGAGTGGTCACACAGTAGACAGAGTGGTGAAGAAGGCACATGGCATACTCACCTTAGTCGGCCGAGGCACTAAGTATAAAAAGTTTAATGTCATGTTATAGTCGCACAAAACGTTGGTTAGGCTGTGCTTGGAGTATTGTGTGCAGTTCTGGTTGCCACACTATAGGAAAGGTGTGAGGGTGTACAAAAAATCCACAGGGATGTTGCCAGGACTAGAGAGCTTGAGTTATGAGGAGAGATTGTGTAGGCTGGGTCTGTTTTCCCTGGAGCAGAAGAGGCTGAGAGGCGATATGATGGAGGTATATAAAATTACGAGAGGCATAGATAGGGTAGATAGTCAGTATCTTTTTCCCATTGCTAGGATTAGATTAGATCAATTTATTGTCATACATACCAGGGTACAATGAATTTCATGTTCGCATGAAGCTCACTGAGTAAACAGTATACATGGTAATAATAAATACAAGAATAAATACAATGAGGAGCACAAAACAGCAGAATGGTGCAAAGATTGTAGTGCAAACAAAATGCTAAAGTGACAATAGCGGAATAACCAAGAGAGGTAGAGTGTGAGTGTGAGAACGTGGCAGTACCATTGGGAAAGGGGGTGTGAAAGACGTGATTGGTTCAGGAGTCTGATAGCAGTGGGAAAGAAGCTGTTCTTCAGTCTGGATATCCAGGTTTTCAAGCTCCTGTATGTTCTCCCAGAAGGTAGAAGCAAGAAAAGGGAATGACCAGTGTGACAGACTTCCTTGAGGATACTACTAGTCTTCCTGAAGCAACGCACCAAGGACTGGATGAAAGTGATGAGCCTATGATAGACTGGGCTGTGTTTACCACTCTCTGCAGGGTCAGACAGTCCAGAGCAGAGCAGTTACCATACCAGGCTGAGCTGCAACCTATCAGAGTACTTTCTATAGCACATCTGTGGAAGTTTGAGGGAACCCTCATAGACACGCCCAATCTTCTCAGATACCTAAGAAAGTGAATACGCTGATTGGCTTTCTTGATCACTACATCAGGTTGTTGTTCTGACACAATGACACAAAGTTCTCAATCTCTTTCCTGTACTCTGTCTCATCACTGTTGTTAATGCAGTTGATAACAGTGGTATCATCGGTAAACTTAAAGATCGGGTTGGTGTTGTACCCACGACCACACAGTCATGGGTATAGAGGGAGCAGAGCAGGGGACTGAGCACACAACCCTGAGAAGCTCAGTGTTGAGGATGTTATGGCCAATTCTAACCGACTGAGATCTGCTGCTCAGGAAGTCCAGAAGCCAGTTGCAGATGAGGGCCCCCAGGCCAAGATCCAGGAATTTAGACATGAACTTATTTGGTATTATGGTGTTAAAGGATGAGTATCATCTGACATATGTGTTCTTATTTTCGAGGTGATCCAGAACTGAATGTACTGTAAGGGAGATGGCGTCCTCCATAGACCTGTTTTTCCTGTATGCACATTGCAAGGGGACTAGATTATCTGGGAGACTAGCACTGGTGTGGGCCATTACCAATCTTTCAAAGCACTTCATTATGGTCGACGTTAGAGCTACTGGTCGGTAGTCATTGGGACAGGACACTTTACTTTTCTTGGGGAGTGAAATGAAGGAGGTCTAGAGATGGTAGACTGTTGAAGTGAGAGGTTGAAGATGTCAGCAAAGACAGTGGCCAGTTGATTGGAGCTGGTGCATGTCAGTAAGCAAAGGGGTTGTGGGTGAATGGGTTAGGACATTGGTGGAAGATCATTGGATGAGTTTACACTTAGAAGGTCAAAGATGGGAACCAATAAGAATATCCTCAAATAGAACATAGCATTAAAATGGAAATGCATAGTTTCAATTCTGTATTAACTCTCTTATTATTCTGTTCTAATTTTATCCTTCTCATTTTCACAAAGTGCTCTTTTGGCCACAAAATGAACAATGTTAATGCCTCTGAGACATCTAATGCTATGGCATATGTTTCTTGCAAGATTAGAAATAAATAATGATACAAGGAATTTATGGTAACTTTTTGGGGAACTGTGATTTGACCTAACAATGGTTTCACACTAAAGATTATTTTGAAGTTGATGTTATTATGAGTAATACAGTGGGTTTTTTTTTGCCCTTTGCTCACAGAACATCCATTTGTATCAGCTCATAAATATCAGAACAAAGCTGAATTGCCAAGAATTAGATTTTTGAGAATTGTGCACTTCCTACATGGATTGTGGCTCCATGGTTTTAATTCTGCATCCTTCTTGTACACAATATGCTAATGCATGGAAGATTCCAGAGCTGCCCAGTCACGCCAGTTCTGTACATGTAGACGACAGGGGCCACTTCTGCAGAAGCAAGTTTTCAAGGCATCTTTGAACTCTGTTTCTGTGCAACTTTAAGGGATTTCCCAGACTAACAGTGGGAACCCAACTTGGGTAGATCACCTTTAACCCATTTAAAGGCTTTAACTCTCCCTGTGGTGATGTGGGTTTCCTCTGGCTGGTCTGGTTCCCCTCAGAATCAAAGGAGATATAATGGAAATATGGAGAGAATAAAATAGGATTAGTGTAAATGGATAGGTGAAGATCGGCATGGAGTCAGTGGTCTAAAGGTCCTGATGTGGTGCTCTATGACTCTGTCTGACATCTTACTCCCATTAAATGGGGCCCTGGCTTGATCACATGGAATAAAGTGCACAGGTCAGGTCTCCAATCCAAGGAAGAATATGGCTGTGATTGAGCGAGTTCAGTGAAGGTTCACCTGATTGATTTCTTGGGTGATGTTCTGTCATGTGGGAGAGGTTACGTGGACTGGGCCTAAGCTCTGAACTCAGAAGAACAAGAAGGGAGCTTGTTGAAATATGCAACATTCTTGTGGATGACGGGATAGATTCAGGGACGTTCCAATGCCTGGGCTCTCCAGAACCCGGCGGGGTGGGGGGGGGGGGGGGGTCACAGTCTCAAGAAAAAGGGTCAGTCATTCAGGATAAAGATGAGAAGAAATTTGGCAGGCATGGTAGTGTAGTGGTTAGCGCAACACCATTACAGCACCAGTGACCCAGGTTCAATTCCCGCCACGGTCTGTAAGGAGTTTGTACGTTCTCCCCATGCCTGCATGGGTTTCCTCCGGGTGCTCCGGTTTCCTCCCACATTCCAAAGACATACGGGTTAGGAAGTTGTGGGCATGCTGTGTTGGCACTGGAAGCGTGGCGACACTTGCAGGCTGCCCCCAGAGCACTTTACGCAAAAGATGCATTTCACTGTGTGTTTCAATGTACATGTGACTAATAAATAAATAAATAGATTTCTTCACCTGAAGAGCAGTGAATAGTGGAAATCTGAAATGAATTTACCCTCCACCCCCCCACACACACACTCCAGGAGGGCAGCTAAAGATCAGTCACTGAACATATCCAAGAAAGAAATACACAGGTTTTTAGATTTTCAAGAAATCAAAGGATATGGGGTTAGTGCAGGAAAGTTGAACTGAGGTAAAAAATCTACTGTGATCTAATTGAATGGCAGAGCAAACATGAGGGGATGAATGGCCTACGCTTCTTTCTATTTCTAATGTTACTAACTGGCATGATCCCCAAACCGCATCCCTCAGTGTGAACCCATGACTCCCTGGGACAGACCATGGCCCGGGTTGTACCTGATTTCCCTTCTCTACTAGAGAAGCACATGAAAGAGGGCTGATTGAGGAGTACTGAAGTCCTGGGCACTGACCCAAATCTAGTCAAGTTCTTTATTTTTGGTTTAAAAAAAAATTGCAAGGTGTGGAATTTTTTAAAAAATTCTTATTAATTTTTTCAGTGTTTTTGGGAAATTAGAAGTTAATTTTAGGAAGTCCAGCAAAATAGCATAAAAGGAAATATAACTGTTAGTGAAATGGAGACTGTAGGTACTGGAATCTGGAACAACAAACAATCTGCTGGATGAATGCGTGGTTTTAACCAGAAACGTCGACTATTCCTATCACTGCACAGATGCTGCTGGACTCATTGAGTTCCCCCAGCAGATAGTTTATAACTGTTCCTAATTGCTTCACAGTATTCGTTCCAACCTGAAATTTAGCCCGTTAGCTGTGTTTTATAATGGTTACTGTGATACTTAAAACAGTATCAATATATTCTGCAATTGTAACAAACATTCACACTTGCTACTTTGTGGTATTGCGAGATAACACTTTGTTTATGGAAAACCCATGGTGGTAAATTAATAAATGAAATTCTTCCACTTATTGTCTGGGTCAATTAAAAACTACCTAAACTTTCTTCCACATGGTGCAACAGGTCAGGCTGGTGTCAATGACTCAAAGTCAGTTTCTGGTTTGAAGCTAATTAAAGGTAAAATTAAAGGAGGCACTTCTTCATTCAAGGATGGTGGAAATCTGAAACGTATTTAACTCCCCACTGTCTCTCACCCTAAGGTTGTGAATTCTGGATGGAATAAAATTTTCAAGTCTGCGATCCACGGATCTTACTTAGACTAGTAGGTAAGTTGACAATGAGGGCAAATGGAATTACAGTATAGATCAGGTACCATCCCATTAAATAGCAGCACAGGCTTGAGCAGCCAAATAGCATTATATTCCTTGTAGTGATCAAGAAGTATTTTATCTGTGCTTCAATCCTACCACTTAAATAAAAGCATAATGTGCATAAAAGTATTGAAAACATAAATCTGTAGCAATTAAACACTGCCCACTGTTATTACACTTGCCCACGCACATTTAGCACTTTTTTTTAGTATATAATGTTATAGAAAGTCCAAACTAATAGTGTTGGAGTGAGTCAACCATGACATCAAGGAACTCAGTGAACAAGGTTAGTAATTGTGCATCATCTAAACAAATGAGATTTATGGATTGGGAAATCAAAATGCTAGGATAAAGGGGATGTGTGAGCAAGAGTGTGTGTATTCAAGTGTCAAATCCAGAGAAGGAATAAAGAGAAGGCAGGGTTGGGGAGGAGTGGTCATGACAGAGTAGATAGATAAACCAGGAGAGAAAGAGAAAGCAAAAGTGAAAAATGACAAAGCAGTGCAGTTGATTGTACCCTATCCATCACCCTAAATATTCATTCCCTACACCATTGATACATGGCCTTTACAGAGGTTTATAAAATGATGAGGTGTGTAGATTAAGGTGAATGGTCACAGTCTTTTTCCCAGGGTAGGGGAGTCTAAAACTAGAGGGCATAGATGAGAGGGGAAAGATTTAAAAGGGACCTGAAGGGCAATTTTTTCACACAGAGAGTGGTGGGTATATGGAACAAACTGCCAGAGCAAGTGTTAGAGGCAGGTACAATTACAACATTTAAAAGACATTTGTACAGGTACATGGATAGAAAAGGCCTAGAGAGATATAGGCCAAATGTAGGGAAATGGGGCCAGCTCAGACAGACATCATGGTCAGCATGGGTTAGTTGAGTCGAAAGGCCTGTTTCCATGCTGTTTGACTCTATAGTATACTGTCTACAAATTGCATTGCAGTCACTTGCACAGGCTCTTCTACCACCAAGAAGGATGTGAACTGAAAACAAATGGGAAACCTTCAGGTATCCCATTGTCATACACAATGCTGAGTTTGAAATATATTGCTGGCCCTTCATTGTTACTGGGTCAGAACCCTGGAACTCCCTACCCAACAGTACAGTAGAAGTACCTTCACCCATAGGACTGCGGTGGTTCAAAAGGCAGCTTGTCAAGGGCAATTAAAGATGGGCAATGAATGCCAGCAATGTCCAGATCCCAAAGTATGAAGAAGTAATAAAGTTCTGGAGTCAACCCAGATCAAGTCTCACATCCCTGGAAACATTTTGGTAAACCTCTTCTGGACCTTCTGAGCCTTCACATCTTTCATGAGGTGCAGTGCCCAGCAATGGATGCAATACTCCAGCCAAATCGGTGTTTTACAAAGCTTGAAAATAAAAAAAAAATCAGATGCTGGAAATCGGAAATAAACTCAGCAGGTCAGTTAGCATATGTGGAAAGAGAAACAGTTAACATTTCCTCTCCGAGAACCTTTGTCAATTTTTATTTTATGAAGGTTCCTTGCTCCTGCTGTCTATGCCTATATTTATAAAACCAAGTACAGGTGGTTCTGCTATAATGCATGTTTCCGTATCGCAAATAGGTGCAATTGATGAATTAGGAAACATTATCTGCATTATGCAGGCCACATTGGTTATAGCACAATCACAATAGGAAAACCTGCTTAAATCTGTGCTTTGGAAGCAGCTACAGCCTGGTCTGCTATTACACGACTTTCTATAATGCAAGGTTTCTTAGGAATGTAACTATCACATTATTAGCAGAACTACCTGTATTCTGAATGCTTTTTATAACTACTTTCAACAAACCACCTGTCTTCTCAGATCTCTCTGCTCAGGCACTCCTTTTTCAATCATGCCTTCCAGCATATATTGTCTCTTCTTGTTCTTACTGTCAAGATGCAACACTTCACTTTATAGCATTAAATTTCGTCTGGCACCTGTCCTCCCATTCCACCAGCCTGTCTCAATCTCCTCAGACCTCTGTCCTTTCTACCATCTACTCATCTCTCCAAGCTATGAAACATGTTTTCACTTTCCTGTATAACCAATTTTCTATCTATGCTATGCTACCTTGTTTTATTCTTTAGATTTCAGCTTGGATGACGTCTGTTATGTGGCACCTTATCAACCACATTTCCTTCACTGATCCCTGGTATTACTTCATCAAAAAACCCTATCAACTCCAGACACAATTCACCTTTAACAAATCCACGTAGGGTTTCTCTAATCTAAATGATTGCTAATTCTGTCCTTGATTATGTTTGTAGAACTTTTCCCACCACTGAATTTGAACAAATTGGTCTATAGTTACTGGGATTATCCCTAACTTTTTTAAACAAAGTTGTAATGGTTGCTATTTTCCAGTCCTCAGGCACCCCATCTAAATCTCCAGATGTTTGGATAATTATGGTCAGGGCCTCTGCAATATCCTTCGTTTCTTCAACAATGTGAAAATCAAAAAAAAAACACTGCAGATGCTGGAAATCGAAATAAAACTAGAAAAAGCCAGAAACACTCAGCAGGTAAGTCAGCATCCATGGAAAGAAAAACAGAGTTAATATTTCAGGTCGAAGTCCCTTCATCTTTGACCTGAAATGTTAACTCTGTTTCTCTTTCCACAATGGCCCCTTCACCACCTATTCAATGGAAGCTCTGAGCTTCCCAGAGTTTTACTGTCTGGTCTGTAACCATGGTAAGATGAAGGAATTCTGAAGTGTCTTCTCTGGATCCTCACAGCAGAAGTGAACAAGAGGATTGAAGAGTGTTTGTAGGTATGGTGGATGTGAGATTTAAGTAGGTGAATTTAATTTCATTCTGAAAGGAGGTGCATTTGCCTAAATACTGCAAGAAGGAATTTCCATGTTAGTTACACAAATGTGCCCTGAAATTATATTCGGGGTTTTTTGTTTAATAGGCACTGGGTGCATATACTTCTGAACAACCAATATAACAGGGACTGGGAACATGAAGAAGCAGCTGCAAGATGGAGGAAGGAAATAGAAACCCAGGCTAAATTCAGAATATGTTTACTGAAATAAACATTAAATTTCAGTTGAAAGTTGGTCTATTTTTAAATTCAAGTTGCAGAGGTAAGGAGAAGGAGAAGAAAGGACATTGTTTATTCAGGATGATTGTTTCAAAATCATCCCTCCAACATCAGGGTGACTGAAAATTTTTAAAGAGAAACCCAGTCACTTCTCTTTTAAACTGGTAATGAAATTACCAGATTAGGAAATACGGGAGAGCAATAGTTAATTCAGGAAAAAATGTCCTCCCTTTATAAGATTATGTTGAATCCATTACGAAGGGAGTGATTAAGGTGGAGAGGGTGCAGAAAAGATTCACGAGGATGTTGCCTGGATTGAAGGGCTTGAGTTATCAGGAGGGAATGGATTGGCTGAATCTTTTTTCTCTGGAGTGAAAGAGGCTGAGAGGTGACATGATAGAGGTATATAAAACTATAAGCGGCCTAGACAAGGTAGATAGCAGGGTCTGTTTCCCCATGGGTAGAGGTGTCTGAAACTAGATGGCACTGGTTTAAGTTGAGAGGGAGGAGGTTTAAAAGGGATCCGAGGGGTAAATTTTTCACACAAAGAGTAGTTGGTATCTGGAATAAGCTGCCAGAGTAGGTGGTAGAGGCAGGAACAATAACATTTAAGAGGCATCTGGACAGGTACTTGAATGAGTAAGGAATAGAGGTATATGGAATGAATGTAGGCAAGTAGGATTAGTATAGATAGGTATGATGGTCTGCATAGACATAGTGGGCTAGAGGGCTTGTTTCTATTGATGTACCTCTCTATGATTGCTCTTTGAATAACCGCCACAATATGAATTCCAATTTCTAAATTTCAATAAGCTATCAGCAAAGGAGAGGTTTTTCATTGAGAACCATTGCAGACTTGTATAAGGTTCTTAGAAACAACACCTTTCTTTGAATGACCGTAATCAAAAACTCAATGTATACAATAAAATTTAATTTTAAAAGACTCTTCTATTTATGTAAATTGCATTATTTGGGAACCACAGTTAAAACATTGATCAGCGTACACAGTAGCTTACTCACAGCACAGATTTCTAAGTGGCAACGATTTGTTTGTTAGTTGCTTGCAACACAAGTGCTGCACCCAAAGGTTTAATCCATGAATCCTTTTACCAATTAGGGACTCGATTGCCCTATAACATTTCTGTTTTAAATTGCTCCTTTGCTGTTAGAATTATTGTGATAGAAGATCAAAAATGTTTTTGTTTCCTGACAGGTGTATAGTCCAAATTCAAAGACAGTAAAGTGCCTTTATCTTACATCAGCTGATTTCAAAACTACCTTCTCTCTAAGGTGTGGCACTAAACTAAAACCCATTGATGATCTTAGCTGACTAGGCTCAGAAGATAAGCTTAAAAGAAAGTAGATGACATGATGAAAATGATACATTAATTATAATGTAATTTAATTCTATGGCTTATTTTCAACTCCAGTATCAGAGAACTAAGAGAGTTATTCAATTTCTAAAGAGCTCACAATTTTTTGTATTATGTATTATTGGTAGTAGGTAATAAAAGATAATATAAAAGCCACAATCACTTTGAGCTATTATCATAAAAATAGAAGGCTAAATACCGGATTATGTATTGAAATAAAATGTAATTATTTTTGCTAGCTTATTGCTGCCACCTAGTTAAAATATTATGATTCTTCATATTCATAATATTTTGACCAGATGGCAGTAATGAACTTGCAAAAATAGTTAGAATTTAATTCAATACACAACACAGTATTTAGCCTTCTATTTTTAAGATTTTGAGAACATTCAGCAGATAAGAGTTTAAGATCCCTAAAACAATTTTGGGCTTTCCCCCACACCACATGTATTTGCACTGGTACAATTGACCTAGAATTTGGTTACTGCGCCATCCAAAATTAGAATAACATCATACCCTCTTATTCCGAGATTGAAGCTGTTGAAGTAATTTTCCAAGTAAGCCATATTTCTTGTAACTTTTACACAGTTCCACTGAATTCACTTGTGGGAAGAGACCATTGCTGACAAACCCACAGTTACTGTTCATTCTGAATAATGGTTATGGCTTCTCCGACAACTACAGTGAAGTTTGATTGTGGTTGCCCTGTGTTTTTAGACTTAGAAATAATGTACGACACTAAATAACTCTAAGGAATGAAACAAACTTTTGGAAGGAGTCAGCAGGTCAAACAGCAGGTGCATCAGGTCAGACCTGGACCGTCGACTGTCCCTTTGCCACCACAGATGCTGCTTGACCCACTGAATTTCTCCAGCAGTTTGTTTTATGCATCTGCAGTCTCTGGTGTCTCCTGACTTAGCGACTCTCAGCCTGCCCAACCAGTGTGGCGGTGAGTGAAACAGAGCAGTCTCATCCTTGAAGAGAAACAAAGGACTGCAGATGCTGGAATTGAGACGTAAAACACGATAATGCTGGAGGAACTCAGCAGTCCAGGCAGCATCCATGGAGAAAAGCAGGCGGTCAACGTTTTGGGTCAGGACCCTTCTTCTGATCCTTACCCGAAATGTTGACCGCCTGCTATTCTCCATGGATGGTGCCTGACCTGCTGAGTTCCTCCAGCATCATTGTGTTTCTCAGCCTTATCCTTGAAGTCTGGTCTTGGCTTGTTCTGGAGTGTTTCCCACTTTTGTTCATCTTTCCCTGCAAGTTTTGACATGCTTGGAATTTCGTGACTATATTAAGATGCTCCTGCTCTTGGCCCCACGAACACACTTCTCACAGCGTGACTGCCCACATGTGAAATCTACTTGAATCTGTTGTTGAATGAGGGTGTCTAGGAGTCTGTGATGAGCCAGTACCCTTAGGTAAGCTGCAAAGGAGATTACCATGGTTACATCTCCACTCTGTACTGGAACTTTGCGTCAGGTGATGTGTCGGGCCACACCATTCCATTCACCATCCTCTTACGAGCTCTTCTTTAAAAAGGGTGTGACACGGGAAATTATTTTTTACTAATTTTTGAGCAATTCTTAATGAAAGTTAACAAAAAAAGATATGAGAATACAGTAGCACAATGATGCAGCTAGTAGCGCTGCAACCTTCACTCTAGTGACCTGGGTTCAATCCGACCTCTGGAGCGATATGTATGGAGTTAGCGTGTTTTCCGACGTGACTGCACGGGTTTCCTCCAGGTGCTCTGATTTTCTCCCACACTCCAAAGACATGTGGGTTGGTGGGTTAGTAGCCTGCTATAAATTGCCCCTCGTAGATGATAAGATGAGATAAGTTTTCTTTATTAGTCACATGTAGATCGAAACACAGAGTGAAATGCACCTTTTGCCTAGAGTGTTCTGGAGGCAGCCCACAAGTGTTGCCACGCTTCCAGCGCCAACATAGCATGCCCACAACTTCCTAACCCCTATGTCTTTGGAATGTGGGAGGAAACCGGAGCACCCGGAGGAAACCCACACAGACACGGGGAGAACGTACAAACTCCTTACAGACAGTGGAGGGAATTGAACCAAGGTCGCTGGCGCTGTAAAGCGTTACGCTAACCGTTACACTACTGTGCCTGCAGAACCTGGTGGAGAAGATGGGAATGTGAGGCAAATAAAATGGGATTAGCGTAAATGAGTGCTTGGAGGTTTGCACAGACTTGGTAAGCCAAAAGGCCTGTTTCTGTGCTGTTTGCAATGGATTTTTAAAAGTCTATAGTGTTATGTGTTGGCTCTGCTGGATAATCACTGCACACGTAGTCGCTGTGCCTTGCTAGATTTGGTGTACTGCTGCTATTTTCTAGTATCTATGGTGAAACTTTTTTGCAAATAATTGAGTGAACTATATTTTCAGCAAGTGATGAGGCATTGGTTTGAGATGCTGATTGAGCATGCTGGGCCCAGAGTGGTCAAGTTGTGTATCTGAAAGAAAGGTTGTTATCCTACATGACAGGACACAGTGTGCTAGTTTATCTGTAAATTCGACTAAAGCTGTAGAGGTGAGGTTGGAAGTACCAGATCAGTCACAACTTCTCAAAAGGAGATACCATGACTTAATTCACCCTGATTTACACAGTGGGGCCTAGACTTGACTCCTCCTCTGTTTGCACGGTCCAGCCGATGTTGTGCCTGGCACTTTGGGGGCCATCCGATACTTGGGTGCTCAGATCCCATATGATGTTAGGCCTGGGCATGTCTCATAAAAATTTAAGAAAATAGGAGTAGGACCAAGCCATTCGTCCCCTTAAGCATGCCCTGTCTTTAAAATATAAAAATTGAGATTGATGTATGATTAGTGTAAATGGGTGATTGGTAGTCAGTGCAGATATGATGGGCCAAATGGCCCATTTCCATGCTGTACCTCTTAGTGATTCCAATATGAACATGGCTGATCTGCCCCTGGCCTCATTTCCTTTACTGTGCCAGCTCCCCATAGCTCCCAATTCCATGATATTTCATGAATTTATCTACCACCTCCTTAAATACATCCAACCCTCTGGGATACTAAATTCCAATGTTTCACTACCCTCTGCGAGAACAAGTTCCCATGCACATCAGTTTTAAATGACCGCCCCTTAATCTTGTAACTGGGTCTCCTCATTCACGATTCTTCCGCCACTGGAAACATCTCAACACCTACCCTGTCAAGCCCCCTTAAGGATCTTATATGTTTTAGTGAGGTCACCCTCATTCTTATAAATTCCAAAGAATTTAGATCTAATTTCTTTAACTACCAGCAATCAGGTAACCCTGGTATCCTAGGTATTACCCAATTAATCTCCTTTGGACTGCTTCCTAAACTGGTGTATCCTTTCTTAAACAAAGGGACCAAAACCGTCTACTCCAGGTGTGGCCTCACCAATACCCTGTACAATTGTGATGATACTTCCCTATTTCTAAACTCTAGCCCTCTTGCAGTAAAGATCAATATGCCAATTGTCTTCCTCACCAGTGTTCCCAGGTAAGTTCTGTAACATATTGGTCTCAGAAACAATCCCTGACACACACCACAAATCCCTCTCTGACAGTACTCTTGCCAGTGTGATTAGTCCAATCAATATGCAGATTAAAACCACCCCTGATAATTGCTGTTCCCTTCTTTCATGTTTTGTGTTGTCATCTCCCACTGACATGAACAGCAAATAAAGAATTCTTTTGAACTGCTCTTCCAGGCACAATGGGCTGTAAAATTCTTTGAATTACTGTCCCTGCCCTGGCAAATCTCCCAGATTTAATTCCTCTGTATAAAAGGCACAAGTATGTGAACTTGAGGGATTCCCAGTTAAAAGTGACAGTGTAAAGGACAGCAGTTTGTGTAGATGGACAGGGAGAAAATGTGCATTAATGGAGTGGAAAATAGTTGTGTTCTCAAATTAAAGTATGCACAGCTAGATTTTTGAAGGAAATTTTGTCATTAGAATGTAATGTTCATATTAATGGAACAGGTAACTGACAAGAACATAGGACAGTACAGCACAGTATGGGCCCTTCAGCCCATGATGTCGTGCTAATTTATATAAACCTTATCCACATTCAATCTATCCCCCTCTCTACTTCACCTCCCATAACCCTCTACTTTTATTTCATCAATGTGCCTATCTAATAGTCTCTTAAATGACCCTATCATATTGTCCCCTACCACCACCCCCAGCAGTGCATTCCAGGCACCCACCACTCTCTGTGTAAAAAAAACCTACCTCTGACATCTCCCCTAAACTTTCCTCCATGCACCTTAAACGGGTGACCTCTAGTTTTGGCCATTATCTCCCTGGGAAAAAGGTGCTGGCTGTTCACTCTATCTATGCCTCTCATCATCTTATATATCTCTATCAAGTCACCTTTCATCCTCTGTGGCTCCAAAGAAAAAAGCCCTAATTTGCTCAACCTCTCCTCATAAGACATGTTCTCCAATCCAGGAAGCATCCTTGTAAATCTCCTCTGCACCCTTTCCAAAGCTTCCTCATTCTTCCTATAATGTGGCGACCAGAACTGAACACAATATTCCAATTGTGGTCTAACCAGCGTCTTATAGAGCTGCAACATTACCTCTTGGCTCTTGAACTCAATCCCCCGGATAATGAAGGCCAGCAGACCATACGCCTTTTCAATCACCCTATCAACTTGCGTGGCAACTTTGAGGGATCTATGGACTTGGACCCCAAGGTCTCTCTGTTCCTCCACACTGCTAAGAATCCTGCCATTAAGCATATACCCTGCCTTCAAGTTTGATCTTCCAAAGTGTATCACTTCACACTTCTTTGGATTGAACTCCATCTGCCACTTCTCCGCCCAGCTCTACATCCTGTCTATATCCTGTTGCAACCCACAACAACCTTCTGCACTATCTACTGTACCACCAACCTTCGTGTCATCTGCAAAGTTAACAACACACCCTTCCACTTCTTTATCTAAATCATTTATAAAAAGAGCAGGGGTCCCAGAACAGATCCCTGTGGAACACCACTAGTCACTGACCTCCAGGTTGAATACTCCCCTTCTACAACCACCTTCTGCTTTCCGTGGGCAAGCCAATTCGGAATCCACATAGCCAATTTTCTATGGATCCCATACCACATGACTTTCTGGATGAGCCTACCATGGGGAACCTTGTCAAACGCCTTGCTAAAATCTATATATACCACATCCGCCACACTACCTACATCAATTTGTCTTGTCACTTCCTTGAAAAACTCTATCAGGCTCGTGAGGCACAACCTGCCCCTCACAAAGCCATGTTGACTATCACTGATAAGACTATGCTTCCCCAAATGCTCATAAATCCTGTCCCTAAGAATCCTCTCCAATAGTTTGCCCACCACTAACATAAGACTCATTGGTCTATAGTTCCCAGGACTATTCCTTGTACCTTTCTTGAACAATAGAACAACATTTGCCATCCTCCAATCCTCCGGTACCACTCCTGTGGCCAAAGAGAACTCAAAGTTCATCATTATTGCTTCAGCAATCTCTTCCCACAGTAACCTGGGGTATATCCTATCCAACCCCTGGGACTTATCTATCCTAATACTTTTTAGTAGCTTCAAAACTGTTTCTTTCTTCACCTATACATGCTCCAACACATTTGCCTGTTCTATGTTGACCTCGCATTCATCTCCCTGGTGAACACTGAAGCAAAGTATTCATTCAGGACCTCCCCTACCTCCTTCGCCTCCAGGCATATTTTTCCCCCCTTATCCCTGAGTGGTCCTACCCTCACCCTAGTCATCCTCTTGTTCCTCACATACATGTAGAACGCTCTAGGGTTTTCCTAAACCCTACTTACCAAGGCCTTCTCATGTCCCCTTCTAGCTCTCCTAAGTTCCTTCTTAAACTCCTTCCTGGCTACCTTATAATTCTCAAGAGTCCTGTCTGATGTTTGGTTCCTAAGCTTAAATATGCTTCCTTCTTCCTCCTGACTAAACCTTCCACCTCCCTTGTTAACCATGGTTCCTTTACCTTACCATCCTTTCCTTATCTCAGTGGGACAAACCTATCTAGAACACCGTTTAAGTAGTCCCTAAACAACCAAATATTTGAACAATCAATATTGGACAAATCCAATATTTTATTATATTTTTCCTCTTTCACCTATTTAATGGAATTTCTTACAATGTCCGTGGTAACTGGAGACATTTTGGTCCACTTAGACTGTGCTCTTATCCAATTGAACTTGTTCTGGTTCTGCTCACAAGAGCTGCCCTTAAGCCCATCCAGAACCCGTTCCTTAATGTTGGCATACTTTGTCAGCAACCCTACCTAGACCAAACTGTCGTCATACAGGGCACTATTATTTTGGTTACATCACTTATTTATAATTTCAGAATTTAGGAAAATTTTGGCATGGTTTGCTCCGTAAAGAGAATCCACAATGTAACTTACAACTGGGCTGGAGAAAGACTCACATGGCCAGCCCATCGTCTTTGCGTATAATGCACACTACTGCACATCAGAGGACCAAATGTAGACTGTCTGTCTTGAACTCTTCTGTTTAATCCACCATCATTTCCTGAGATTCTGTTTGTTTACTATTTTAATTCTCTTTCTCAACTCCTATCTGACTTTGACCTTCTACACTTTTTCAATGAAGCCAAATGAAAATTCCATGACCTGCATTGCATCTCATACATTACAGTTTTCAGGGCCCAACACTGATTTCAATAGCTTTATCGCCTAGGCACTCCTTTCGTGTGCTTCGGTGAAGATACTAACTGTGTTGACTTCATTTGTTATCAGTACACAAAGAAGAACACCATTAGCACCAACAAAGGTGGCAGAGGGGGAGGAAAGGAAGCAAGGAAACAAAGAGATAGGATGTGATAGGTGGAAAGCCAGACACATGGACTAACACAGGGAACATGTTGGTGAATTAAACAGAGGTGTTTCACAAATTTATGTTATTGTTAATTTAAGTTTATGTTAACTTATATTTCTCATGTACTGTGCTGCTGCTGCAAAAAGCTCATTTTCATGGCATTTATACCCTGGGTATGTATACCGATGACAATAAACTTGAACTTGCAACTTGAAAGCTAGCACTCTGTCTGCATTTTGACAGCAGGTATTTGTGATGTTTTCGCTGATGTCATTTGCACTCCCTTGAGACTTATATTTTTGTTTCTATACTTGTTTTTTTATCACCCATGTTTTGACTTGAATCATCATTTCATTTGTTATTGAATGTCCCTGGCTCTCCACCCATCCCTTTAGTACTTTCCTTCCTTCCCTTCTGCCCCTTGTTGTCCCTCTTGCTATTTATATTATTTTGGCTCTGACATCCTCCAGTGCGGACAAGGTCAACCAAAATGTTTGCTTTCTTTTGTAGTCGAACCTGCAGCAACAGTGACTGAAGGTTGAACAAGCCTTCATCTGCCAGCAGGGTTAGAGGAACCAATGTCTTTGAAATTAAGTTTTAAATCAGGCTGTGAGCTGAAGGACAGTGATTGTCCATTTCCTTTTCTGAGCACCTGTGACCTGGCTGACCAGCAGACTGACATTTCCACAGAAAAGTAGCTCCCTTTGTTACACCAAGGAAAATGCTACAGAATTTAAAGTGTATAGACAAAACACTGATGCATGTTTGGCAAAATAAAGCAACTTCCTGAGTTAATATGCACCTCATTTCATCAGTGTTCATCAGTTCCATCTACTGGAAGATTGGAGTAATGCATGAGGGCACATACAAGCATAGAAATGTAATTCATGCAACTAATGTTACACCATCATATGTCAAAATACTGGAAGTCAAAAGCAAACTCCTGATTGTGGGGAACTTAGGATTTGGTTATAGGAGACAGAATGCTGATCCTAATCCTAATCATTAGAAGCAAACCCAAATTTAGAAAATCTAAATCCTGTTTCTTAAATGTTGAACACTTTTTTAAAAAATGGTAATGTTTTAGATTATTTAAAATTTGATATGTGCAGTGATAATCTTTCCAGTTCAATGAGACTATGTAAATCTAGTTCTATGTAATTGTGGTAATCTTAGCCCTATCTGTTTCACCTGGGATGACATGCACTTCATGGTGAGAGCAGCTCACCAAAAATACAGACTTCTGTAGGAGAATAGTTAAAAATATTTATAGGTAGTGGGGAGGAAAAGCATCTTAAAAATCTTACTCCTGTTGTGTTATGTTCTAACTTTGTGAAACTGCATCCAATATTATTAGATCCTATCCTATATCTTGTCTTACACCTAAAGCTATTGACATGACACTCTTGATACATGTACTGGAATCAAATCCAAAACATTCATATTATTCAGCTGGTGAAGGCCAAAACTAAGCCATAAATACCAGGAGAGATACTACAATTTCATCCCTAGACTGCTGTGATAATTGGTCATTAGACTTCAAGGTCCCCATCATTAGGGAAGAAAAAGCTCCAAAACTCCTTTCGATCTAAAGTATGCCTGTAACATTGGAAGTTTAGTTGCGATTCCTCAACTCAGCAAGAATGATCAAAGAATGAGGAATTACCATTTGGCATGAAGGATCATACTCGGTTTACCAACAATAATTCCAACAATAAGAGACATTGTGGGTGGGGCTTCTTGTGGGCAGGGACACAACAAGGCACATTGTGTAACAGAAGTTTGTATGAGCACAGTGGGTTTTAAATGGATATCATGTACATGTATCTGTAAACTCTTGGAGGGAGGTTGGGGCAAGAGCATTAATTGGAAAAATCTTATAGCCTGGTGTGAAAGTGCAGTTAATGCCAGTGCCATAGAGACCTGCCTGGGTCTACAGTGGTTTTTGATGCCCAGGCCTTGCATCATGTGGACCCTGAGGACTCAAGCCCAACATCAGACAGTCCCAAAAGATTGGGCAATTAGCAGAGGTGAGGACACCACAGCCACCATGTAGCACAGAGGTTGTGACTGGCCACTCTTTTTAAAAAGAGTTGTAGCAGTCTTGGGAAATTCTGGCTGTGCTCCACAGCCTCTGTTCATTTTCTGGGAAAATTGGAATACTTAATAATGTCATACAGTAAGTCCTGTTTAATACCTGGCAGGTACTCATGGATGTACACCTCAGTAAGAAGTGAAAAATTTGTTATTAAAAAAGGCAGATTTCCAATCACAAGAAAACTGCGGTAGTTACCCAAGTCTGCCATTAATCATATAACATCATTAACATTTGCAGAATTCAGTGTGGTCCATGCAGAAGAGTTGGTCCAATAAATAAGATTCAATGTAATAAGTTAATGAAAACAAATAATATTTAATTTTCAATGAGACTACTTCAGGTTTCTTCATTATAACTTTTTTCTAAAACACAGTTTTCAGCATTTTTTTCCTTTTGTTCTTTCAGTATAAAATGTAACATTTTTATAAATTCAGTGAAAAACAAACACAAGTGTGACAAACAAAAGAAAAAAAAATACAAGGCAGAAATTAAAAACAATGTTGTATCCATCTGATTCAGGAACAGCAGTAAGCCAGAACTGCTGAAGATACAGTCCTTGCATGGTGACGTATGGATCCTAGATGTATGACTCACTAGATCTGGACTATTTTCAGTAGAATAGAGAATACAGTTATAATTTCTTCATGAGAGAAGAACTGGGTGTGGAGAACTCATTAAAATTATGTGATCAGAAAATCAGCAACTTGCAACTGCAAGTGCATTATGAAAATTCTACCAATTATACTGTAGTGAGTCCTATGAGAGGAACCTCTTGATCCATGCACCAGTGACTGTAGTATCCGTCAACTCAAGTCAGTTGATTGCTTCAAACCTTTAAAATGTTGTTTCCTTTTCTAAGTGGGATTGGATTCTCACAAGGGCAAGTTCAAGAATCTCAAGGTCTTGGAAAAGTTTTGGAGTAAGAACGGCCTTGAGATTACCATCAATAAAATACTGGGCTTTTACATGGTTTCTAAAAACAGGACTACCATTTTTAATACTGGTAAGAAGTGGATTTTAAATGGTAGCGAGTTAGATTTTATTAGTCCCATGTTTTGAGAAGTATTTAGGCACCAGATCGGCTGTTCCACAGATTCATGGATTAATAAACTTGAGGAATGGGGTGGAAACCTATCCCAGGGTGAGTCTAAAGCCAGCCCAAAAAGTGGAGAATTTTAAGACCCATTTTATTCCTCCTTTTTATTATTCACTTGTTTTAAATGAGGCATCTTGGATGAGATTATTGGGAACAATGTTAAGGATTATTTACGTCTTCCTACCTGTGTAAACAATGACAGTTTTACTCCAGGATGAGGAATGGTGGGAAGAGAGGAAATTATTTGCCATTGATGGAGTTTTATCTAGTTTGATCTTGCCTTTTTTTCCTTGCACACACTATTTTCAAAAGATCTCCCAGCATTGAGAATATGAACAGGAATACTATAATATTTATTCCTCCTTATCTGAGGGACATGAAACTCTTCAGTCATTAAATTGTCCAACCCCGCCAGTATCTACAATCAAGTATCACACTGTGCAGAAGGGAACTAACCAAGGAATTCACAAAATAACATAGTATAGGAGGCCACTCAGCCAACAACCACTCTACCAATTTTTCAGCCGAGCTATCCTGTTAATCCCGATAACCCGCTTCCCCTCCCCACAGAGGTTCTGCAAAATATTTCTGCCACTGAAAGATTTACTCAATTCCATGTCGAATGCTATCGATCATTTTACTTCTTTCACCCCTACAGGCAGTGCATTCCAGATCATAACAAAGGCAGAATAATTAATTAATTGAAATGCACATTTAGAAATATCTTAATTACTTTGACACTGAACACCTGCCATTATTGTATTGCAATGGCATACCCTGTAATCCCATTTATACTACCAGCGTTGTCAACAGGATTGCAGGTAGCACTGTGGTAGCTTTTGGAAAATTTTATAAAAATATAAATTTTACTTAAAACAAAACATTTTTTTCTCCACATCTCTATTTGAATTGTGAAAAAGATCTGTTGTTGAATTGGAGATTCTCTCTAAAAGTGATTTAAATCTAGACTGCCAATTTCAGTCTGCAGAACTGTGTGGGAGAAATAAGTTTTTATAACAAATTAGCATTAAAAAATTAAAAGCATCTGAAATTAAATAAGCTAAGTAGCAACATACATATGTTCAAACCCACCCAGTGGTACATGGCAGTTTGAGAAAATACCCAAAAATCAAAGATGGAACTTGAATAGAAAAGTTTTAGTTTAAAAGTACAAAATCTATGTTTGTAAATCAAGTTCTGTGAGTGTCCTTTCATCGAAATCTTCATTCCTGCAACTTCCTGCATTTGAAAATCGCCCCGAATCTGCACTCGTTTGACCACTTTGATCATTCTTTTCGTTCTCAATATTTGAAATAAAGGAACTCGAACAGGAGCTCAAGCTCTTGGTTTCAGTAATGACTATGAGCGGATCACAGCATTCCTCAGAATCTTCCACTGACGCCAGCACATGGAATGGAGCTTTCTGAGATGGTTCACTGAAACACTGCAAAAATAAAACAATGACAGAATATAATCTTTCACACAGAGACAAGATTGCGACTTTCTCGACCCCGGACCATCCCAAAATGCTTCAGAATCAACAACGTATATTTTGAAGTCTTATGTTTTAGTCTTAAGTTCAATTATGAAATCAGTCTTAAATAAAGCCAATTATAATAAAAAAACACAAATGAAAAGGTAAAGTGATAGGTAAGGAATAAGCATTTCATAATTCTCAAAATGCATTCCATTGAAAGATAAAAAGCTCCACCAGAAAACTCTCTCTCTCATCTATGGTTAACTAAACTGGTTGGGGTACTATAAGATTATAAAAGTATTATAATATTGCCTATTAGAGAAGTAAATAGAGTTTTAGGAATCAAAGGATTATTGATTTTAAAAGAAGTGAAAGTAGAATACATGGTAAATGAGCAAGAAGATTTAGAGGGGAGCAGCAATTAGAGATGGGCAAGAGAACAAATTGTGAGGAAAAAAGGAATTATGTCTGATAGTTAAATTAATGGAACCCATTTTCATTGCAGAAAACAAAGAAATAGTGGAGAACCAATAGTCTAACAATAAGGCAAAAGCATTGCTGAAATTAACGGACTAATACTTGTTAAATGCCCAAAATGCATCACTTTGCACTTTGAGGTAAATTCCATCTGCCATTGTCTTGCCCACCTTCCCAGTTGGTCTATATCCTGATGTAACCCAAGGCAACCTTCTTCACTGCCCACTATACCACCAATTTTAGTGTCATCCACAAACTTGCTAATCATGCCACCTATATTCTCATTCAAATCATTAATATAGATGACAAACAACAGAGGACCCAACACCGATGCCTGTGGCACACCATGGATCACCAGCTTCCAATCTGAAAAACGTCGCTCTGCTACCACCCTCGACCTACCACTAAGCCAATTTTGTATCAAATTGGCTAACCCAACCTGGATCCCACATCTTCCAACCTTCCAGACCAGCCTACCTCAAGGCCTTGCTAAAGGCCATGTAGACAAGGTTTACTGCCCTGCCCTTGTCAATCCTCTTGGTCACCTCTTCAAAAAACATTAAATTTCCCAAGGACATAAAGCCAAGATGGCTATCCCTAATCAGTCCTTGCCTTTCCAAATGCAAATAAATTCTGTCTCTCAGAACCCCTTCTAGTAACTTTCTCACTACTGATGAATGGCTCACTGGCTTGTAGTTCCCTGGTTTATCATTGCTGCCCTTCTTAAATAAAGGCACAACATTAGCTATCCTCCAGTCTTCTGGTACCTCACCAATGGCTAACAAAGATATAAAAACCTTTGTCAGAGCTGCAGCAACCTCCTCCCTTGCTTCCCATAATATCCTAGGATACACTTGGTCAGGCTGCGAGTATTCATCCGTCTTAATGCAGTTGAGGAGTGACGAGGTACAGCAAGTCAAAGTCTTTCCTTTTTCTTTGAGCCAGTAGTAACTTAAGATGTAGAACTGGCAATCAATGGAGTGATATGTCCCGCCTGTGAGATGTGGGAGATCAGGGAGAAGTCATTTGCCCTTGGCAACTACATTTGCAGGAAGTGTGTCCAGCTGCAGCTCATCTCAGAACACATGGAATCAGTTGGAGTGGAAACTAGACTCACTTAGGAGCATACAGGAGGCAGAATGTGTTATAGACAGGAGTTTCAGGGAGGTGGTCATACCACAGGTTCAGCCAGATAGACAGGTGACTGCCAGGAGGGGATGGCAGGTAGTGCAGGAGTCCCCCATGGCTTTTCCCCTCTCTTAAGTAAATCATTTTCGATACTGTTGTGGGGGGATGATCTCTCAGGAGAAAGCAACAACAGCAGTCAGATCAGTGGCACCACAACTGGCTTTGTTGTACAGCAGGGAGGTCAAAGTGGAGGTACACACTAGTGACAGGAGCCTCTATAGTCAGGGTAACAGATAGGTGTTTCTGTGGCTGTGAGCAAGGTTCCAGAATAGTGTATTGCCTCCCTGATGCCAAGGTTATTTATAGGAAGCGAGGGAAGAGATTGCTACACCTTTGGCGATGATCTTTATGTTCTCACTGGCTACAGGAGTAGTGCCAGATGTTTGGAGGGTGGCAAATGTTGTTCCTTTGTTTAAGAAAGCGAGTAGGGATAACCCTGGGAATTACAGACCAGTGAGTCTTACTTCAGTGGTAAGCAAATTACTGTCTCTCTATTCTTAGAGACAGGATTTATGGGCATTTAGGGACAGTCAGCATGACTTTGAGAGGGGCAGGTCATGCCTCACAAGCCTGATTGAATTCTTTGAGAATGTGACAAAGCACATTGATGAAGGTAGAGCAGTGGATGTGGTGTACATGGACTTTAGTAAGGCGTTTGATAAGGTTCCTCATGGAAGGCTCATTCAGAAAGTCAGGAGACATGGCATCCAGGAAAACTTGGCTGTGTGAATTCAGAATTGGCTCGCTCATAGAAGACAGAGGGTGGTTGTAGATGGAGAGTATTCTGCCTGGAGGTCAGTGACCAGTTGTGTTCCGCAGGGATCTGTTCTGGGACCCCTGCTCTTTGTGATTTTTATAAATGACTTGGATGAGGACGTGGAAGGGTGGGTTAGTAAGTTTGCTGATGACACGAAGGTTGGTGGTGCTGTGGATAGTGTAGAAGGTTGCTGTAGATTACAACAGGGCATTGATAGGATGCAGAGCTGGGCTGAGAAGTGGTAGATGGAGTTCAACCCAGAAAAGTGTGAAGTGATACACTATGGAAGATTGAATTTGAAGGCAGAATACAGGGTTAATGGCAGGACTGTCAGCAGTGTGGAGGAACAGAGGGAACTTGGGGTCCTCGTCTATAGATCCCTCAAGGTTGCTGCACAGATTGATAGGGTTATTAAGAAGGTGTATGGTGTGTTGGCCTTCGTTAGTCGGGGTATTGAGTTCAAGAGCTGCGAGGTAATGTTGCAGCTCTACAGAACTCTCGTTAGACCTCACTTGGAGTATCGTTTTCAGTTCTGGTCGCCTCATTATAGGAAGGATGTGGAAGCTTTAGAGAGGGTGCAGAGGAGATTTACCAGGATGCTGCCTGGATTGGAGACCATGTCTTATGAGGATAGGTTGAGTGAATTAGGGTCTTTCTCTTTGGAGAGGAGGAGGATAAGAGGTGACTTGATAGAGGTGTACAAGATGATAAGAGGCATATATCGAGTAGACAGTCAGAGACTTTTTTTTCCAGGATGAAAATGGCTCACATAAGGGGGCATAATTTTAAGGTGACTGGAGGAAGGTATAAGGGGGATGTCAGAGGTAAGTTGTTTCTTTAGATAGAGAATGGTGGGTGCATGGAACACACTGCTGGCAGAGTTTGTGGGGGCAGATACATTATGGACGTTTAAGAGACTCTTAGAGAACTGATAGAGAAATGGGATGGAAGGGTTAACATTTAGGAGGGAAGGGTTCGAAAGGTATTAGAGCAGGATAAAATGTCGGCACAACATTGTGGGCCGAAGGGCCTGTACTGTGCTGTAGTGTTCTATGTTAAACAGTAGTAGTTCCTCAATGGAAAAACATGAATGAATATTAGTTTAGTCTGGATGATATGAGCAAGCCTCTGGCATGGGTTCAAAACCAGCTCAGCTCTGATTCTACCAATAACTTTGACCTTTCTTCTTTTACCACTTTTTGGTCATTAGAAACAAACAAGTTATAGGCAAGATACTAGGAGGCTAACTAGCATTATGTTATCTTTGGAAACCACATTGCAAGTTCACTGGAAGGGAGACTGCCAAATAGATTAAAAATAACCTAAAAAGTTGGAATTTGACCAGACGGGGTATACTTTCACTAAACGTCTGAAAATGTCTTTATAATCTTTAGTTCTTAACAAATTTACAATAGTATTTTTCCATGGAAACATGACTATGCACCTGCAACTAATCTACTAAACAATAAGTTCCAGAAATTTTAATAACTTAATGGGCACACTAGAAATTTACATTTCAACCATGATAGAACTCAGAGCAGACAAACCTAGAGCTATCTCAGCAAGAAAGTGTCCTCCTCAAAACTCAAAAGCATGGAAATAACATGTAGTAGTTGAGAAGCCAAAGGGTACATTTAGTATAGTTTCCATAAATTTGTATAAAATCTCTAAACATTTTACATTAATGGGGGGATAAAGGTTGTTCAGATATGAAAGAGATTACGTACCTCTTGTATATGTTCTGGTAAGGTGTGTGGGGGAAACAAGGTATACTTTATGCATCTGTACATGGAATGTATACAGAAGGTGCATCCTACTGCTCCAATGAAAAACACCACTAGTGAAACAAGGAAGCCTATACCAATCAGCCACTTGGGAGTAGAACCTAGAGAAAATCAGAAACATGATTAGTTCACCTTTTCTCTTGTTTATGGCTATTAATTAATGAAATAATTTTTAATGAGATAATAACTTTACAGCAATAATTAATACTGCCATTGGATGGTTTGTTCTTCACCACAGACCTTCCTCCAAATAGGAATGGGAAAGTAACATTATGGACAAAACAAAGTAGTCTGCTAACATGTAGAATGACATAAAGAAGGCAGAAACAAAAGTGCATTCCTCACACTTCCTTTTAGATTCTTCTTTAATATTGCAGCTAACAATTTGGCCAATAAATGCTAAACAGAGTCACAATTCTTTTGAAATAGAACAGCTTGAGCTACTGGATCACCTTCTTTTGCCTGCCCCAGTACTGTGTACTTCCATAGTGCAGTAATACTTCATTGATTGCTTGTGCTGAAGCTGCAATAAAATAGTGGCTGCATTTATGTTCTGCTTCTAAATACAGTTCTATTAACTACAATTAGAATGACTATAGGAAACAACACAATGAAAAGCATTACCATAAAGGCCATTTAGTGCAGGTGACCTCAGACTAAATTTCAAACCCATGGAAAATTCTACTGCACTTTCTTCCATAAACCCAGCTCAAATGGAAGCAAAACCAAGTTTCACCATGAAATTATGGTACAAAGGCAACAGTGGCCCGTTCACTCACCTAGGTTGGGAACGGTATGTGGTGCAGGTGCACGAGTAGGAATAGAATGAAAGACTCCAAATGCCAAAGGTTAGGGGAATATCCATTAAAGAATACAACACACCAATATTACATTAAAGGAATAATTAAAAATCATACCACCAGTCCTCTTGCACACAACTGAACTATTCTGTCCTGTTTTGTTGTACCCAGTGCTGAAAGCCAGAACATTCAGACAGTAGGTGGTCCAAGGTTCAAGCTTCAGAACTACCAATCTGTTACTGCTGGTTTTCTCCTGCAATTTCAAAAAGTAAAACAGAATAAAGTATTCAGAACACTTTACGCAAAAGATGCATTTCACTGTGTTTCGATGTACATGTGACTAATAAAGAAATCTTATCTTCTTATGTTGTTCATTTAGCAATACTTTTCCCCCAACAACGAATTAATTGCTTTAGTCTATGCAAAATTCAGGTTAAGGACATTTGATCTGGCTAAATGCAAACAAATTCATTTCCAGGAAAACTGCAGATATATCCAGACAGCAGAAAAAAAACCATTTCAAAACATCAATGACTAGGAAAGAGAAAGGTTCTAGCAAGTACATTGCATGGAAAAATATAATGGCTTTTGATGGTGCAACCCAAAGCTAACAATTATATGCTGATGTTTTGTTATCCTCAACATATGCTAGTTAGTTTTGTGATGCACCTAGTTTGCACCGTTTCAACTTAGCAGTCAGCAATACTTTGGGCTACTAGAAAGAGGGGGGTTCATAGAGCCACTGAATAACATGAAAACTTGACATCAAAATGATAACATTACAGGAATTTAACAGGGCATACCAACATTTTCCTCAAGACTCAAAGCCAAGCCTCATTCTCTCAATGACCATGCCTTTTAAAAGTGGAAGTAACCAGTCTAAAAAGCATTTGTACACTATTTATCAATTCATTCAGAAAACTCCAGCAGCAAACACCTAAAGTCAGTTAACAGCATATACTATAAAGACGGGAAATATTGGATGTGGTGGCAAAAACTTCCCTAACAATAAAGCAAGGCTCACAGGCCTATGATTTCCTGGTTTGTCTCTATTGTCCTTCTTAAACAAAGGAAGGACATTGGCTATTCTCTAATCCTCTGGAACCTCACCCGTGGTTGAAGAGGATAAAAAGATCTCTGTCAAGGCCCCTGTAATCTCCTCTCTTGCCTCCCTCAATAACTTGGGATAGATCCCATCAGGCCCTGGGGACTTCTCCACTTTAATGTTCTTTGAGAGCCCAACACCTCCTCCTTCCCGATATCAACAAGCCCTAGAATATCAGCCCACCCCTCCCTGATCTCACTATTCTCCATGTCCTTCGCCTTGGTGAATACTGATGCAAAGTACTCGTTTAGTACCTCACCCACCTCCTCTTGCTCTAGGCATAAATTCCCTCCTTTGTCCTGAAGTAGTCCTACCCTCTCCCTAGTTACCATCTTTTTAATGTATGTCTAAAAATGCCTTGGAATTCTCCTTAATTCTACCCTCCAAGGACATTTCATGGCCCTTTTTAGTCCTTCTCATACCCTGTTTAAGGTCTCTGCTGCTTCTTTTATGTTCCTCAAAGGGCCTGTCTGATTTCAGCATCCTAAACCTTATATCTGCTTCCTTTTCCTTTTTGACAAAATTTGCAACTCATCATCCGAGGCTCCTGAACCTTGCCATCCTTGTGTTTCTTCCTCACAGAAACACGTTGGTCCTGAACTCTGACCAGCTGGCCTTTAGGTGACTCCCACATGTTGGACACACACCTACCCTTAACAGCTGCTCCCAACCTACTCTCCCCTAGCTCCTGCCTAATAATGTTGGAATTAGCCTTTCCCCAACTTAGCAGTCCTTCCCCCACCCCACTTCCTTCAGGAAGGGGAGAGGTGCACACGCTCCTGTTTACATGAACAGTGCTGAGGTAGAGAGGATTGAAAGCTTCAAGTTCCTAGGAGTGTGCATCACCAATAGCCTGTCCCGGTCCAACCACATAGATGCCATGGCTAAGAAAGCACACCAGCACCTCTACTGCCTCAGGAGGCTCAAGAAATTTGGCATGTCCCCTTTGAACCTCACCAATTTTTATAGATGCACTATAGAAAGCATCCTATCCGGATGCATCACAGCTTGGTATGGCAACTGCTCTACCGAGGACCACAAGAAACTACAGAGAGTTGTGGGCACTACTCAGCACATTGTGGAAACCAGCCTCCCCTCCATGGACTCTGTCTACACTTCTTGCTGCCTCAGTAATGTAGCCAATTTAATCAAAGACCACACCCACCCCTGACATTCTCTCTTCTCCCCCCTCCCATCAGGCAGAAGATACAAAAGCCTGAAAGCAGGCACCACCAGGCTCAAGGACAGCTTCTATCCCACTGCTATAAGACTATTGAACGATCCCCTGGTACGATAAGATGGACCCTTGACCTCACAACTTACCTCATTATGGCCTTGCAACTTATCGTCTGCCTGCACTGCACTTTTTCTGTAACTGTAACACTTCATTCTGCATTTTGTTATTGATTTCCCTTGTACTAACTGAATCTACTGATGTGATGAAATGATCTGTATAGATGGCATGCAAATCAAAGTTTTTCACTGTACTTTAGTACGTGACAATAATAAACCAATTTATAATACTGCAGAAATTGAAGTCACTCACTACAACTGCCCTGTTGCCTTTACATCTTTCCATAATCTGCTACATATCTGCTCCTCTATTTCCTGCTGGCTATTGGAAGGTCTATAGTTTAACCCCATCATAGTGATTGCACTCTGCTTATTCCTGAGCTCTACCCATATTGCTTCACTGGATGAGCCCTCCAGAATGTCACCTCCAGGTGTTGCTGTGACATCCTCCCTGATCAGCAGTGCGACTCCCCCACCTCTTTTACATCTCTCCCTACTGCATCCAAAACTTCCGAATCCTGGAACGTTGAGCTGTCAGTCCTGCCCTTCTCTCAACCAGGTCTCTGAAATAGCTACAACATCATTGTTCCATGTACTAATCCAGGCTCTAAATTCATCTGCCTCACCCGTAATACCCCTTGCATTGAAATAAATACACTTCAGCTCATTAGCCCCACCATGTTCATTAATCTGGCCCTGCCTGTCCTTCCTTTCAGACTTACTTGACCTAACCTCTACCTTCGCCTTGACGCTTCCACTTACCAACCTGCTGCTCTGGTTCCCATCCCCTGTCACACTAGTTTAAACCCTCCCAAGTAGCAATAGTAAACCTCCTTGCAAGGATATTGGTGGCTCTCCAGTTTAAGCGCAACCTGCCCTTCTTGTACAGGTCCCACCTGCCCTGGAAGAGTGCCCAATGATCCACGTACCTGAAGCCCTCCACTCTGCACCAGCTCCTGTGTCACAAATTCAACTTCCTATTTCTTCCTTCCCCAAACCTCTGACTCTTTCTATCCTTAAGATGTTTCTTAAAACCAACTCTTTGAATAACCTGCTATAATTTACTTCGGTAGCTAGGTGTCAAATGTTGTTTAGTTATGCTCCTATTAAATACACTGTGAATTAAGGCTGTTTAAGTGCAAACAGTTTCTGTTTCACATTACCCAGGTCAACCATAAATTTAAAAGAATATTTAAATAACACATAAAAAGCATTTTCACATTGTAATGCAGAGACAGATATTGATCGTTCTCTTGAGAGCAACATAAGGTGCAATTCTGATTCACATTACTTACATTTCCATTTTCATAAGAATTTTCTTTCCAGTAGGTTGTCCTGTACTGAATATCTTTATAAATCGTTTGTATGGATACATTATTTTCCATTTGCATTTCGAAAATGTTGACAATAAGCATCTGCTTTTTTGATTCCACATATACTGAAGGAGGACCAATTTCATCTGTAATTTAAAATGAATTACAATTCAGTGACCAAATGCAAAATGTCAAATGAGTACATATATGAGTAAGATGGACTCATTTCAGAAAATATGAAATTAAATAAAATTTGAATCCGATTACAAAATAATTATAAGCCTCCTATTTAATACCTGATCTTGGTTGATGAATCATTTTAGTCAGTAGTTCTAAACTAACCATATAAATAATCAGAATTGTTTTTTTTTTAATATTACAGGCTATTAACCTGAAATAGTAACTGTGTCATTTTCCACAGGTCCTTTCTGACCTGGCGCACATTATCAGCATTTTCTGTTGACTTTAAAATATTTCCACAAGTTTTCAATGAGGTTATATGGTTTCACCTTTAACCATTTGTATCAGAAAAGCAACTTTGATGAAAAAATACAAAAGCTGGGTATCTAGGGCAGGGAAATTATCTTGTGGGGCCAGTTCCCATCCTAGGTCAAACAGAGGTGAAATTCTGACTGCCTGGGTTTTTTTGGATCACCCAAACATTTAATGTGTCTTCATCATTGCAAGAGACTTCACACTACCAGCTTCACAATCTTGTATCCCTTCAGTACTTATCACTCATCATCGGGTATTTGGGAATACATTTTACTTCAAAGTATTACACAATACAGCTTTGTTGGAATATTGATCTTGGATATTCCAGACAGCCAGTCCAATGTTACACTGCAAGCTTTTCCGTCACCATAAAGCCAACTCTTTCACATATGGCAAGGACAGGATCCTCCACTCAGTTGATTGCTTTAAGAGTTCCAACATGAAATGAGCTTGAACAATATAAATAGGCATAAATTATTCTCAACTGGACAAACTCACTTGGATAAGTCACAGAATTGATAGTATGGCAAAAGGGAAAATAATAACGTTGTGAAAGAGAAAGAGTAGAGCAAGATCTGATATTCCAAATAAACAGAGCAAGTTATAATGTTCTAAATAAAGTGTTCTGTTGTAAAAACATTTGGGTGTCTCAGCTCTGGTCAGCAGAAAATTCATTAAAAAGAAAATCAACAAGACAATACATTGTATCCTTGCATCAGATGCTAACTGAAAGCTGGCATACAACTATATAGCTTATCAGATCCAAGAGGTGAAAAGACACAGCATACCATATATTGTATACATTTTAACATTAAATTCTCTTACTGTTCTTGTAGGGAATAAATGAACCTGTGTCCAACCAGGCTGTTGTCTGATTCCCATGATGGGCTTGTAGCCGCAGGAAGTATTCTCCACCAAATATGATGTCTGCTGAAGTGAAATCACACTCTGTACGGGTGATACTTTCACATCCCTTGACATTCTTCCAGGGTCCAACCCTACTGTGAGGAAATAAGCAAAAACTTTACAAAGGATGATTCAGTGCATTGAGTAGACAAAGGCTGGCTTTATTGACAGACAAGTTGAACAAATATTAGGTGCTGTTTCAGTCAAAAACACGCAACACAGCCATGCCAATATTACAATGTTCCAAGATGATTTCACGGCACTACCATGCTAAACTTGAATGCAAGTACTAATCAGGATCATGACCAGCATAAGCCAATCCCAAAAGATAACGAAGAACTAGACAGGATTGCGAATGTGATGACTAAGGTTAGAAGATCATTCTGAGCCAGCACATGAATGGTTAGCAAGTGCATGCAGATTTTCAATTGGAGAAAAGTTAAGATAAGAGGTTTTGTACAATTACTTAGTAATAACTGTTTACAAAAGGAAGCCTTGCAAATGGCATACCATAACCAAGTTTTGCTGACTGGTAAACATTACTACAAACAGCAAGTGACTAAGCATTGGGAAGAGCAGTGATATTCTACATTCACACCATTAAAGGAAGATTTCACTGAGATAATGATGTTTCCTCGCCCACCAGCAAGTTCTGATGCACCTGTGGTTTTCTTGTTTCCCCCCATTGTGCGTCAGCTGAGGTCTGGCAGATAGGCCAGATTTTAAATTGATCGAAAATATCTTATTTAAACATTTGCAAACTCTTTTATATAAATAAATATTGATAGGCGTGTTCACATACAGAAATATACCAGAGGAATTATAATTAGAGCTCATAGGTGATTCATGAAAAGGTTGTACCATCATTATGGATTTACTGTGTTAACTTATCTAATGTCCAGAGCAGCAATGAATGGCACCTAGCACTCAATTCAAAGAGTAATTAATACTGCCCAAGTGAATCCATCAGCTTTACTGAGAAGCTTGAGGACTGTAACTGATTTGAGTAGGAATACAAATGCAAATGCAGACGTAAAAGTGAATTGATCAACAGAGATGGAAATTAAAATAACATAACAGTCTTCAGCTCACATATTATCAGTGTTTCTAGGAGAAAGAGGTGTTAAATGTGTTCTCTTGAATAGATATCAGTGGGGAGGGGAAATGGCACCGAGTGACTTCTCAGGATATCCTCAACCAATCAGGACAAAAAGGGAAGGTTTAGTAATGAGAACCTGGCAATGGAGACTGATGCCAACAACTGTTCTATTGTATCACTGCTGTGTCTTGCACTCTCATCCCTTCCATTTGTCTTCTGACTGGACATTGTGAGAGGCTGTCGGTTCTCACTGGGTCAGACAAGAGAATTTGCCTTCAGCCTAAATTAGTGTTTGCCCTGGAGTTTTATTTGTTAGCAGATTCTACTGCATCTCAGGAGCTGACCCAATGGCCTGCCATTTAGCTGACGATTTCAGTTGTGAGCTCTTGCTAATTTGGTACTTATTTTTTTAAAAGGGTACTTTCCTGGGGCTTATTTAAACACACTCATCTTTGAGGGAAAAATATCAGTTCTTTCAATTGATTGCAGCATTGGCACTCTGATTGTACAGGTGTCTGACAGATTGCAGTATTATGTAAAGAACAGACCCTTTAAAGTTTAGAATGCAAACCACAGTTTAAAAGCCTAATATAATACCGGGATACAAACATCCAACTGTATCACTATCTCTCTGCTAACCATTGAAACTGAAACCACAACTAATCTCAGGATTTGACTGCTCTAATCTCCTCTTGTTTACCTCCACCCATTGCAAATTAAAACTTCCTTCATCAAATTCCACCATCATCAAGTTCTGGTAAAACAACAAATTCATTTTAAGATTTTCTTGATTGTTTTCTATTTTCTGCTTTGGCTCACCCCACAGTATCCCAGTGATGCCCTCATCCATGGTCTCCACTTCTTTAAACTGGTTTGATCTTCATTTCACACTTTTCCACTTTACTATTGGCATCTGCTACATTCCTGACCTCTGAAACTCTCTCCCCTTGCCCAGCTATCATCCTGGAAACACTTCTCCTTGATGTCCTTTTGCGCCGCCTTCTCCTGCCTCACAATTTTCTCTCTTTTATGAAGTACTACAAGATCTCTTTCTGTAAAGAGATGTTAACAACTCAACAGTAATAATTGGCTTACCTTCTGTAATTTACAGTATAACTCACACTGTAATTACTGTTCTGCACATCGTCCCACTTAAGCACATACTTGAGATTAAAAGCCTGAATCCGAATATTTGTTGGGGCCTTTATTTCTCCAAACACTGTAAAAACAAAATAAAAATGAATGTCTCATGAATCTCAGAAGCAATAAACACCAAACAACTTAAATATTTTTAACCAATTTAAACAGAAGGTATATTATTCTGATGAAAAATTTTATTGACCTGAAATTTTATTTCTGTTTCTCACTCCACAGATGCTGCTCAACCTGGTGAATCTTAAATTTTTATTTCAGATTTCCAGCATCTGCAGCTTATTTTGTTTTTGGAAGATAATTTATTAACAAGGTTTTCATATAATGGTACTTTAAAAGAATGGAGGACAATTAAACCTGTGATTAGCAGAAATAATTGTAAGCACTAATAAAATGAGGTATTGTTTCTTCCCCATATGTTGAATAAAATTAAATTTAATCACACACAGCACCTGCAGTTTACACTCAATGTCAAATATTTATCCTTCTATATCTAACACTGATTACTTTTGGTGGTAGTGGGGGGGGGTGGAAATGGTGAATAAATGAGCAAGCAAGGGAAATAATTAATATCCTGCTTGCTGCAACTTGCAGTGGGACCTACATTATCTGTCTTATCAGAAAATGTTTTTCAAGCAAATGCAGATGGGTACAATCACTGTCTCTATGTATTAGTCTTTATAAATGCACAGGAATGAAGGTAGGTGCAGTGCAAATAAGAACAATCTTCTCAGGCTGATTCACATCAGATAACATTAGTGGGTGTAGGAAATGACAGGCTGCATGCAAGACTTTGTCCCATAAACATTCTGGTAGATTGAGAAGGAAAGCAGTGACGTGCAGATAGTGGAGACACTTGCAGTGTCATTAGCAAGGAAAATATAGCTGCATTTTTACCAAATGTTCCTTTAAAAAGATTCTCACCATCTATTCCTGCCGAAGTCAGGAAACAGGGCAAAATCCTGAACTCACATTACAAGTAGGTTAAACAGGTTCTAGACAGTTCCCTTACAGAACATAATTTATTGTACCAGAGTACTCAGTGATTCACAAGGAGTTTCAGGCAGCAAACAGAGTTATTCTGATACAACAAATGGTTAGAAGTGAAGTTATTAATGAACAAATCCAGGGAAACTCAAAATTGTACGTCTCTTAACTTATTATTAGCTTCTTAATCTCTCTCTATATTGTATAGAAAAGCAAGCCCTAATTTAATTTAGATGAGGTACAACAATGCAAGTATAAACTGATGTTTTATTCCTTCATGGGATGTCAATGTTCTTTTTTCACAGCCATTCCCGGAGTGCAGTCTATGGTAAGCAGGAAGAAACTGTACATTAATTCATTTTAAGCTTATTCTAAGTTTAGTCATCAAAACTAATGACTTTTTTTTTACAGTGATGTCTTTGCAGGTTTGAAGCTTTTAGCTTATAGTGTCAGGCAAGGAGATAAGTAAGAGATATTGAGAAGGAACCTTTTTGTAATTATAACCTTTTCAACTGAGATCAACAAACTTCAGCTGACTTTACTAATGTTGTTCGTGTGCATAAAGAAGCAGGCAAAGAAACAACAGTATGTTTTTTTCTTCTACAGTGATCCATGGAGCACAGTGGTCTGGAAGTATGGACTACAGTGAGGGAGCTTTGGTGAGAAGGGTCAGTAGGAACATCTCAACACTGGCCTTTGGTTGGATATCGTGACATTGGTGCCAGTCAGGTCAGTGGTTGGTGACTATTTACAGTTCAAATATTGTGGGAACAGAGATTGGATTACATTTTAAGGGACCCCTTCTAAAATAAAAAGTATGGTAAGCGAGTTCAATCCTGCTGTGGTACAGCTTGCAACACTGCAGTTAAGGCAGCACATGGGATACTTGCTTTCATTAACTGGAGCATGGAATACTCCATGTCCAGCAGCGGAATGGACTCAGCAATTTGACATTCCAACTCTGTTGGCAAATCAGGGCCTTCTACATTTGTCAGAAAGTCCCAGATCTGGTATTTAAATAACCAAGCACCACCAGTGAAATCGATCCCATCAATTATCATTAAATCTCCCAGCAGAATTTTGATAAGAGATTACACCCCAAAAGGCCTATTTATCAAATTAACCTGTTATATTTTCCTAGTTTTGTCTTTTAGCTCCAACTTTTTGATGAATCAGCTGCTCAAAAACAGCCAAATTACATTCAATAAACAGCTCGTCACACACTGATCAGAAGGCAGATAGAAGTAAATAGTGCCTTCTTAACATATAGAATCTTAAATTGCTTGAAGGATATTATCACCAGCACCCAAATGGAAAGTTTATTTTAAATGTGACACCAATCTCAAACTGCATTTTACCAGTTTTAACAAATGCCCTAAATTTGCTTTATCAATAAATTCATATTGTGGACTTCTATATGGCAACTTCAAGAACCCATTTTCAAAGCTGAAAATTTCTGCACACTTTCCAAATAATTAAAGTTTCTTATGTTAGGGATTGTATAATTCCCTTGTGTCACAGTGGGCATCATACTGTCTCGTTCAAGTATGACATCCTACTCCTATCTGGCTGTACAGTTCAGAATTATATTCATTTTATTAACTGAATGCTCAACTGTGACAGAGCAAATTGTGGCAACTGCAAATCCTTAACTCCTTCAACTTCAACCTCAAAGCCATCCATCCAGAACTTTAATTGCCATGCTTTCTTCCTGCTATACACACATCCCTCAACTTTTAAGTCAACCTTCTTAATTAAAATACATTGAACAATTTATTTAATGCCTTCCCAGGTTCAACTCTCCCTCCTAGTTTTATAACTGCCTGAGAATATTACTTACCCTACTACCCACAAGTTGGTCAAAAGCAAATGGCATTAGGGCATTTAACAAGAAGGACAAATGCATACGTTTTGTATTCTTTCATTTCATTTTATAATAACAATTTTCAATGAAGAAGTAAACTTCAGATACCAGGAGGATCGGCACATGTAAACTTTCTATTTGCACCACTTCATCTAACTCCATTTGATAGCGGTAGAATGGTAAACCCACAAACAAAATATGGTGACTACATCCCTGTAAATCAAATACAATTTCTTTGAATAGTCCCTTACCAATTGAAAATTTAAAAGGGTGAGAATTGACACTTTAAGTTGCACACAGGTGTCTGTCAAATGTTTTGTGGAAATCACTTGATGCTTTATTTTCTATAAATCAACCCACTATGGGTCACCAACAACATTAACACTACAAATTATATCTGTGTATCTGGGTTCTCACGCAATCGCTGTCCAATGAGTGATGCTGGAAGGTGCATATTTGTAGACATTGCCTAAATCTTGCTGCAAAGGCAGGTTTAGAATGTGCAGTGCTCTTAACTGATCATTAAACTCGGGTGTAGGAGAGACAGCCCATGAGTTATGAGTCCCCTCAATTTATTGGTCAATTTATGCTGATCCACTATTTCCAATGCAAAAAATGCAACTTGCTCTCCATCCTATTATTTTACAACTTACTGCATCTGCACATTAAATTTGAAACAGAAAGTCAGAGGTAGATTTAACAGCATTAACAGCCTTAACAACATAATTACTAATCCCATAGCAATCGCTCTATCCCAAGTGGAACTGCTTTAGCCAGAGTTGCATTCCGGCACATTGTAAATTCTGAGATATATTAAAATAGAAGTATATCTAATTGTTTTCCATTTTTTCTCCTTCTACCTAAATTCAATCTTCCTTGCTATTTTATTTCACTTTCTTTTCTTATTTGCTTTGAATTTGCCTTCCTCCCATTTATTTCTTATTCCTGAATGAGTTTGATCACATCTTTTGTCAAGATCCTGGCTGCTCCATTGGCCTTGTATGTTCACTAACTCACAAGGCAGAAAACACCTTAAGCTGATGTAAGCAGAAACCCAAGTCTAACTAACGTATTGTGAGACGGTCCACTCCTAGAACAACCTTTAGCAAGGGAAAGGCTTAGTCTTGCCTGGCCCCCTCTGATGACACTTGCAGATGAGGGTCCATACAGCACAATTAGCAGGCATGAGGCAGCACTTTGCAGGCAGATGAAGAACTAGAGATGGAAAAAAACCAAAAGCTGTTGGGCAAAATGTTTCCAAACAGTTCAACACCTACATCTGAGACAAATTTTGCAAGAATGCACTAATAAGAAAGACTAAATCAGAAATGATCTGAAATAAGAAAATTTTGGAAATGCAGTGGAAATAAAAGCTTCACAACTGTAATTATGTGTGTGAAGATAAACTCACTAACTACCGACTAGTCAGTTTACCCTCAGTAGTTGGGAAAAGTCTGGGGGCAGAATCAGCAGTCACTCAATGTAGATTGGTTAGACAAAGACACCACAGATATATTAAAGGTAAATTATGTCAAATCAAATAGTTATTATGATGTACCCAGAGAGTTGATAAGGTACATGTGGTCAATGTATACAAGCACTTCCAAAAGGCATTTGATAAGGTGCCACATCGACTGAAGGCAATGGGATAAAAGAATCTGTAGCAGCATGGGTAGAAAATTGACTAAATAACAGGAAATTGAGAATAGCCAGGTAAGGTTTTTATATTTTGGACTGGAGGGAAGTTTAGAGGAGCTCACCAAGGATTGGTATTTGACAACTATTTACTCAAAACTTAAAAGGCATGCAGTTGGAGGATTCTAATAGAGATCAAGGAGATATAGGCATAGAGGACAGGTGATACATGAAATTTAATGCTCAGAAATATGAAATGTTATATTTTGTCAGGAAGACTTAGAAGAAGCAATATAAACTAGAGGGCACAATTTTAAACAGAATACAAGAACACATTGGGGGTGGGGTTATAGATAGGTAGTTTGCTGAAAGTAGCAAGACAGGTTGGGAAAGTGGATTTGAAGGTAAAGTATATCGTATAGTGGGATTTCAAAGTACAGTCAGGACATACAAAACCAAGGAAATCGCGGTGAACCTTTGTAACTGGTTTGGCTGCTGGTGGAATGATAATGTACCGTTCCGGGCACCACACCTGAAACATGTAAAGGTGCAGAGAGGAATTACTGAAATGATTTCAGGAATGGAGGGCCTTTAGTTGGGTAGGTGGGGTGGGATGCAGAAACTGGGGCTGTTCTCCATCAACAAGAGGGGCTCTGCTAAGAGTTAGTTAGAATTAAGGGTCAATTAGAACTATTCCCATCGGCGGAGAGGTTAAGAATCAAGAGGATACAGAATGACAGTGATTACCAAATAACCAAAAGTGACACAAGTATTCTGCTCTTACATACAGCAAGCGGTTTGAGTCTGGAACGTACTGCCAAATGTGATAGGGGAGGTAGATTCAATTATGGCCAGGTGGATTGCCCTCACATTGAAAGGGTACAGGCTTGACAGTTCAGTGCTGGAACCAGTGATCTAACGTAACTTTAAACATCATTATTCTCAAGTAAACCGCATTTTAACTGGCACGTGGTGCAGGGACCAGGTATTTTCTAAGTTTAATCACAGGTGCAACAGTACGTGCTGAGTGAGATGTTTGAGCTCAACGGGAGGGGTTGGGGAGCGGCACCCAGAGCCCGACCTCAGGGATTAAATGCTCCGAGTCCAAACCCAGACTTACCTTCACAGATCAACGCCGCTAATAAATAAACCCAGAGCATCACCAACGCCATGCTGCCCTCCTCTTCCTACCGTTCTTCGCTTCCTGGGCCCCGAGAAATCGCTTCTGTGCAGCTTCCATGTGATTTACAGGAAGCACAGCCCAGCGAACCGAGTGTACTGCAGCCGATGACACACAAAACCCGCCGCGTATCAGCAGCAACCAGCCCCGGACCGCTCAACGCCGCCCCTAGCGACAGTTCGGCAGACCTGCAGCCGCCACATACTGAGCCGCACTGTCCCTAGCGACAGTTCGGCGGACCTGCAGCCGCCACATACTGAGCGGCGCTGCCCCTAGCAACATTTTTGTTTGGTTGGTATATGTTCTTTTTGACTTGTTGGTGTGGAGTGAAAGGTGCTCAAGTCAAAGGCAAAATTACAGTTGAGGAGCTTTTCAGAGTGTTCATTTCAGAAGGCATTGACCATCTCTTTGTCCCTGATAAATTCATTTCCATTCCAGGCTCTCAATCTGGTGGGGCCTTGGGTATTGGGCCATCAATGGCCTTGATAGTGCGGAAAAGCCCATGTATGTCATGGCTGTCACCTCCTGTGCTCTTTCCACCTACTGTATAAGATGAGCTACCTTTGCAAGGTTCTTGAGAGCTTCAACATTGATCTTTGCAGCAGCTATGTTTCTGTTAAGATATCTTTATTAGTCACACGTACATCGAAACACACAGTGAAATGCACATTTTGCGTAGAGTGTTCTGGGAGCAGCCCGCAAGTGTCACCATGCTTCTGGCGCCAACATAACATGCCCACAACTTCCTAACCTGTATGTCTTTGGAATGTGGAAGGAAACCGGAGCACTCGGAGGAAACCCATGCAGACACGGGGAGAACGTACAAGCTCCTTACAGACAGTGGCCGGAATTGAACCCGGGTCGCTGGCGCTGTAATAGCATTACGCTAACTGCTACACCACCGTGCCTGCCCAAAATTTATGAGGTCCCACCGAGACTTGAACTCGGATCACTGGATTCAAAGTCCAGAGTGCTAACCATTACACTATGATACCTTGATACTAATGTACCGTGACCACCTTGATTCTAATGTTTGGGCATAGCAGTGGAATATGCAGTAACCAGATCAATAGTCATCAGTACCTGTAATGGCACAACTCATGTGGACGTTCTTTTGGTTTCTTGCTCAGATGTCAACACAATCTAACAGGTGCCAGTGCATAGTCCAGGAGTGGTCCATGAGGTGCTGTACTTGAATCTCTGATGAAAGAAGGTGTTGGTTATGACAAAACTATGGTCCAAGCATTTTTACAGGAGGAGGACCATGTTGGAATTTGTCCTGTCTGCTCCCTCTTTGGTAATCACACCTTTCCAGAGGTTGCATCTTTTCCCATCCTGGCACTGAAGTCACCCAGCAGGACCAGAGTGTCACCCACTGGGATGCAAATCCAAGTTTTCTTGATCAAAGTAAGCCCTTCTTAGCCTCATTTGAAGCTTCCAGGGCTGGGCTTATACTGAAGACATTAGTCTGTTGGTTCAGTGTTGGAGCATGCTATATAATCGTGGTGTTCACTTGATGGAGGGGTAGTCATTGAGACACCAGACTCCCTTTTTGTACACCCAAACAACATTAGTAAAGCTCACTCCATGAAGACAGTGTTCCTACTCCAGTTTGCCCATCCAGAAGAAGGTGTACCTGAATGCTTCTTTAAACCAGCCTCGTCCTGTCTGTCATGTTGTTAGTGTCCAAACATCCAAGTTCCCAGGTGATGATAATGGAGATACATTCAGATCTGTCACCATTGGGAGTGTGCGTGAGAGGCCATGCACCAGTGGTGCGCGCACGTGCACACACACACACACACAAAGTGCGCTCAGGTCGGATGCCTTGCCCACTACTGTCACCTCACTTTCTCTCCCTCTGCTTGATCCTTCACACCCTCCACCCTCCCTCTCCCCTTCATGGCCATCCACCAAAACAAAAATTGTCCTTGGCATGTACGAAATATGGAGGGAGTGAATGATTAGAATGGTGAAAGGGATGTCAATAGAGTGGATTTCTTTATTAATACTTTCATATGGAGGAATTATTCAATATTTCTGAAGGAAGATATACTTATTAATATGAAACTCTTTTTATACTCCAGCAGAGGATCAACCATAAATAATATATCTGAATCCCAGTAGTGTTTGAATATAAAAAAATTAAAAGCATGTTCCAACATTGAGCCAATCCAACATTTTTTACTCACATGCATGTAGCAAGATAAGTAAAGTAAATCATCACTGTTTTCACTGAATGTACATTAGACATCAGTTCTATTGTTCACTTCTTAGACAGGATCTTGGTTCCATTCTAGTCTGACTGATAGGTCAATGTAGTACCCACAGACATACCACAGATGGGGTAGATGCTGCTGATGGGAAGGGTACGTGAGTAGTTTTGGATGTGGTGTGCTCCTTCTGTCATTTATGTTGGGCTTCTGTGTGCTGTAAATGCACGGACTCAAGATTCTCATTGCCAGCCTGAATGCTTGTTCTCCACTTTGAGTTGTCACAGGCCAGGGCTTCGCAGGAGTCAGTGGGGATGTTGCATTTTTTGAGAACATGCTTTGAGAACACCCTTAAGTCTTTGTCCTGATTCAGGGTTTCAACCCGAAACATTGATAATTCCTTTCCCCTCACAGATGCTGCTTGAACTGTTGAGTTCCTCCAGCAAATTATTTGTTGCTCCAGATTCCAGCATCTGCAGCCTCTTGTGTCTTCATCCTTGCCTCTTTGCCTAGTAATCTTCTTCCCATGACAGAGTTTGGAAGTAGAAAGTCTGTTTCAAGGGTCTGGCATTGAGCATGCAAATAACCAGCAGAGCCAACCGGGTGTAACGGGTGTAATTCAAGCCTCAGAGCTGGGGACGTTGGCCTGATTGAGGATGCTGGCAGTGGTTCATTTATCCTTACAGTGGATTTGGAGGAATTTGCAGAGATAGCATCAGTGGTAACCTGCTAGTGCCTTGAGGAAGGTAGATAACAACTAAGAAACAATCCTAAAATGCTGTTTACGATCTATTCCTAATAATTGCATTATGCAATGTTTATCCAAAAATGTGAGGATTTCAGACCCTAACAAATTTGAGTGCAGTGGTAATATTTCACTTGGTGCTTTCTGGTTTTCTCTTCTTTAGTTTCTTCTGTTGTGTTCCCAATTTAGACTAACAAGTCCAATTATGTAATAAGCACAAGTGCAAAATATATGCTCCATGTTAGCCAGGAAAATCAGAGCAGAATAACACAATAAGATCAGATACTTGTTCTACTATTATTCTCCTTAATTTGCCACAGAGGAATATGGTAGTAATTAAATGTTTGGAGTAATTTCCAGAATGTGGAATAACAGCTGCAAGCCTTTGCTGACAATTTTTGTGTTAGTTTCCTGCTCATTACCCATATCCCTGTTAATTTGTTCCTTTGATATATTTGTCCAAATCTTGTTCTAAGTTGCTGTGTTTCCACTATCCTTTCACATGGTGTACTCTGGATCTTGATAATCTGCAATATAAAAAAAATCTCCCCACATACATGTTCAAAAAATTGCCAACTTAGCTCTGTGTTCAATCTTGCTTTTGGTTAATTGTGTTCAAATACCACTGAGACATTACTTAAAGAGGAACTATAAAAGAAAACCCAAATATCTCATATTTATTGTTTTTTTCATATAATATTACCATATTGATTTTTTTCAAGTATAATATTACCATCTTTCATTCCAAATATAGCATACCAATTGGTCTCCTGTTCTCTTGTAGGCTGGAACACAGGAGCAAGTGTAGTCTTCGGTAAGTCTAGCAGCTGAAAGGAATTGGGCAAGGGTGCACATTTAACAGACAATTTTTATCAGACAAGAGCACAGAATATTGGTATTGGTTTATTATTGTCACTTGTACAGTGAAAAACTTGTCTTGCATACTGTTCGTACAGATCAATTCATTACACAGTGCATTGAGATAGTACAGGGTAAAAACAATAACGGAATACAGAATAAAGTGATAAAAGTAGTAGACAGCATTGATAAGCACAGACAATTTCCAGTAGATGAGAGGTCTGAAGCAAGGGAGCATAGATAGAAGATTAAAAGTGGCAAAATTAGTTCAGAGAGCAGGAAAAACCACTCTGTGCAAAAAGATGTGGAATTCATCTATTGAAGCAAACAGTTAACATTCCAGCTTGAATCATTGGATGAAGGAAACATGGATAAAAGGATAGAGAAACCATGCGAATAAATGTTATCCAGAATATTTACTTGACAAATGGCTAAACAGCAAACTTGGCTGAAATACTTCTGCATTGTAACTTCTATGCACTTAATTTCTGCATTTAAAATCCATACCTTCTATTCTTAATCTAATTTTCCACTATAAATTTTTGCTTCATATCTATGATATCTATGATAAAACTTCCTGCATAAACTTAACACACTGCAATTGCACTTTATGGCTTGTAGTGCCTCCATTTGTTAGAAAAGGTATATTTATAGCAAGTCAAGTTTTCATAGGCAGTTTGCATTATAAATGTAGACTTAACTTGTAGTGGAGTAATTGATAGAGATATTGCACAGGTATAAGAATTGCAATATATTTATTGTTCATTTTTTTCTTTTCTCTTGTCTTTATAAAGTTTCCAGTTTTATTTAAAATTAAGTTAAATCTCAGTTAATATTCACAACAGTAAATATCCCTTGATAAAGGAGGGAAGTTTAACAATTGCAACAAAGAATTCACCAAAAACCCTCTCAAAATCTTCTTGGGAAAAAAATAAATATATCACTTTCTGGTGGTGTTGGAATTAGAGTTTCATCCTATGTATTTTTGATATTACTAGCAATAGAGGATAATAGGTTGGTGTCATCTCCTCCAGATACTTCTCCAGCTTTAACTTACTCACAGAGCACTCTTTGGTAGTGTTTGCACTCTTGCATAGAGATTGGTGTTATTATTTTGTGCCTGTTTCTCTTTGTCTTCATTTTCTTTCTTTAAGGTGTAAACCTCAAGCATATCCAATTTTGTAGTACCGTCAACATCTGTATTGTCAAAACATTCTTGTACATCTGAAATAAAATTTAATTTGTCAAAACATTCTTCAGGCAGGTTTTGAGTCTGAGGTGGCAGGAACGGAGAATGCAACGAAGGTTCTTTCAGGTACTGTGCATTAAAAAAAAATAAGCAGTTAAAAGGAGTCATTCCCAATTAAGCTGTAAACATAAAGCTCCCATAAAACATACACATTAGAGATGATTTACTACTTTTCTCTGGGATAAAAGTGAGCACTCATACTATTAAGGTGGAAGTTAGGAATCTAGAAAGCAATGAGATGTCCATATTTAAAGTGAAGATATATAGAGATTTTATTGGATGATGGAGTACTTATTTGAGAAATTTACAATTATTTATTTGTTATCACATTACAAGAAAGATGTGATTGGTGCAAAGATGCAAAAGGAGATTTAAGAGGATGATGCCAGCACTGGAAAATTGTAGGTATGAGGAAAGTTTGGATAACCTAGGGTTATTTTCTTCGGAACAGAAGATGCTAAGAGAAACTTGAGGCATATAAGAATTTGAGGGGCCAGGATCAGTAGGCAGAAACTATTTCCTATAACAAAGAAATCAAAGAAAAACTAGTACAACAATTAGAAGAAAGATAAGGGAAAAAGAAAATCACCCAGAGGGTAGTAGGGGTTTGGAACTCACTGCCTGAAAGGGTGGCAGATGCAGAAACCTTCATCATATTTAAAATGTCCTTGGGTATGCACTTGAAGAGTTTGACCTGCAGAGTTATGGACCTAGTGCTGGAAGGTTGGATTAGGCCAGGTAGCTCTTTCTCCAACCAACACGGACAACATGGGCTGAATAACCTTCTGTGTTGTAAATTTTCTGTTGTTTGTTTATTCATGTTTAGAAAGCTCTATTTGAAATTATTGGACTAAACAAAAAGCAAAAGGGCTCATTGCTGTTTGTGGGATACCATTGACACACAATGGCTGATACGTTCACATTCTTAGCTCTTTTCATGAAGGATTCCCATGGGATCAATGTATTGCCTGCTCCAGAAGAGAAAATTGTCTTTGCTTGTTAGCACATAACTCATGGGAGAGTACAAGCTTCAAGTGCATTCAACCCTGCATACTTAGCTCCATTTTCCCCAACATTAGACTCCAACTGACAAGTCTCTTCCAGAGCCTGGTGCTGCTGATCAAGGATAAAGATCCTACTTTTCCCACCTCGCCCTACATCTGGTGTTTAAGTACTGAAGCAACAAGCACGAAGTCAGTCTGAAGAAATCTACTGTTTATCATGGTGACAGTGACAAGTTTCATATTCCAGACACACTACTTTTAAAATGTGGTCTAGTACAGCCAGCAGCTATCAAAGTAATTATGGGTAGAAATTTTCATAATTTTTATGGAAGTTATGGAATTTCTTTGCATGTACAGGATACACGTGGGGCTTCTGCAACAGCTGGGCAAAAATGTGGATTATCTGAGAGCAAACTCTCAGCCTACATCACGGTGTTACCAGATTACATCCTTGTACTCTCATGTTCATCTGTAAACCTCAGTGCAGCACATCTCAGAAAGTAGAACATAGAACAGCACAGTGCAAGAACAGGCCCTTAAGCCCATCATGTCTGTGCCGACCATGATGCCAACTTAAACAATGTGCAGGCAGATATGCAGTTTATACCTTTCCATTCCCCCCCCCTGTTCACACGTCTGTCTGAATGCCTCTTAAACTTTGCTGTGGTCTCTGCTTCTACTACTTGCCCTGGCAGTGTGTTTCAGGCATCTACCACTCTGTGTGTGGAAAAAAAAATTGCCTCATTAATCTCCTTTAAACTTTCCTCCTCTCACCTTAAAGTTGTGCCCTTTAGTATTTGACATTTTTGCTCTGGGAAAAAGACTGATTATCCACCCTATCTCTGCCTCTCATAATTTTATATACCAATATCAGCCTCCGACACTCCAGAGAAAACAATCCAAATTTGTCCAGCCTCCCCTTATCGCTAATACTCTCTAATCCAGGCAACATTGTGGTGAACCTCACCTGCATCCTCTCCCAAGCCTCCACATCCTTCCTGTAATGCAGCAACCATTACTGCATACAATACTCCGAATGTGGCCTAACCAAACTTTTTATATAGCTGCAACATGACTTCCCGACTTTAATACTCAACGCCCTAACTGATGAAGGCAATTATGCCATGTGCTTTCTTAACCACCCTATCCACTTGTGTTGTCACTTTCAGGGAAATGTGGATTTGCACCCCAAGGTCCCTCTGTACATCAATGCTCCCAAGGGTCTTGTCATTTACAGTATACTTTTACATTTGACCTCCCAAAGCGTAACACCTCACACTTGTCTGAATTAAATGCCATCTGCCATTCCTCTGCCATACTTCCAACTGGTCTATATCCTGCTGAATCCTTTGACAACCTTCCTCACTATCCACAGCTCTGCCAATTTATGTGTCATCTGAAAACTTACTAATCAGCCCACTTACATTTTCGTCCAAATTGTTCATAAATGTCACAAACAACAAAGATCCCAGCACTGATCCTTACAGAACACCAATTGTCGCAGACCTCCAGTCAGAATAACACCCCTCCACCACTACCCTCTGTCTTCAATGACCAAATCAATTTTGAATCCAATTTACCACGTCTCCATGGATCCCATGTGTCTTAATCTTCTGGACTAGCCTATCATGAGGGACCTTGTCGAAAGCTTCAGTAAAGTCCATGCATACAACATCTGCTGCCCTACCCTCATCAATCATCTTTGTCACATCCTGAAGTCACTCATCTTGAAGAAAATAGCAGGAATTTGATTACATCCACCAAGATGATTTGCATTAAGTGTGATGGGCTGTAAAGCAGAAATAAGAATTGATGATTGGTGGAACGCGTACCTCTTTTATGTGTTCAGGAAGTTTGAAGGAAGGAAAGAAAATATATCTGATGGTTCTGTATCCATGAAGTGATGCATGGAAAATGCCAATGATCACAAGAAAGACAACAAAAAATGATGCAAGGAAACTCACAACGATCTTCCACACTGCAAATCTACCTGCAAGCACAAAGAACAGCAATAACTTTAGTCAGTGAAAACTGACATTTGGACACAAAGCTTTTGAAAGGATCCAAAATCATAGTAATGAAGATAAAAGTTGTGAGATTGGGATAGCTTTAGACAGCAAGTCAGAAAGTAAATTTGAATTAACCTCAAGGTCAACAGTGATTGTAGGCTGCTCACCGCTAGCTGGAAGATCTGGATTAATATAATGTTTAAACCTTCCATGGCCTTGTACTTTGTTACCTCTGTCATTAAATCTACCCCTATAATTTCTGTGTAATATACATCTGTGTTTCTCTGACTTTGCCCTCTTTTGCAAAACCATCCTTTTCTGGTCTTAAATTTCCTTGGCCTCAAACTTTAATTGCCTCCCTGAACTTTTACATCCACTTCTATTTAAGGCCCATCTCTTTGACCCAGCTTTTGTTATCCTGTCCTACCACTGCACTTCGTATTACACAATGTAACTGCACTGTGTAATGAATTGACCTGTACGATCGGTTTGTAAGACAAGCTTTTCACTGTACCTCGGTACAAGTGACAATAATAAACCAATACCAATACCACCTAATCTTTGCTTTGTGGCTTCACCATCTATTTTTGTCTGTTTATGTCTCACAGAGGCACCTTGGGTAATGTATTTGTTAAAAGAACTATATAAATGCAAGTTGTTAATTGCTATACACTTCTGCACTATAGAATGCCCGATTTCTGTTATAATTATAGTACAGTCATGGGCTACTATAAGAAGGAAAAAAAAGTTGCATTAATTTAGTAGTTAATCACATTCTCAGGACCTTTAACAGCCACTTGTACAGGTACATGGATAGGAAAGATTTAGAGGGATATGGGCCAAATGCAGACAAATGGGATGGGCTTAGATGGGCGTCTTGGTCGGCATGGATGAGTTGGGCTGAAGGGCCTGTTTCCATGCAGTATTACTCTATGACTTTAAATTCAAGGCCTAATCCTGTTCCTATTTGTTACATTCATATCTAATTTTCACACAGCAAAGTCTGAGAAGCAACAAATGGAAAGATTTCTTGTTAATTTGATTCTGATAGTGCTGGTTTAAATAAGAAACCTGGTTGGGGTCCAGATGACCTTCTACTTCTGAATAGTTCCAGTGGTTCACCTCAACTGCAATAACACATTGGCAATGGGAGGGACTGTGAGTAACTGACTTAAACAATAGTTTCTGGTCACATTATGTTTTTCTGTTGACAGAAGTTGTAGTCTGCTCTGCTATTGTTATCTCACAGTACATCTTTAGAAGGAACAGACCGATTAAATATAATCATACCATTGTCCTTTGTAGTTTCACAGGTAACTGAACTCGAATGCGTTATTCTGTTACCCAAGACGGGTTTAACTTTCAAGCAATAGGTGGTCCAAGGTTTCAGATTAGTGAGGGTTATCATCTTCTGCTGGATGTAAGTATTTTCAATCTGCAGGGAATTCAAATGGTCTGATAAATAGTTACAGAACTCTGATAAATAGTTACAGGACTCAAATTTAACAATAACATGATGAATCAAATCAAGCATATTAAATGGAGCTTTTCAATGGGAAGTTGGATCATTGAAGCTTTTTAAACACTGTCACAATAGAAATAGTTGTTCTCAGTATACTTCCCTAACATGACGGATGAACTCAGGGAAAGTCTTGTTCCAATGGGATGAGCAATTTAATAAGTCACCTGTGGTTTAATGAACAGAACTGAATACAGTTTTTTTAAAGTTACAGTTTGTTTTGTGCTGGTGTAATCTGAAACTACAAAAGATGAGTTAACCTATTACATATTTATGCACTTGAATCATTGATTTTATCATTCATATTATAGAAATTTGATTCAATTATAGGACAAGGAAAGGAATTGTTTGAAATTTCCGAAATGTAGCTGTGAATTTCTACCTTTCTCAGCAGGTGAAATAATTGTGAACTATCTGTAACTTATTGAAAAGAGCTGCCTTGATGAATCAAATTTCATTTCTTATTACAGCTCAAATGCATAAACAAGAGTGCATTAAGAAGTCCTGGCACACTGCTGTTGGTCTTCTTCACTAAGCACTAATTTACACAAAGTGTCAGTTCTATGAAGAGGAAATCTGGCAATCCCTAAAGGTAGAATAATTACCCAGCAGCCAGTTATTATGCCATAGCCCCATCATTTTACTGTATACTTGTACCTCGCTCAGTGCTCAGGATACATCTCCAGAAACAGGAGTGCGAATTGAAGCAGCACAGCGTCTTTCTCTATACAGTACATATGGTCATTATAGCATCATATATAGAGAGATGCTGTGCTAGGAACTAGGTGTGAATCCCTACCAGCCCTGGGTCTGCACGCAGTGGTGCCGAGAATTGCTGTGAACCCCTGCCCTTCTCATTACACAGTGTGGAGAGTCTGCCCATTGTTGGGCAGACCCAGGTGAGCAGTGTGGCTGCTCAGTACTGAGATGTAGGCTTCCCATCATAGCAATGCACAGCTCAAATATAAGCAGCTATCTGTGACTGTTAAGACTAGAGGACCAAGAGTGCTATAACAAATCAGCACCCTAGGGTAGAACTAAATGAACTACCTGTGTAATAGGTTTACAACTGGTGACAATGAACCCCACTCATTTATTAGTTGAATAAGGCTTAAGTTACAACCATAAATTCAGATGATTATTGTGGTCTGTAATAGATATTTTACTTCTTGCAGAGAAGTTGTTTTGGACAAGCATTGCTTGGCATCAGTGAAAATAATAAAAATATAAAATTCGCAAGGAGGTGACATTGGTTAACATTAGATTGAAAATGTCACCAGCTAGCTGAGCATCCCTAGCATTTCAATCTCTTTACACCAGAACTAGCCAGTTCTGACACAAACTGGAAAGACTGGTTAGCTGAAATTGCTGAATTCAGCATCGAGTCCTGAAGGTTGCAGCATGCCTAAGAGGAAAGATCAATGTTCCTTGAGTTTGCTTTGAGTTTCATTGAAAGAGTGGAAGAGGCCAAAGTCAGAGAGATCAGAGTGGGAGTAGGATGGATTAAAAAAGTGACATTCAACTAGAAACTCACGGTAACCCTTGCAGACCAAATGGAGGTATTCTATAAAGCAGTCACCCCATCTGTGTTTGGTTTCTCTAATGTAGAGGAGACCACATTGTGAGCGCTGAGTGCAATACAGTATAGTGGAAGAAGTACAAGTGAATTTCTGCATCATCTGTAAGGACTGTTTGGGTCATCGGACGGTGGAAAGAGAACAGGTAAAATGGGCAGGTATTTTACCATTTTAACTGACTGGAATTTACAATTCTCCCTTTAAACAAAATGCTTAACTGAATTCTCAGTCTATGAAATTTACCTTTTTTTCCTCTGCATCTTCCCAGTAGAACACTTTATAACCCAAGTCTGTAAAATATTCATGCATAGATTTATTGTCATTTTCATTTACAGGCTCAGAGATGTGGATATCGAGCATATCCAACCTTGGCTTCACAATCACTGCTATAGGAGGTCCAATTTCAGCTGCATAACAAAGGAACATTGGTGAAGCTTAAAGGAAATTGGGGACAAATACAACTTTCAAGATAAGTTAAGTGGAAAGAAAACTAATTAATCCTACTGTCATCATAAGGTTCAAAGTCTGTGACATTGGTCCACTCAGATGTCTCGTCTTTGTATTCAGCCCTTACACGCAGGTAATAACCAATCATGGTGGCTAGTTCATTCGACAAGTCACATTCTGTGATGCTGATGTTTGTGCAGCCTTTCTCAAGAGGCTCTTGTTTATACTGATTGTTGTAGTAGCTAGAAGTTAAATAATTCAGACAATTATTTCACCACAATGTACATTGGTAGATATCATGATACGTGTGACAATTCTGTTAATCACATTAAGATGAGAGCAATTACTCTGCTCAATGCTCTGATAGACTAGCCAAATGATATATTGGATATAAATAAGTTAATTTCTTGCTTTTTAAAAAAGAACGGATCTGGAAATTGTCTCTCCTGACAAGTCCAGCACTTTTATTTCCTCATTGGCTAGCTTGAGAAAGTGGAGGTAAGCCTTCCCTTTGAACAGCTGATGTGATCGTACTCCAGTAGTGCTAATTGTAGGGTGCTCCAGATGTTTGGTACAGCGGTGATGAATAGACAGTGTGATATATCTAAATGGGAAGGTTTTTTTTCAAAAAAAATTCTTCAACATGCCTTTCTAAATACGTTGTCAAGTTAGTGGTCATCGGCGTTGAATGATGGACAATTTTGAATTTGTATCCCTCATTGCTCAAACTCATTTTGCAATTAATCCTTGCAAACAGCAGCAGAGTTCAAGACCAAATGTTGGCAGAATACTGGGAAGAAAGCCTTTGTTTTCTTTCATATTAATTTTACATTCATCTGAGAGCATAACTGGGCCTTGGCTTAATATCTTAAAGAAAAGACATCTTCAACAGTGCAATGCCTCCTCAGCACTCTGGTGAAGTATTGTAGCCTAGGTTACGTGCTCAAGTTTCTGAATCCACAGCCTTCTATAGAGGAAGTACCAATAGTGAACCAAAGCTGAACAGAAATCACAGACTAAGATACTATGCTTTCCTTCAATATTGATTTCCGTGTTTTCTCATTGTAGTTACAATATTAAAAGAAAAATTAGTAAGCATTCTAGAAACATATCTTTAGTTCTATTTCCTAGTTTCTCACTTTTTAATCTCTCTTGGTCTCTCACAACCACAACGTTTATATTTAAGAGAGCAACAAATTACTACTGTAATTATGATAAGGAGTTGTTATATCACTCACCTTTGATATTCAACTGAATAATGAACATTTCCTTTGTGATAAGTAACTGGGCTCCATTGGAGTATACTCTTAAAATTGATGGAATGCATTTTCACATCCTGCGGTGAAGGTAGCTTTCCAAAAACTGTATTAATAATAAAAATAAACGTTTAATTTGTATGTTTCCCAAGGGGAATATTGTCTTGGATTTTACGTCATCATTTTGCTGGTTATTAATTTCAGTCAATGGCCCTGAGGGCAACCATAAATTTTACTTTAACTTTGCTATAGGAAATGCCTTATATGTCCTGATTTTTTTCGTCAAGGTTTGTCCCACATTATTTCTGACTCTTCTGCTGGGAGAAAATATGGGTGACCTATATCCCAACTTTTCTGACTCTGGAAATGACAGCTGTGGGAAACACATGGGATCTTTGCTTTCTCCATGTGAGGAAATGTATTTTTTCCACACTCATTGCCACCTTTTTGACAAGCTGACCACTAAGGTTGCGGAATAATCATCACGAGCTGACACTCAATGATTCTCTACATCCACCGATTTCTTAATTCTTAATCAACACTTTTATGATTAAAATGATTCTCCTGAAATAGTTGGAACCATTCCAAAAAATGTTGCACTGAGGAAGATTGCTACAATTCAATCTAACATCACATCAGCAGGAGGTCTAGTTGATAAAAAGGGTAAATGTGTATTTGGCATTTGAACTGAGATTTTTGTTTGACAGACTCTGATATGCATTCTATAGCTCAGGTATTTATGTCTGGCACAAAGCAACTTCTAAAAATGTAGAATGCAATTCAGGCAGAAAGGATCATATGCACATAGGTATAGTCAAAGAGCCGTAGAACCTAACAGCACAGAAACAGACTCTTCAGCCCCACCATATCCATGCCAACCATCGAGTACCCATCTATTCTTTTCCCATCAAAGAGCACTTGGTCCATAGCCTTCTATTCCTTGGCAATTCAAGTGCTTATCTAGATTCTTCTTAAATATTGTGAGAATATCTGCTTCCACCACCCATTCAGCTCCAGTTTCCAACCACCATCTAGGTGAAAGATTCTTCCTCACATGCCCTCTTAAACGTCTCACTCCAATGCACTCTGGGATGCTGAGCAGAGCCCCCTAAAGATTTTCATCCTTTGATTAATACATGGAAGATGAGGTGGGCTTTGTTATAGACGTGCAATGTTGTACATCCAATTTTATTCTATTTTTTGTGCTCTCCTATTAATTAGCATAAGAGCGAAAGTAATCCTATCCCCTTAGTGCCAAAGTAGTCAAAAAATTCCCCAGTCCCTTAGCAGCAGATGTGTAAAGTAGATATAATGAGTCAGAGTACTATCAATGATAAATATTCACCCATGAAACACCTCCTACAAGTTATTGTAAAACACTATTCATGTCAATGTGTAGTGGTTTCAGGTTTATCCTGAGGCAAACTGTGTAGTTGGTCTCGTAATTGAACTTAGGGAGGTGATGTAAGAAAATAGGTAGGGCAAATTTTGGCTTTGTAACTGTTTAGTTGTATAACATAGAAAGTGATACTTCATTTGGCTTGTGCTTTGAATTTAATTTGGAAAGGTTTTAATGATGGTAAAGAACTATTTCTCCAGCTAATCTCTAAAAATGTTAACTGACAATTAAATATAAATCATTGGATAATTCTGAATTGTGTGCAGAGCTATCAGTGAATACAAGCTGACATGTATAATCTCATATTTTGTTTCACTAGAGGATTCTTGGATTGTGTCCTGTGGGTTTCCTTCCAGTCTGACTTGTAAACATTTAACCATTCAACTTTCTTCGTTGGGTCTAAGCACTTAGAACTCCCTACCCAACCACACTGTGTGTATACTATCACCAGAAGGATTGCAGTGGTTCAAGAAGTTGGATCATCACAATCTCCTCAAGAGCACTAGGGACAGGTAATAAATGCTGTCCTTTCCAGTGATGCCCACATCTCATAAATTAATAACACAATAGTCAGAGGGCAGACCATATGTTAACAACTATAATCATCATTACTAGCTAAGAAAAAATAAATTCTATTTACACAGCATAGGGCACACATTGCAAGGTAATAGCATATGATGAATTACATTATTTTAAGTATAATATTTATGTAATATTGGAAAACAACAGCCAATTGTCATGTCTCATAAGTAGAAAATGACTTGTTTTTGGAGGTCCTGGTTGAGATAGATAGGATGGTCAGGGATTGGCCTTCTTTGTACAGGGCAATGGGAATCTTAATATCCACAAAAACAGACGATACATCAGTTTATCATCTCATCCAAATGAATGACATGACACTTAATTTAAGATATGTCTATGGTTCTTAAGTTCAAGACCAAACCCATGACATCAATAATGAGAGAGCCAGCAATTAGCATCAGGCTGGCAGAGAGAGCATAGGTAGAATGTTATAAGCAACTGAAAATAAGGAAAGCAGTTCAACAACAAATGTGAGGTAAAATAGTGTCATTTATGAAATGCCAGGTTAGTCGTCTTACAAAGTAAAAAAAACGTGATCTGCTATACAAAAAAAAACATTTTATTTCCAAAGTCAAAAATCAGCAAAAGGTTACTCCAATCATATCCTTGATTTTTTTTTGTAACTTCCTTTTTGATAAATTTGCTTGGTCTGTGTACAGGATATTGGGAAATTTTTGGGATATTGTGACTAGTTACGGATAAAAGCATTACATCTTGCATGTATGAACAACTAGAATGCTATTTTTCCAAGAAAATTGTTCATTATTTAAAAATAAGATAGTTTTTAAACTGCTGTCAGATGTCAATTGCAATCAGATTATTAGTTGCCTAAAACACTACTATTAAAGTGATAAAGATGCTTTTGAGAATATGCTCTTATGAGGGTCTTGTGATGGATTAGACTCATTGAGTTAAATGTCTCAAAAGAAACTATTGTTAAACAAAACCACACTGCTTTGGACTGTCTTTGCTTACTGGCAATAGCATGGCCCCAAGTAGCTTTACTCTTGCAAAAACTATTATTCCCAGAAGAGAGATAAACAGCTGTTTCAGAATCTTATCTCATCTATAAAGAAACAAAATTTTACTTTGAATGTCTCTTAATGCTTTTCTCATTGTTAATGTTTACTAGATTGCAGCTTAATATATAATTTGCCAGTTTGAGTTTTTTTTTAAAGTTTTGTTGTAATCCCATTAGAATTAAGGAAATTATGTTAAATCCATGTTTTAATTATTACTATGTCTATTCTCTTCAAGATACTCATTAGCATATTGTCTAAATAGAAAGCAACTAAAAGGAAAGATTCTGATGAAAGGCCATCGTCCTGAATTGTTAACTGATTTTCTCTCCATTCATGCTGCCTGACCTGTTGAGTATTTCCAGCACATTGCCAAGCAATAATTTGAAGATTTGCAACAGGAAGAGATGTTGGGGCACATCAACAAAAGCTGAATCAAAGAGAATGATTTTACGTAGTAGCTTAAAGGAGGAGAAAGAGATAGTGAAGGAAATCTAGAACTTAGAGCTTAAAGGCATGGAGCTAAAGGTGAAATTGAAAATGGGGATGTGAAGAAGGACTGAGTTAAGGAAGCACAATCTAGAAATCACACTGGATTGAGAGATTTGAGGGATGGAAGAGATGGTGACAGGACCTCAGTGGGATTTAAAAGCCAGATGAGAATTTACAACCTAAGGCTTTGTTAGAGAAGAAGCTAGTTAAGTGAACGAGCACAGCAAGTCAGGCTTGGACAATTTGGGAGACAGATCAGAATTTGAGATCAACACATTTCTTATGCAAGGTGTAAGTTGGGAGGCAAGCCAGACAGTTTTGGGATAATCAAGACAACTGAACAGAAGATCCAAATGAACTTCAAATTTATTTCTCTTTATCACTGAGAAAATTAGATTGATTATCCATTGCACCCTTTTCAACAATGATACAGGTGAACAGCCATGATACAGGCCACAGGTGGTCAATGGGTGTACTGGGGTGGGTAGTGATGGTATTCATAAAATTATTGCTCAGGGTAATGGACTAATTATTATTCACAATATGTTGTTTCATTTGCATAATGGTGTACGTATTTGATGAAGGGGCACTTAGTTTTTTTGGAAACCGCTTTATCATTGTGAATTTATTAAAAATATTGGGAGAAAGGCTCAACTGCAACAGTGAAAAAAATAGTTGAAATAAAGCTCAAATTCAATCAATTGACAATCAGACTTGAAATATCCTGTTTAAGGACATGCTTAATAAGAGAAAATTGTAAAGAAAGGAGAACCACTTTTCTGAAGAGGAAACAATGAATGTCTAATAAGACAATACAGAAAACACCAATAATTAATGTAAATCCAAGTGAATTTAAAAAAACAATAAAATTGTTCAACATTTCAAAGTCAAATTTCATGTTGAATATGAATATGACAGTTATTTTATACACATATACTGTTCATTTCTTTTTTATTCTTTCTCAAACCATGTTTTCTAATTAAAATCAACAAGACTGCAGATGCTGGAAGTCTGAAACAAAAACAAAAAGTGCTGTTAAAACTCAGCAGGTCAGGCTGCATCTATGGAAAGAGAAACAATCAGCGTTTTGGGTCTGTAATGTTTCAGTTCTGACCCAAAATGTTGGGAGTTTTTTCATTCCACAGATGCTGCCTGGCCCACTTTTATTCTGGTTTTGTGTGTCTTGAGTTGTTTAATGAGGCCAGTCTAGAAACTGCAGACAAATCGTGGCTGATAGCCATCTAGATAAGTACATGGATAAGAGATGTTTAGAGGGCTATGGGCCAAATGCAGGCAGATGTGACTGGCTCACTGGGCAACACAATCAGCATGGACAAGTTGGGCTGAGGACCTGCTTCCCTGCTGTATGACTCTATGAGTCTATGATGGGGCAGGTAAGTGGGTAGTTTGTGAGGTGGTCTGCTCCTTCTGTAGGATCTCCATGTGCTCTAATGTACAGCATCAATATTTTCAATATTGGTAGTGTTGTTCACAGTGAGACAGATAGTCTTAGGTTACGGAATGATATTGAACAGCTTGTAGGTTGAGCAGAGCAATAACAGAAGAAACTTAATCCCTAAAAGTGTGAAGTAAGGCATTTTGGAAGTTCTAATAAAGATCAAAAATACGCCATGAACACTTGGAACCAAGGGAGTACTGAGCAACAGATGGACCTTGGTGCACAAGTCCATAGATCCATAAAGGTGGCAAACGAGGCATACAGGATGCTGTATTTCATTAGCTGGGATGTAGAAAATAAGAACATGGAAGTTAAAGTACAGCATTATAAAACTTTGGCTAGGCTGCAGCGGGAGAATTGTGTGCACTTCTGGTTGCCACACTATAAGAAGGATGTGAATCCACTGGGGTGAGTGCAGAGGAGATTTACCAGGATGTTACTTGAGATGGAACATTTCGGTTATAAAGAGAGACTGCATCGGCTGGGTTTGCTTTCCTTGCAGTGGAGGAGGTTGAGCGGTGACCTGACAGAGGTATGCAAAATTTTGAAAGGCATGGATAGGGCAGATAGTGAGAAACCTTTCCCCATGACAAAGACATCTGAAGCCAGTGGGCATAGGTTTGATGTCAGGAATAAAGAGGCTAGAGGGGATTTGATGATTTTTTCCCCCCACCCAGAAAGTGGTTGCAATCTGGAATGCACTGTCTGCAAAGGTGGTGGAGACAGGCACTCTCATAACATTTAAGAAGTATTTGGATAAGCATTTGAATCACCTAGGCATAGAAAGCTATGGACAAGTGCTGGTAAAGGGGATTAGTATACATAGGTACTTGATGGTCAGCATAGACATGCTGGGCCAAATGGCCTGTTTCTATGCTAATATCATCCTGAATGCTCCTTCTCCACTTTGAGCAGTTGTGGTCAGAGATTCCCAAGAGTCAGTGGGAATGTTGCATTTCTTCATGGTGGTTTTCTGCACATCCTTGAATCTGTCCACTAGGTAATCTCTTCCCACAACACAGCTCAAACCACATGCAGTTGTGCACCCATGAATAAATTATCCCTACGCACCCCATGTAATATATTCATCAGTGATACCATGCAGACATTGTTTTCTAGGCAATGTTTTATTCAATCACTAAGAGCCAATAATACCTGCTATCTTTGGTGAATACAAACAAACACAGAGACATATGCATATTTGAAAGTTAATATATTTAAATCTGTGTTGAATGTATTTTCATACACTAATAGATTTCACAGTGTTTCCTAATATATTTAACACTAAATAATACTTATAATTGATTTTAGTGAAGCAAAAATCAGGAAACTACTTTGGGCACAACCTTTAGGTAGATGTAGAATTTATATAAGGAAACGTTTGATAGATATGACATGTTTACAAGTTACAGCTGGATGTAGGGTGGAAGAATTAAGGTCCTAAAGGGCAGATTATAGAGAACAGGATCACATTTATCACTTTGTCTTTAATTTAAAGATTTTGTGGCTCTTCAAGGCGCTGATCACTGCTCCCCAAAGTGGTGGATTCTGAATCTTACAGGATTAAAAGGCCCTCGACACTTGTGAAATAACTTCAGAGTGTAAAACCTAATAGTACTCCATGAATCGGGGATTGGTAACATTACAGCAAATATTATCGTGATATAGGAGGTTTCTTTTAAAAGTATAAATGAGCAGGTGTTAGTATTTCTGCTCTCGTTAAAGAAGTCTCGTATTTTAGACACACTAATCCGAAGGTTGGAAATACCCACCATTTAGCTGACCGGTTGCCAGGATGATTGTACGATTAATTTCAGCGGTAACTTTATGCAATGTTCCTAATCTTTGTGTTTCCCCACCTTACATAATCAATAGAATATTTCTAGGTGAAGCTCACATAATTATGATGTTTTAAAATAAATTGGTAACAAAAAAATCCTAATCACCCAATAGGAAATACAGAAAGTCCACTCGGAAAGAGGAAGTGAACATTCCTATTTGTGAATAGTTCACAGCGTTTAGTGTCCGGTGTATTTTTTTACTCCACGCCTGTCCGTAACTGATTTCAAACTAGAAGTGGCAAAAGATTGAAACGAATTTCGCAATGTTGCGGATTTCCTAGGTTTTGTTACTCGATTTAGTTCCAGTCTGGCGTTTGACAACACGCCAGGCTACCTAAGACCTTAACCGATTATATTTCTGAGTGGTACAAATGGTAACACTAACCTGCGAGTGTTAAAGCCGCCGTCAACAGGGAATGCAGCAAGATTCTTCCCACAGCCATGCTTTCCTCCACTTGGTCTGCCTCGATTCCCACTGAACTCGGAATTTCCCAGTTTCCTCATTCTTCCCTATCAGCCTCTAAACGTGTGATAAAGGTTACAATTGGGCGGAGATTACCTGAAAAAGTCTCCAATGGCATTTATCAGGAAATAGAAACGAGAGTTTGCTCTTTGGCAAATGTATTTGTTAGCTAATTCCTGGAACTCGTAAAACAAGAAGTACATTAAGCAAATAATACGGCCACTAAAACACTAAAACAGTGAATGACAGCTTGGAGGAAATGTTAAACTGAGGCCGAGTTGGCTCTCTGGGCTGAATGTAAAAGGTCCTTGAACATTACCCAGGATAAAGGATTGGAGTCCAATGCAATATTTATCTCACAATTAATGTTACTGAGAAAGAATATCTAATTATTACCATAATGCTGTTTCTGGGAGGTTACTGTATACTGATTGGCTATATATTGGGCAGAGCTGAGTGCAGTGGCCATTACTAAGGAGAAGGTGCTGGGGAAACTGAAAGACCTGAAGGTGAATAAATCACCGAGACCAGAATGACTATACCCCAGAGTTCTGAAAGTGGTAGCTGAAGAGATTGTGGAGGCATTAGTAGTGATCTTTCAAGAATCACTAGAACCCGGGATGGTCCCAGAGGACTGAAAAATCACAAATGTGACACTGCTATTTAAGAAGAGAAGGAGGCAAAAGATAGGAAATTATAGGCCAGTTAGCCTGACCTTGGTGGTTGGTAAAATTTTAGAATCCTTTATTAAGGATGAAATGTTGGAATTCCTGGAATTATATGATGAAATAGGATGAAATATGCATGGTTTTTTTTTAAAGGGAGATCTTGCCTGACAAAGCTGTTAGAATTCTTTGAGGAGGTAACAAGCAGGTTAGATAAAGGAGAGTTGGCAGATATTATTTACTTGGATTTTCAGAAGGCCTTTGACAAGGTGCCGCACATGAGGCTGCTTAACAAGATAATAGCCCATAGTACTAGAGGCAAGGTTGGATAGAAGATTAGCTGACTGGGAGAAGTTAGAGAGTGGGGATAAAAGGGTCCTTTTCAGGATGGCTGCCGGTGGCTAGTGGAGTTCTGCAGGGGTCAGTGTTGGGACTGCAACTTTTTACTTTATACATTAATGATCTGGATAAAGGACCTGATGGCATTGTGGCCAGGTTTGCAGATGATACCAAGATATATGGAGGGACAGGTAGTGTCGCAGAGGCAGGGAGTCTGCAGAAGGACTTGGACAATTTGGAAGAGTGGGCAAAGAAGTGGCAGGCACGGTAGTGTAGCGGTTAGCGTAACGCTATGACAGCGCCAGCGACCCAGGTTCAATTCCCACCGCTGTCTGTAAGGAGTTTGTACGTTCTCCCCGTGTCTGCGTGGGTTTCCTCCGGGTGGTCCGGTTTCCTCCTACATTCCAAAGACATACGAGTTAGGAAGTTGTGATACAGGAGCTTGAGGGCACATACAACCAGACTTAAGGACAGCTTCTACCCCACCGTGATAAGACTATTGAACGGTTCCCTTATACAATGAGATGGACTCTGACCTCACGATCTACCTTATTGTGACCCTGCACCTTATTGCACTGCACTTTCTCTGCGGCTGTGACACTTTACTCTGTACTGTTATTGTTTTTACCTCTACTACATCAATACACTCTGTACTAACTCAATGTAACTGCACTGTGTAATGAACCTGAACGATTGGTATGCAAGACAAGTTTTTCACTGTACCTCGGTACAAGTGACAATAATAAACCAATACCAATACCAATACTATGTTGGTGCCGGAAGCGTGGCGACACTTGCGGGCTGCCACCAGAACACTCTGAGCAAAAGGTGCATTTCACTGTGTGTTTCGATGTACATGTGACTAATAAAGATATCTTAGATGGAATACAGCATATGGAAGTGTGGGGTTATGCACTTTGGTAGAAGGAATAAAGGTGTAGACTATTTTCTAAATGGGGAGAAAATTCAGAAGTCAGAAATGCAAAGAGACATGGGAGTCCTAGTTCAGGATTCCATCAAGGTTAGCTTGCAGGTTGAGTAAGTAGTAAAGAAGGCAAATGCAATGTTAGCATTCATTTCGAGAGGATTAGAATATAAAAACAAGGATGTACTGCTGAGGCGTTATAAAGCATTGGTCAGACTGCAGTTGGAATATCGTGAGCAATTTTGGGCCTGCATTTAGCGTAGGATGTGCTGGCCTTGGAGAGGTTCCAGAAGATGTTCACAAGAATGATCCCAGGAATGAAAGGCTTAACATATGAGGAGCATTTGATGTCTCTGGGCCTGTACTCGATGGAGTTCAGAAGGATGAGGTGGGGATCTCATTGAAACCTACTGGATAGGGTGGATGTGGAGAGGATGCTTCCATTAGTAGGAGAATCTAGGATCTGAGGCACAGCCTCAGAATAAAGGACATCCCTTTAAAACTAAGATGAGGAGGAATTTCTTCAGTCAGAGGATGGTGAATCTGTGGAAATAGTTGCCACAGAGGGCTGTGGAGGCCAAGTCGTTGGGTGTATTTAAGGCAGAGATTGATAGATTCTTGATTGGTAAGAGAGTTAAGGGTTACGGGGAAAAGGCGGGAGAATGGGGTTAAAAAATGTCAGCCATGACTGAATGGTGGAGCAGACTCGATGGGCTGAATGACCTAATTCTACTCCTATAGTTTATAGTCTTATTACATACAAACATACAATTCAGGAGCACAGTAAACCACCCGGCCCCTCAAGCCTGCTCTGCCATTCAGTAAACTCAAGGAAGATTTTATTGCAGCCTCAACTCCACATTCCACACCTAACTCCCATAACCTTGTGCCCCCTTGCTTATCCAGAACCTACCTTCCTGTGTCTTAAGAATATTCAAAGACTCTGCTTCCACCACCCTTTCAAGAAATGAGTTGCAAAGCTTCACAACTCGGTGAAAATGTTGCCTCGTCTTTACCTTACATGGTTGATCCTTTATTTTTAAATAGTGACTCCCAGTTCTAGATTCTCCAAGATGAGGAAGCATCGTGTTTGCATCAACCCTGTCAAGACCCCTCAGGATGTTATGTTTTAATCAAAATCCCTTCTCACTCTTCTGGCATATACAAGCCTAGCCTGTCCGACCTTTCTTCATAAGACAACCTGCTTATTTCAGGTATTAGTTAATGCTTCCAATACATTAACATCTTCACTGAAATAATCAGATAAATACCGTACCCAATACCTCTCATGGAACCTTTCCCTAACTGAGGGAATTTGGAAAATTAAAACTAGTGCATTAACTATCTCATTTCTTTTACGATCTCAGGACCTGTAGACTGTCAGCCTACAGCTCCAACAATTTACTTAATACCACTTTGCTGCTGATTGTATTTTCCCTGAGTTTATCCCTCCAGTTTCCAATTTATAGCTGTTCCTACTATGTTTCTTGTATCCTTTATAGGCAAGATATGCAAGTCCCTGTCTAATTCATCTGCCATCCCCTTGTTTTCCATAATTAATTCCCCAAGCTTGTTTCGTATTAAACCCATGATAACTTCGTTCACTCTTTTCTTTCTTTAAGCACGTTTACATTTCTGGCTAGCAGTGACTACACAGTTGGCTGTTATGAACTTTGGGATGTGCCATTGATGGGACCTGAATGTTTAAATACAGAAATGTTGAAAGGATGGTACACCACAGAGAGAGGCCATTTACCTCTGTGAATGATAATATTGCATCACCGTTTTGGTTTCACCAAACGTTTTTAAATAATTTTAAGTCGTATTTGGGGCAGAGCAAATCTATTTATAGGCTGAATGCAGGTCCACACAAAACAATTATCAGGGCAGGAAGTATTTGACTAATTCTGTTTCAAAAGAGAATTTAATAAACATGTGAAGGATTAAAAAAAAATGCAGCACTCTGCATGAAATAGCAGGAGAGTGGAACCAGCACAAATGTCCTCCTAGAGAATGGGCCGAATTGATGCTCCAAAAGAATCAGCTGGAATTCAGGTGCTTGTGGGTAAATATGTCCTGCACTTGTTCAGGCCTGCTAAAGCAGAGTGACATGTAGATCAATCACTCCACTCTGCTGGAGTGAAGCCCCATTGTACTAAAGTTCTCCAGCTTTATTCTAAGGAGTCCACTTCTGCAGATCTTCACCATCCTGACCTGGTGTAAGAATGGTGAGCCAAAAGAACGGAGCTAAAAACAGTCTTGATGCAGGGTCGTGACCCAAAACATGACACGTCCTTTCCCTCCTCAGATGCTTCTCAACCCACTGTTCCAGCAATATGTTTTTTGCTCTGGATTCTGGCATTTACAGTCTCTTGTATCTCCAAATAAATGGAATTTTTTTTACCTGGAGTTAGGTGGGAGAAAAGCCCAGTTATTCTATTTTTACTTATCTGATCATTTAAAAAATGTTTATTAATGTTTTGAGAGAGTTATTAATGCTTGGTATTTTAATAGATTTATTTATTGAATTTAAAAATATGTAAATCGATTCTAATACTGTACATAGAAACAAATAAAAAGTATTGCAAAGCCTCACCAACTTTAGTGTGAGACAAAGCTTTATCTCCTGCCTTACCTCTTGTCAAGGACTGTCAGAGAATTTAAGAGCAAAAACTTGGCAGTACACCAACCAAGGCCTAATCACCTGGGCATGGGGAGGGCAAAGAGCAGTGAGTCCAGACAGGAAAGGGAACTGAGCACAATTCAAAGTCAAAGTGCTTATTGTCATATGCACAAGTACATGTATGCGCAGGTGCAATGAAAAACTTACTTGCAGCAGTATGACAGGCATATGGCATCATACGAGCAACATTCACAAGAAAAACATGAAATAAACATAAATTATACACAAGTTTTACAAGAAAGAACACAATTAGAACAAAAAGAAACAAAGTCCATTTTAGTGCAAGGTTGTCATAGTGGTTATAGTGTTGTGAAACTGTAGTGATTGGTTCAAGAATGGAATGGTTGAAGGAAAGTAGCTGTTCTGGAACCTGGTGGTGTGGGACTTCAGGCTTCTGTACCTCCTGTCCGATGGTAGCTACGAAAAGATGGCACGGCCCAGATGGTGGGGGTCTTTGATGATGGATGTTGTCTTCCAGAGGCAGCACCTCTTGTAGCTACTATCGATGATGGGGACGGATGTGCCTGTGATGTATTAGGCAGAGTCCACTACATTCTGCGGTTTCTTACATTCCTGCCCATTCAAATTGCCCCACCAGACCATGATGCAACCAGTCAGGATACTTTCAACAGTACATCTGTAGAAGTTTGTTAGTGTTCAGTGATAAGCTGAACCTTCTTAACCTCCTAAGAAAGTAAAAACAATGGTGTGCTTTCCTTATGATTGCATCTATGTGCTTGGCCCAGGACAGGTCATCTGATTTGTTAACACCCAGGAATTTAAAGCTGCTGACTCTCTCCACCACCAATTTCCCAATATAGGCTGGCACATGTTCACCCTCCTTCCCCTTCCTGAAGTCAACAATCAACTCTTTAGTTTTGCTGACGTTGAGCAAGAGGTTGTTGTTGCAGCACCACTCAACCAGGTGTCCTGTCTCGCTCTAGTAAGCTACTCATTGCCAACTGTGATTTGTCCAACAACAGTAGTGTGATCGATGAACTTGAAGATGGCATTGGAGTTATGCTTAGTCACACAGTCGTGTGTGAAGTCAACAATCAACTCTTTAGTTTTGCTGACGTTGAGCAAGAGGTTGTTGTTGCAGCACCGCTCAACCAGGTGTCCTGTCTCGCTCTAGTAAGCTACTCATTGCCAACTGTGATTTGTCCAACAACAGTAGTGTGATCGATGAACTTGAAGATGGCATTGTAGTTATGCTTAGTCACACAGTCGTGTGTGTATACAGAGTAGAGCAGGGGGCTAAGCACGCAGCCTTGAGGTGCACTTGTGTTGATGGTCACCGAGGAGATGTTGTTACCAACCTTCACTGATTGAGGTCTGCCGATAAGGAAGTAGAGCACCAGATGCAGAGGGAGGTACAGAGGCCCAGGTTTTGAAGCTTGATGATAAGTTTGGATGATTGTGTTGAAAGCCGAGCTGTAGTTGATGAACAGCAGCCTGACGACATCCTGTTGTCCAGATGGTCCAGAGCAGAGAGAAGAGCCAGAGAAATCACATCTGCTGTTGACCTGTTGTGGCGGTCGGTAAATTGGAGCGGATCCAGGTCATCTCTGAGGCAGGAGTTGGTTCTCGCTATAACCATCCACTTGAAGCACTTCATTACGGTTGATGTAAGTACTACCAGATGGTAGTCATTGAGGCAGGTCACCATGCTCTTCTAGGGGACCAGTACAATAGATGCCTTTCTGAAGCAGGTGGGAACCTCAGACCGCAGAAGTGAGAGGTTGAATATGTCCATAAATACTCCAACCAGTTGGTCCACACAGACCTTTAGTACTCGGCCAGGTGCATCATCTGGACCAGACGCCTTTCATGGATTCACCCTCTTGAAGCATGCCCAGACATCAGCCTCAGAGACTGAAATTACAGGGTCATCTGGAGATGTGGGGGCTTGTGTGGGTATGTTATAGTTCTCCCTCACAAAGCGTGCATAAAGGGCATTAAGCTCATCCGGGAGTGATGGATTGTTGCCACTTATGCTACCCAGTCTCGCCTTGTAGGAAGTCATATTGTGCAAGCCCTGTCTCAGCTGTGATTCCAGTTTAGTCCGAAATTGCCTCTTTGCGCTCGGCATGGCCTTCCGGAGGTCATATGTACCTGGACTTCTTATATGACTCTGAGCCACCAGCCTTAAATGCCACAGATCCAGTCCTCAGCAGATTACGAATCTCCTGCTTCATCCAGGGCTTCTGGTTGGGGAAGACTCAGAATGCTTTGTGAGTACACACTCGTCCACGCAGGTCCTTGTGAAGTTGACCCAAAGCTTCTACAAACCTGCTTGAAGGAGCAATGTCACATGCACAGCTTGCAACCTCAGTTGGGACTGCCTGTTGCTTAAGGTAGTGAAAGAAATCCAAATGAAGTTCTACTTAAGATTCTTCACATGTTTAACGTTATGATATTTCCTGCTTACTTCTCCAAAGTCAAGTGTAAAATTTTTCAGGCACCCAAATTGCTAGATGCCAGTCTTTCTTGATGTTGTCCTCGCTGTTAATGACGAGCATGTGAAACTCTCCATTACTTAGTTGCCTATTTGTATCATTTATGCTGTTGGTTTAAATAAAAACAAGCTGCTTTTCATGGGCTGTGACTTGTTGGGTAACATTTTTCTATGTACATGCGCTACCATGTGGACTCTTACACGAACTTGCTGCCTGCTCTTAGCTGGGGTTTTCCTGACCATGCCCAGACGGTGAACAACCAGTGGTCACCACAGTACAAACCTGTGCCAGAAACAGGGCCTTCGACCTGAAATGTTGATTTGTTTCTCTTTTCATGGGTTCTCCTTGACTGGCTGAGTTCTTCCAGCATTCCTGCTTTTGTTTCAGATTCCAGCATCTGCAGTTTTATTTATTTGACAGAAACAGGAAGTGTACTCATTTCATTGTAGAGGAATGACAACAGGGTAATTCTCATTTTTTTGTATTGTTTACTAAAATGTCTTTAACCACTTAAAAGTGGAAACCATAAAATGTTTTTATAATCCTTTAATTGTTTCATTCATGTTTAAAGTTTTTGACTGTCAAGGACATTGCTTGCCTACAAGGCAACACCTGCGGCATACTTATGTGTAGATCAGCGGTGATCATGTTGTTCACCGAGGGTTCTGGGCTAATATAGTATGATTAAGCGAACATGATACTTTAATACAGTGTTGACAAATGGAACTTGCTGACAATCGTAAAGCTGTAGTATAATAATTAAACTGTTTAATACACCAATTCATTATTACTTTTTGTTTACAATAATAGTGTTTTATTTTAATTATTTTAAACTATTTTAATAGCTTTTAAACGTCTCTACGTATCCGTGCCAGCTTATTCTGGGTGTGGGATGAACACGGGGGCGGGTCCCTGCGGCTAATTGAAGAGAGCACGACTGAAGCCAATGACTCGGTGAATCGTGAAAATATCCTGCTCCCGAAAAAAGGTGAAAATATGCATCGCACGCACATTTTCTGGATAAGCATCAACCACTATTCCATGAAAACGCTGCAGTCTTGCCTTTCAGGCTATTTGCGTGAACTTAGTACGCACAATTTACGTTATACCTTAGTCCTGCTGCTAGGTTTAGTGAGCATTGACATTTGAGAGCTCAGAATATTCACAGAATAAGATGCAGGAGCCCTATCCCCAGTCTCTAATTACAACATAATTGGATATGTAATAACGCCCTCCTGGGAGAAGTGCTCACGTTTGTCGACTTTCTTTTATCTGTTTGGAATAATAATTCTGACGGAGCTGACCGTCTCTCTCGCCAAAAGCATTTTGGTGTTTCTATGATGTTTTACTTACGTTGCAGAACAGTTTAACAGAGGAGCAGCACAGGAAACCCACTGTTCAAAATACACTTGCGTGCTTAGTTTTCTTATCAGTATTTTCCAACAATGCACAGCTCATTTTTTTTTATTTACTTTTCAAAAGTGCGTGTAACCATGCAGGAATTTCTCAATTAACCCCATGCAAACCGCTCACTGAATTTATTTGTAATTTTTCCATCTCCTGAAACCTGGTTGATGGGATTAGTGTAGGTGCGGACTTGGTGGGTCCAAGGGCCTGTTTCTGTGCTGTTTCTCTCTCTGTGAACTTATACCTAAGATGGCATAGTGGTATTTGTAATCTTATCACTGGATTGTTAGTCCAGGGATGTGAGGGGGAAGGTAAGCACTCGTGTTTTCTTAATGTTCTGGGGTGAACTTGTGTAAGTGCACCTATACACCTTACATCAGACAATTTTGTAGATTGTTGGGGGTGGGGTAGTAGGATGACAGCTGTAGTCCTGCTTGACCTCAATTCCACACCCCTCTGCTCCAGGACTCTCCACCCCACCTCAACAATCCCACCTAGCTGTGCCGCTTGAAGGTAACTGTTTTCCTTCTGGCACAAGGCTATTGGTTGTTCCACAAAGCACTGTCAGAAGTGTATCAGCCACTGCAGCCTCCATACAGAGGATACAAGTGAAGATTTTTCAATACGGCAGCAGTTATCACATTTGCCTCATACTTGAAAGATCCCCAGTCCAATCCTGAATAAAAACATTATTCTGTCCTGGTGCAGGGTTTCAACCTGAAACATCTACAATTCCCTTTGCCCTACTGATGCTGCTCGACCCACTGAGTTCCTGCAACAGATTGTTTGTTGCTCTATATTCCAGCAGCTGCAATCTCTTACGTCTCTCTAGAAACATTATTTAAACAGGTGACATTGGTTTAGTGGTTAAATTACTGGACTAACATTTCAATTACTGGACTAACAATCTGCTGATATGATTTCAAATACCACCATGGCAACTGGGATAATTAAATTTAGAGCATCATAGAGTCATACAGCACAGAAACAGGACCTTGAGCCCACTGAGTCCACCAACCACCCATTTACATTAATCCCATTTCTAAAATTCGCCCCACATTCCCATCAACTCCTTCCAGATTCTTCTTCCAGAGGGTTGTGAATCTTTGGAATTCTCTGGGTGCTGAATCATTAGATTCATACCAGAACCCACTGAGTTTATCCGAATTGGATATACAACCATTGAAGGAGAGGCAGTAATAAGCAGTGAGCAGAGTCAAGCTGTCAGATACTCATTGGCTCAACACCAGAGATCCAAGCACAGTTAAGGACTAAGTTACTGAGAACATAGAACAGTACAGCACAGGAACAGGTCCTTCGGCTCACAATGTTGTGCCAAATCAATTACATTAGTATTAAAATGGCCAACTAAACTAATCCCTTCTGCCTACACAATGTCCATATCCTACCATTCCCCTCACATTCATGTGCCTATCTCAGAGCTTCTTGAACACCCCTATCGTATTTACCTCCACCACCACCACCCCAGGCAGCGCATTCCAGGCGCCCGCCGCTCTGTGTATAAAAACAAGCTTGCCCTGCACATCTCCTTTGAACTTTCCCCCCTCACCTTAAATGCATGCCTTAGACATTTCAACCCTGGGGAAAAGAAAATGTATTAACAGACTGAACCTTTAATTTCTGTGTATACGTGAAAAGTATTTCACTTACTTTATTTTTTGAAAGAGGGAAAATTTTGCTGCATATTTAGGTAAGTTTTGTATTACATCACACATGCAATGGAAGCCTACAGTTGTTGCAAGTCTGCAATAAGCTCCATACATTTGTTCTGTAGTCACAAGAGATTCTGCAGATGCTGGAATCTGGAGCAACACACAAAATGCTGGAGGATCTCAGCAGGTCAGGCAGCACCTATGGAAGGAAATAAATGTCGACTGTTTATTTCCCTCCATAAATGTTGCCTGACCTGCTGAGTTCCTCCAGCAGTTTGTGTGATTTGTTCTGGTTTCTCCCAGAGATGACTGCAGTTAGAATTTACCAATACTACAAGATTGTTTCACAGAACACCTGCAAATACACTGCAAGATTCAGCTGGACAGGTGGCAATGTTGCCCGTTAACACACGTTAAAAGGAAGATGATGTGTATTCCACAAATTGTTACATTTTTGATTGTGAAATGGAGAACTGAAACCAAGATTTGTAAACATTCCTGAAATAAGATTTAGCCACAAACAGTTTTTAAACTATCCTTACAATTGACTTTGGATTTGTAACAAACAATGGTATTGTTTCCACAAAGTGTGAGGATGTTTAGCATTGTAGTCAAGCTGAGGAAGTGGAATGAGAAATGAGATGTGGCAGTTGTAAATGGTATTCATTGCTTGGCATAGAATAATTGTAAGTAGTGGATGAAGCTGCAGTACATTTGTAGAGCAAAATACACAGCTTTATTTAGAGGCAGAATCCTCTTTACCCCATTTTCACTACACGTTTCAGCAGTATTTCCTGCCAGCAGTTACACCTATAACATTTAAACACATTTACTATTTAGGTTACATTTACATAGGCTAATGTTTTTACCTGTCTATCCCTAACTTTCCCTTTTGTTCCTGCCTTCTCTCCTCTTCAACTAATCCAATGGCAGTGATCTTCACTATTTTTCAAGTGCTGGCTGCTTTGGCAAAAAACCTTTAATGCACACACACAGTCACTCACACGCACCGTTCAAACCATCTATTTGACCTTTCACACTGAGCTCCCTGTCCCTGAACTCCTTCAATTAGCGTTTCCTCCCTCCTTCCCCACCCCTGATTTCTGACCTCCCACATTCCTGCAGACCCTCCATCTCTGGGAACACTTGACCACATTCCTGGCCACGCTCCAATGTTTAGCTCCCAATCCCAGCCATGCTCCAGCACACACTTTGCCCTTCACCACACCCCCCCTCCCCCCACCCCTGCAGTTCACTGTTGACACAGAGCCAGAAACAGAATAGAACAGAAACAGGTCCTTCAGCCCACCATGTCTATACCAAGTACCCATCCATACTAATCGCATTTAACTGCACTCAGTCTGTAACCTATGCTTTTGCAATTCAAGTGCTCTTTCAGATGCTTAAATGTTGAGAGAGCACTTGGCTCTATCACCTTTTCAGGCAGTGTGTTTCAGATTCCAGCTACCCCCGGGTGAAAAAGTTCTTTGTCAGTTCCTCAGTAACCCGTTACTCCTCACCTTAAACCTACGCCCTCTGGTTTTAGACACTTCTGCCATGGGGAAGTTTCTGGACCACACCCTGCCCTGTTCTCAGTCATACTCCAGCCCATGATAGCAGCACCTAGGGTCAAAGAGAGCCACCACTGGCTCGCAGACCTTGCAATAATGAACAATTTCCTATGGCTGCCTTCTTTATTCTTACCTCCTCCAGATCCCCTGAACTAATCTTTTCCCTGCACTTGTACTTAAGCAGAATCTGTTGCATCTGCTACATTATCTTGTAATGAAGTATAGCCACAGACACAAAATGTTAACTCTCCCTCTTTCTCTGCTGATGTAGACTGACTTACTGAGCATTTCCAGCATTATCTGTATTTGTATCAGAAGGCATTTAGCTTGCCATTACTTTAAGATGTAGTATATCTCTCATGGTTACTGTCTACATGACCACCTTGTGGGAGAAGGGGTAGAGACAATGAAGTCATGCTTTTCCAACTTGATTGAGTGTTTCAGGTTGATGGGTTAAGGTAGACATAATGGAGTAGTAGTTAGTCGGGGTGCCTAACCATTAGGCAACTATTGCAAGGCGTCTGAGCAGGGCAGCCTAATTCCAAGCCAGTGGAAATATGAATGACAGTTATAAAACCTTTACAAATAATTACTGCAACTAAAGCTGCAACATCTGCATTATCTACTGATATTTGCTCATGTCGAGGGCAACACACCAACAGCCAAACAAAATAGTGGCCAACAGACAGGAAGGAGCCATTTTGCTTAGTGGCATTGTATCCTCATTTGTTATTATTTGCACACAAATAAAAACGTGCTGTGCATTTTAAATTTATATCACCGTAAATCAGTTTTAAACAAAATCCGTAGTTAATGACCACAAATGGACAATAAGAACATTTGAGACATTTATATTCACAGAAGCAGCATCGTTTTACTTGAAATAGATATGACATTAATTTTTAAATCTTTATCTTCAGTCACAGACGCCTACACATGCACTCTTCTTATGAAACTTGAGACTTATTGAATGACATGTAGTTCCCTGAGCAAACGGACCAAACTGTATGGCAGAATGCCTCATCACCAGATTTGACCAACAAGCACCAAGACCTCACTCAACTGGTGGTGAGAGGTGCCCTCCCAGTCAGAGTTTTCCTCTACAGATGACATATCATCCCCAACGTACGCTGCCGTCAGGAAGGCTGTGATAGGGAAGAAACCATCACCCACCTCTTTGCAGACTGTGGATTTGCTGAGAGGGTCCAGAGAGTGATGCAAGGGTCCATATCCCGGTTCATCCCCAGCAGCTGCGTGACAGAGGACTCTCCGATCTGTGGGCTGTTCCCGGGGACACATACCGAGACTGCTGCTGGAAGGTCATCAACTCAGTGTAGGACACCCTTTGGTCTGCCCGAAACTTGTTGGCCTTGCAGCACAGTGAGATGTCCGTAAGGGAATGCTGCCGACTGGCACATTCCAGGCTGCAGGATTATGTGCTGAGGGATGCACTGAAGCTTGGTGCAGCCAATGCTAAGGCTTCGTGGGGTAGGACCACAGTATAGGCTCGGACCACAGTATAGGCTCCTTCCACTACTGCATATGGAGGGGTCTGTAGGGTGGGGAAGCCCGAACAATAAAAGGGGTATCACTTCAGGGAGCCATGCGAGGGGCAATGGTGCTAAGTTGGTGTTTTTCTTTAAAGTTTACACCACTGAATGTAATATCCATGAATGTCAAAGTTATTTTGCACTGTTCCTTTATTCATGATCAAAAAAAATATTCACAAAGTCTATTTTTGAAAAACAAATGTGGTTCTCGTTTGGTCACCATGGTCTGTCATTGGATTCCATGTAGAGTCCAGTGATGGGGACTATTCTCGATGGGATTCCCCAACACTGCACCACAGAAGATCGCCACTCGGAGCCTGTGACAACCCCATTGATTTAAAACTGAGATTCCAGGACTGCGGCTGAGGCAAAGGGGAGGTTGCTTGTATTTTAGTTAAATGTTTGAATTGTGTTTTTATTATTAAAATTATAAAAAAACTATTAAAATTTTAGCAAATGTCAGAAAAATAACTAACTTAAAATTTAAAGCCTCGTTCCTGACTGCTGCTAATGTTGAAGATTCCCTCGGCTACTCCCTCTTACCAATGCTGCTTTTTGGGTGGATCTGTTTGTTGTTGGGACAGGATGTACCCAGGAATCATGGTAGAGGAATCTGGCTATTGCTTGACGAGTACATGGGATAGCTCTCCCACTTCAGATGCTAGGCTATCCATATTTGAGAGGAAGACTTAAGGCTATTGTTATGTCCAAATTTGGGGCCTAGCTCAGTACTGGGTACTCTGTCCAGTTTTATTCTCCATTTCAACTCTAGATCTCATGAACTTTCATGGCATCATGTAAAAACATGGGCAAGGTAACCTCAATTATTACTTACCATCTTCCCTTAGCTGACAAATCAGCATTCCACGTGAACAACACTTGGAAGCAGCACTGAAAGTAGCAAATATACAGGATGTACACTTGGTAGAGGACTTCAACGTCCATCACCATGGACCAAACCAGTGAGTCCTCAAGCTGCAGGGGTTGGCTCGCAGGAAGTAGTGAACCAAGGGAAAGGCCTATCATCCTCATTACTGTAGATTTACCTATGGTAGATGTATTTTTCCCAATGATAGCATTGGTAAAAGTGACCACTGCACAGTCTTTGGTATGTGTGATCACACAAAGGACACCTTCCATTGTGTTGTGTGGCACCATAAATTAAGGTAAATGGTTTGGACTCAGAACAGATCTGGTTGCTGAGAACGGAGCATCCATGAGGCACTGCGGACCATTAGCACAATGTACATCACCATAATCAATGGCCCCAGTCCCCACACTCCATTACTACCACAACATTTCCACTGCCCTGAAGCCCCTTTTCCTTGTTTAGGAAGAAAATGGAAAAAAAAATGCACACTGTGATAAAATATACCAACATGAAACTATGAAATTTCTATTTCCCTTTTTTCCAAATGTTGGAAAAAAAACTAAAGTTTACGATTGTGTTTCAATAAGAAACATTTGTGTACAAAGACCAGCACAAGATGGCTGCTGTAAAGTTGTTTCCCTCAGGTCTAGAATCAGGGGATCAATGAATGTGGTGAAAGAACGGGGAAGTGGAATGGAGGATGAAAATCAGTCATAACCTTGTGAATGGTAGAGTAGGCTCGAGGGCCACTTTGTCTACCACTGTTTCCTTTTTTTTTTAAAAAAAAGAGAATATGTAGAACAACAGGATAGCATGGAAATATGCTCTTCACCCGCAGAATACGTGCTGACCCCGGAGGAGCCATTTTTAGACTAATCCTACCCTAACCAAAGCGATTTTATTCTCCTCAAATTCCCAACAGCTCCCCAGATATTGCCATTTAGCTATACAGTATGGGCAATTTACACACCAACCTGCACGTTTGTGGGATGTGGGTGGATACCCACTTAGTCACAAGGAGAATGTGTAAACTCCACACAGGCAGCACCACTGATCAAGACTGAAGCTGAGTCACTGGAAGTACAAGGCAGCACCTCCATTAGCTGTGCCAACCCAATGTGGGCTGTAACTTGGCAACAGCTCTAGTCAATGCATCATATTGATGCTCTATATTACAAGTAACTACACAAATCCCCAAATATTCTTTGAGGAACAAAATCAGACATTTTAAATCCTCTTAGCCGCACAAGTGCTGTCATTTCTGATGTGTTAAAAAATCATTTCTTTGGTAAAATAATTCAGCTGATGCCAGACAACTGGGTGCAGCTACTTCAAATGTTCTGAGGATACTTTGAGCAGCTTTGTACTTGTCAACATAATAGCTTCATGCAAACCTCCTTCAGCGTCTCATATAATTAGAATGCAAAACCAGGGGAAGTGATGAGCAGTCCGATACGTCACACTGAACAGGATTCTCAGATTGGTAAAATACAGTGTTGTCATAAACCTCAGAGGTTAAAGAATCAGTCATTTCATTATTTTCAGTGGTATTAGATTCACATGTCTCCTGATCACACATCTGTTCATTTGAAAATTCTACAAAACAGCAGTCTGAATCTTGGATTTGGACAGAGCATAGTGGGACATCTGAAGTATCAACACTTGCAGGAGATGAGCTGCTTTTTCTGCTGTGGTTTATCTGCAACTGGCTCATTATTTCAGTTTCTGTACTTTCATTTTGCATTACATCTGTTGGAGCCATCAAACAGTTATCAAAATTGGTGAAAGAATTGAATTGTTGATCATCACAAGCCACTGCGCTGGTTCCATCTGTTGCTTTGTCAGAAAACAGGCTGCTTTGAGCACTGTCCTGCATAGTTATCGGCAGAGAATTATGCTCATAGGCTGATTCCGCAACATTACTTAACTCCTCCTCCTCACTCTCCTCTTCAACGTCTTGCATCTTCTCTTTACTGACACAAACATGACCCATTGTGCTGAATTTTTCTTGCGTATCATTATAATTGTGGATAGCATGGGTGTATTTTAAATTTTTCTGATGGAAGAGATCAAATGAAATATACATTAAAATTTTTAAATGTAATCTTTTTCTTTACTTTTAATGAAAATGGCATAACAAATTGATAACGCCTCCAATTCTATCCTGACCCAAATCTTCACTTAATGTAAGATTTGCAGATATGGACAGAAATGGTAAATTAGTCAAATCTCACTGTCTTCTACTACTCACTGCGCCAACTCCCACCCACTCCCCATATCCTCTCCCTTTTTAACTCCTGGGACATTCAGATAAATTGGAGTAATTTCATAGGTGTTTGGCACATGCCGTTTCTATACACTGCAGGAAGCACTCCAACTGAGTTTTGTTGCGTTGTGTGGTTTGTAGCTAGTTAAACAAAGGTTTCCCATCTACTTTATTAAAATGTAGCAACTAAAAGCAAGCTAATGTTATAATGCTTAAATTATCACTTTATTTGGGTGCATTATCAGCAGAAAATACAAAATAGGATACCCAAATAGTTAGACTGGAAAATAAGAGATTAATAAATGAAAAGTGGTTTTAAGCTCAAAGAATTAATCCTTTTTTCAAAACCAATCTTCTGTTCTTATTTACCATTGATCAACTGGTAATTAATTAGCAAAGTCTAGTTTTCCCGTCATAATCTCTGTTAGGGAATTGTCAGACATGGGCCATCTTTTTGGCGTTACGGAATGGGGTAGCAGGTATTAATACAAACGAGAACCAACTAGTCTTCAAATAAAAACCCTGTTGAAATGTACAGCACAAGCAGTAATCAGTTTTGAAATTAAAAGGCACCTACAGAGCATAGGTTGCTGGCCCACAGCAGGGGGCTGGCTGCTCAAGATAATGATCTGTGAAGTGATGTGGCCAATGAGACCTTCTCGTCTGCATCAGCCAAACACAAGACAATGGACTACATTAATTGGCCTATATTAAACAAGGCACCTTTTTTTGCACCCTTCTTCCAGAGATCAAGGAGGGCTGCCAGACCAGACTAAATTTTGTCACTTAGCATATCAAACATGGTCATAGGCATATTTGCCCTATCAATATCTGGGATATTTGTGTACTCAGAATCAGCCCTCCCAACATTAATCTTGGGCATCTGGTTCTCTGTCCTCAGTAACTTTGAGACCACCTGTGTGAATTAGTTTGTCCCAAAGGAGTTTGAAACTTCAGAGTCTTACCAGCAACAATGTGCTCCTACTGTAAATTTGCACTTCACTGGAACCATTTGTCAGACAAAATATGAAGTAAGCAATGTCATTGTAGCTATTGAAATTGTATTGAATCACAATTAGCATTGTTCTTAATAGCATAAAAACTCGGGAGACTCTACCGAGATGTCATGATGAATAAAGACTTTCATATCCACCAGTTTCTCCAGTGACTTAGTCACAGTCACAACATTCCTCAAAGTTTAAATTCTTGGTACCTAGAATGATCTTTGTTGTGGGTCCCACTACCTGTTACAGAGCAACAGCAATGATCCCTAAGTAATCAGACGCCAAGTGGTATTACAGGTAAGATCAGAATCTTATGAGTAAAATATGCTCTTGTACTTCTAACTCTAATGTATTTTCTTAGGCAGTCTCTGAGCATCAAGGATGACGTACTTCTACTAAAGAATGAAAGATGCACATACATGATTTCTTTTAATGTGGGGTGGCTGCTGCATGCCAGTCACCACATGGTCTTGATGGAGCAAGAGACAATTGGGACCAGGTACTGCTCTGTAGACTTGAACACATGTGGACATACACACAGATGCCAACTAATATTCAGCACATGCAGATGCATTCCAATCACACAGACAACCACTCACCCTCTAAGCACACACAGTGGTGAGCAAAAACACACAAGCTCTACCTCACACCTTTTTTTCAATTCTTCCCTCCTCTCCACTGTCCAGTGACAGCTACTCACTCACTCCTGGGGGAGACTCCTTCAACTGCCAGTCATTACTAAGTACACTGGACAGATGATTAGATAGAGCTTGCTGGTTTAATCTCAGCATGCATTTCTCGATCAGCACATGCACTTCAAGTACTTGAAAGTGCCCAAGGCATCGTTATAAGTTATTAGAAATTAGGGATTGATAGTATACAAAGTTAAGACCATGAGGAAGAACGCTAATCATATACCACTTAAAATTACTGCAGGTTGAAGTAGTCCCTTTTTTAAAAAGGAAGTTTTGCTCAATCTACCATTACTAAACTCGGAAGAAGATGCAAGGTTAAAATTTTGCTTGAAGCAGTTTTTCGAAGTACATACCAGAGATTGTGGAACATATGTGCTCAAGAAACTAAGGCAACCTGCTTTGTATAGTAACATGATGATGATGAGCACAATTCCCAAGATGCAAAAACCAGCTGCTAGCAGTGTTCGAGATACTGCAAAAGAAAAGACACATCAGAAATATTGCTTTGCTCCAGTTTACTCCCCTCTCACCCTCAAACTATCCCAAATCAATACAAAAGTCTCATTATTTTATTTAAATGCAACTTAAAAAGATCATTTAAATAAATTAAATACATTCAGACTTCTCTGCAAAAGTAGGTTCAGTGGTTTCCACTTACTAAAGACACTAGTGAACATGGTCACACTTATTTGTCCTCCATTTTAATGGAGATGCTAACAGGTTAAAATAAAAGATTAATGGGGACCAACAAATGTCATCAAATTGAGTGCCATCATCCTCTATTGTAATTATATACACTGCCCTCTCCTCTGCCCACTAGAGTAGAATTTGTTCTCATTTTGAGAAGCATGGCTAAAAAAGGAAAGTTGGGGGGCAAACCTATGCTGAAGGCACATCAAGTATGGCTAACAAGACTTAAATAGTAACGAGTGATGGCTGATGAAAGCTTACAAGTCAATGTTACAAATAAAAGATTTTCAAAGAGCATTTGATAAAGTAGCACATGCAGTAATATTTGGGAAAAGGAAACAGAGAGTATCAAAAGTGAAGTGATATCTTGGGTGTATTAACTGGGCAAGGCACAGGAGGCAGAGAAAGAACATTTTCCTGACAGGTAGGTAGGAATTTGGGTCCTCAAGATTGAGATGAGGACATTTTTTTTTGTTGAACACATGATCAGGACAGGTACACAAATTCCAATTTCAAAGTTTACTGATGAAACCTGAAATTAAAACACAAAGTAGGTTATTAACATACTTAGGGGATACAGACTGGAGAAAATGGGCAGACAAAACACCACGATAATTAAATGTTGATAATCCATCAATTTATCATCAGTAAAGAATCTTGTCACTATTCCGTTACTGTGTTACAAAATTTGCTGAATGTACAATAATAAATTCAATGGTGTAAAGGATTTTGAGAAACTGAAGCAGTGAAAAAAAATTACCCTAAAACAGCAAGCTTTTCGATGTATATGTTAAAGTGATGTACTTTGGGAGAAGATACTACATTTCCCATGACCAACATTCTACATCTGTTTTAATTTTATACACTTCTATCAGGTCAACTAACTTTACTCCAGGGAAGATGAGCCCAGCCTATCCAATCTCTCCACAAAGCTAAAGTCCTCCAATCCAAGCTACATACTGGTGAATCTCCTCTGCATTATCTCCAGTGCAATCACATCCTTCCTATAATGTGGTGGCCGTAACAGTAGCAGTGCAGCAGGTGAGGAGAGAATAGTAGAGGATAAATTAAGCAGGTCCAGTGGGCAGACCAGACAGAGGCAGGTTAGGGAGCATGGGGGAGCTGACAAGCTCAGGGCATTTATTTTAATATAAGGAGCCTCATGGGCAAGTCAGGTGAGCCTGGAGCATGGATCAGCACTTGGAATTATGATGTCATTGCAATCACAGAAAAGTTGTCGAGGGAAGGGCAGGACTGGCAACTTAATGATCTGGGTATAGAAATTTCAGAAGTGACAGAGGGCAATGCAAAAGAGGGGGAGTTGCACTATTGATTAGGCGAACACAACAGCAATATTTAGAAAGGATAGTCTAGAAGGATTATCCAATGAGGGCAGAATTTAGGAATAAGAGGGGGGCAAAAACATTGGCTAGAGGCCTCCCAATAGTCAGCAGGAATTAGTGGAACAGATACGTTTGCAAATGGCAGAAAGATGCAAGAGCAACAGGGTTATAGCGTGGGGGGATTTTAAACATTCCCCATATTGATTTAGTGCAAGGGGCTTAGATGGGGCAGGATTTATTAAGTACATTGAAGAAAGTTTGAAACAATATGTAAAGAGCCTACAAGAGAGCGGGCAGTACCTGACCTTCTCTTGGGAAATGAAATTGGGCAGGTGGGGGAAGTGGGGGAAACACTGAAAATAATAACCATTATTCAAGTTTCAAGGTAATTATGGAAAAGGATAAGGTTGGTCCTCAAGTTAAGGTCTTGAATTGAGGAAACACAAAGATGCATTTCACCGTGTGTTTCGATGTACATGTGACTAAAAGAAATCCAATGTTCAGAGAAACCTTGGAGTCCAAGTCCATAATTCCCTGAAAGTGGCATATGACATGCTTGCCTTCCCTAGATTGGAGCGAAGAATAAGAGTTGGGATGTTATGTTGCAAATTTGGCAACCAGAACAGCATACAATATTCTAAGTGCACTTGTGTGTGGTTCTGATCACCACACTATAGGAAGGATGTGGCTTCACTAAATAGTGTAGAGGGTGTTGCTTGGATTGTAGGACTTTAATTATGGGAAGAGATTGGATACGTTGCGCCAGGCTTCTCTGCAGTGAAGAAGATGGAGAGGTGATCGGATAGAGGTGCATAAAATTGAGAGGCGTAGTTAGGGCACTGGTCAGAATCTTCTTCCCCCATGGGACGGGCATCAAAAACAAGACAACATAGGTTTAAGGTGAAATGAAGGATTTTTAAAAAGGGGATTTGAGGGGAAAGATTCTTTTAAAAAAAGTGCTTGATATATGAAACCAGAGTCAGATAAGGAACATTTACACCAGCACTTAAATAGGCAAGGCAAAAAAGGGCACAGACCTAATACAGGCAAATGGGAAGTGTAGATGGGCAAAATGATTGGCATGAACATGGTGTGCCAAGAGGCCTGTTTCCATGCTGTACAACTATGATTATAAAATGCTCGTTTACCCCCCCACATTAAGACGCAAATAGTGCTAGTCAATTAATGAATGGAGAAACCTTGATGAACATTTCATTCTCAATGATAAGAGCTCAGCCAGTAGTTGAAAATGACAAGGCTGAAGAATTTGCAGTCATCTTCAGTCAGAAGTGCTGTGGATGACCCACCTCAGGCACTTTCTGAGATTGCTCCATTACAGAAGCTAATCTTAAATTACACTATATCCAATGCTTACAGTCTTTAGCCAGTGAATCAACACTGGCTAATGACTGGAAGTACCGAATATACAAAGGTTATGGACAAGTGTTCTGGTTGTGGTGCTGAATGTACTCCAGAAACCCCTGTGCAAAGTATTCCAATACAAACACAATATCCTCCCCCTGAAAATGTGTAAAGTGCCCAGGCCTGTCATGCCCACAGGTAGCAATGTGCAACTTCTCAAAAGCTAGTAATGGTCTCATCAATCTACCTCAAATCATCAGTAAATGTTATCAAGTAGCATCCATCTAACCCACAAAATTAAAAGATGAATTTAAGAGGCAGGTCAGGAGTGACTGCTCTTTACATCAAGGAAGAAATTGTGGCTGCTGGAGGCCAATCACTAAACATTACTACAAGAAATCCTCAGCAAAATGCCATTTTCAGCTGCTTCATCAATGAATTTCTCTGAACTATACAGTTACTAGTGGGGATACTTGCTGACAACTGCAGTTCAATTCCATTTGCAACTCTGCAGATCATATTGCAAATTCCTGAATGCTGCAGATGTGGACAACATTAGACAATCAAAAGAGGCAAATAACATTCATGCCACACAAATATCAGGCAATGGCCATCTCCAACAAGGGAGAGTCTAACTACTATTCCTTAATGTCCAACCGCAATACCATTGCCAAATCGTCAACATCAACAAGCTGGGACTGCAACCACTGCTGCTGGGAGCTGGAGAGGGAGCAGGGTTCCTGTGCTGAGTGACTTGACACCTGACTTGCTGAAGATTTCTCACCGCTTACAAGGCAAAAAATCAGGCTGGTGATGAGTATGGCTTCTACAGCACTCGAGAACCTTTCGCCATCCAGGACAAGCCAGCCCATCCAACACCTTAAACATTCACTTCATCAAAAGTAAACCACAGCGATAGTATGAACCATTTGAATAAAGTACACTCATCAAGAGAACTTCGAAAGCACCACCCAAACCCACAACCACTACTGTCAGAGAAAGTCAAGATCAACATATGGAATGCCATCACTTTCAAACTTCCTTCCAAGTTGCACACCCTCCTGATTTGGAAACATATTGGCATCCATTGAGTTATTGGGTAAATAGCCGGAACTCCTCATCCAACAACTCTATTTCAAGAGCAATTAGAGCTGGCCATTAAATGCTGGCCTTGCCAGTGCAACTCGTATCATCTGAATAAAGACCAAGGCACATATCCATGTGCATTCAGCAAATTTCTAAGTACTTAACAACGACTAAACATGCAGGATTATCTGGATAAACCCTGGGGATGCAGGACTTAATTTACGTCTACTCTTTGCAAGAGCTGAGAAGCATAGAAATTGGAACGGCTTCTTTCCTCCCTGCAATATCCAAAGAATCCCACCTCAATACACATACGCATGAATGTGGGTTGAGGGGAGCATTGGAGATGAAAGCAAAGTGCCACCAACATTCAGCACATGGGTACACATAGAAAAAAAAAGTCACTCGGACAGCATTGCAAATAGCAACAGAAATTGAATGCCTTTAGTTAGGAAAGAAGGGAAGGAATTTGGCAAGGTGCAGTAGCCTTAGGTAACACTGTGAACCATTTCCAATGCAGACAACAGGTATGACTATAAACCAGGACATAAGCAGTTCCTCTCAAGGAAGGATATTTACTTTGAGATGCAGTATTAATCATGTTCCAATAAATTCACTGCAGGTGCACTTGGTTTATTTCAATTTTATAGTACATTAAACCGTATTTATCTGGCATACCTCGTGGAAATTGATAAACCTGGTTTTACACCTAGGCTCATTTCATTTGTCATTGAGATCAAAGTGTAATTAGGCAGGATGTCAAACTGGCATTCCATTGAATCCAATTAATTTCCAATGGGAGGGTGGAGAAGAGAAGAGGTTAAAATTAGCTTCTAGATCTAATTACTTTGCACGTTTACTTGAACCAGGAAAATCAGATTTCCCCCAGTAGTGACTAATCAGGTAAAATTAATATGGAAAATGATGCTACTTTAATTACAACTTGGCATTTTGAAATTTAATGCTGGCTGGCATGCTGTCAACAATTTGTGCTACTGTACCTTCTGTACCCTCATCTTCCTCTGCATATTGTGTGATTATACATTTCCTTTCCAAAGGATCAGAGTGTTGTTCTTTTAGGTAAAATATATTTATTGTAATGCAGTATTTTGTATTTGGTTCCACATTCTCAAATATTTCTTCGATACTTGTTTCACTTGTGATTTTCAACAGATCCCTGCTCTATTGAAAGAAAGAGATCAGAGTTAATTTCCTTATTTATCTATAATTAGAAAACCTTACATACAATACTTTGCTGTATTTGCATGCTAGATTTTCCAATTTAAATCAGTGCTGATTATAGCAATTTTGTTTTCCACATAGAGTTAAAACTTCCAGCAAAAGTGTTTACTCATAGTAGAAAGATCTATTGACAAACTAAGTTCACCTGTGCAAAATACTCAATTAATCATCTCACTTAACTTTATCCAAATACATAAACTTAAACATTATTAAAATTTATACAACATGGTAACAGGCCCTTCCGGCCCAATGAGCCCACGCTGTCCAATTACACTCATGTTAAACCACCTGGTGATCCTAACCACTTTTCTCCTCCCCACTTTACAATTCCTGAACTTGTCATACCCTTCCATTTCCATGCTCATCTAAAAAAAGCTTCATTTTTGAATCCTCATCTGACCTGCAATTGTTAATACGGATCAATTTCATAAATTATACTATTTGTAACTTTGTTACATTATCCAGAAATCTTTTACAATATTCAATATGATTGACCACTCCAATGCACTGCTTCTTTCATGGTTTGAAATGGTTTCATCCCCAACCAGTTTGGGTACCTCCTTCCCTAGCACCAACCTTGTTAGTTCCCCAAAAGATCCATCCTTGCTCCTTTTTTCTAAAAGAGGAATGCACTGCTCTTTGGCAAGACAACAGAAAGAGGATCACTTAACACCTGTGCTGAAGATCATCAGTTAGCTCTCTACCACTTCTCACTCAACTGGCTCCCTCTCCTGCTCATTTTAAGCTGGATAACACCTGGCTTTGGCCACTCACAAGCAGACTCCCTGTTAAGATAGCGGGACAAGTCACAATCTTTGTATGGGCAACCCCCCGCATTACAGCAGTTCGGGTAACTGAAATTCCCCCTTATGGAATTCGCAAATCAGTACCCAAAAATTTGCAATAATAAAATTTGCTTTAATGGAATTTATGTGGAAAAGTAAATAAAATGTGAAAGAAGCAAATTTGTCAATTTTTATTTTTAGTCACTCAATAGTGCAAGCCATGGCTTTTACTTTAACACATTACCCTGCTCCTTCTACACGATCTTTCACCCATGAACTCTGATCCTCAAATCCCATCCCTTTTCCCGATATCCCCAATGTTGTCTTCAGCTGTTAATTAACTGTGGTGGGTCACTTTGTCATTGCTGATAAAATGGCCTAATACAAGAGAAAAAAAACATTTCGTAAAAAATGCATCTCCACATAACATGGGATTCAATAGGAAAGTGGGGTGGGGGGGGAGGGGGGGGTGGTTTGCGTTACCAGAAACAGTGATGCAGATGGTTTTCTAGGAACATGACCCCTCTGTAATGCCTGTATCTTGCTCAGAGTACAAATTACATTTTCACTTACTTTTCAACTCCAAGAACATTTATAAATGTTGACAAACAGGCTGAAAGAGTTTCTCCTAAACTTTGAAGATAACATAACATCTGGCTTGTTAACGTGACAAATCAATCTTTGTACGGGCAACACCCATATTACAGCAATTTGAGTAAAAGAAACTCACCCCTATGAATTCCCATGAATATTTTAGTTTCAAAGGTCATATTTATCATCTTCATTTAATATTAGTTGATGCAGTACTGCCATTGATACTACAAGTTGGCTCAGAGGTAGAATCATTGCTATAATGATGAGGTATTTGGTATTGGTATTGGTTTATTATCGTCACTTGTACCAAGGTACAGTGAAAAAGCTTGTCTTACAAACCGATCGTACAGGTCAATTCATTACACAGTGCAGTTACATTGAGTTAGTACAGAGTGCATTGATGTAGTACGGATAAAAACAATAACAGTACAGAGTAAAGTGTCACAGCTACAGAGAAAGTGCAGTAAGGTGCAAGTTCACAACAAGACAAGTGTAGAAAATAACAGATGTGAATTATTTAGCTACTTAGGTATGCACTTTTACGGCATCTGAATAAAAATGTTATCTTTATATGGATACACTCCACCAGAAACTGGGCTCAAAGTCATAAAACATGCAGCAAGGAGAAACATTATTTTAAGCTTATTTAACCACTTGCTCACTAATAACCACTGATTGGAAATTACACTGCTCAAAATCCTAAAATACTGCACAATATTGAATTTTTAACATGTTATAAACAAGTCCTAAACCGATGCTGCATTAGTTTAAATCATGCATGAAGTGCACAAGTTCATGCCCCGATGACATGTCAGGCTGATAATTGGCATCGCACTACCATGCACAGCCTGTCAAAGAATGGGGGGTGGGAGGAAGAGCAGAAGCACATTCAAGGTTCAGAAAGAAGTGCTGAGGAAATAAATTTTGACTAGGAATAAATTAACTTGCATTTACAATATCTTGTGATCTACAAATGAATTTGATATGATTTTCAATTAAAATTGAAAACACCCTATAAAAATATTAAAAGTCATAAATCAGCATTTAACATAATCAGATTATGGTAATTCAGAATGGACCCTTTCTGTAAATCACATTAAGCCCTACAGGTTTCAGCAGATGCCTTTACTTACAAAGGGGGTGGGAGAGGGATTAGGGATGTGGACAGTGGAGTGGCAATATCAAACAAAATCATTATAAACAGTCAAAATGAAAATAGACTTTAAAATGTTGTTCATCTTATCATGTTATTCTGAAATTAAATTCCGTCTTTTGGAAATTTTTGTTTAAAATGTGACTATTAAAATTTTTAAAACCTACCTTTTCCAACTTTCCATCTTTATATACGGTAATGTGATATCGTAATTTCATGTAGATATCTATTAATGATTTGACATCTAAGCTCTGTGAAATTAGTGGTGGTGCTGCTGCAATATCAAAAGTAACATTAAGAACTCCAAGTGGGGACTCCACTAGCTGAACATTAAGTGGCCGTATGTGTGCTGTAGATGAAAAATAAAATTGAATTAAACAAGGAAAAACACATAGAACTTTCAAACATTTTGATTGAGCACCTGCATTTGACTAAATTTTTTTATCCCCAATTTATAGTTTCAAAAATTCAGATATATTAGAAATAAGCAGAGCAATGGTTTATATCACCTAATTTCTATTAAAATTTCATTCAACGTGCATTAAACTTACCAATAAATCAATTGAAATTTAATTAAATTTTTAGGGCAAATAAAATACGCAATAATGTATGTATTGCTAAGGACTGGCGGTATCAGTTAAAAATGCTTGAACATTTCTCCCCAAGATAACTACAGGTCTGGAAAGAACATAACTGAATGGGCAAAAATCAATTTAAGATTCTTTTTCAGATATTCTAGTGAAGCAGAATAAGAAAGTGTAATTATTTAAATAACTCTTCATATATTTTCAAAAACAATGAAAATTATAAGCAATAAAACAGTCAAGAAAAATGGTCAAGAAAATCTGTTTTATGCAGACTCTAGGATAACCAGCTTACTATCATCATATGGTTGAAAGGCAATATCCATGGTAGTCCAATTGGATTCATCATTTCCAACAACTGCTTTAACTTGTGGCCAGTAATTCCCATAGATGTCACTAAATTCATCTGTTAGATCGCAGGTTCTGTTCACGATCAGCCAACAGTTTACAGCACGGAATGACTCACCTGCCGCACTGTTGGGAATTTAAAACAATTTGAATATATTAGCTGCAACAATGACAGAGAAGGTTCCACTAATTATGCCACAAATGACTGCATACAAAAAAAAACTTGAGAATTAGTTAATTTACAGCAAAATACACTGTTACGAACCAGCAACAAAAGAAACACATCGAGTCATGTATGTGTTAAAAACTACTTTATTAATAACTACTTATGATAATAAGAAAAATAAAAGTAAAAATGTTAAAATTTTAGAAGTAAAAATGTTAGATCTTAAACATTAACCCCAAAAACTAAACTCAAAGTGTGTGTGTGGCAAATTCCCAAACTCCAAGTCCAGGAATAGTTTTCTGAGTTTAGTTCAGCAAGCCATAAGGTGAAACATGAGCAAAGGCTTCTTCAAAACCACCGTTGACTGAAGAGAAAACGTAGATGTAGAGAGAGAAAATAGAGAGTAATTACGAAATCCAAATGTTCCACGATGAAACCCATACCTCAGTGTCTACTCAGCAGTGACTACTCCACCACATCTGCCTCACCCCAAAAGACACTCGAATCATGGCCATCCACACAAATACCTGTTTCCTCCTACAGGTCAACAACAAAGTGAACTCCACTGCTTTGTTTCGAAGTATCTGCCACCCCGAAAAGCATCCGAGATGTGGCCATCCACACAAATACCTGTTTCCCTCTATAGGTTAATGACAAAGTGGACTCCACTGGATTACTCCAAAAATCCATACGTGGATTGTAGTGACAGACACAGTTACTGTTTTTCATCCATCAATAGAGACTTGCAGGCTGGTCTCTCTCTCTCCTCTGACTGATTCCGACTTACTGCTTCAAAAACGTCATTACGTCCTTTATCTTCAGTTGTTGTAACCACGCCAACACACACACCACTATGCTCTACCTTAAAGGGATATTCACCAATAGTAACCTAGTCCGTAACAATACTGAAAGTATACATTAAAAAGGAAATAACAAACCCTTAAAGGAGACATTAAAAAATGATCTAATGTGAACATACAAAATAATTAGAGCTTGCTAGGGTAAACGCAGGGATGATATGATGAGAACCAGAGGTCACAGTCTCACAAGAGATTGGCTGTTCAGGACTGAGATGAAATTTCTTCACCCAGATTGTAGTAAATCTTTGGAATTCTTTATCCACCACGGGTGTAGGGGCTCAGTTGCGGCACATATTCAAGTCAGATGGTGACAGATTTTTGAATATTAAGGGAATGAAGGAATGTGGGGTAGTACCAAAATGTGACTGGGAGGTGAAAAAATTAACGAAAAAGTATGCACAAGGGGCTGGAAGGCCCACTCTTGCTCCTATTTCTTGCGTTTTTATGTTCAGCAACCCAATTTCCAAAATGACCACGGCTCAAAATCTGCAATCAGTGTGAAACAATTGCGCTTGTTCCTGATCTCAGAAATGTTCCCCACAGCAAAGAACTTTAAATTTCAGAATGGTAAAAGAGAATAAACGTGAAGGCTCTTTATCTGGACACATGCAGTTTTCATAGCAAAACTGATGAATTGATTGCACAAAGAAATAACAAGATACGACCTAAAAACCACTGCGCAGTAATGGTTCTACGGTGTCCAAGGATGGGAACTGTATATTCGAGAGTACTTGACATGTCAGAAGGACAGGCAGGAAAGAAAATGAGGAGAGGATGACCTGTTAATAAGTGAGTTTCATTACAATGGTGAGATGATCTTGATTCAGATTTGGGTGTAGAAGCAAGGGGGAGAAAAAAACCTCACTGGTGGGATAGTCTACAGGTTTCCTAACAGTAGCTATACTGTAGCAAGTAGTACAAATCAAGAAATAATGAAGAGTTGCAAGAAAGGTATTGTAATAATTGCGGCTGAATTTAATTTTCATACAAATGGCATAAATCAAATTGGCAAAAGTTGGCTTTCAGAATGAATTCATTGCACATCAGTAGAATCAGAGCAATATACTGGGAAACTAACTTGGGAACAGGCTATTTCACATCTTGTCACATGCAGCAAGACAGGATTAAGTACCAATCTCATTGTAAAGGAGCATCAGAGGAAGACTGATCATGGTGTAATGAATTTCACATACAGCCAGCAGCTTAAGTCTGAATCTAGAACCTTAAATTTAAGGTAAAGGCAATTATAAAGGTGGAGTTAGTTAGAATGTTGAAAAGTACAGCACAGAAACAGGCCCTTCAGCCCATGATGTTGTGCCAAACTGATTAAGTTAATGACACCTAATCCCTTCTCCTGCACATGACCCATATTCCTCCCTTCTCTGCATATTCATGTTCCAATCTCAGAGCCTCTTAAATGCCTCTATCAGATCTGCTCCCACCAACCCTGACAGCTCATTTCAGGCACCCATCATTGTATACAAAAAAACCTACCCCACACATCTCCTTTGAACTTTCCCCCCCTCACCTTAAATGAATGCCTTCTAGTATTAGACATCTCAACCCTGGGAAAAAGGTACCGGCTGTCTATCTATGCCTCTCAATTTTATAAACTTCTATCAGGTCTCCCCTCAGCCTCCACCATTCCAGAGAAATCAACCCTAGTTTGTCCAATTCTTCCTTATAGCACATGCCCTCTAATCCAGGCAGTATCCTGGTAAACCTCTTCTGCACCCTCTCCATAGCCTCTACATCCTTCCTATAGTTATAGGTAGAGTTGGCTGAAATGGATGGGAAATAAATTAAAATATATAATGGATAAACTGAGGCTAGCATAAGGAGATATTTCATAATTCTCAAAGATATTTTTTTTCCCCTCTGTGGAATTTAAGGATGATCAAGTTGCAGCTAGTTAAGAAAGTTGAGAATGATATCAAGTTGGAAGAAGCCACATACAATTTTGTAAAGATTTTAGGAATGTTTTAGAAACCAAAAGGATAACAAAAGAAAACAAGAAAAAAAAGTAGATTACAAGAGTAAACCAGCAGGAAACAAAATCCCACTGAGAGTTGCTATAAGTACACAGGAGTACCAAGATAAACATTGGTCCCTTAAACATTGAAGCTGGGAAACAAGGAAATGACAGAAGCTTTGAACAAGTAGTTCACATCAGCCTTCATGGTAGAATATACTTAAAGTATCCATTTGTAGTACAAATCCAGGGACAGAAAGGGAGGATCTTTACAGGGATTTAAATTATCAGGCTAATTAGTGGGATTAGTGATCAACAAGTCCACTGAACCTGATGACCTACATGACAGGTACTTAAAAAGTGACTAGTTACAGTAAGGATGCATTTTTTGTAAAGTTGAAGTTTCCTAGATGGTGGAAAGATCTCAGCAGGTTAGAAAAAATGCAAATGAAGTACTTCTATTCAAGAAAGGCAAGAGAAAGTGGGGAACAAAAGATGTCCTTAGAAAAATACTGGAATTTATTATTAAAGTAGGAGCAGGACATTCAGAAATTCATAATATACAAAACCATATTGAGTCTGCTTGATTGTATCAGAAAAAAAACACTGAGAATGCAACAAGCAGGGTGGATGAAGGGGAATGACTAGATTTGGTGTATGCAGATTTTCAAAAGGCATGAGGTGCCACACAAAAGGTTGGTGTTCAAGGTCAGAGCTTAAGGTGATGGGACAGAGGGGTTGATGGTGGTAAATATAGCAATATGGATAGTTCAGTTGTTAGAAGACAGATGTGATAAATGGATCAATTTCAGCTAAGTAAGCTGGAACCAGTAGGGTGGCAAAAGATCTTTGCTGAGATCTCAACAATTAAAAGTAGACATTGTAAGTGAGAATGTAAGAACAGTATATTGAGCCAAATTTGGTTACAACAGTAAGTGCAGTTGTAAAGCTGAAAGACTCAGCAAAGAAACAGATAAGTTAAACAATGAGTAAAGACTTGGTAGATGGAGTAATAATATGGGGAAATGAGGTTATCCATGTTGGTAGTAAGAACAGAAAACTAGATTATTTAAATAGACAGAGATAAAAAAACACTGCTGTTGTAGAAGTAGATCACTTTACATATTAAACAGATTTGGCACGCAGGTGAAACAAGTAATCAGGAAGAGAAATGGAAAACTGGCCTTTGTTGCAAAGGAGATGGAATATTAAAATACAGAAATCTTTGCTCAATTGACAGTGGTTCACAAAATGTTTGCAAAGTTAATTCCTGGGATGAACAGCTCATATTGTGAGGAAAAGTTCAGTAAGTTAGAATCCATACTCATGGGAAGTTTAGAAGACTGCAAGGTAATCTTATTGAAAAGTAAAATACTGACGAAACTTGACAAGGCAGATGCTGAGAGGAGGATTCCTCTTGTGAGAAAACCTAGAACTAGAGGACATTGTTTCAGAATAAGGGTGCCCCACTTAAGAAGGATAATATTGTCCGTCAAATGCTTGCCAGTGTTTAGAATTTTCTAATGTAGAGAGCTCAGAGGCTAAAATCACTTAATATATTTGAGGCCAAGACAGATCATTGGCCTACTGAGGAAATGATTATGGGAACAAGCAGGACCATGGAGCAGAAACCAAGATCAGATCAGCTGCGATCTTATTGAGGTACAGAGCAGGCTCAGATTCGTTACTATTTGAGATGTTGGGAGATGGAAATGGGGAAAAATAAAAAGAGGACCAGAATGGGGGCAACAGGTGAATGAAGGCTAGTGTGGAAAAAGATGTAGGTGAAAAATGAAATGAGGATAGCTTAGGAATTATTGAGTCTGAATGTTTCACAACATGATTGGAGATAGGCAACTTAAGATGGAAATGTGCGTTTTGAGACAATTAGGTGGGAATGCAGTAGATTCCAGAAGTGATAAACTGTCTTGTTTAACTTCAAAGGCCAACCAAGGAGAAAACGGAAGGCAGGCATAATGACTGGAACATACTCTGGATATTGGCCATGTTATCCTTAAATAATTCTAGTTTAAATTTGTTTAAAGCAAAATACATACTTCATCCACCATTGGATACTGGATAAGCAGCCTGATAACAGAGCAATTTAAAGGGTAGGACTGGGAATCTTGTGCATGCAAGTTATGCCCGTGTCTGTGATGATTTTGTTTTAAACAGCACGTACAGTGGGAAGGGAATGGGGTTAAGAGTTTTTCCTTTACAAGGATTAAAAACTAGCTGGCTAGGCCCAGAAAAAGAAACTATTAACGATTATGCTCTATCTACCATAAAGTAAACAAGAATGGGAACAGGCAAGAGTAAGCAACCAAGTCAAACAACAGGTTAAAAGGCATGGAGGAGGTTGTGGTTGACAGTCAAAGACTATAGGTGATTGAAAATGATAAGATAATGCACTTCAGAGAAGTTATTACTCTGGTTATTACAGAGATTTTAACACTGGCAGGAACTGAACTTTGACTGGAGAAATTCAAATTTGGAATTGCAGGAAAGATAGGGACGGATTTAGTCATCAATATATTAAAACTACAGAGGGAAAAGCATGGTGAAACTGACATAATAGTTTGCAAGATCAAGGAGCTAACAATGCAAATTTTAAAATGAGTCAGAAAGAAACTGTCATGTTTTTTTATTGACTAAAGAAGAAAATTTAGAATTAAATCTCAGCCAGGTCAGTTAAGTAATTTTGTTCTCTTGAATATGCATTTTACCATCATACTTGACCTTGAAGCCTTTTTCATCTTGGCTTCCACTCCTACACAAAATTTGACCCCCATAGTTTACGTATTTAATTATGATTTTCAAGGGATGTAACAGATTAAAAGGTGCAAACCTCAAAGAGAAGTATTCCACTGTGTAGCGTGTGGTCAATGGTGCATCTGCTCCCGCTTCCCATGTCAGGAGATGAATGAAGTTTTCTGACACAACTGATAAATTGCGAGGTGGATTTAGCAGACTAGTAACTAAAACAAGAAAAATAGAAATCTTTCAGGATAAATATTAACTGAGCAAAAGTTTACAGTAGAAAATGCTTCAAACTTCTTAGTGTTAATGTTTTACTATTGTCAGTACAATTGCACACAACCGCAGACTTGCTAAATTATAAACATGCTCAAACATGGTGAGCGAGTCCAGTCCTGGCTGCTTCCACACCAGTGAGCTCAGTCCCAGACACTAGTCCAGGACAAGCCAAGTAAGAGGTATCTGTGTGCATTCCTCACTCCGTTATCCATGTGGAAGCTGTAAAGGGTGGGGGTGAGGCATGGTGAGGATATGAAAAAAGGGGTCAGATTGTTCGGTCCTCCACATTTCGCTTGGGCAGCAGACTGAACCCATTCAATTCAACCCAACAGTGAGAGCATGCCCAGGGAGAAGTGATTTTTAAATTTGGTATAATTGACAAAATATTTTAATTTAAATGCATTTTATAACATATCATTTACACAAAAAACCCACACTGTGCTCCAAAACAAAAACTGGAGTCCTCTTATCCTTCTCCATCCAACACCAACATAACCTACTTTTATCTAGATTCTCCTTAATTGGAACTGCACCAGTTGTCTTATGGTAGGTAGAAAGTTCCACACGGGAGAATCTCTGCATAAAGATGCTTTTCCTGCATTTGCTAATGGCTATATTATCAACTATGTTATTATTTTGACCTTTTGTTCTGGGCACAAGAGGACAGGTCTTTGACATAAATGTCATCTCTCCTTTGGTAATGAAAAAGAATCCCAACTTGTTCGATCTTTCCACACAGGAATAGGCAACCTTCCAATATGTATCATTGTAACATCCCCTTCTCTCCCCCCCACCACCCAGAAAATGCAGTCACTAACCGCAAATTCTTAATGATTAGCTAAACCATTAAAATCCGTTAACTTTAGTTCCTCCACAAGATGGAAAACTTTCTTAAAAAGTAAGAAAAAAAACTTCAACACTCTTACAGTATCCTTTACAACTTTTTGCATGAAACAATTGAAGAACACACTTTTCCAACCTAAACAGAAGGCAGGCCTTGATAGATTTGTCACTATTTATAATTGCACACAATGGTTGGTACTGTAACGATTTGTTGCCTCAACTCGGGCTTTATGATTCAGCGTATTATAGGGGTTGAGGGGAAATGACCAGAGGAGATTGTTATTTATTTGTTCACATTCTTTACAATAATAGACTATTCCGACACACGCAACTGAATTGCAGCCATAGCTGTAAACAATGCAATGAAGCATTGCATTAGTAGCAGGAACAGCTCTTCATATCAGCTCCAATATCACACATTATCCCTGTATCCACAAGTTCCCCCTGGTGTTCCAATTTCCTCCTGCATTGAAGGACATTTAATCAGTCACTGTAAAAAAGCCCCTAGCGTGCAAATGAGTGGTAGAATTTGAGGGAGAATAAAATGGATTAGGATGGAATTAGTGCAAAGATGAATGCTTGATGCTCAGTGTGGAGTTGGTGGGCCAAAGGGCCTATTTCTGTGCTATATCTGTCTATTTAACAAGATCTTGGTTGGACTTTTATTTCAGTGCCATTTTCCTGCACAGACCCTTATTACTTTATTATCAGATCAAAAGAAGTAGGCAGGAATATATGTGATAGAGTGGAGACTGAATGACACAAATGGTGGGATGCCAGCTGAGAGGGAGTGCAATGAACAAGCCTTCACCATCCTTTCTTCTGTTGCTCCCACTATCATGCGGCAGTCAGTCTCTTGGTCTCCAACCTTTCACAGATATTCTTTTTGTTCTCTCTGCTCCTCCCTTTTCTTGCTACTTGGAACAAGTTTGATTTCTAACCTTTCCTAGTTCTAATGGAAGATTGATGTGAAACATCATTCATTTCTCTCTGCACAGATACTCCACGACCTGCTGAGTATTTCCAACATTGATTTCACATCAATCTGGTGAACCTTTGTTGTATTACTCTATTGCAAGTATATCTCTGGTCTCAATACCTCTTTACTACGATACTCAGATCCTCCTTTCTTAATTGCTTGGCTGTATCCGCACATGAATTTCAGTGATTCATTTAACCCGGTCTCTCTGAACATCAACATCTTTCAAATCTATTTTAAAAAGTTTCTAATATTTTCTTTCTTATAACACAGGAGGAGGCCAATCAGCCCATTAGGTCTATGATGGCTCCCAGCAGAGCACTCCCATCAGTTCCACTCTCCCTCTTATTTTGCCGCCACGACACCTTACATTTTCCCCCATATAACATTCATCTTCCACATCTTCACCCACCTACTCACTTTGTCTATAACTACTGAAGCCTCTCTGTATCCACTTCATGCTTCCAGCCAGTGTTGTACCATCAGCAAATGTTATATGCAGTCTCCTCACCCAAAGCACCCCTCTGGTCACAGCTGCCCCAACCTGAAAAAGTCCCATTTATTCCCACATTTTACATTCCCAAATCCATTTCAGTATATTACCCTCAATTCCACTTGCTCTAATTTCGTTTAATAATCTCTTGTTTGTCTATCTATCAAAGCCCTTCTGAAAGTCCAAATATACCACATCCACTATTCTGCTGGTCACAACTTAAAAAATTAACACGTCAAAATATCAATTCTGCCCAATTCTATTACTTTCAATGTGACCTGTTCCCACTTCCTAAATAATAGACTTCAGAATATTTCTTACCACCAACATCAGGCTACCTGGTCAATTTATCCAAAAAGGCAGCATCATTAACAGTACAAATATCCATTTATATTTCAGGCCAGATTATTTAAATGAGTTCAAAGCCAAATCTACTATCTTAAGTGTAGTACCATCATTGAGTTAAGAACTGGAAAGGCATTTCAGAACTCAAGTTGAAATCACTTGCAAACATTTAAAAATAAACAATTTCAAAGTGAAAGCTTAACACAAAAATAAACATGGTATTTTGGTTAGTACATCTTAAAGGAATCAAAGAATAAATATTTAAATATGTTTCTATAACATGATGACCATGCAATGAGTATCAAAACAGAAAATATTTTGATGATACTTTAACCTTGATCCAAAATATTTACCAGGCTTGAGAAAATGAAGGAGATATAGGAGGCCCAAAACTTTGAACAGCTTCAAGCTGTTTAAAATATCAGTTTTCTTTTTTGATTGTATGCTTCCTTCTTTTTTCATCCTATTAACAAAGGAAATTGATTAAAGCCAGACAACAACAAAGTGTAAGAAGAAGTTTAAAAGCAAAATTGACCATCTGGATCACGTTGGACCCATTATTTGACCTACAGGGTAACAGGATGATTTAAAAAAATAATAATTCATTGCATACAGGACAACAGTTAATGTGCATTCTTAAGTATTCTTGAGATGAGTGGCATGCTGTGCCATTTTGGAGGGCAGTCGAGAGCCAAGCACATAACTGTGGATCTGGAGTGATAAACATTTTTTTAAATTTATGTGTGTGTATATATATATCTATAAAAGTATAAATAAATAAATAAAATGATATCACATTATATCACATACATCATACTGTGGAATGAAGACAGATTTCCTATCAAGGAGTTATTGATGAACTACTCATTTACTATTGAAATGACAAACTAGTAATTTCACAATCACTATTATTAGTACAAACATTTTTAATGTTAATTCACAGACTTAATTAATTGAATTTAAACTACCAGATGTGGAGTTTGTTACTAGATCGTTAGTCGAGGCCTCCAGAATGGTAGTTCTCAGGAACCTTCCCTACAATTTTATATCATTGATGGGATTTAGAAACTATTATTCAGTGCTAGTTGCCAGCAAAGTAACACATGTTCTAATCAATTTGGAAATACTCATGTAAACAAATCTTTACTCTTTGCCCATTCAAACTGCTCAAAAATGCATAAAAAACCCTTAAAGGATTTTAAGTTGTTAAACTGTAATGTCTGATACTTACTTGCACTTGCTCAATATATTAACTTCTGCCTGGATTATTGCTAGTGATAGCTAGTGTCCAACATAGCTGTTACTGCAACGATAACACAAAGTTAGTGTCATTTTTATGGCATAAATGAGGAAATCCCCCTAATAAAGTTACCCTTTGAATTATATGATTAGATGTGTCAAAGTACAAGAGCAAAACCAGAAAAGATTACAGCCCATATTGGGGTGCACAGCTATTAGTGCTGCTGCCTCACAGCTCCAGCAGCCCAGGTTCAATCCTGACCTCTGGTGCCGTGTTCACTTGGAGAAGATTGAATAATTTTCAAGTGATCAGATGAGTTTCCTTCAGGTGCTCCTAGTTCCACCCACTCACCAATGATGCACACGTTGATATGTTATTTAGCCACCGTAAATTGCTCTGAGCATGTAGGTAGATGATAAAATGAGGGTGGAGTTGACAGGAATGTGAGAAGAAAATAGGATTACTGTAAATAGGTGAGTGATGGTTTGTGGTTCATTGGACTGAATCATTTTCAGTTCAATGAATCATACTGTGTTCGATTCAGTCACTCTTATGTTTGTTTCCTGCAGCTGGCGTTTCCAATCTCCTGTCAGCCTTGCCACTGCAACCACTTAGTGAGTAAGAGCAGTCTTCAAATGACAGTTAGGCTGTAAACAGTGGAAACCAAGGTCTCTGGTGTTCTGACAGCCTATTCTGTCAGAAAACCTTTTCCAGTCCTTCAAATAATAAGTATCAAACAATTAATTTAAAACCACATCCAACTTTAAACCATTAACATTAAATTAAAAGTAAAAATCAATTTGCTTTCACATACTTTTTTATCTGCCCTCAGTTTCATGACTGGCATATAACCTAAGAGGGCAGATCCAGCGTACCTGACCCTCAGCCTAGCAGGGTGCAGAACACCCCTGGACTTGGTGGCAAGTCTAGGGATGCTGCCTTCTGACCTATAGAGCATTCCATATTTCCACTCTGCAGTGTGCCAACATCCAAGTCACAACACATTGCAGAGTGGAAATATGCGTAGCTATTAGAAAGGCTTAGCCATTAGAATGATTGGCCCATTATGTTTTTAGCTCTCAATTTGCACTGAAGGACAACATGGCAAATGGGAATTCTATATACATCCTTGATTGATTGTAGGATGAATTGATGTGCCAGACTCTGAGATTTGATAAGCCACTTTTTTGTGGCAATGTGCCGGCAAATGAATGCTTGCTGCTGTTAAAAGGCTTTGGACAGTATTTAAATGTCTGATATTTGGACATTTAGAAAAGTTCAAATAGATTTGTGCAATTTTTATTAAAAATAACACATTTAGTTGAAAATGCTTTAAAGTACTAGAAATTAAAAACAAAAGGGTAAAATAAAGGAAATATCCCACTTTACCTGACAATCTTTTCAATCAAGGTTGAGGAATTCATTAAATGACTGGGGTGGCTACATTTTCCCATTTGCTTGGTGGGCACAGAAATTAGAGACAGGCCAACCACAAAGAGGGCATCACTAACAGTTCTCTATGGAACTACTGGCAAAAGGCATGTACACTTTGGGCCAACAAAATAACTTCAACCCTGACCATTGATCAATTTGAAGACATACATCCTAAACAAAACTGCAATTAAATTTCAATTCCCCACCTGCCCAGCAAACCCGCACCCCCCCCCCCCCCCCCACCCAGTTGTATCTGGTTTTGTGCAGCACCAAAACAGCAGCAGCTATGGAACATCTTGTAGATTACCAGAACTTCCATAGTAAGTTGGCATAAAATAATTAACTAAAATCTACATGTTACAGGAATTATCAGAAAATCTGACTCTCAAACCTCATGTAATTCGTATTAGTTTATTATTGTCACTTGTACCGAGGTACAGTGAAAAACTTGTCTAGCATACTGATCGTACAGGTCAATTCATTACACAGTGCAGTTACATTGAGTTAGTACAGAGGACATTGAGGTAGTACAAGTAAAAACAATAACAGTACAGAATAGTGTCACAACTACAGAGAAAGTGCAGTGCAATAAGGTGCAAGGTCACAACAAGGTAGATCATGAGGTCAGAGTCCATCTCATCATATAAGGGGACCATTCAATAGTCTTATCACAGTGGAATAGAAGCTATCCTTAACCACTGCCGAATGACCGAAGTCCCACATGACCAATTTCAGGATCAGCTGCTTTCCTACAACCATCAGGTTCTTGAACTGACCCGAAAACCCTAAACCTACCTCAGCCACAGAAACTGCGTACCACCTCTTGCACTAACATGGACTTGACTCTGATTGTGCAAAACAAAAAAATTAGTGCAAAAAAATCTTCTTCCCCCCCACCCCCCTATGGTCTGGTAAAATTTATGTTCGGCATTGTCTGAATCTACGTGCCTGTGATGCTGCTGCAAGCAAGTTTTCATTGTACCTGTACATATGACAAGAAACTCGACTGGACCACTGACAGGACAAGCTGTCTCATGATTAACTTAAAGAAATACATTGCAACAATCCTAACTCATGTGAGCAAGTAGCAGGGAATATTTATCTTGCTTTTCCTTTACCCTCCCAATGAGAAGCAGTGAACCTTTGGGAACATTCAGATGTGCACCAGATGATTGGAATCATGTGATCATCCACTTTGGGTATATGAAAGATGCACAAGGTAAATAAACAGACCAGGGCTTCAAATCCAACACTTCAAGTTCAGATTCAAATCAACGTCTTTGGAGAACTACAATTTTCTCCCTTGACCCTCTCTCACCTACTGATTGCACCTCCTGGACCGGGACATAATAAGAATTTGTCCTCAACCACCATCACTGTCTTTTGCAAAACAATCACACAAAAACACAAGGAGAAGACAGTATAGTTCTTCAAGCTTGCTTTACCATTCAGTATGATCATGGATGATTTGACTGTGGCTTCATTTCTACTTTCTTGTATTATCCCCGTAAATTCTCATGTAGACCAAAAATTTATTTTGGCCTTGAACATACTTAACTACTTCATATCCACAACTTTCTGCAGTTGAGAATTTTGAGGACTGGCAATTCTTATTGCAGTCTTAAATGGGTGCCCTTACATTCCAAGTACAGACCCTAGATTTACCTCCATCACAGAAAAGCACAGCACTTACCATCCCCTTTCCTTTCAGAACACAATTGGTCGATCAGACCGCTTTGCATTCTAAACCCCATGGTACAGGGCAAGATTACTCAAGCTTTCCTCCTGACAGCCCTGCATTTCAGAAATCAAGTTACGAACCTTTCTCTGAACCTGACATTCTCTCCATTAAGCAGACTTTTCCAATCTGCTTTGACAACATCCTTAAAAATTACTTCCAGCTACATGGTAATTTCTTCAAAGCCCCTGTTGAAATACCTAAAAATAAAACCTGTTAAATTTCACAAGACCAAGATCCTGTGACTGGCCATATTTGCTTGCCTAATTGTTCAATTCAGCAGTCCCCTTACAAAACTCCACTTCTACTTTTTAAAAACATATCCATCTCCAATTTGTTTCCACTCTGCCTCTATTAACAGCCACCAATTTTATCCTTGATCACCTTTTCCCCCCTCATTTAGAATACAGGGTACAGCACAAGAAAAGGCCCTTTGGCCCATGAAGTCCATGCTGACCTATCTGCCTGCACATTATCTATATCCTTCCATTCCCTGCCTGTTCATATGCCTATCTAAATGCCTCCTAAATGTTTCCATCACCTCCTGCATTCCAGGCACCTACCACTCCATGTATAAAAACTTGCCTCACACATCTCTTTAAAACTACCCCCCACCACCTATGCATGGTTTCAGGTAGTTTTTAAGTTGCAGACATTGAGATCGCTTTATTTTTGTTTTGAACCATTTGTCAGTTCACATTGACTAAAAATCACTTTATGGGGAAAGTTGTCCAAGCAAACATTGGGACTAAATGATTTTCAGCTCCTGCTATCATTCTGCACCATAATCACAAACTATTTCCCCTTCTAGACCACCGCCTCGCGTTGAACTTGTGCATGAACTCTCGACGATGCAAACAAATCCAAAATGAGTTGGAAACCCCAACAGATCCATTAGTGAGACTAAATGCTTTGTCCAACACTGCTCCAGCTCCATTAAAGCTTCAGATTTGCTGGTCCATAAATGCCCACAACCTATAAACTCCCACTTATCCAAAATTCTGTTAACTATAGTGCCATGCGCAAACTCCTCATCATGACATACCAATCTGTGCTGACTGTCCCAACATACAGTGGCATGCAAAAGTTTGGGCACCCCTGGTCAAAATTTCTGTTGCTGTGAATAGCTAAGCGAGTAAAAGATGACCTGATTTCCAAAAGGCATAAAGTTAAAGATGACATTTCCTTAATATTTTAAGCAAGATTACTTTTTTATTTCCATCTTTTATAGTTTCAAAATAACAAAAAGGGAAAAGGGCCCGAAGCAAAAGTTTGGGCACCCTGCATGGTCAGTACTTAGTAACATCCCCTTTGGCAAGTATCACAATTAGTAAGCACTTTCTGTAGCCAGCTAAGAGTCTTTCATTTCTTGTATGGGGGATTTTCGCCCATTCTTCCTTGCAAAAGGCTTCTAGTTCTGAGAGATTCTTGGGCCGTCTTGCATGCACTGCTCTTTTGAGGTCTATCCAGAGATTTTCGATGATGTTTAGGTCAGGGGACTGTGAGGCCCATGGCAAAGCCTCCAGCTTGTGCCTCTTGAGGTATTCCATTGTGGATTTTGAGGCATGTTTAGGATCATTATCCTGTTGTAGAAGCCATCCTCTTTTTATCTTCAGCTTTTTTATTTTGTTTACAGACAGTGTAATGTTTGCTTCCAGAATTTGCTGGTATTTAATTGAATTCATTCTTCCCTCTACCAGTGAAATGTTCCCTGTGCCACTGGCTGCAACACAAGCCCAAAGAATGATCGATCCACCCCGTGCTTAACAGTTGGAGAGGTGTTCTTTTCATGAAATTCTGCACCCTTTTTTTCTCCAAACATACCTTTGCTCATTGCGGCCAAAAAGTTCTATTTTAACTTCATCAGTCCACAGGACTTGTTTCCAAAATGCATCAGGCTTGTTTAGATGTTCCTTTGCAAACTTCTGACGCTGAATTTTGTGGTGACGACACAGGAAAGGTTTTCTTCTGATGACCCTTCCATGAAGGTCATATTTGTGCAGGTGTCACTGCACAGTAGAACAGTGCACCACCACCACTCCAGTCTGCTAAATCTTCCCAAAGGTCTTTTGCAGTCAAACAGGGGTTTTGATTTGCCTTTCTCGCAATCCTACGAGCAGTTCTCTCGGAAAGTTTTCTTGGTCTTCCAGACCTCAACTTGACCTCCACCATTCCTGTTAACTGCCATTTCTTAATTACATTACGAACTGAGGAAACAGCTACCTGAAAACACTTTGCTATCTTCTTATAGCCTTCTCCTGCTTTGTGGGCATCATTTATTTTAATTTTCAGAGTGCTAGGCAGCTGCTTAGAGGAGCCCATGGCTGCTGATTGTTGGGACAAGGTTTGAGGAGTCAGGGTATTTATAAAGCTTTGAAATTTGCATCACCTGGCCTTTCCTAACGATGACTGTGAACAAGCCATAGCCCTAACAAGCTAATCAAGGTCTGAGACCTTGGTAAAAGTTATCTGAGAGCTCAAATCTCTTGGGGTGCCCAAACTTTTGCATGGTGCTCCTTTCGTTTTTTCACTCTAAAGTTGTACAAAACAAAAATAATACACTAATCTTGCTTAAAATGTTGAAAAGAATGTTTCATCTTTAACTTTATGACTTTTGGAGATCAGTTCATCTTCTACTCACTTAACTATTCACAGTAACAGAAATTTTGACCAGGGATGCCCAAACTTTTGCATGCCACTGTATACTCTTCATTAAGTACTTTGACCAAATCCATTTCTGCTGCCATTGTATCCCTACCCTTTAATCAGTCTCACTTGCTTTTTTTTTAAAAACACCTGCAACCCACTGGTTCAGCATTAGTTACAGAGCCTCCAGTTACGTTGCCCCTTTTCTCATGCTGCCTCATTAACCTCCTCCCTTCTGACTTTAAAAACCTTTTGGTGCACCATCCAATTTCCCCATCAATGATTTGCTAACCTTTCCAACAATATTTTTACATTTAAACAATCTGATATTTGTATTAACATTTTAATTCATCCTTTTATTTGAAAATGCTACTACCTAATGCAGTCAGTCAAAAAAGATTAAATGACCTTTTGAAATACCACAAAATAAAGCTTGGTAGAATCAAGGCAATTGTAATCTACTTACTCCATTTGTCATGTTAGCTATGGTAGTAATGACATGTCATGGGTCAACCCAGTATGACCACCAAACATGTAGCACGGTTTTGGGCACCTATATTGCGGTCACCATTGCCCTCAAATAAAAAGATACTTGAAGAGCACATACACATTTAAAGGTGCATTAGTGTGTATGCAAATGAACACATGCACCTTCTCATCATGGGGAACATCACACCAGACTCCTGTGCAGTGCACCCTTGCAATCTCATACATTGCCCTGCCGCCTGTGAAATGTGATCATGTCTTACCCTCTGGAATTTATTTCCTTGGTCTCCCCATTTACATCTTCCCATTTATCACCTCAGTACCACAAACATATTGGCATTAATTTCTTTTCTATGATGGCTTAAGGACAAAATCATGAAGGACCTCAAATAAAATCATATCGCTGATACAAGTAGGTAACAGAATTCAACTCCTAAATGGCATTGGGCAGCAGTGACACAATTAGCAAGTCTGCTGTCTCATAACTCCAGTGATTCGGGTTCAATCCCGATCTCTGGTGCTGTGTGGAGTTTGCACATTCTCCATGACAGTGCGTTTTCTCGGAGTGCTCTGGTTTCCTCCTGCATAATAAAGGTGTGCAGATTGGTAGGTTAATTGGCCATTGTAAATTTCTCTTGGAGTAAATAAGTCAAATTGATGGGAACATGGGAAGAATAGGTTACAGGGAAAATTAGTGAAGGGATGGGATTGCTGAGCCGGCACAGAGTCAATGGGCCAAACAGCCTCATTCTATTGGTATTGGTTTATTATTGTCACTTGTACTGAAGTACAGTGAAAAGCTTGTCTTACAAACCGATCGTACAGGTCAATTCATTACACAGTGCAGTTACATTGAGTTAGTACAGAGTGCATTGAGGTAGTACAGGTAAAAACAATAACATTACAGAGTAAAGTGTCACAGCTACAGAGAAAGTGCAGTGCAATAAGATGCAAAATCACAACAAGGTAGATCGTGAGGTCGTAGTCCATCTCATTGTATATATAAGGGAACTGTTCAATAGTCTTATCACAGTGGGGTAATGCCACAGTAGTGCCATAAGGAAACACAGAAAATATTAAATATAGAACAGAAAAACTTGAAACAAAGCAAGTTCAAGAAACAAGATTAAAAACTTAACTGTTTCTCTAAAAAAGTAGTTAAAAATACATCACTTATTTTAAAGATGGTTAACACTGAATTGTGACTAATTCTAAAGCATTTCATTTTCATACCACCGAATTCAACCTAAAACGGGCATTTTAAAATATTTACCCTGCTGCTGCTCTTGCAGTCATCTCATGAATAGAAGCAAACTTACTGGGGCGAAACCCTTCTCCTAAATTAGTAAATTAGTTTGTTATTATCACATGTACCGAGGTACGGTGAAAAACTTGTCTTGCATACGGAGCGGACAGCTCAATTCATTACACAGTGCACTGAGGTAGTACAAGGTAAAACAATGTGATATAATGTTGCATTGCTCATTAGTCACTCGTGTCAGCCCCTGGGATCGTAGTTGATGACAAGCCCTCCCAGCGCCATGTCCCAGCCCGTCCACCTCTTCAATAGCAGCTGGTCACCTCATCTTATGTCATTGCCCTTCCCGTTGATAGCTTACCCGATAATGATGAGAGAAGACTCTCGGTGATACAAGAGGAGCCGGGAATATCACCCCGTCCCTGTCGATGACTGGAGAGCACTTACCACAACGCAGACCCGACCCTCCCTCCGCCAGCTTCCCGTCCTGCTCCACCGGAAGCAGCTGCTGTGCTCAACCCCCGCCGGCGAGGGGGCGGGCGAACGCCCGGAACTGTCAATCACGGCCCCGGGCGGTGACGCCACCGCGAAGGAGGGCAGCGGCCGCCCTGCTCGGGGACCTTGCCCTGATCGGAAATCACGTGACCTCCGAGTTGGTCGGCGGGTTTCGCGGAAACAGGACAAAAACCGGGAAGTGGTGGGCGTGCTGAAAGTAAAAGTTGCTGGGTATTTATTATTAAAGGAGCGTGTGATGCTGCCAGTGTTACTCAACATCGTTGAGGTTGTCATCGCAGCTGTTGAAGGAATGTGTGTAAATTGGTTGTGATGTATCCTACATTAGGACGGTGACTACACTTAAATAAAGTTGCAAAAGTGCTCCCTTGCTTTTGTTAGCCCAACATTTGATCATTCCAGCAGGCTTCCCTGTTACTTTCTGTAAAGATGCCATCTAAAACTTCGTTGTTCGTGCATGTACCAGCACTGTGTTATTCACACGGAAACAGGCCCTTCAGTCACCAGGCCCACTTCAACGATTAAGCACCCATTTATATTAATCGGGCACTATTCCTATATTTTATTTCCCCCACATTCCCATTGGGCAGAATATACAAAAACTTGAAAATACACACCACCAGGCTCAAGGACACTGTTAAAAGACTCTTGTGAAAGATGGACTCTTGACCTCACAATGTATCATGGCCCTTGCACCTTATTGTCTACCTTCACTGCACTTTCTCAAGTACTGTAACACTATATTCTGTATTCTGTTATTGCTTTTCCCTTGTCTGACTTCAAAGTACTTATGTTTTGAAATGGCTTGCAAAACTAAATTTTTCACTGTATATCGGTAAATGTGATAACAATTAACCAATACCAACTCCTAGATTTTAACACTCATCTGCACACGAGGGGTGATTCACTATAATCAATTAACTTGCCAACCAGCCATCTTCAGGATGCAAGAGGAAACCCATGCAGTCATAGGGAGAATATGCAAATTCCATGCAGTCAACACTGAAGGTTAGATAGAAGCCAAGTTGCCAGAACTTTGAGGCAGCAGCTTTACCATCTGTGCCATTCTGTCCTTGCTGACTGCTTTGAGCTCTGCAATGTTTCAATTTTTCAATCCTGTTTTCAAATCCTATACGGTCGTGCTCCTCTCTAAACCGTAGTCTGCTTCAGCCTTCAAAAATTGCCTGGGTAATCTAGGCCTCGCCGATTCTGAATGAATATCAACAAATGTAATTGCTCTACTTAAGATAGCTGTGTCTTCAGCTGCCAAGTCCAAAACTCGAAAATGCCTTCTAAAACCTCTCTCTCCAGCTCTCGCTCCTCTGCGAATCTCATAAAACTGACCTCTTTGACCAAGCCTTCAGTTTTCTGTCCTAATGTCTCCTCCTGTGGTTCATATGTGAAAGTTGTTGTTTTGAAGTGCATTGTGACAATCTGAGGTTCTGTTAGGCATATAATATAAAAATGTAAGCCTTTTTTGAAAGAAAACCCTTTTATCTTCACTTAATTGTCACATCAATTTAGACTTTGGCTCAAGAGAAACAAAGGAGTGCAGATGCTGGAATCTAGAAAAAACAACAAGATGCTGGAGGAACTCAGCAGGCCATGCAGCATCCATGGAGAAAAACAGATGGTCAACATTTTGGGTCAGTACCCTTCTTCAGGACTGAAGATAGGAAAAGGGGAAGCCCAATATACTGTTTGGGGGGGGGGGGGAACAGAGCACTGACAAGTGGATGAAAGAGGGGAGGCAGGGTGGGCACAAGGTAGTGATAGGTAGTCACATGGGCCCCAGCTATGCCTGCCTTTTTGCTGGTTACATTGAACAGTCTCTGTTCCAAGCCTACTCTGGCCCCATTCCTCAACTCTTTCTCTGCTATATCGACAACTGCATTGGCACCACCTCTTGAACCCATGTGGAACTCGGCAGGTTCATAAATTTCGCCCCTAATTTTCATCTGGCTGTCTAATTCACTTGGTCTATCTCTGATACCTCTCTCTCCTTCCTCGATCTCTTCATCTCCATCTCAGGAGATTCTTTATCTACCAACATCTTCTACAAACCCACTGAAGCACACAGCTACCTTGATTACAGCTCCTCTCACCCTGTCTCTTGCAAGGATGCTATCCCTTTCTCTCAATGTCTCTTCTGCATCTGCTCCCATGATGAGGCTTTCCAATCCAGGACATCTGAGATGTCCAACTTCTTTACTAACCGTGGCTTCCCCCCTACTGTGGCCGAGAGAGCTTGCACCCACGTCTCTGCCATTTCCTGCAGCTCTGCTCTCACCCCCGTCCCTTTCAGACCCAACAGGGATAGGGTCCCCCTTGTTCTCATATTTCATCCTACCAGCTGGCATATCCAACACAACATTCCCTGCCACTTCCTCCATCTCCAACGGGACCCCACCACCAAGCATACCTTCCCCTCCCCACCCATTTCTGCCTTTCGCAGGGACCACTTGCTTCACAACTCCCTCGTTGACAACTCCCTCGTTGACTCCTCCCTCCCCACCCATCACGTTCCCTCCCCAGGGACTTTCCACTGCCCCTACCATAGGTGTAACACCTGCCCCTACACCACCTCTATCCAGGGACTCAAACAGTCCTTTCAGATGAGACAGAGATTTTTGCACCTCCCCTAGTATCATCTACTGCATTCGGAGCTCCAAGTGTGGCCTTCTCTACATTGGCGAGACCAAACGCAGACTTGATGACTGTTTCATAGAACACCTGCAATCTGTCTGTAGCTGCGATCTGGATCTCCCTGTTGCCAGTCACTTCAACTCCCCTTCCCATTCTATCACAGTCCTCAGCCTCCTCCACTGCCAGGAGAATTCCAAACGCAAACTGGAGGAACAGCACCTCATTTTCCGTCCTGGGACCTTACAGCTTAAAGGCATGAAAATCAAATTCTCCCACTTTAAGTACATCAAACTAACCCCCCAACCCCCACCCCCCACGTCATGCCTCTTCATTATTTTTCTTCCCTTTCCTAGCCTATTTCTCTTTTTTCTCCTCGCCTTTTTTGTCCTCTCCTCTCCTCCCCCATGGGGTGCCTGCCTCCATACCTTTGACCCATCCCCCGGTGGATCTGCTCTCCCCTCCTCCCCCGCATCTGCTTATCACTATTATTACCTATCACCACCTTGTGCCCACCCCGATAACAACTTATAAAAGACAGTTGGACAGATACATGGATAGAACAGGTTGAGAAGGATATGGGCCAACCATGGGCAAATGGGACTAGCTTGGATGGGCATCTTGGTCAGCACAGAACAGTTGGGCCAAAGGGCCTGTTTCCATGCTGTATGACTCTGTGACTCTATCAGCTGCCTTTTCTCAAAGCACCCAATTTCCATCATTGTTGATTTTGAGTTGGAAACTACATACCATTTCAGTAGCAAACACTGCCAAACATTCTCCTCTTATCCAATACCAACAAATCATTTTGTCGATCCTCTCATTGGTGTTTACTGAATCCTGCCATGTTCAAAACTGAGTTCTGTTTTTCCCACATTATAGCCATTACTACAAAATAATTCGGGAATGTGAAATCCTTTTCCATGTCTTTCAGTTATGATGAAGCACTATATAACCACAAGCTTGATCTTACTTTTTGTGGTGGCTAGCCAAGGGTGCCACTGCAATAGTTGGCTTGCTCTCTTGGCAGCAGGAGCTGCTTGGTTTGGAGTGAATGGCAATGGGGAAAAGGAAATGGTGTGAACACAGCAGGAAGTGAGTTAACACTGCAGAAGCTAATTTCAGCTAGGTAACTTACAGGGTGTGCAGAGAGTGGAAATTTCATTGCATCAATTTGTTGTAGGTTTCAAATATTTCAAATTATTAGCTTGCTTTGAACCCTTCATCCCCAATATAGACATATCTTGCCCTCTCCCCCTTTCGTGATGTCTGTAAATGTTGTGTCAGTATGCTGTTTAACATGTGAGATATATGAAAGCATATCAATTATATTTTGGAAAGAAAACATAAGTCTCATGCAGAAAGAATTGGATCTTGGCAGATCTGCTCAGAGACCAAACAGTTTCTCCTGGCAACACTTGATGTTGGTTTTGGAAGGAAAAGAGCCTCCGTTTTCATTTCACTGAATAATTGCTAAGCAACAAACCATGTAGTTGTCAGGTGTGTTCCATTTGTGAAGAGTGAATTGGTTCTATTTGCCTGGGTTTATAAACTGGCCTTTCACTGATTCAGGACTAGTAGGTTATTTCTGCTGTACATTTCTGTGACTCTATGATTCAATCCTGACCTTGGATGTTGTCTGAACAGAGTTGCATATTTTACTCGTGACCTTGAGGCTTCCCCTGGGAGCTCCTGTTTTCTCCCAAGTCCCAAAGACATGGTGGTAGGTTGACTGGCCACTGTAAATTGCTCCTGATGTGCAAAGGATGGCAGAAGAATCAGGAGGAGTTGATGGAAATGAGAGAGAGAATGGGTTACATTGACATAAGGGAAGGAGTGGGATTGATGGAATACTCTGAGAGCTGGCATAAAATTGATGAGCCAAATGGCCTCTTTTTAGCCTCTTTTTATGTCATGAGAAACTGAAAATATGAGAAGCAAGGACCTTCAGGGAGGGATCCAATGGAAAGGCTTCAGCAAAGGACTAAATGAGAAACAATGATAAAGGACTGCTGGAAAAAATGGTAAAGATGGAAATGATGTTTAGAAATAACAAGAATTTAAATATCATCGACGCAGTTAGAAGAAGAAAGATTACAGTAAATAGAACACAGCAATACAGGAGCAGCCACTTGGAGGAACTTGGAATCAAAGATACTAGTGCCAATTGTCACCATTGCTTTTGTTAAGAATCTGGCTTGTACTATGTATCTGATTTTTACTTAAGCAATTCGAGATTCAGGATGGAGATCAGTAGTTAGGGTGGATGGCTCTGTGTGGGATTGCCTGAAGGTTGAAAGAAAAGTATAAGGTCTTACTAGTGGTCCTAATCCAGCACTGCCTTGTGAAGACCTAATTGTCCCAGATACGTTCAATGATGGCTGGTTCTGGCACAACTTGTTCTAAGTTCCCTTGTGACACTTTAGAAAGAGCATTACCTGGGAATTTCGTCATCACATACACAACTTATGGGGGTGTGTGTCAGATATGAAAGGATGAATTGCAATTGAATTGTCCAGCTGAATTTCTGGAGTGGTGCAGTTTGACCTGGATATAGTTGCAATCATATTTTACGATGGAAAAAAATGCTGCTAAGATGCATAAAACTGAAAAACACAGCACTGTTATTTCAGATTCCTGGGCATTATTTTCTCAGTTCACCTTTGTGCTTTTGCATGACCTATCCATTTATTTAGTAGTTAAATGTTACTGATAACTAAATAAGCCAATAAACATCTACAAATCACTCCTAGTGTCTGTGACGAAAAAAGTATTTTTTTTAAATGCTATGACGATAGCTAGATTTGAAGTAAATTTTAAGTAACAAGGGCTAAAGCAGATGATATCTTGATCACTGTGCCTCAGAATGGAAGACCACAGAATGGAAAGTCCACTTTCTGAAAGCGATATCAATCTTTTAGTTAGCTCAGACATAAGGTAAATGCTGTATTGTCTGACAAAAATGAAATTTCAAGCTGCTGTCAGTTTTCAAACCAATAAACCACAAACCCATCATGAAGTCTGAGAAATTATCTGTTCAGTTCTTAAAATACCTGTGGTTCACTCTACTCTTTGTGAACAATGATTGTTATTTTAAGGCTTACATCATGTACTAATCACTGTCTGGGTTGCAGCAACGTTTTATAGAAGGTCACAGCAGCTGTCAATTAAGAACCCACATGTCTCATGTATAACTCTTTACATTCTATGGTTGACTGCATTAGGGTTTAAGAACCAACTGAGAACACACATACTTCAAATGCCAAAAATTAATTACAAAGCTGCTGCAAAATATTAACTTGTAATGAAAATGAATATCCTCTGAAATCAGGAAATTCCTTATTGTCTATGGCATGCCTCACACTCAAAGTGGATGATCAGTTTAAAGCCAGTTTTTTCCTTTAGTGGGAGAGCCCAGGATCCGAGGGCATATCCTCAGAATAAAGGGACGTCCCATTAAAACTGAGGTGAGGAGGAATTTCTTCAGTGATAAGGTGGGGAATCTGTGGAATTCATTGCCACAGAAGGTGGTGGAGGCCAAGTCATTGGGTGTATTTAAGACAGAGGTTGATAGGTTCTTGACTGGTGAACGGGTTGAGGGTTATGGGGAGAAGGTGGGAAAATGGGGTTAAAATAAATGATCCATGATTGAATTGCAGAGCAGACTCGATGGGCTGAATGGCCTAATTATGCTCCTATGTCTTATGGTCTTATGGAAGCAGGAATAAGCCAAACATCACCTTATGCCTGTTTTGATCAATGAGCTGATCCTGTAACTTGTCCACTTGTACACAATCTGCATATCCCTTGATTCTTATTGTCCAATGATCCATCAGTTTCAGCTTTCAATGCACTGAATCCAAAAGCATCTACAGCTTTCTCCCCAAAATCAGTTAAAGGATATTTTTCCGAGAAATTCAGTTGCTTATCACACATAAAGCTATTCCATGACAACCATCAACTACCCATTTATATTAATCCCATCCAGATTTTGCTACTATGACCACACTCTCCTACACATAAGGGGCAATTTACAGCGGCCAATTGATCTACTAGTTTGCATATCCTTGGTGTGTGGGATGAAACCAGAGCATCCGTAAGAAACCCACGTGGTCGCAGGGAAAATGTATAATACCAAATTGAACCCAGATCACAATATCCTTGAGTCTGCAGCTCTTAGCTGCGCCAACGGTCCACCCAATGTTTGATCAGAGAAAGTTATTTCCCATCTTTAAGAATGAGAGTTCATGGGCTGTGCTTGAGATGATCTAAATTCAGAACTAATCAATGGAAGTAATGGCCTTGAGGTTAATGAAAAGGCAGGAAGGGTATGGGTCACTTACCGCAATGATGGAGGGGAGGTTATAGGGTATTCTTGTGGGTGAAATTGGGGTCTGTGTTCCAGATGAGATGGCCCAGAAGCTAGGTTTTATCTTGATTTTCGTATTCCTTCTGGGCCTCTTCCAAAGCAGGATCTGGTGACTGGTAGTTTCTGCAAGAGCGCAATACCATTCCTGACCTTTTCCCAGCCAACTTAAGCATGAAACTGCGCATCATTGGACTCAATCTGCTTATTTAAATGAAGGCCCTGCTTACTGCAGGTGGGTGCCCTGCTTGCCCATTCAACAGAACAAGTTAACATCAGGACATGGTGGGATGGAAACAGAATATTAATGGGAACTTGCTCATATAGTCTGCACCACCCTTGAGCCCTTCTTAACCAGTTTTCCACCAAATGGGGCAGTTAATATCAGGGCCGTCATTTCAGAAAGCAAGTAGGCAATCTATCTCACAGTTTCATGAGGGAGATGCTGAAGCAGGTAGGTGGATCTTTCGTATTCAAGCTAGGTAGACTTTCTTCAGAGATGAGTGATTTGCGAAGCAATATATGAATAATTTGAGACATCACTTGACATATGACAAATGTGGCTCATTTGGGAGGAAAATGGTGGCTTTGGACCTATGATTCACCATAGGAGATTTCCTTGCATTACTTTGGGGTTGTTGTAGTATAACTGATAGATTTGATTGTTATGAATCATTATATCACTTCACCATAATGATGGTGGAGGGCAAAGTATATGCTGTGTTTAGTCTAATTTCCTACTTTCATATGGCTGAATGACGTTTACCCGTAATCTCTGTTTGAGAGGTGTTGTTGGCTGTGGTTCAGTTGGTAGCACTCTTGTCTCTTAATCAGTAGGTTCTGGGCTCATATCCAAAGACTTGAGCACAAAAATCTAGGCTGATTTCTTTAATGTTATACTGAGGGATTATTGCCTAGGTAGAGGCACACTATTTTGGATGAGATGTTAAATTGAGGACAAAAGAGATTGCAGATGCTAGAATCTGCAACAAAGAAAAAGGACGTTAGAAGAAGCAGGTTAAGCAGCATCTGTGGAGGCAAAAGTTATGTCAACATTTTGGGTTGAGACTCTACATCAGGACTGAGGTTCTATCGACACTTTTAGGTGGATTCAAAAGAATTGTATTAATCCTGCAGAGGAAAACAAATATCATAGGTATAATAAAAAATATTAACATCAAAAAAACAGTCTCTCTGAATTCCTTTTCCCCACCATTGTTTTGCTTTCTGACATGACTTAAATCTAATTTTCCTGCCTTATATTTCTTAGTTTGGGCTCTGTGGCAGAATTGAAAAAGATTCTAGATTAGTGAAAATGTATGCTGATAAGGGTGGAAAAATTGCTGGGCAACTATCAGCAGTCTGTGCAAGAAGCAGCTTCCTTTGAGAACAAAATCTAAGCCAATAAGGTTTTTGCAGCTCTCCTCACGGGTATTTCCACACTTTCTGAAAGTAAATTGAAGCACTTCGGTAGCAGAAGTCAAGGAATGATTCATCAAGCTTTTATATTTAGTAAATAGCATGGATCTACTGAGTAACAGGTATAATAAAATTGAACTGTGATTCAACTAAATACAGAGCATTTACTGAGAATACTACCTCAGCAGAATTATGTACTTTCATTATCTTTCTGGTTTAGAGTTTAATCTGGGGTAAGTTTACTCTTCCTGAGACAAGCACCCTCTGCCTCCCCACAACCCCAATTTTATGAGATGTCTTTATTTTCATCCTGTGTATTCAATCAATGAGAAGGCTATCATTCCTTGATCAATCATATAGCCACAAAACCAGTTGCAAGTTGCCTCCCTTTAGGTGCAGGGTTAAAAGAACGCATCTCTTCTATTCTCAGAACAAATTGTTGTATAACAGCTGAGATGGTACAACAAACTCTGGTTGTGTCTGTTTAAAATAGATATAAACTATTGTTCCAACACCTGACTTGCTTGGCTTTAATCCACAATCACATTCTTAACAAAAATATGCAAATTCACTTTGTTTAAATTCAAAATGATTGCAACATAGCAAAATATTTTCTTTGAGGAGGACAATGAATAATCTAAAAATGTGACTTGCTTTAAGGGGTAAAAGGTGACATGAAATATTTTGCACAAGAAAGCCTGACTTTTGCCAACAGTGCTACGGCAGTTATTGAGGCTGCCACATGGCTTCAGTGATCTAAGCTCGATCCTGACCTCAGGTGCTATCTGTCTGGAGTCGGCACATGCTCCCTGTGCCTATGTGGGTTCACCTGGGGGTAATGGATTCCTCCCATATTCCAAAGCCATGCTGTTAGGTTAATTGGCTGCTGTAAATGATCCCGAGAAGTGGGATAGTCAGGGAGTGTGACGGAATAGGCTGCATGGTGATTAGAGGGGGAATGGGACTGGTGGGTGTGCTCTGACAGCTGGTGTAGACTTGATGGGCCAAATGAACTCCTTCTGCATTGTAAGGAAATATATTTCCTTACAATGACGCAATGATATTGAAAGTATATCACTGCTTACTATTAGAATAAATCCTTGTTTCCTTTACAAGGATTCCAAAAAAACTACTTCTACTCACAATCAGTATAATTATTTGTTTTTATTTCTTTGTGAAATATCACAAACCTCTTTTTGTATGGCAAATTATTTGTTAGATTCTTTCATGCTGGTTGCACATAGTTTATATTTTGTGAATGCTACTTTCCAGTGGAAGTACTAGATTGAAGAACCATCCCTTTAGTTTCAAATACTTATAATAAGATATTAAAAGAATTGGAGGAACTAAAGAATGTTGGTGTGCAGATAAATAGGTCACTAAATTGGGAGCACAAGCCCTAACAATGCAAATAAAATCACAGAATATAAAGCAAGAATGTAATTTGGAAGTTAGGATCAGATTAGTTAAGCTACGTTGAGGTACAGTTTTAGATACTGCATTATTAGAAAGAATTCAAAGCAATAGTAAAGGACATTTTAATTATGAATAAAGATTTAATGATTGGGTTTATTTCACTGGGCTAAGGGGCAAATTAATGGAGCTCTTCAAGATTGAGAAGGGTTGCAATAAGGAGCACATGACAGATTATTTTCAGCAATTATTGAAATGATCATACAGTAAAAAGAACTAAGTAGCAAGAGGAGGAATTCATAAGCATACTGCCATATCTCAGTTGCTATCTGATATGGTGTAACGTATGTCTATGCATTAGCTTTGTCCTCTCAGTATGTGGGAGCTGAAATGTTTCTCTGTAGGTTGGATGGGAAAGAAGAAATGAACAATAACCTTTTGCTTCGCATGTGTATTTCTCATAGCTACTTTGAGAATAGTAAATGACGTGGGAGGATTTGTGAAATTAAATAAAGGGGAAAACTAAAAAATAGCTATCTAAAAAAAATGTTTAACCTATGAGGCAATCTGGAAAGTCTTTGTGATTGTGCAGTTGACTGCTACCCACAATACCACGAAGTGGAATTATGGACTGCCTGTCATGCAAACATTGCACAAATGCATGAATTTTTATTTTCTCCCTTCAATTACTCAATAAAGTAGAATTTGACAACAAATTCTTCAGAATTGTAAATAAAGAGAATAGGCAGTAGGTAATGACGATATTTTTCTCATCATGATAGCTTTTCATGGAGTCATTGGTAGTTTTGGTGCTGTCACCACAGAACTACCAATGACTCCATTGTTTGTAGGAGTCTTGCTGGTGTACAATTAAATCTGTACAGTTTAGCCTTGTTGCTGGTCCCTTTTGGATCACCCTATAGTCTTCATGGCACAGGGTTACTAGGAATTGAATTGTAAGGATTCTGAGCACCATTGGTTGGCCTTCTTTTTGAGTTGTTTTAATAAATCAAACCAGCTGGATCAGCAGAGTACTGTAGACTGTTGGGTTCAGGTATTGCATTAATAATTCTAGCACAGAGTGATTACAATGTGTATGATCTTCAATACTAAAGAGGCCTGACTAAATGTTGATGCCCACACCCCAATTTCCCTTGCTCACCTTCAGTGTTAAACATCCCAAATACACAGAGTCACCAAGAAGCATTAAGACAGTATTTTTAGCTTTATCCTTGCCTGAGAGCTGGTAATTGTGGCTGTGGGCCAGAAGGTTATGGATTCAAACTCCTCTCCAGGGATATGAACATATAATCTGATAATACAGAGATGAAACTTGAAATTCGATGTGACGTTAAATTGTGTCATTATTGTATATCCTTTCACGTAAAGATCTCATGGAACTACTCAGATCGGGAATTGTCCCCATGATTTGGATAACACTTCTTCAATTAACAGTAGATGGGGCTGTAAATTCTATCGTGTAGTGTCATGTTTTTATGCAATACTCAATAGTTTTTGTATTGACTGGTGACTTGCAAAAGGTGATTGGCAATTCCACCTTATGTGTTTAACATTTGCACACAGAAGCCTTTGTTTGTGCAGCATAAAGTTATAGAGTCATGGAGTCATACAACATAGAAATAGGCTCTTCAGTCCCCTATGTCCCTGCTTACCATCAAATATCTATCTATAGTCATTCAAATTTCCAGCACTTGGTCCATCGCCCTTTAGGCCATCATAACATTTCAAGTGCTCACTCAAACGAAGGCTTTGTAAATGCTTTGAGAGTGCCTGTCTCCACTGCCCCCTTAGGCAGACTGTTCCAGATTCCAATCACCCTCTAGGTGAAAAGAATTCTTCCTCAAAACTCCTCTAAATCTCCTACCTTTACCTTAAACCTATGCCCTCTGTGATAGACACCTCTGCTCAAAGGAAGGTTTTTCACTACCTTACCTTACCTTTGCTCCTCCTAATTTTGTCTAACTCAATCAGGTTTGCTTTCAACTTTCTTAATTCCAAAGAAAACAAGCCCACCTGATTCAGTCTCTCCCCATCGATGAAATGCACCATCCCAGGCAACATACATGCATTCACTTGGCATATAGTGCCAAGTTGCAATGCTGCTGCTGTGATATTCTTCCATCATTTTGTGCTTCATAGATTGTGTTGAAAGCTGGGGCAAGCCATTTACAGAGAGTTAGGCTTACTCCAACATGTTAAAGGGCTCATCCTGAGCCAACATTGAGGTAAGGTGAAGCTTGCAACTTTCTGGGTGTTCAATGATCTCCCAATTAATTTCTTCTTCGTTGTTGGTGGGGGGGGGGGGGGTTCTGATGATGGGACTCCCTACATTAGATGTCCTCATCCAAAGTGCATTGTTCCATTGGCTGTCGGAGATGCAAGGTGCCTGTCCCCAGTAAGCCACCTGCCACATGAAGTTGTGGTTCCAAGCAGGATATTGCACAGTTCACATATCTTTGTGATTTTGATGTGATTACCAGCAGAAGACTCAGGAATCTTGATTCTAAGACACATAATCAATTTTGCATTGTACATGTTAGTACATGCATGGCCCCATTCCCATTCTGAGATCTTGAATACAGTTGGTGTAGGCCACTTCAATGTGTTTTTTTATACTCAGAACAATTTTGTAACATAGTTCATTGCTGAGTGCAGGTTTGTTCTGTGGACAGATTGATTGCTGTGCACAGAACATGACAACACTTCAAAATTACATAACTTGCTGTGAAGCACTTTAAGATATCTTGAGGTAAGTTTTAGGAAGGTCATAAAATACACCTGTAACTTCTTCATTTCTTTATAGATTAGAGCCATGTTGAAGCCTTGAATTGTGAATTCATTTTAATATATAGCGTAACACACCTTTCTCATATGGGTACATTATTAGAGTTCCAGTGTCAGGTTGTCTTTAAACAGTCAACATATCATCCTGTCAGTGTAAAATCTGGTGCTATTTACAATAGTTTGTAAGTCCATGGCTTCCTGAAAGTGGCAGCGCAAGTAGATAGAGTAGTAAAGAAGGCATATTGCATGCTTGCCTTCATCAGTTAGGGTGTTGAGTATAAAAGCCGGGAAGTCACGTTGCAGCTGTATAAAGCTTTGAATATTGTTGTGAAAGTATCAAATATTAGAGGGCATAGCTTTAAGGTGAGAGGGGGAAATTTAAAGGAGATTTACATAGCAAGATTTTTTACACAGAGAGTGGTAGGTGCCTGGAGCATGCTGCCAGGGGAAGTGGTGGAAGCAAATATGATAGCAGTATTTAAGAGGCATTTAGACAGGCACATGAATATGCAGGGAATTGATGGAAGTAGATCATGTACAGGCAGATGTGCTGTTTAAATTGGCATCATGATTGGCACAAACATCATGCCCCAAAGACCTGTTCTTGTGCAGTGCTGCTCTATGTTCAATACGTACATGTTTGTGTGTAAGGCTATGTATTTGAGGATTTAAAGCAGAAGTGGGATATTTTCCATCATTATAAAGCATAGTTTTATTTGTGACAGGATTGTATTTGTCACGCCCAGTCCGGATATCCTTATTTTGAACTCTTCGGTTGTGTTCTTCTCTGTGGTCCCAATATCTCATTCTCTCTTCTCACAGCTTCTAGTTATCTTGCTCATCTACCCTAGGTTCCAGTACCTGGAAATTAAATTTCACCCTCTTTTAAGTGTGTTAAATAAAGTGTCAATGCCCAATTGGAATCCCACATAAGAAAGTCAAGAAATTGTGCTGAAGTATGTTACAAGCCATTTCTCGTGGACAGAATCATGTGCTAAATTGAGACCTGTGTGGTTCCTGACAGAAACTACATGATGAGTTCATAGCTGCCACATTATTTCTCGGATGACCCCAGAGCTTAAAGTATTCTTCTCAAGGTAGCTACAGAATACCTGCATAAATGGATATTGGGAATGAGAGGGAAAATGTGGGATGGGGAACACAATGGGTCTGGGCAATCCCCATGTGACCGTCTGTGTGGTGTGCCATGAGTACCCCCACATGACTGTGAGGTACTGGCTGTCTAAGGGATCAATGATTGCTACATCTAGCTCAGACTTGCTTTGTACAAAAAGCAAGTGGACAGTGAAAGGACTACTGATGCAGATGCCATAATCCTTACCATTGAAAACTGAGATTGGTGGATGCTGTGTGCATAGCATTGATCGCACAGTGCAGACCTCTAATTTATGTCTCATTATCAGTCTTTGAGTGGCGAATTCCTAGCTCCTAGTTTCTTCTTGTGTGTGAATATCAAAGGTTCCAGGTTGCACCCAAATGGTACAGTTTATACTGGCAATGGAGGAAGTGTGCAGTGTGTGACCTGTGATATCATCAGACGCATGACTGATGCTGGGTAAACATCAGTGGTGCCAAGGTGCATCGGGCACAGAAGTCTGATCAACCCAGGGTAAAATGTGTGAGTTGTGGATGAAAATATGCTCAAATGGATCCACTTCTTTTGTTCCTGTATCCTGTTTCCTATGAACGCCAAGGGAACAGCTTTTCTCTAATAACAGTAAATTTCCTTTGCAAAGCATGGTGAATAAGACTGCACTTTACATACAGCATGGATTACTTCAAGGTTTAAGTTGCAGCAGATGGAAGTCATCTTATGCATAAATTTATTTATGGTCCAGGGGCCAAAAACTTGTTCACACAGCTAAAAAAACAATATTGTGTTGCTGAAAATCAGCTTCATCCAGAGAAGAGCAATTTTGTGCACATTTGTGTGTTTTTTTCACACCAATTTCAAATCAATTTCTTCCCTTTTCAGCACAATTTTCATTATCCCTAACACTTTCTTTTCTGGTGTAAAAATCCCCTTATTGTTAAAATTGGAGCATCATGTGACATTCATCTGCACTGTGATTTTCAAACTCACTGGTCTGAAAGCCACATTCTTACTAACTCTGTGATCTCCTGCAACTTCAAATACAGCATTACATGTATGCTTTGGCTACTTTGCCTGCAGAAGTCAGGGTTGTGGTCACTCTCAACTTCTCAATCCCAGTGTCATTCCAGGCTGCTGTGGTTCTCTGCCAAATCTCACAGTTTACTGCTCACTGCTGCATTAAAGTGACCACCCACACTCTACACTCAAGGAGAGAAAACTTGCTCCACTATTCCTTCAGCCTACAAGAGCAGGTATAGTGGGTACAGATATTTTGCTTCTCTGAAGTGCAGGAATTCATAGGAATTTATGTCCTGGCAAACATGCTCCCGGCAACCAGCTCCCAGGAGCATCTGGAGGGTTTCTGTCATGTTCTTGCTCAAGCAACATGCCTCCTCTGGCACTGTTCTTGGCACAGTCTGTCCACTTTCCTCTGAACAACTGGAAGCACTCTCCCATTGCCTCACCTTGACATCAGTGCAGTATCCACTCATTCAGGAACAATACCCGAGTGGCTCAGACAGCTTTGCTTGCACAGTGATATGTCCTTTCAAGAGTTGGCTACAATGGTTGCACCGGCTACCCTACATGCTGACCAGTGCAAGAACTTGCAACACATTCAGCTGAGTTGAAACCAGCAATGTCCTTCTTGGTGCCACCTTTTTCAGGGAAATACAACAATGTTGTTCTGAGAAGCTCACAATTGATGTTCTCATCCTTTATGTGACTTTGACAAGTAGGGTATGATGACCTGCATTGTTATCTTAATGCTAGAAAAAATGCAGAGGAATTTCTGGGCCCACTTGCTCAGCATATATACCACTGTTAATATTCCTTTTCATTTGTTTATTAAGTGTTTTTTCTTGACCCAAAAAGCTCCAAGAATTTGGTGCTGAGAAAGTTTGGACCATACAAGACTAGAGGAAATGGGACCAAATATGGCATAGTCAGTTGCTGTTAGTGCCATTTAAAGTTGATGCAAAGTGGAGAGAAAAGTCTGTCTTTTGTGATTACATATATTTCCATGGAAGAAGCCTTGAACGTTACTACCATGACCAATATTTTCTCTGTTACAATACAAAACAGATTTTTTTTACAGTAAAACCTCTTGTTTGCATTATGTTAGCCCAGATCAAAATGTACATATTTCTCTTGTGTTTTTCCCCCTTTGTCCATAAGGGATGTTTCTGCAGAAATATGTTAGAATTGGAGTGAAATGATTAGTGGAACATTTGAGCTCAGAAGTTCCTCAAAACTTGTGCACAAATGGATTTTTTGCAAGTGCAGCAGCTACATGGCTCTTTATGAGTGGCCAAAAGCGAACTGATTGCGCAGTTTCTAAACATAGATGAATGTAACAAGAGAACTGCCAGCCTCCAAAGGCAGAGAAGTTGTGTCATATTGAAGATCTGGAAAATATTCTGCAATGTTTGTGACATTTGGCACTGAGTATGCTTTTAATTTAGAATCTCCATTTAATAGTGCCATGTTCAAGAATGAAATGTAAAATGAGAACCCAGTGCCATTCTGCAAAGATGACTCAACAACTGCACCCCTTGTGCTGTATATCGTTATGTTTTGCAGTGGATACACATTTGCTGCAGGATTTGTCACACAGAGCTCTTTCAGGCCAAAGATTACAAGGTACTCAGTCAGTACAGCATCAGGATTGCACAAAGAAAGTCTGAGGCTCGGGACTGATGAGTAGTTCAGCAGCAGTCCCACTGTAGTGGTATCCGATACCCACACTACTAATTTGCTGCCGTGACTAAAAGTTGGGCTAGCTTTATCAATATCCTTAGAGAAGACGGTCCGACAGTTACACACAAGGTTGGCAAGAGCGAACACACAGTCTGGGATGCTGGAGATGCAGCTGCAGTTCCGGAAGTTGCTCTCTTTTTGAAAGATAAGTGTGTGGTTACTGCTCCTTAATACAGAGACGCAGGCACAGCACCATAGAGCAAAGAGCACCAGCTGGTTTGACGCAGCAGTAGTCTTCATCATCTTTTCAACAAAGTGTTAGGCAGCTTAACAGAAATTTTCCATTTTTCTCTGGTCTGAAACAAACAAACAAACAAACAAGGAAATAGTTTGTAACTTTTTCTTGATCTTTGGAAGGTCATTTAAAAACAATATGGTAAAACCTTTTGTTCAAGTTGTTCTGATTTTTACATAAAGGGTGGTTAAATTGCTAAACCGCCAGAGTACATTTGTACATTGATGACTGAATCGGGGGTGCAGCTTCCTGCTCATATAAAGAACTCGAAAGTCTCAACAGCACTTCTGCCACTTTCTACCCTGTTTTCACTTCCACCTGGTCCAGCTGTGACTTTTTCCTACCCTTTCTTGACTTCTCTATCTCCATTTCAGAGGATAGGTTAGCAACCATTATCTATTGGAAGCCCCTGAGGATTTCCACAACTACCCTGACTTCACTTTCTCTTACCTTGCACCTTGTAAAGAATCTATTCTCTCAATTCTCCCATCTCTGTCACATCTGTTTTTCTTGTGCTATCTTCCAAATCTATGCTTCCAATAGAATCATGGAATCATAAAATTGTACAGCACAGAAACACTTTGTCCATGCTGACCGTGATGGCTGTCTACACTAATCCCATTTGCCTGCATTAGGCCCATATCCCTCTATGCCTTTCCTATCTAAGTAGTGATCCAAATTCCTTTTAAATGTTGTAATTATATCTGATTCCACCACCTCCTTTGGCAGTGCTTTCCAGATGTCAACCACCCACTGTAAAAAACTTACCCATCAGCTCTCCTTTAAAACTCCAACATCTCGCCTTAAACCTATGCCCTGATGTTTTTGGTTCCCCCATGATGGGAAAATGATTTTGACTATCTATCCTATATATGCCTCTCATAATCTTATGTACTTAGAGTCATAGAGCAATACAACATAGAAACAGGCCCTTCGGCCCAACTAGTCCATGCCAACCAAGATGCTTATCTAAGCTAGTCCCATTTGCCCACGTTTGGTCCATATCCCTCTAAACCTTTCCTATCCATGTACCCGTGCAAGTGTCTTTTAAATTTTGTTATTGTACATCTCTCAACCACTTCCTTCGGCAGCTCGTTCCACATGTGCACCACCCTCTGCATGAAGAAGTTGCCCCTTGGGTCCCTTTTAAATCTTTCCCCTCTCACCTTAAACCTTTGACCTCTAGTTTCTGATCCCTTTTCCTTGGAAAAAGACTGAGCATTCACACTATCTATTGCCCTCATGATTTTATACACCTCTATAAGGTCACCCCTCAGTCTCCTATGCTCCAAAGAGTAAAGTCCTAGCCTGCCCAGCCTCTCTATATAATTCAGACCCTCAAGCCCTGGAAATATTCTCGTAAATCTTTGCACTCTTTCCAGCTTAATGACATTTTTCCTACAACAGGGTAACCAAAACTGTACACAATATTCCAGGTGCGACTTCACTGACATCTTGTACAACTCCATCTCCTATACTTAATGCCCTGACTGATGAAGGCCAGTGTGCCAAACACCTTCTACCTGTGACACCACTTTCAGGGAACTATGTACTGTACTCCTAAGTCCCTATTGTTCATTGTAAAATCCCTACCCTGGTTTGACATCCCAAAATGCAACACCTTGCACTTATCTGGATTGAACACCATTTGCCATTCCTTGGCCCACTTACCTAGCTGATCAAGATCCCCTTGTAATTTTTTATAAACTTAGTTCTATCATTTCTGCTCTCATACTTCTAATTTCATGACAACATAGAAGGATCCATTTACGCTGGATCTCAGCGAAATCCCATCATGGCCGTTCCCCCACTTACCTTCCTGTGACCTATTCCCCATGCTCATTAACATTCCCCAATTCTTTCACCAGCCAGCTGTATCGGGGTAATTTACTGTAACCAATTAACCTGACAACCAGTTGGAAACTGGAGCACCTGGGAAAACCCATATGCTAGTCGGGAGAACATGCAAAACAACACTCAGACAGCACTGGAGGTCAGAATCAAACCCAGGTTGCTGGAGCTGTGAGAGAGCTGCACTACCAGCAGCATTGCCCAGAAGAGGGATGGAATGCTCTGTGACCTCACCTTCCACCCCACCAATCTCCATATTTAATGAATCAGCCATCGTAATTTCCAACACCTCCAATATGATACCACCACCAAACACCTCTTCCACTGTGCTCAGCCTTTCACATTCCATTCACTCTCTGACACTCTGGTCGTCTTATCCATTTCTACCAATATATATTCTCCTCACTCATGGCTCATTCCTCTCCTAGTTTTACCTTCTCTAGACAAACCTTTACTACCCTGGTTCAGCCAGCATCACCACCTTTTGTGTCATTCAGTCTCTGTCTATCATAGACCTTCTAATGTGTTCTGATACAAGGTCATTGCTGCAACATGGACGCTGTTTCTCTCTTCACAGATGCTGCCTCACTTGCTGAATATTTCCAGTATTTTCTATTTTTTATTACCACTAATGTGACTGATTATCAGGGCATTATCACATTATTTGTGGAAATTTGCTGTGTGCAACAGGAGTGAGATAGTTTGGCTGCTTGAGTGGTGTCACAACAATAACCCCGCACTCAACGTCAGCAAGACCAAGGAATTGATTGTGGACTTCATTAAGGGGAAGTCGGGAGAGCACACACCAGTCCTCATTGATGGAGTCAGTGGTGGAAAGGATGAGCAGCTTCAAGTTCTTGAGCGTCAACATCTCAGAGGATCTATTCTGGGCCAACACATTGATGCAATCACGAAGAAGGCACGCCAGCTGGTCTACTGCATTAGGAGTTTGAAGAGATTTGGTATGTCACCAAAGACTCTTGCAAATTTCTATAGATGTATGGTGGAGAGTATTCTGACTGGTTGCATCACAGCCTGGTATGGAGGCTCCAGTGCACAGAATCACAAGATGTTGCAGAGGGTTGTGGACTCAGCCAGCTCCATCACGGGCACAACCCTCCCCACCAGCGAGGACATCTTCAAGAGGCAGTGCCTCAAGGACCCTTACCATCCAGGACATGCCCTCTTCTCATTTCTACCATTGGGGAGGAGGTACAGGAGTCTGAAGACCCACACTCAATAATTTAGGGATAGCTTCTTCCACTCCACCATCAGATTTCTGAACAGTCCATGAACCCATGAGTACTACTTCATTATTCTTTTTGTTTTTGCACTATTTATTTGCTTTGTAATCTGTAGCAATTTTATGTCTTTGTACTGTATTGCTGCTGCAAAACAACAAATTTCACAACATATAAGTCAATAATAATAAACTTGATTCTGATTCTTCTTCTGATTCTTCTGAAAATTGGCTTCATTTTTTTCTACATTACAATTGTGACTACACTTCAAAAGTACTTCATGAGCTTTACTGAGGTCACAAAAATACATCATAAAATGACCTAAGCAGTAACTTGCATTTATATAACAATCTTAACATGATAATATTTCCTGAGCTCCTATTTTATTTTAAATTTTACAGGGCTCCCTGTAGTCCTTCTGAATCTGTGCCCAAGTAGAATCAGAGCAGGGGAAAACCAGTGCAACACTAAAGAGTGACTGTAATTACAAAGAATAAAATCATGACACCAATTTCCAGTTACAAACATATTAGTTGATAAACCAGGATTTTATCATTTTAACCAAGTGCATTAGTTTTGCTACTTCATTGGACATAAGAGATGAGGGCAACATAGTTGGTGCGACTGCCACACAGTTCCAGCAACCTGGGTTCAATCCTGATCTTGGGTGCTCTGTGTGGATTTTGCACACTCACACTGTGACCACACGTTTTCCTCAAGTGCTCTAGTTTCCTCCCACATCCCAATGATATGTTAATTGGTTATTATAAATTGTCCCTAGTACAACTAGGATGGCAGGAGATTCAGTGGGGACTTGATGGCATGTGAGAAAATATAGACTTCAGAGAAATATGTAAGGGAATATGACTGACGGGACTACTGAGAGCCAGCATGGACTGAAGGGGTCAAGTAGCCTCCTTCCATGTCATAAGAAAATATAAGAAAAATATGAAAAAAATGTAAAATAGGAGACTGATTGGAGACTGAAAGGAGACTGACACCACCACACATATTACACCTTAATGCAAAGTTGAGATCTACTACAGTAAATCTAGACTGTTCCATCTATTCTTGTTTTTTAAACAAGAAAGATAACTGTTAAATGTGGTCATAACTTTTGGTTAACAGATTGTGTTTTTAACCCAGGAAGCAGGAGGGCATAATTTTAACCTTTCCTGTCTGGCACAAAAATGAAATAATCAGATGAATCCCTTAGCCCGATATTCATTCCATTGTTGAGGTGTAAAAAGGGTGATTAATCAGAATCTATCACTTTTTTTGGCAGGCAGGATGGAAATGCTCACTATTTTCAGTGATGAAACATAACTACACAAGCTTTGATTTACCTGATACAGTTTAAGGTAGTTCACAGGACCCATATGTCAAAAGATAAGCTAGCTCGTTTTTATCAACATATCAATCCTCTATGTGACAGATGTAAATCGAATGTGGCTTCTTTGACACATATGTTTTGGTCCTGTCCTCTTTTGGAAAAATATTGGAAAGATATTTTTAACATTATTTCAAATGTATTGAAGATTGATTTACAACCTCATCCTATCACTGCAATTTTTGGTTTACCGAGGATAGAATCTGGCCATCTATCTGCCTCCACTAACCGTATGATTGCCTTTGTTACATTAATGGCCAAATGATCCATTTTGCTTAAATGGAAGGATCCAATACCCCCTACGACTTTTCAATGGTTCTCTCAAACTATATCATGTTTAAACTTGGAAAAAATTAGGAGTGGTACTGTTGATCCTTCACTTAAATTTGAGAAAGTTTGGAGTCTATTTATTCAATATTTTCACATGATATAGATCCCCTTATAATAACCTTTCAATTTAGAGGAACGGAGTTGACAACATAATATTGCTCTGTTTCTACTGAGAAATTTTAGTCCAGTTTTTTTTTCTGTTTCTTTTTGAATTTTTTTTTGTTTAGCTTAGTTTGGTTTGATATATTGTTTATAATTTTTCTTATTGTTTTGGGGATTTTTTTTCTTTCTTTTATATTTTATAATAAACCTTTTTCTTTTATATTCATTCACTAACAGATCGTTGGATCTACAGATTTTTTAAAATACTTTATTGTTCTTTATGATTATCCATGTCATGATTGTTCTCCTGATCTCTTTGTATTACATGTATAAACGTTGACATATTAATCTGTATTAATTTGAAAACTAATAAAAAGATTGAAAAAGAAAGAAAGAAAGCTTTGATTTACCTGTAGGATATGGAGGTCCCTGATGAGGCCTAATTTGCATTTCAGACTTACTGTCCAACTGATATTGCTTCCCATACATTTCTATATCCGTGATCTATTTCAACTTCCTTAACTCTCACAATTTAGTAACAGCAACATTTATCACCTTTGTAGTAGCAAATCATCATAAGGCTCTTTGAAAATTTTAACAGATGACTGTTTCCTTAATGGGATGACAACAGACACATCAGCGTAACTTTTTTTGTTTGAATGTACTTACAGTTTTGGATTGCTCAGCTCAAACTAAATTTTCTCTTTCCTTTGTTTCCCTTGATTGGAACTGGGACATGCGCACCACAGCAACAAATATAAATCTGAGAATCATTGACCGTGAAAGTGCAGTTTGCTACAACTTGACTGACTCAGAATTTACCTCTGCCTTGAATTTTTCCAAGCTCAGTTGCATCAAGACCAAGAGCTAGGATTATCTTTATTCAATCTCAACTCCGACAAAATCAACCCACTATACCTTCTCTTCAAGATTTGTTTCCAAACAGCTCTGTGATACAATTCAAGTCCGAATTTTAAGCCAAGTAGTGACTCAAGGCCATTTATTTTAAAATATCCACACTCATCAAAAATGGCTTTGATAGTTTCAATAATCATAGTGCAGAGTTCAAGGGCATATGTGATCATGTTACATAAACTTTTTTTATCCATCAAGAACAGTGGAAAGAAACATTGTAATAGATCTTTGGAAGAAACCAAATGAGTTATGTAATCCAGGCAATTAAATAAAATGTAAATCTATTGTAACTTCTATTGTAAGATATTTCGTGAAGACATTTCAAAGTATGATCCTCTTTTTTTAAATTTGTTTACTATTAGACACACCCTATAGAGGAGATGACAGTTAATTCATGTTTTTCAAATGATTTCTCCAATTATAATAGTATTCTCAGCAACATTTCCATTGTGTGCCACATGCCTTCTTAAAGAGCTTTAGAAAAGCAGTGAAGTGCAATAGTTCAAAGGTGCAGGGCTAAATACATTAACAATTTTGACATAACCCACTGATGCTATGATCATAAGGGGCTGCTTGTTTGGCTTCACATGGTGAGGTTGGCAGTGGATTTATCCAGAAGGGGTCATAATTTTAGTTTTATCAGCATCAGTGATGAATTCCTAATTTGTTACATTTCATTCTCCTGCTCTTGTTGAAAGCAACAGCTTATGTCAAGTTCTGGCTCTGCAGGCACCAGCTGCCCTCTGGTTTTTGGGCCAAGTGGCCACCACTGATGTGTCAATGATATGTGAATGATGTGACATAAAAACTGAGCCCAACCCCGTCCTCACCCAGAATTCATATGCGTAATTACACACATTGATTGTGCCCCGACATCCTTGAAGATCTTCACTTAACAAGTCCAACTGTGAAACTCCAGCTATTTTTTGGCTGAAACCAGCCAATTCAGCACAGAGCCTGGCATTTTCCTGACCACTAGGGGTATGTGCATTGGAGGGGTCAGTAGAGACAAGGACCACACGCAATAATCATTGAGGAAGCACAAATATGCATACGTATTTATGTATGTGTGGACAAAAGCAGTCATATTTCAATTCCCGGGTGAGCCATGCTGAGTGCCATGGCATGGTGCCCTACCATCTGGCTTATTCTCCTACTGAGCTATCGGGGCAGATCGAGTGAAGTCTTCCATGCAATTTAGATGCTTTCACCAAACATATAACTCATTTCAGATGAATGCTTTCTATTTGATCATTTTCAGAATGGCAAACTATATTTTGATGGAAAATCGGGCATGTGGAAATAAGTGCAAAGCTGAATGTCAATTTGTCAAGCAGATTAACATCTACCAAAGTTAATTAGCTGGAAGAAGGAAGGGTGTGTTGTTTCTGAAGTCTGAACCAACACACACATCAGGCAGTAAGATCCACAGGCAAGATACACATAAAAAAGAAAAACCATATGACTTACGATGCGCAGATAATTCCAAATCAATTATCATCACCATACTCGAATAACGTTCAGGTAAACCAACTTCACTTAGTCATCAGACAGAAGAATAATTTTCTCCAATTGCATCTGCTTCTTGTTGCATGCATATCACCGCTTTCATAGCAACCTGCTGGCAGTTGGTTTAGGTGTCTACTGTGAAATATATGGGGATGGTTCCAATTATACTGTTTATATCGTTAATCCAGAAACCAGACTACTGTACTGAACCTATTGTCGCTAATAGCTATTGCAATTTTTTTAAAAAAGAGACTATATAGCTGGAGCCAGAGAAAGCTATTTGTTTCTCCTTTTTAAAGTTTTCTGGCAATAAGTTGTAACAGTGAGATTTTGGCAGTGGGGGTAAAGATTCTGCAGGCACAGTTTGTGTACTCCTGCTGTTGATCACCATTCTCTTGCTGCTTGATTCTTGGCAATCACTGGGCTATGACACAGGGGAAGAGCAGAAGTCAGCAGCATATGCACACAAACTGGAACAGATCCACACTGCAAAATAAAAGTGGATAACTTGAAATGGATCAAGTTAGGAAAAACACTCATAAGATTCAGTCAGGTTTCTATACCTCCTACTAGGTTTTTATAATGAGATAACTTCAAGCATGCGAGTTTAGAAAACCCTATAAGTTCACACAGTTGAAAAGAAAAGAATGGGCATTTAGCCCATTATGCCTGCACCGACTCTTTGTAAGAGTTATCCATTTAGTTCCACTCTCCTATTTTTCTCTTTGCGGTACCATTTTTTTCCATTTTTAACTATAAACCAATGTTATTTTGAAAGTTACTATTGATGCTGCTTTTGCCACACTTTCAGACCAGTTATTTCATATAACCTAGTTCAGGAAAAAGCAAATGTCTTCAATATTCTCCCTGGTACGTTTCCCCAGTTTTCTTAAATCTGTCCCCTTTAGACACCCCTGCCAGTTTTCCCCTTTCAATGCATAGAAATTTAAAATATTTTTTTTGTTCCTCTTCTTGCCTTTGTTTGCTAAGGGTGATTTCATGTCAGTGTGTGCTGCCTTTCCAACATCATGGTACATTTGTACAGTAAATGTTACCACTGGTCCCAGCCATCAAGGGAACCTACTAGATGTTGGGGCCATGATTAAGAAGTTTGTCAATTCCACCAAATTTGCATTGTGGTTAATAGTGAGAAAGGAGGTATAAAGCATGGGAAGGTCTGATGAGGTGGTCACAAAAGTAGCAAATGGAATTCAATCTGAGGAAATATGAGGTAATGCATCTGAGGAATGCAAGCAAGGTAAGGGAATATGTGATAAATAGTAGGATACTAGGAAGTGTAGAAGAATGGAAGGATTTGGAGAACAGGCCTACAAATCTCAGAAGGTGAGATACCTTTTTGAACTGCTACAGTTCTTCTGCTGAAGATACCCCTGCAATACTCACATAGAGTCATGGTGTTATATAGGGAGTTCCTGATCCAAAAAAGGATAAAGGGACATCAAGAGATTTTCCCAATCAGTTACATCTGCAATTTAGAGGGGAGTCTGCAGGTGATGGTGTTCCTATAATGAACTTCTCCTTCATGGTAGCAGAGGTTGCATATATGGGACATGGTCTCAGAGTAGCCTAGGCACACAATTGCTGTGCATTTTGTACATGACACACACTGCAACCATAGCGCTCCGGTAGTGAAAATAATGAAAATTTAGGATGGATGGAATGCCAGTCAAGGCTTTGTTGTGAATAGTGTTGAGCTGTACTCATCTGGGCAAGTAGAGAATATTCTATCAATCTCCTGATGTGTGCCTTGCAGATAGTGGAGAAACTTTGGGACATCAGAAGAAAAGTCAATCATTGCAGGATACCAGTCTCTGACATGCTTTTATATGACTGGACCAGTTGAGTTTTTTTCTGGTTGATGGTGACTCCTCAGAATGGTGATTGAGTAGATGGTTAGACTCTCTCTTGTTGGAGAAGGTCATTGCCTGCCACTTGCTTGACTTGAATTTTACTGCCACTTCTCAGCCCAAGCCAGAATGTGTCCAGGTCTTGCTAGATACATTCTACAATTTTAGGTTACTTGATAGGCACCATAGTGTAGCGGTTAGCGTAACGCTATTACAGTGCCAGAGACCTGGGTTCAATTCCGGCCACTGTCTGTAAGGAGTTTGTACGTTCTTCCCGTGTCTACGTGGGTTTCCTCCAGGTGCTCTGGTTTCCTCCCACATTCCAAAGACGTATGGGTTAGGAAGTTGTGGGCACGCTATGTTCGTTCCAGAAGTGTGGCAACACTTGCGGGCTGCCCCCAGAACACCCTACGCAAAGACGCATTTCACTGTGTGTTTCGATGTACATGTGACTAATAAAGAAATTTTATCTTATTAGTCATCCACCTCTAATATTGACTCAGCTTGTTTTCTTTTCTCCTACTTTTCATTTTCCTTTCTGGGAATGCAGGACCTGCCCAGCTCTGCATTTCACAACGCCCACATTCTTTTGTCTAGGTTCTTTAGTCCAGAGGGCAGTTACCCTCTAACTGCTCCCAGTCACTCATTAATCAGATAAACTTGTTTACAGTTTATCCCCTAGGTCCCCCCAGTTTTACCCTATCATTGACGTCCTCTCCCCTACCCTGTTTGCAGCAGCTTTACAAGCTTCCCTTTTTCTCCTTTTCAGTTCTGATGAAGGGTCTCTAACCTGAAACACTGACTCTGTTTTTCTTCCCATAGATGCAGCCTGACCTGCTGAGTATTTCCAGCGTTTTCTCTTTTTCAGTTTAGATTTCCAGCATCTGCAGTTTATTTGAATTTCACTTACACACAGACATATACTACCTGATTTTCTGAGGAGCTGTGAATGGAATTGGACAATGTGCTAGCATCAGTGCACACCTTCACTTCCTTCATTGTGATAGAAGGAAGGTCATTGATGAAGCAGCTAAAGAGGAATGGGCGTAGGGTACTGCCCAGAGAAACTCCTGCAATTATGTCCTGGACTGGAGTAGTTGATCTCCAGCAGCCACAACCATCCTACTTTATGCAAGGTATGGTTCCAACCATTGGAGTGTTTTTCATTGATGCCCATTGACTTCATTTCTACCAGGGCTCTCTGATGCCATATTTAATCAAATGCTGCCTTGGTTCCAAGAAAAACACTGCTCAAATCATGATTGGTATTGGTATTGGTTTATTATTGTCACTTGTACTGAGGTACAGTGAAAAACTTGTCTTGCATACCGCTCGTACAGGTCAATTCATTACACAGTGCAGTTACATTGAGTTAGTACAGAGTGCATTGATGTAGTACAGGTAAAAACAATAACAGTACAGAGTAAAGTGTCACAGCTACAGAGAAAGTGCAGTGTAATAAGGTGCAAGGTCACAACAAGTTAGATCATGAGGTCAGAGTCCACCTCATCGTATAAGGGAACCATTCAATAGTCTTATCACAGTGGGGTAGAAGCTGTCCTTAAACCTGGTGATACGTGCCCTCAGGCTCCTGTATCTTCTACCTGATGGAAGAGGAGAGAAGAGAGAATGACCCTGGTGGGTGGGGTCTTTGATTACACTGGCTGCTTCGCCAAGGCAGCGAGAGGTAAAGACAGAGTCCAAGGAGGGGAGGCTAGTTTCCGTGACGTGCTGGGCTGTGTCCCCAACTCTCTGCAGTTCCTTGCGGTCCTGGGCACTGCAGTTGCCGTACCAAGCCAGGATGCATCCAGATAAGACTAGTAAACAGAATAGGTGTCCAAGATAACAAAAAAACTGCTAGAGGAACTCAGCGGGTCAAGTAACAGTCCTGATCCAGGGTCTTGACCCAAAAATTCCTTTCCCACTGCAGATGCTATGCAACCCAATGAGTTCCTCTGTTTTTTTGCTCTAGATACCAGCATCTGCAGTCTCTTGTGTCTCTATTAAACAATGTAATACAATTCTAAGTATTCTGGAGAAAGCTTTGTTGTTTAGTTTACTGCCACAATCTGTTGCTGTTAGAAAGGAATTGCCACTTAAAATTTATTTATTTTATTGTCAACATCCAATTCAATTGTGGCACAGTCAGATTATAAAAAGCTGACCAAACAATGAATAAATAAAAATAATTGTCAATTGCAGTGGAAGAAATTTTCATTCCTCGAGCCTTTAGTCTGGTAATCTGTACATCAATTCCATTTACTGCATACTTTGATATCCATGTTCAACCAAATCTACTGATCTCAGTACGGAAAATTTCAATTGATTCAACATCCACCACCTTTTGAGAGAACAAGTGCAGATTCCCATCATCTACTGCAACAAAAAACTGATTTGTAATTTCACTTTAAATGGCTTGTTTCTAAGTTTTAAAATTACACTTGTTCTGGCTTCTCCCACTCCTCAATCCTTACAGTGTCATTTGTGGCTTAGTGGTTAGTACTTCACCTGTGAGCCAGGAGGTGGGTTTGAGTCTTTCACCAGAGAAATGGGAATCTGGAATTGTCAAAGTGGATCTCATGGTTGAATATTTAAATCAAGGTCTATTTGATCACTTACATGGAAATAGAAGATCCCATTTTGACAAGGAACAGAGAAGTTCTCCAGTGAGTACTTGTCAATATTTATCCACAGCCAATAATGTTTAAATAAATGAGATTATATGACCATAAAATTGAGGAACTTTATTTTGCATTTCCTACAATGAGTATTTTTCAAATTGGCTGTTTTTTATTTTGTTGAATCCTTTTTGATTTTAAAATAATTATATTACCCCTTAATTTTCTGTACCCATGTTAACACAAGAATAATTTATAGAGCAATACAGCATTGACACAGGTCCTTTGGCCCAACAAATCCATGCTGACCATGGTGCCCAGCCAGCTAGTCCCAATTTCCTGTGTTTGGCCCATATCCTTCTAAAGCCCTCCCCTGCATGTTCCAATCAAAGTGCTTCTTAAAAGATACTATTGTAGTTGCCTCAACCACTTTCTGTGGCAACTTGTTCCATATGCTCATCACCCTCTGCATGAAAAAGATGCCCCTTAGGTCCCATTTAAATCTTTCCCCTCTCACCCTAAACTATGCCCCCTAGTTTTGGACTCCCCTACCCTGGGGAAAAAGACTGTTACCATCCACCTTTCTATGCCCCTCATAATTATAAAAAAATTCTGTAAGGTCGTGCCTCATTCTTCTGCATTCTAAGGAATAAAAACCTAGCCTGGCCAACCTCTCCCTATAACTTAGACCCTCCAGTTCTGGCAACATCCTCGTAAATCTTTTCTGCACTCTTTCCAGTTTAACCACATCTTTCTTATAACAGGGTGACCAAAACTGCACACAGTACTCCAAGTGTGTCCTCACCAATGACTTATACAACTGCAACATAATGTCTCAATTCCTTTACTCAATGTCCTGACTGATGAAGGCCAGCATTCTAAATGCCTTTTTCATCAGCCTGTCTATCTGCAACGCCACTTTCAACGAACTATGCACTCATACTCCTAGGTCCCTCTGTTCCATTACACTCCCTAGTGCCCTACCATTCATAGTATAAGTCTTACACAGGTTTTACTTCCCAAAATGCATCACCTTACTCTTATCTGTATTGAAATCCATTTGCCACTCCTTGGCCCACTTCCCTAACTGATCAAGATCCCCCTGTAATCTATGATAACCTTCTTCACTATCAACAATACTTCTTAACATTGTATCATCCTCATACTTACTGGTCAAGCCTTGTGCATTCACATCCAAATCATTTATATAAATAATGGATAACAAGGGTCTCAACACCAACCCCTGCGGCACACCGCTGGTCACCGGCCTCTATTCCAAGAAACAACCTTCAACCACCACCCTCTGCTTCCTACCTCCGAGCCAATTTTGAATCCATCTAACTAGCTCTTCCTGGATTCCATGGGACCTAACCTTCCAGACCAGCCTATCATGTGGGACCTTGTCGAATGCCTTGCTAAAGTTCAAATAGACAACATCCACTGCCCAATCCTCATCTAACTTTTTGGTTACCTCTTCAAACAACAAGGTTTGTCAAGCATGACTTTCCATGCATAAAGCCATGTTGAATCCTCCTAATCAGACACTATCTATCCAAATGCTGGTAGAGCCTGTCCCTCAGAAATACCTCCAGTAACTTCTCCACCACTGATGTCAAGCTGAAGGCCTGTAGTTCCCTGGCTTGTCCTTGTCCTGGCTATCCTTCTTAAATAACAAAGCAACATTAGCTACCTTCCAGTCTTCAGGAACTTCATCAGTGGCTAACAATGAAGCAAGTATCTCCGCAAAGTCCTCCGCAGTTTCTTCTCTAGCCTCCCACAAAGTCCAAGGATGCACTCAGTCAGAACCTGGGGATTTGCACACCTTAATGCACTGTAAGGCTGCAAATACCTCCTCTCTGGTAATATGAATGTCCTCCAAAACATCTCCACTTGTTTCTCTTATATCTTGAGCAACCATTATAAACACCAAGGAGAAATATTTGTTAAAAATCCCACCCATCCCCTGTGGCTTGAGACATGCTGATCTCTAAGGGGACCTGCTCTCTCCCTAGCCCCCGTTTTACTCTTAATAGAGCTATAGAACCTCTTGGGATTCTCCTTAACCTTACCTGCCAGATCCATCTCATACCCTCTCTTTGCCCTCCTGATTTCCCTCTTAAGAGGATTCTTAATCTTTTGATAGTCATCAAGGGATTGACCTGTCCCTGACTTCCTAAACCCAATGTACGCTTCCTTCTTTTTCTTGACCAGAGCTTCATTATCTCTCATCAGCCAAGGTTCCATAGACTTGCCAGGTTTGCCCTTCGCGATAACAGGAACATGCTCAGCCTAGAACTGAGCATGGTACTCCAGATCTTACCCAGGCTCTACACAAATGAGGCATGAATCTTTTCTCTTTGTAGACCAATCTTCTGTTCGATTGAATTAATATTGGTATTGGTTTATTATTGTCACTTGCACCGAGGTACAGTGAAAAACTTGTCTTGCATACCGACCGTACAGGTCAATTCATTACACAGTGCAGTTACATTGAGTTAGTACAGAGTGCATTGATGTAGTACAGGTTAAAACCAATAACAGTAAAGTGTCACAGCTACAGAGAAAGTGCAGTGCAATAAGGTGCGAGGTCACAACAAGGTAGATCGTGAGGTCAGAGTCCATCTCATCGTATAAGGGAACCGTTCAATAGTCTTATCACAGTGGGATAGAATCTGTCCTTAAGTCTGGTGGTACGTGCCCTCAGGCTCCTGTATCTTCTACCTGATGGAAGAGGAGAGAAGAGAGAATGACCCTGGTGGGTGGGGTCTTTGATTATGCTGGCAGTTTCGCCAAGGCAGCGAGAGGTAAAGACAGAGTCCAAGGAGGGGAGGCTGGTTTCTGTGACGCTCTGGACTGTGTCCCCCAACTCTCTGCAGTTTCTTGTGGTCCTGGGCACTGCAGTTGCTGTACCAAGCCAGGATGCATCCAGATAAGACTAGTAAACAGAATAGGTGTCCAAGATAACAAAAAACTGCTGGAGGAACTCAGCGGGTCAAGTAACAGTCCTGATCCAGGGTCTTGACCCAAAAATTCCTTTCCCACTGCAGATGCTATGCAACCCAATGAGTTCCTCTGTTTTTTTGCTCTAGATTCCAGCATCTGCAGTCTCTTGTGTCTCTATTAAACAATGTAATACAATTCTAAGTATTCTGGAGAAAGCTTTGTTGTTTGGTTTACTGCCACAATCTGTTGCTGTTAGAAAGGAATTGCCACTTAAAATTTATTTATTTTATTGTCAACATCCAATTCAATTGTGGCACAGTCAGATTATAAAAAGCTGACCAAACAATGAATAAATAAAAATAATTGTCAATTGCAGTGGAAGAAATTTTCATTCCTCGAGCCTTTAGTCTGGTAATCTGTACATCAATTCCATTTACTGCATACTTTGATATCCATGTTCAACCAAACCTACTGATCTCAGTACGGAAAATTTCAATTGATTCAACATCCACCGCCTTTTGAGAGAACAAGTGCAGATTCCCATCATCTACTGCAACAAAAAACTGATTTGTAATTTCACTTTAAATGGCTTGTTTCTAAGTTTTAAAATTACACTTGTTCTGGCTTCTCCCACTCCTCAATCCTTACAGTGTCATTTGTGGCTTAGTGGTTAGTACTTCACCTGTGAGCCAGGAGGTGGGTTTGAGTCTTTCACCAGAGAAATGGGAATCTGGAATTGTCAAAGTGGATCTCATGGTTGAATATTTAAACCAAGGTCTATTTGATCACTTACATGGAAATAGAAGATCCCATTTTGACAAGGAACAGAGAAGTTCTCCAGTGAGTACTTGTCAATATTTATCCACAGCCAATAATGTTTAAATAAATGAGATTATATGACCATAAAATTGAGGAACTTTATTTTGCATTTCCTACAATGAGTATTTTTCAAATTGGCTGTTTTTTATTTTGTTGAATCCTTTTTGATTTTAAAATAATTATATTACCCCTTAATTTTCTGTACCCATGTTAACACAAGAATAATTTATAGAGCAATACAGCATTGACACAGGTCCTTTGGCCCAACAAATCCATGCTGACCATGGTGCCCAGCCAGCTAGTCCCAATTTCCTGTGTTTGGCCCATATCCTTCTAAAGCTCTCTCCTGCATGTTCCAATCAAAGTGCTTCTTAAAAGATACTATTGTAGTTGCCTCAACCACTTCCTCCGGCAGCTTGTTCCATATGCTCATCACCCTCTGCATGAAAAAGATGCCCCTTAGGTCCCATTTAAATCTTTCCCCTCTCACCCTAAACTATGCCCCCTAGTTTTGGACTCCCCTACCCTGGGTAAAAAGACTGTTACCGTCCATGGTTTTTATGGTGCATTGATAAAAGTTGGTATGTTTCTGATCTTATAAGCTCCTCATCACCGTCACTAATGCTTTCCATTATAATTTCCATTTACCCTGATGCTCAGCTTCTGATTCAATTGTTTGAGCTATATTTGCGCTATAGTCTCCCTTGTATTTCTTCACATCATATACATTTATACGTTAGCAAGACCAAGGAACTGATTGTAGACTTTGGGTAGGGGAAGTTAGGAGAACACACACCAGTCCTCATTGAGGGGTCAGTCATGGAAAGGGTGAGCAGCTTCAAGTTCCTGAGCATCAACATCTCAGAGGATCTATCCTGGGCCCAACACATTGATGCAGTCATGAAAATGGCACACCAGCAGCTCTACTTCATTAGGAGTTGGAGGAGATTTGGTATGTCAAATTTCTATAGATGTAAAGTGGAGAGCATCCTGACTTGCATCACAGCCTGCTATGGATTGAAAGAGGCTGCAGAGGGTTGTGGGCTCAGCCAGCTCCATCATGGGCACGACCCTCCCCACCGTCGAGGACATCTTCAAGAGGCGGTGCCTCAAGAACTTGGCATCTATCATTAAGGGCCCTCACCATCCAGGACATGCCCTCTTCTCATTACTACCATCAGGGAGGAGGTACAGGCGCCTGAAGACCCAAACTCAATGATTCAGGAACAGCTTCTTCCCCTCTGCCATCAGATTTCTGAACGGTCCATGAACCCATGAACACTACCTCATTATTCCTTTTTTTTGCACTATTTATTTATTTTTGTAATTTATAGATTTTATGTCTTTGCACTGTACTGCTGCTGCAAAACAACGAATTGCACGTCATATGTCAGTGATAATAAATCTAATTCTTATTCTGATTTTATCCATAAACTCCAAATTTTCCGAACTCTTTAATTCTACCCTGTCCTATTCTCACTGGCTCCTTATTCCTCAATGCATCAAACTTAAAATCCTAATTCTCACCCTTAAATTTCTTCATTGTCTCATAACTTAGCAACTGTTTCTGATGCTACACCCTGTCCCTGAAATCTTTATTCCTCTGAATCCTGCCTTTTCTGTATCTTCCTGTTCATGGGATAAGATTACCAGGCAGACAGAGGAAAAATTTCAAGAACATGCTCAAAGCCTCCTTGAGAAAATGCAACTTCCTCACTGAATCTGGGTGATCTCTGGTCCACAACCACTCCAAGTGGAAAAGGATCATTGAAGATGATATTGAGACCGTGCGTCAGAAGCAACCAGAGGCCCTGAGAGCAGTGGAAAGAGTGCATCACCTCACAAACTACCCACCCACCTGCACCAGTTGCCTGGGTTCACCCAGGTTCCACTCCCTCCTGATTTGGAAATATATTGCTGAGCCTTTGTCGCCCCTGTGTCTAAAAATTTTTATCCAACACCATAGTGGAAGTACCTACACCAGAAGGACCACAACAATTCAAGGCAGCACCACCACCATCTCAAAGGCAATGAGGAATGGGCAATAAATGTTGGCCTTGCCAGCTATTTTCATATCCTGAAAATTGAAGAAGTAAGATAAATCAAGGGTGTAAATATAATTAGAGACTATGGTTTCACCCTGTTATTGGATCCAAAGTAAATAGATTTACCATTTTGAATGACTGAGTACAAACTACTCTGGTTTAGAAACAGAGTCCTGATTTAGAGTTTTGACCCTAAACATCAACAAATCCCTTCCCCCCAACGATGCTGGTTGACTCAATGAGTTCCTCCAGCAGCTTGTTTGTTGCTTTAGATTCCCGAATCTGCAGTCTCTTGTGCCTCCATTGAATTACTCTGGTGTTTCAGTTATCTGTTCAAAAACCAAACTCAGCTTTTGCTGGTTCAGTGCGTGCTGGTCTTTCTGTTCTGTTCGCTTTCTGTCAATAAAATATGTTGTTTGTGGAATATTGTTATTGCCATGGTGATAGCTTTTTACCTCTGGATCTACTTAATTTCCCTTCTTGAATGGAAATCCAATTTTTAAAGTAATGTGTTTTAGTTCCCATACATTAAAAAAATTCCATGATTGCAGCTGATCTCTCATGAGGTTGCTTTGGGGCTGGTATGAAACACCCTTGTGATATTTAGCCCATCCCGTCCATGACAGGGATATAAACACAGTTATGGGAAGAGGGAATGTAAACCAGTGGGAGAAGGCATTGGGGAATGGAATGGAACACAGTCAGGGATATTTAGATGAAGGAGTGCGGGCAGCTGGGAGCCTGAAGCATTGAACATAGTTTGGTGGGAGGCACACAATATAGAGGTCAGGGCTGGAGCTCATCTAGAAACAAGAATTGGAACACAGTGGTAGAGAGGACGAGGGATTGATTGGAACAAAGTGCTGACAGGAAAATTGAACTTGAAAGAACTACAAGCTTACCTATTCAAGCCAATACTTTATAGTTCCCAGAATGAGTAACTTAAAGGATTTTTATAGATTCCGAACAGGATGAAATAGTTACATAGCCTTCAGAGATTTGCTTTTAAACCTTAACCCACGTAAAAGAAAGTTATTGAAAATAAAGCCTCAGAGGACTATTTGTAGGAATTAGCAGAATTTTGTAATTGCACAAGAACAAGTTAAAGCATGAACTCCAGCACTTACTGAGGTAAACTTGAAAGGAAATGCTCAGTATGAGTTGACACCCTGCAAATTTAATCAACAAGCACAGAATGAGAGCTAAATCTGCAAACAGCTAGAGAGAAAACCTGAAAGTGGTTTGCTTCTTCAGCTGCAATTTTACATGCATATTCCTCATCATTCATCTGGGGTTACTGAAGTCCCTAAAATCACAACTTCCACCTACTCTTTTGAACTCTCCTCAATCTAAAGGATGTGCACAGAAAAAATAGCACAGATCAAAATATTATTGATAGACATTTTAGAGATTTAAGTAAATCACTGACATTTGTTGAACAATGATTTGGATTGAAAGTAATGTTAACAGTTTTGGAGTAATACTGTTGTGGATATCTGATCAATACGTTGAAGGTTAATTTAAAACAACACTCAGTGTGGTACAGTGGGTGAGACTGCACCAACTGAGATTGTTATTGTCGGTGAGCAAGCAAAACAGAGTGATTGAATTACAAAGTGACATTCTTTAATATCTAGCCCATAATGTTATGTGGAAAGTCTTCTTTACAAACAGTGGTAGAGTGAGAATGTGCAGTCATTGATAGATATCATGGTAAAGTTTCAGCCCTGGTTAAGTAATGAGCAATGCCATTGTTTAAAAGAAAATATGTTTATTTTTAAATTAAAACATAAAGAACTGTCTTATTTTGAAACAGACAGCATTTGCAGGAACTCATAACTTAATTTTATTCTTAATTGAAAGCAAAAGTTGAAAAATTGTTGGTTCCTCTGATTTCAGCAATGTTCCAGTATAAGTATAATAGAAGTTCACGTGCCTCTTTATGTATCATGGCACGAGTTGTTCTATTTTGAGTGCATCAGTTGAAAGGACCAAAACATTATAAAGGACATTTTCACTTGGATGGGATTTTACCAGACTTTCCATGCTTCCTTCAATGGAGGCAGAGTAATTGGCCACTTTGAACCTGTACTTAGAAACATTCTTCCTTTACCATAACTCCCATTTTCAAAAGACTTAAAATCTTAATATTCAACTCTGTCTTCGGTCACTTCCCAAACCTCCATAATTTTTTGATCATAATAATTCACAAGGTACTTCACCAGCACTTGTAAAAGTCCTTGAGATATTTCATGATACCATGATAGAAAAGTGTGAGGTTGATTAGCAGAACAACAGAGCCTGAGCTGTCAGATAACAGATTGGAAATACATGTTGAGCCTCATTTGTTAGTGCAAAACCCCAACAATGTAGATTTTCAATAGGAGAAACTTTTACATTGTGTTCATCAAAAACATAATTAAAATGCCCAATTTCAAGGCCTTAGTCAATGTTGTTTGCATTTTATCTTACTTACAGATCACTGTGGGGAGTTTAAGGAGTTTGTATGGGCTACATTTGCCATATGTAAACATCACTGAAAGCAGTACTTCCTTGGAATGTGGAGGAGAACTTTGAAGATAAATTCTTCCAGTACCAAATGTGCAGTCTTGTGTGTCCGACAGTGTTTAATTAAGAGAACACAGGTGTTGAAACAACAGTGATTATGTTTACTAACACTTTATTTACGGGTTTGTTTATTTCGTTTTGGGTATGTCTTCACTCTAGGATTTCACAACTGCACTTATCGCAGCCTTTGATCAGGAAGGGACAGTGCATACAAAGTCGAACAGGAAAAAATGGAGAAGAGACAAAATTGAAGGCTCTTTACCTGAATGCACACAGCATTCATAACAAGATAGGGTAATTAGTGGCCCAAATTGAAATAAATCAAATAAGCTAATAGTTATTATAGAGATGATGCAAAATGATTAAATTTGGGAACATAGAAGATTGAACGGTCAACACAGGAACAGGCCAAATTATTCCCTAATATAAATTGGGACCTCCTTAGTGTAAGAGGTTTAGACAGTGCAGAATTTGTTAGGTGCATCCAGGAGGGTTTCTTAAATCAATATGTAGATAGTCCAACGAGAGGAGGGGCTATACTGGACCCGGTGTTGGGTAAGGACCCTAGCCAGGTGACTGACCTTTCAGTGGGAGAACAGTTAAGGAACAGTAACCACAACTCCTTAAGTTTTAAGATAGCTATAGATAAGGATAAGTATGGACCTTGCGGGAGAGTATTAAATTGGAGCAGGACAAGTTACGAGAGCATTAGGCAGGAACTAGGGAAAATTAACTGGGAACAGCTGTTTTTGGGCAAGTACACATCTGACATGTGGAGGGTGTTTAAAGACCAACTGCACAGAGTACAGGACAGGTATGTTCCAGTAAGAAGGAAGGACAAGGAAGGCAAGGTAAGAGAACATTGGATCTCAAGAGAAATGGTGAATTTAGTCAAGAAGAAAAAGGAAAAGTATGTAAAGATTAGGAAGCTAGGATCAAACAGAGCACTTAAGGATTACAAAGAAGCCCTAAAGGAACTCAGGAATGGTATTAGGAAAGCCAGGAGTGGCCATGAAAAGTCCTTGGCAAATAGGATTAAAGAGAGTCCCAAGGCATTCTATACATACATCAAGAGCAAGAGGATAACTAGGGAGAGTATAGGACCACTCAAGGATGAAGGAGGGAACATGTGCTGGAAGTGGAGGATGTGGGTGAGGTCTTTAATGAGTACTTTGCATCAGTATTTATCAAGGAGAAGGATGTGGAGGTTAGGGAGATCAGTGTGGAGTATACTAATATGCTAGGGCATTTCGGGATAAAGGAGGAGGTAGTGTTGGGTCTCTTAAAGAGCATTAAGGTGGATAAGTCCCCAGGGCCTGATGGGATATACCCCAGGTTATTGAGAGAGGCAAGAGATGAAATTGCTGGGCCCTTGACCAATATCTTTCTAGCCACGGGTGAGGTTCCAGAGGACTGGTGAGTAGCTAATGTTGTTCCACTACTCAAGAAGGGAAACAGGGATAATCCTGGTAACTATAGACCGGTGAGCCTCACATCAGTGGTAGGGAAGTTACTGGAGAGGATTCTTAGGGAGAGGATTTATGAGCATTTGGAAAACCATAGCCTAATTAGGGACAGTCAGCATGGCTTTGTGCAGGGCAAGTTGTGCCTTACTAACCTGACTGAGTTTTTTGACAAGGTGATGAGGGTGATTGATGAAGGTAGAGCTGTGGATGTTGTCTACCTGGATTTCAGTGAGGCGTTTGACAAGGCCCCTCATGGGAAGCTCACCCAGAAGATTAAGATGCATGGGATCCATGGTGAATTGGCCGTTTGGATTTAGAACTGGCTTGCCCATAGAAGACAGAGGGTAGCGGTTGATGGGACCTACTCTAGCTGGAGGTCTGTGACTAGTGGTATATATATAATATGGATGAATATGTAGATGGGTGGGTTAGTAAGTTTGCAAATGATACAAAGATTTGTGGTGTTGTGGATAGCATAGGAGACTGGCAAAGAATACAGTGGGAACTAGATCAGTTGCAGATATGGGCAGAGAAATGGCAGATGGAGTTCAACCCAGACAAATGTGAAGTGTTGCATCTTGGGAGATCAAATGTAACAAGACAGTACACTGTTAATAGCAAGACCCTTAAGAGTGTTGAGCAGAGGGATCTTGGGGTCAACTTCATAGCTACCTGAAAGTAGCTACACAGGTTGACAGGGCAGTCAAGAAGGCATATGCCATGCCTACCTTCATTAGTCGAGGCACTGAGTTCAAGAGTCAGGAAGTTATGCTGCAGCTTTATAAAACTTTAGTTAGGCCGCATCTGGAGTATTGAATTCAGTTCTGGTCGCCCCATTATAGGAAGGATGTCAAGGCTTTGGAGAGGGTGGAGAAGAGGTTTACCAAGATGCTGCCTGGATTAGAGGGCATGTGCTATGTGGATAGGTTGGACAAACTTGAGTTGTTCTCTCTAGAGTGGCAGAGCTGAGGGGAGATCTGACAGAGGTTTACAAGATTATGAGAGGCATAGATAGACAGCCAGTATCTTTTGCCTAGGGTTGAAATGTCTAATACCAGAGGCGTGCATTTAATGCGAGAGGGGATAAGTTCAAAGGAAATGTGCGGGGCAAGTTTTTTTACACAGAGAGTGGTGGGTGCCTGGAATGCGCTGCCTGGGGTGGTGGTGGAGGTAAATATGATAGGGGTGTTCAAGAAGCTCTTAGATAGGCACATGAATGTGAGGGGAATGGTAGGATATGGACATTGTGTAGGCAGAAGGGATTAGTTTAGTTGGCCATTTTATTACTTATGTAATTGGTTCAGCACAACATTGTGGGCTGAAGGGCCTGTTCCTGTGCTGTACTTTTCTATGTTCTATGTTCTATCCAAAAGCCTCTTAAACACCACTATTGTATCTGAATGCACCACTACCCCGGCAGCCCATTCTAGGCACCTACCACTCTCTGTATAAAAAACTTGCCTCGCACTTCTCCTTGAAACTTTCCCCCTTTCACATTAAGTGCATATACTCTGGTATTTGACATTTCTATCCTGGGAAAAAGATTCTGACTGTCTATCTTATCTATGCCTCTCATAATTTTATAAACTTATATCAGGTCTCCCCTCAGCCTCCAACACTCTAGAGAAAACAACCCAAGTTTGTCCAACCTCTCCTTATAGCTCTTACCCTCTTTTGGAAAAGATAAGCAAAATGGAAAAGGAGGCAGATGGCTCTGACATTAAAGAATGGAAAATAGGAACAGGATCTTGCCTCAGAAAGTCAAGAAGAAAAATCTGTTTCGTTGGTGCAAAGAAACAGCAAGGAGAAGAAAACACTGGCTGTAATATAGGGCCCAGTATAAATCAGGAGATTGGTATTGGTATTGGTTTATTATTGGTATTGTGAGACTAATACATCTAAACATCTAAATAACCAAACATCTTACTTTGACAAATGCTACACTTATGCAACATCTGGAATATGGTGTACTGCTCTGCTCTCCCAACCTAAGAAGAAAATTCTTACAACAGAGGGAGTGCAGGGGAGGTTGATTACTGGGAAGGCAAGTTTGTTGTATGAGAAGAGATCGATCATAGAGTCATAGAGTTATACAGCACTTAAACAGACCCTTTGGCCCAACTTGTCCATGATGACCAAAGTGCCTACCTGAGCTAGTCCCATTTGCCTGCACTTGGCCCATGTCCCTCCAAACCTTTCCTTTTAATGAACCTGTCCAAATACCTTTTAAACATTGTAACTGTACCTGCCTCCACCATTTCCACTGGCAGCTCATTCCATATAAGCACCACCCTCAGTGTGAAAAACTTGCCCCTCACGTCTCTATTAAATCTTTGCCTTCTAATGTTAAGCATTTGCCCTACAGTTTTAGACTCCCCTACCCTGGAAAAAAGACATTGACCGTCCACCTTATCTATGCCTCTCATGATTTTATAAACCTCTATAAAGTCACCCCTCAGCCTCCTTCATTCTAGGGAAAACAGTCCCAGCCTATCCAGTCTCTCCTGATAACTCAAGCTCTCCTGTCCCATCAATCAGATTGGGCTTATGCTTTCTTGATTGAGAAGAATGAAAAGTGATCTCATTGAAACCTACACAATTCCCATGGGACTTGATGGTGTACATATGGGGTTGAGGTTTCCCTTAACTGGAGTGTTTAGAATCAGGGGTCACCATCTCAAATAAGAGACCAATCACTGCAGACAGAGATGAGAAGAAACTTTTCCCAGAAGGCAGTGAATCTTTGGAATTCCCTACCCAAGAGGAGAGTGGAAGCTCAGTCCCCGAATATATTCAAGCAAGAGGTTGATAGAATTTTGGGTAATAAGAGAACAAGGGATACTGGACTGATTGTGGAAAGTGGCAATATGATAAAGACCAGCCACCTTCTTATTGAATGGCAGAGCAGGCACAAGCAGCTTAATGGCCTGCCCATTCTTCTTTTGCTTGTTTTCGGTCAAGGTTAGTCTGAAAAGCTGGGCAATTGATTGTACTCTGGAATGATATCAGTCATGCCATGTTTTGCTTCTTTCATGGATTCAGATTATGTACCTACTTTTCTTCATTGGCAACCTGGCGAAGAATAGATTTGTATCCTGACAAGATTACCCATTGTGGGCTGACTATTGTGAACATTATTCAAAGTTGTGGTTTTTAAACTTGTGGTCATTAGGTTGCGTGTCCATCACAGCTCAACTACAGCTGGGCAGAACCGCTTCTCTGCTTCTGGTGTCTTATGTTTAATGGTTCCATTAATAACCATTGTCTCTTTCATTTCCCTATGTCTGTTCCATGTAGTCTGAGGCTAAAACTTTCCTATGCTGTTTAACCGCTCAAAAACTCTGGCATTGTTTAAACTAACCTTTGGAATGAATGAAAAACAATATTAAATCTAAATATCATGAGGTCATTGGTCCAATATATTGATTATTATGAGAGATGGGCATTAAATGCAGACTTTGCCAACATTACTAGCATTCTTTAAATGAATTATAAACATTATGTGAATTGGGCTCTTTGTATTGCTATTCGAGTTGGAAAAAGATTTTCAGGAAACAAAATTAATTGAATAATGATTAGAAAGAGCTAATATTAGCCTTTGTAAACACTGTATGCCTTCCTGTTAATGATTCCACTCTACCTATTTGAATGGTGCCCCTGGCAGTTCCTGATTCCGAAATGGTCTGGAAGCAGGTCACCTGACTGCTTTGAAGGGCATAAATGCCCAAGATAAAGAGAATAGGAGAAAAAAACCCGAAATATCAAAATCCAACTTGTTCCTGAGAGTTAACATATTGCACAGACATACTTAGTGTAGTTCCACAATTGTCCCAAAGCTAATGCTTTTCTCCATTATAAACTTTAGAACCTTTTCCTACAATACTCACAACAGTAGTGCACTAAGAATTGGAGAAAGAAAACTGCTACAGTACACAGGGCACAAAATGCAAAAGGAAATTTGCAGGTAGAATCCTTGCAATATAAAAATGATGCAGATAATGAGCTGCATGGTGATTTTTGCCCAGGCAGTGTATGGAAATAGGAGACTCTTAATCTTTCGTGGACAAAGCTTTATTGCCGGGCTGAAATAGAACTGAATAGTTGTTGTGTTTCCCAGTCATAGTTTTACAGCTCATTTTGGCTTTGAGCAGCATCATGTGCCTACACACTTTAAAAAAGGAACACAAAAGCCAATAACAGTGCAGGAGCAGCAGGAAGCACTTCCTGTTTTCCTTAAAGCTGTCCACGTAGTGATTTGGCTGGCGTTTCTCTTGGCCTCTTTCATTTCCTTTTGTTGCATCTGCACGTTTTTCACATTGCCTGTTAATTTGGACTTGTTCTCATTCCACCTGCCAGCAAGGGGAGCCTTACTATGATGTTGCCATACTATGATATGCTCCTGGCAGGATAAAGGGAGGCTTTCAAAATGTCTGTTACCCAGAAGAAGACACAAAATGGTGAATGTTTTCAAAACAGGGAATATGTCTATCCACGTAGAACAGACAACACTTTGTGCGACTAACATTTACACTGTCTAGATGTCCGATACGGTCAACTATTGTGCTGTTAGCACTCCAGTTCTGGACAAAATTTGCATTTTTTCTAGTTTCTCTTCCAAGGTTACTCTCTAAACTCATCTTGTCCACTAAACCCTTATCCTAAACCCCATCTAAACTACAGACCACCAACCCTTTCTTGCTGACCCCAGAGTGTTAGCACTTCTCTCTGTAGGCAACATCTCCTTTCAAATCTCCCATTGTAACCCCTCCCTGCAAACAACTGCACCATCTTCAAACTCCCTTTCCTCACCACATTCCTTAAATGTGCTGAAGGCTCCCCAGTTCATGTCCACCTTACACAGAACTCCTTCTTTGAAATCCTTGCAATCAGATTCACACTTCTGTCACAATACTGAAGCAGTCTTGATCAAAGTCATTAATGATGTCACGTGTAGTCATGACAAAGGTAACCTGGACCACGTTGACTTTCTCAACTAGTCTGCAGCCTTTGACACAATTAACCATAACACTATCCAGTGCTTCTCTCCTGTCATCCAGCTCAGTGGGACTGCAGTCGCCTGTTTCTTTTCTTATCTATATTCTTGTATCCGCCTTTCATGCAGTTACCTCTGATATCTTCCAAGGATCTATCCCTGACATTTCTTTTTTACGTGTTGTCTCTCAACAACTTCTAAAGACATGTGGCTTCAGGTTCTGCATGTACGTTAATGACCCCTCACTTCACCTCACCATCATCTTTCTTGTCTGCTCTAAATTCTCAAACTGTTTTCCCACATTCATTACATTTAATTTCCTCAAATTAAATGTAGGGAAGACTGATACCTTGTTCTTTGGTCCCCATCACAATCTCTGTCCCCAAGCCAACTCCACACCTCTGCCTAGCCAATGTCTGAAACTGGAGTCACACCTGACCTTGAACTCAGCTTCAGACCTCAGGTGGTATCACTAGTATCACTTAGTTCAACCTTCGTGACATGACCTGAGTCTCCCTACCACCTCAGCTCATCTGCTGCTGGAACTATTGCTCTTGCTTTTGTTACCTCTAAACTTATCTGGCCTCACACATTCTATTGTCTGCAAACAATATTATTGAAAATTTCTACAAAAGCTTCTTAAATTCCATCCATCAGACACCCCTGTGTTTGCTGATCTACACTTGCTCCTGCTTAGGAAAAACCTTGATTTTAAAATCCTTATTCTTGTTTAGAAAGCTTCCCATAAGCTTGCCCTTTTCTATTTTTGATATCTCTTTCTTTGTTCTGATCCTCTGATATTTGCTCTCCTCTAGTTCTGGTAATCATGCCACCCACAATACCCATGCCTTCAGCTGCTGAGGCCCAAGCTCCTGAATCCCTCCACACAAACTCTTGTGCTTCTATCTCTCGTTCCTTCTTAATGACATTCTTTAAAGCCTACCTTAAATTCTGAGGTTTTGGACATCTACCCATCTATGTGAGTTGGTGTCAGTTTTTTGATAGACACTCACAACAGAGTACTTTGGGAGCAATACACAAAAAGTGCTGGAGGAACTCAGCAGGTCAGGCAGCATCCATGGAGGGAAATAAAAGTCGATGTTTCGGGCCGAGACCCTTCATCAGGACCTCTTGTGTATTGCTCCAGATACATCCAGCATCTGCAGAATTTCCTGTGTCAGAGTACTTTGGGATTTTTTTTGCTGGTGGGAAATTACTGGTTTGGAATTCCTTGCATGTGGATACCACTGACAAAGCCAAATTTATAATCCATTCCTTATTGACTTCATTGCATTTTTAGTGCTCTTTTTCACAATTAAATACCTTGTTGTCACATTAAGAAGGCACTACATTTGCAACCCACATATTACAAGAATTATCATTTCAGTTTCACTATTTGTCACAGTGAGATCTCTATTTTGGGCTTCTAGACTTATCCCATGCCACTTTAACTGTACACAACACCGTCTATAAACCAGCAAAATGTGAAAAGACACAACCATTAATGACACATAGCATAAAAAGGTGATTAAATTGCTCTCACTGTGCATTAAATTGCTCAAAGAAGTTTAAATAGGGAAGTTCAAAAAGGATCACACATTCTTGAAAGGGGCACATTTTCAGAGTCAGCTGGTTTACAGGGACAGTTGAGGTGAGAAAGTGAATATCTCGAGATAAACTCCAAGAAAGTCAATCCTCTTGGCATTACTGCTGTTTCTGAAGCAACATTGTGTTTGCTTGACGTCTGTGTCCTACTTTGACCTAGATCTTACACTGATTTTTTCCATGGTTAAGCCTCTCTGTATTGAATACAATGATTATCATAGTCACCATAAAGTGATTCCATTTTAAGGAACTTCCTAACTTCAGTACAACCAAATCAGTGCAAATAAGGAACTACTGGCAAACAACCAAATTAGCACTGCTTTAAGGTGCCATTGGAATGCACTATAATGAATCAAGTAGATGGCTGTGGTGGGGAAGAGAAAGTCACCCATCTCTTTGCAGACTTTTGCTAAGAAGGTGTGGAGAAAGAAGCAAGGGTCATTGTCTCTGTTCATCCCCAGCAGTTGCGTAACAGAGGACTCTCTGGTCTACGGCTGTTCCCAGGGGCACACACCAAAACAGACATCAAGTGCTGCTGGAAAGTCATCAACTTGGTGAAAGACGCCCTTTGGTCTGCCCGAAACTTGTTGGTCTTCCAGCACAGCGCGATGTCTATAAGGCAATACTGCGGACTGGGACAGGCCAGGCTGCAGAAGTATGTGCTGAGGGATGCACTGAAGCTTGATGCAGCCAATGCTAAGGCTCTGTGGGGAAAGACCACAGTATAGGCCCCTTCCGCTACCGCACATGGAGGGGCTGAGTCGGGTGGGGAAGCCCCTCAAACAATGAAGGGGTGTATCACCCCAGGGGGCCACATGTATAGTAATGGTGCTATGGATTTTTAGAAAAATAAGTTAACACCACTGAATGTAATGACCATGAATGTAAAAGTTTTGCACTGTTTCTTCTTTTGTACATAGTTTTTATTATGAATGAAGTCCATTTGTGAAATAAAAAAAAGAATCACGTAGTTACATGTGTCTTGCCTCTGTGTTTCATGTCTGCCTGTGATTGCTACTAGAACATTAACAGTCTTGACTGAAAATGGCCATGCTCTTTGCTCTCCTCATCTCCACCTGTACTTGGTGAGAGGGGAGTACTACTGTTTACAACAGAAAGATAACAAAAATTTATAATCTGGGCAGTTTAATGAGATTGTTTCTCAATTGAACACTACCAGTATCGCTCTTAATATTAGCTTTGAATGGGTTGAACACACAACTAACAGTCAGTAGGAAAACAGAAATCTTCATTGGTTTCCTATTGGAACTGATCTGCATTGAACTAAAGATCTCATATTCTGAGGAGGAGTAGGAATAGGGAAATAATATAATAGTCAGGCTGAGTACGACAAGAGTGGGAACTTGAACTCGGGATTTACTATCTGTCATTTGCCCATTTGTTGTTTACAAAACCAATGTTGCTACACCAGTGAAGGAGTTGTACTCATCTTAGGAAATGAAACCAGGCAGTGGTGGAAGTGTAGGTTGGGGAATGCTTTGGAGACAGTGACCGCAATTCTGTAAGTTTCAGGGTAGTTATGTAAAAGGGTAAGGTTGGTCCACAAGTTAAACTCCTATATAAGGTGAAGGCTGATTTCAATAGCATGAGAGAGCACCTGGCAAAAGTAGATTGGATGCAGGTAAAGCAACATCTGACAAATGGGAGTTGTTTCAAACAGAGTTAGCAAGTGTTGAAGGCCAGTATGTTCCAGTAATGGTGAAAGGCAAAGGTGGCGAGATTAAGAAACCTTGGATAACAAAGGATATGGATATTGAAGGTTTGATCAGGAAAAAAAAGGAAGCATATGATGATTTTAGACAACAACAATCAAAAGAATCCCTTGAGGAATATAGAGTATGTAGGAGAGTATGTAAGAAAGAAATTAGGAGGGCAAAAAGAGGCCATGAAATGTGCTTACCAGGTAAAATTAAAGAGAATCCCAAGTCATTCTGTAAATACATTAGGATCAAGAGGGTAGTGAGGGACCATCAGGGGTAATCTATGTGTGTCGAATCATAGAGTCATAGAGCACGGAAACAGGCCCTTCAGCCTCACTCATTTATACCAACCGAGATGCCCATCGATGCTAATCCCAGATGAATTTGGCCCCCAGTCCCTCCATTCTTTTCCTATCCATGTAACTGTCAAGATGCTTTTTAAATGCTATGACTGTACCTGCCTCCACCACCACTACTGGCAGCTTGTTCCATATACCCACCATTCCCTGTGTAAAACTTGCCCTCAGGTCTCCTTTAACTATTTCTCCCCTCACCTTAAAACTACGTCTTCTTAGATATAGACTCCATAAACCTTAGACACCCTACCCTGGGAAAAAGACACTGGCAGTCTACCCTATCTATGCCACTCATAATTTTATAACCCTCCAGAAGGTCACCTGTCAGCATCCTGAGCTCTAGAGAGAATCATTCCAGCTTTTCCAGTCTCTCCTTGTAAATAAGGCCCTCCAGTCCTGGCAACATCCTAGTGAATTGTTTCTGCACTCTTTTTAGCATCACAGCATCCTTTCTATAGTGTGGTGACCAGAAGTGTACACAATATTTCATGTGTGGCCTAACTGTGGAGCCAGGGCATATGGACAATGTTGTAAATAAATACATCTCATCTGTTTTCACCAAGGAGAATAGTAATTTCAGGGATGGATATGTAGATAGTTTGGAGCATATCTGTTTGAAGAAGTTGGAAGTGTTAAATGTCTTGGAATCCTTAAAGGTAGATAAGTCCCCAGGGCCAGATGAGATCTATCCTAGAATACTCTGGGAAACAGAGGAGGAGATTGCTGGGGCCCTAATGGAGATTTTTGCATCATTGTCAGCCACAGGTTACCAAAGCCAGAAGACTGGGGGATAACTAATGGTATTCCTTCATTTAAGGGGTAAGACAGGTAACTACAGATTGGTGAACCTTACTTCAGTGCTAGGGAAATTAGTGGAGAAAATTCTATGGGATGGGATTTATGTACATTTGGAGAGGCAGAGGCTGATCAGGGATAGTCAGCGTGGCTTTCTGTGGAGGAAATTCTGCCTCACTAATTTGATTGAGTTTATCAAGGAGGTAACAAAGGAGATTGATGGAGGCAATGTGGTAGATTTTGTCTATCTGGACTTTAGTAAGGCATTTGACAAGGTCCTACATGGTAGACTGGCCCAAACGGTTAAGGCATATGTCATCCAAGATGAACTGGCTAATTGAATCCAAAATTGGCTTGGTGATCGGTAGTGGTGGAAGGATGTATTTTGCTGATTGGAAATCTGTGACTAGTGGTGTACTGCAGGGAATGGTGGTGAAACTCTTGTTGCTTGTGATATATATTGACAGCTTGGATGCCAATGTAGGAGGTGTGTTTAGTAAGTAGGTGGATGACACGAAAATTGGTGGTGTTGTGGATAGTGAAGAGGGTTGTCTAAGGCTACAGAAGTGGAATGGAGCATTGGCGGATGGAACTTAATCATGACAAGTGTGATTTGTTGCATTTTGGGAAGTCAGATAGGGGTAGGACATATACAGTGAATAATAGGGCATTAAATAATGTTGACAGAGAAACCCAAGGGTTCTAGTCCATAGTTCCCTGAAAGAGACAACACAGATTGATAGGGTAGTGCAGAAGGCATATGGCATGCTTGCCTTCATAGCTCAGGGCAAAGAATATAAGAGTTGGAATGTTATGTTGCAGCTTTACAAAATACTGGTCAAGATACACTTGGAATATTGTGTGCAGTTCTGGTCACCACAATATAGGAAGGGTGGGATTGAACTTGGGAGTGCAGAAGAGATTCACCAGGATGTTGGCTGGATTGGAGGGCTTTAGTTATAGGGAGAAATTGGGTGGATTGGGCTTTTTTACCCTGGGCTGAAGAAGGCTGAGGTGTGACCTTATAGAAGTATATAGGATTGTAAGAGGCATAGATAGGGTAGACAGTCAAAATCTTTTTCCCGTGGTAGGGGTATCAAAAGCAAGGAGGCATAGGTTTAAGATGAGATGAGCGAGCTTTAAAGGGAATCTGAGGGGTACATTTTTTTACACATAGAGTAGTCGATATCTGGAACTTACTGATAGAGGAGGTAGTGGAATAGATACAATTACTACATTTAAGCAGTATTTAGACAGGCACTTAAATAGGCAAGGCATAAAAAGATATGCTGCTAATGAAGACAAATGAGATTAGTGTAGATGGGCAAAAGGGTTGGCATGGGTATTGCAGGCCAAAGGGTCCATTTCTGTGCTGTGCAATTCTATGACTAATTTCCATATTTCTGTTATATAGCAAGCCATGTCCTTCCTATCAGAGAAGCAGGACTGAGGAACTAAAGCTCCGGGATGAAAGGTTGGTACATCAGTGCTTAACAATGGTTGGAATACAACATACCACCCGTAAAACAGCTTAAAGAAACATTGACTGTTGGCTGTGATATACACCTGGGCTTTGCCAGCTGTCAAACCTGTCAATGATTTCAAATGTCTCTGACATTCAGAAACACTCAAAAAGCACAAAAACTAATTAAGCAATTTTAAAGATTATTAAAACTAAACAAACTTAAAAGACTTGTAATTAAAAACATTAATGAAAACAGTTAAAAAATACAAACTACCTTACACTTTCTCTTCCCTGGCAAAGCAAGTTCAGCGGGCAGATTCTCCAGTATTACTGCAGTCAGGCTAACATGCTTGGGCGGTGTTGCTATGATGGTTCCAAAGAGCAGGGTGTGAGTGGAAATGTTGGCAGTTTGGATAGAACTGCCAGAATTTCCCGACAAGGTCTGCTCACCACAAGGCTTAAAATTGCTAACTCTGTATATGTTGAGAATGCTAGCAGGACAGTTTGTGATTTTCTAGCCCTTTTCTCTACTCCAGCTTCCCCAGATTGACTGCAAATTTAAATTTAAATTCTGATGTGATTAGTGCCACATGCATATAATTAAATACATGATACCTACATAAATGTCAAAAACAAAACTGAAGCATTTCAATCAGAAATTAATTGTTAGATAATCCATCTCAACCTCCTTCAAAGGTCTCCCGCATCACAGAAACCAGCCAATTTGACTCAAGTCCCTGTGATTATAGTAGTAATGAAAACATGGGACTAAACAATATCTCAGCTATAGAGCTGAAGACTTGTTCTCCAGAACTAGCTGTTAAAATACCAATATCAGCGCCAATGTTGCAAGTTGTCCAGGTATATCCTGACTACAAAAAGCAGAACAAATACAAACTGACTAATTACCACCCACCCAGTCACTTCCCAATCATCAGCAAATTGACGGAAGTTGTCCGTCATCTGGTGGCACCTATTTACCAATAACCTGCTCACTAATACCCAGTGCAGGTTTTACCAAGAATACTCAGATCTAGGTCTCGTTATTCCCTAGTCCAAATAAGGATCTAACAGCTGAACAGGTGAATTGGGAGTGACTGTCCTTGACATCAGGACAGCATTTGACTAAGCATGGCCTGAAGGAACCCAAGCAAACGAACATCAATGTCAATGAGTACCAAAGGGAAAACAGTCCACTGGTCAACATTGAGGCATTGTCTACTGAGTGGCAAGTATTATTCATGATGTACATGTGCAAAGCACTAGGCATATTCAACAGGAGAGGGTGTAACTAACGATGATCAACAACATTACTATCACTGAGTCTCTTTCCATCAATAATATAGGAGTTAACATTGACCGGAATCTTAACTAGACCACCAACATAAATACAGCAGATAAACAGGTCAAAGATGAAGTATTAATCTGCTGATTTCCCAAAGCCAGTTACAAAGTACAAATTAAGGAACATGATGGAATTGTCTCCGCTTGCCTGGATGACTACAACTCCAATTTCATTCATGAAACCGTCCAGGGCAAAGCAGTCTATTTCATTGGCACCCCATCCACCTACTAAACAGACACACCATTGGTGCACAGTGGCTGCAGTGTACACCATCTACAAAATGAACTTCAGTTACTTGCCAAGTTATTCCACCATCAATGAAGAAATTCACCATTGCCTTCAAGCTTTTTGGCCATCTGAGGAAAACAGTGTTTGAAGGTCAAGAGCTCAAAACTGGCACAAAACTCATAGTTCACTGGGCAGCAGTGATCCCTGCCCATCTGTAGACATCATGAAGTGGACTACCTACAGTAGCCACCTCAAGGAACTGGAGAGGGAATGCCAATACTGTCTTTACCAAATCCTCCAAATCCACTGGCAGGATAAACAAACCAACATGAGCATCTTCTTCCTGGGCAAAACTAAAACCAACATCCCCAGCAGTGAGGCTGTAATTACACTCGACCAGCTACATTGGGCAGGCCATATCATTCTAGTGCTTGGCATCAGACACCCGAAACTCTATTCCAAGCTCTGTCATGCTAAGAGATTACCAGATGAACAGAGAAAAAAATACGAGGATGTTCTCAAAACCTCACTTGAGAAGGTGTAACATCTCCAGTGAATCCTGGGTCACCCTGTCACATGACAATTCAAAATGGAGAAACATTCAGGATGGCACTGATAACCTCATATCTATGTGTGAGAAGCACACAGATGCCCAGTGCAAAAGATAAAAGGAGGGCACCACCACCCAAACAACCCACATGCCCATCCTGCAGAGCACATCTCACCCCACCTATGGTAAAATTGGTCCAATTAGTCACCTCAGTACCCGCTGAAGTGATGTGGAAGCAAGTCATCTGCTGCCCAAGTGGAAGAAGAAGACTTTCCAACATCACCTCCCAAACCCACAACCTGTAACACTAAAGACAAGGGCAGTAGGTGCTTGGGAATGAAAGTATGCTTGCCCCAGGTTGCACTTCATCCTAAATTGGAAAATCACATGCCTTCATCATTGCTGGATTTAAACGCAGGAAAACACAAGGAGAAAGGAGCAGGAGTAGGTCATCTAGCCCCATCATTCCATATGGTCATGGCTGATCTGTCCCAGGCTTCAACTGTTCTTTTATACCAGTTCCCATAGCACTCATTTCTCTGATCTTTTAAAAATGCATCTACTTCCACTTTAAATACCTCCAGTGATCTGGCCTCTACAACCCTTTGGGACAAGGAAGATTCACCACCCTCTATGATAAGAAATTTCTATGCACCTCTGTTTTAAGTGGCTGTCCCCCTATCTTGTAATTATATGCCCTGGTTTGAGGATATCCCACTTGTGGAAACATCTCAACATCTTTCCTGTCATGCCCCTTTTGGATTTTATATATTACCCTTCGTTCTTGTAAACTACAAAGAATACAGATCCAACTTCTCTAGCCGTTCTTGATATGACTATCCTCCCTCTCCATTAAGATAATAGTCTGCTTTTTGATTCCTCTTACCAAAGTGCATGACTTTATTCTTTCCCACATTAAACTTAATTTGCTAAGTTTTCACCTATCCCACTGCAGAGTCACACTAACCTAATCACAACATGTCTTCCACTTAATTTTGTGGCATGGACAAACTTGGATATTTTATGCTCTGCCCCCTCCTCCAGGTCACTAATATAAATAGTATATAATTGTGGGCCAAGAACTGATCCCTGGGGCACTGCACTTGTTACTGATTTATTCTGACTCTCACTCTTTGACATGATAACCAGATCCTGGAACACTATCTTCGACAGTGTTACAAGAGTACCTTAGCTGGAACGTCTGCCTTTGTTCAAAAAGGTGACTCATCTCCACCATTTCCAAAATCCAAAGATTTTGGTATCTCCGTGGGTGAATAGTTTATGTTTCATTAATGGAATGTTGACATCACTGTCAAGGGCAGTTAGATATGGGCAATAAATTTTGTCTTTGACAGTGACGCAAACATTCCATTAATGAAACAAAAAACTATTCACCCATAGAGAAACTGAAATCTTTAAAGGGCTTTAATCTTGACATGCTAAATATCTAAACTTTTCACATTTTCTAAAAATTGATTTCTTTTAAACAAATGGCTGTGTTCTTGTAAGAAACTTAAAAACAGAAAGGGTAGACCTCGGTCAAATCCAGTATATAAATGTGATTATTTCTATCCCTTTTATATGACACAACAACTCTGTTGAGGAATGTGCCATGGGCATGAAATGTCACTGTTACAGTAGTGATGGTAAATGCATAACATAGTCTTCTGAGAAGTGAGATTGGCCAATAATTCTCCAACATCTCATACTCATTGGAGAGAAGGAGGATGAGGGGAGACATGATAGAGGTATACAAAATATTAAGAGGAATAGATAGAGTGGACAGCCAGCGCCTCTTCTCCAAGGGCACCAATGCTCAATACAAGAGGGCATGGCTTTAAGATAATGGGTGGGAAGTTCAAGGAGGATGTCAGAGGGAGGTTTTTCACCCAGAGGGTGGTTGGTGCATGGAATGCGTTGCTTGGGGTGGTGGTGGAGGCTGATACGTTGGTCAAGTTCAAGAGAGTGTTAGATAAGCATATGGAGGAATTTAAAATAGATGTGGTTTGAAGGTCGGCACAACATGGTGGGCCGAAGGGCCTGTATTTTGCTGTATTGTTCTATGGTTCTATTATATCACATAAGTGATATCTGAGAGGAGTTCCTGTAGTGACTCAACTGGTTATTTAGTAATAAAAGAACAAATGTTTGAGCAGAATCTGTGAAGAAATATGGTTATAATTCAAAACTACTGAGCAGTGTGTTGGAGTCTGATCTTTTAAAACAGCAGAAATATGTTATCAAATCCTTTTTATTTTCATAACTAATCTGGTGCTTGTCATGTGTTCCTTCAGATCTCCTTGAGTGATGGCAATGATTAAAGGTGTTGATTTAAAGTAATCTCCAGGATTGATGTTAGTGGTGGGATGCAACGATTAAATCAAGGAAAAGGTCAGTAACTTGATCTGTGGATCCTTGCTCTACACTCACCCCATGTGGCATGATTTTGGCTCTTCTGGCCGTAACCAGGACCAATTTTCTTCAGAGCACTTCCCAAACCCATTAAATACACTTTATATAGGGACAAGAGCAGTAGGGAAATGGAAACACCACCACCTAAAGGTTTCCCTCCATCACACACCAAGGTGACTTGAAAAGCTTCTGCCATTGTTTCATTTTCACTGAGTATCCTTACCTCAGAGCACTCTGGTGGCATGTCTGTAACAAAAACAGGGTACAGTACTGTTGGATACAAGTCTGTCAATGTAAGTCACTGGAGGAAGTACTGTATGTCACTGCACTGTGCTGGAATACAAAAGTGATGTGCTCAGGTCATTCACTGTATAAGATTGGATTACATTAATGGTGAGCACAGATCTGTCACCATTAATCACCAGTGTACAGTGTTGTTGGGTACAGATCTCTTGCTGTCACTAACTGTGGTTTCAAAGAGCTGATACAGGCACAATGGTCTGTAAGATTCTTTGTTACCATCCATGCCATGGTTTCATCCCAGATTTTACTCTTCTTGGAGACAGTGATATGTATGTGAACTTGGATTTCCAGTGAAAGCTGATCAAGCAAAGTACACTGGTTATCGAAAGGAAATGTGTCCAGCTTCCTTACACCTGGACTGAGAAACGATTGACCTCTCAGAGGATAGAAGGAAATGCAAAGAGCTAGCTTCTTTGAAATGAACATCAGCTTTTATGTATATTTTCTGAATGATCGAGGTTATTGCCTTCAGAGTTCACGGCTGAATGTAACAGCACACACTTTGAAGGGAGTGGTGTTATCAAATAAATGAGCAGGTGTCAGTAACAGATAACAACAAATCTAGTATTATAATGTCTTTTCCTCTTTTCTCATTGAATATCAACCCATTCTCACAAGATTGAAAATGTTTGTATTTTTCACATTTTGCTTTCATAATTATGTAATGTTAGCATTAGAATACACGTGCAAAAGAGAGATGTTTCCAGTACATAAAGCTTAGCAAACATTTGGTGGTACAGGAAAGATAAAAAAATAACATTGTGGAGCATACTGCCTTAGTTTAATTGCAAAAATCACTTACTTTATTCTTAGATTCATTTTCAGATCTATTGTATTGACTTATATTTTTCTTGTACCAGTTTATTGTGGTAAAGGTACAATATAAAAATGTGCATTTGGAAAACATAATTAAACAAGAATCTACATAACCACAAAACTTTTCTTTCATGTTATTTATTTGAACCCAAGCATATGGCTGTATCAGTTTTATGAGATGGTTATTTTTATTCAGTTTTGTCTGTGGCAGGACTCAGCTTTTTTTTTGATACATTCCTGCAGTCATCTCATGTCCCATGAATCCTGTAATATCTAAAAATCTATTGATTTTTATCTTAAATATTCTCAGTGTCTGAGGCTCCACAACCCTCTTGGGTCATGAATTCCAAAGACTCACTATTCTTTGGTGAAGAAATGTCTTTTCTGAGCTGACTGCTGTGAAACTATGAGATTGAGATACCCCAGCAGGGGAAGTCTCACTATATCCTAACAAGCTGGTGAAGTTTTTGAATGAAAGTTTTCCCTCCTTTGACCTACTGAAAGATCATAAAGTGTCTTTAACTATGAACAGGATTCCCATGGTTTGTCATTATGTCTGCTCTCTCCAGCAGGACATTAAGGGTCTTCAACCTGAAGCATTAACTCTGTTTCTCTTTCCACACAGACGCTGCCTGACCTACTGAGTGTCTCCAGCATTTTCTGTTTTTATTTCAGATTTCCAGTATCTGTAGTTTTATTTTGATTTTCACTATTACTCCCCAAGGGCTTGGGACACGGGCTGGGAATTTCTTGCTTTGACCCAATGTTGCTAGCCAAGACTTGAGAATGGAGCTCTGTTAGCCTCACGGTCAGAATTTGTTAAGGACTGATCAGTAAGTGTTTTGGGGTAAAATGAACAAAAAACCGTACCTTATTAAAGGCTCTTCAGTGTGGAGGAGGAACGCATGTGGTTGTGCGGTGATAGAAACAGCTTACCTTGAATGGCATGCATCTGCTGTACTCATTTTGCTCGCTGGACATTGGGGAGCAAGGCTCATTACATCAGTGGAGTGGTTGACTGCAGGAAATTAGCATCAAGCTCGAGGTATTCCCATGGAATGTTTCAAAGAGCTCCAGGGAACTACATTGTCGGGGAACCTCAGCTCTGCTTATTCAATGGGTAGGGATAGTCTGGACCTGACCACTGTCTAGTCTCACCACCTGTACTTTTCTGGTTGCAGAGGGCTGAATGGACTGAATGGGCTGAGCTTCTGCACTTGAGAAGCATCTGCTGAGATGGAGAGGGCTCTGAGTGGTGAGTTTGCCTTGCGCAATGGATCCTGAGCCCAGCCTCTCTCAACACTCCAGCAGTCAAAAGCCTTTTAGGAGTTCTTCAATGTCTCAGACACATTTAAAACAAAACTATTCAAAATAGATATAAATGATTTAAAATAAAAAAATGTAACTTAAAAAAATTAGAAGCATATTAAAATAAAGTAAGTCAAGCACTGAGCATTTTCCACAAAGTTGACAACCTCATTCAATTGAAAGGGGGCACTGTCTCTACACCAAACCTCCCTGACATAATGCTATGGGCTAGACACAAGATGTATGTGGACAATCTCCTCACCTCAGTATGACACTGCTCTGCCACTGGGTTTAGAGTTGAGTCCAACTGCAGAACAGACAATCAAACAAGCTGGCAGGAAATAGTGGCTCATTTTAGAATTTTTGGCTTCCAGTCAGCATTCCTGAAGCTTGTGTTTTAGGGTAAGTGGGTATTCATTGCTGTGAAAGCTACTGTATTTTATAGAATGTGTTCTTGAAGTCCCAGAAATGGGATCAGGTTGCAGTCTGGAGTGAACTGCAGATGTAAGTTGCTAAATTCATCCATATCCAAATGTTAACCACAGTAGGATACAAGGATCACTACTTTAATGGAAATTAATAAATAAAATGATGATTGCTACTGATTGAATGACAACATCATATCACACATTTAAAACCAACACTTTCATGATGCTAAGGCTACCCAAGCCAATATAGCTCAAGATATTTTGGCAGAAAGCATGGAACAAGCAATTTGCTTTATATAGAACACTAACCACAGTATAAAATGGTTGTATGCACAGGAATGGAGGGTAAATCATTGTATTTTCATGATGAGCCAAGCCATTTGGGCTACACTGTGATGTTGAAACAAATAAAAGGAAGAAAAATGCTCCCAAAATCTGGAACACAAGTGAGCCAAGAAGGAACCTGCTTGCCCTTAGTTTCTGCTAATTTTATATTCTCTCAGAAGGATTTCCCTCTTAGAATTTGTGATGACAGTAACACTTTTTTTGTAAGTCAGAGGAAACATAAATAACCCACTCAAAATTTTACTTCCAATGTTTTTCCTACTTTTGCTTGCAAAATATACCATTTAATTCCCCTACTTTCTCCTTCTTCAGAAAACAATTTTGATTTAAACTCTGAAATGTTGATCATAAAATTACACCAATGAATTATAAAGCTACCAAACCATTAAACTTCAGGGAGTACATTCAGATAATACAGTGCTTTACTTACCCCCTATTACATTTAGTCTTCTCCAGTCTGTTTAAATCAGTTTCTTTTGCTATATTACCTCATGCCTCACACCAACCATCCTCTTTGACAGTCTTATAAATCTGGAAGTGAATGGAATGTGCCTTGTGATCTTGGACTTGTTTTTTCAATGCTCAGTGGAGGCCATAACCCTCAGCTGTTACCACAGCAACAGATTTAAGAAAAAGGACAGCCCAAAACCCATGACTTAATTATTAACACAGCAGAATGACAAGTATCCTTAATTTATTCTATCTGTTCCAAACTTCCAAATGTACACTGTCTCAGACTTGTAATATTGTGAAGTTTATTCAGAGTTTACGGAACTCATAACAATTTTACTTACCAAACTAAGTTAAAAATCATGAACAAAAGGTTAAGGAGAACAAAAATAACAAATATATCAGCATGTCTGAAATTAATTAACATCATCAGCAGGAAGATTTCCTTCAAACACTGTTTCCAAGAAAATTGGGAAATTGCTCTTTTAGACACTTCTATGAGTTTACTGGAAATATATTTGAGAGGAGATCTTCCTGCTATGTTCAAGATATCTATAACACATAATGGTTGGAGAAGCTTTCCTCCCATTACTTTTTTTTAAAAAGATCTTGAATGCAACTGGAAAGTTTACCAGGTCTTATGTTATGCCCACAAAAAACAGGACAACTCCAACCTGGTCACATACTATCTTATTAATACACTCAATCATCAGCAGAATGATGTAAGAAGTTATCAAGTGTTTTTTTACTCACTGATTTCCTGTTTAATGACACTCAGTCTGGGCTCTGAAAAGACGATTTGGTTCCGGACCTCACCACAGTCACAGTGCAAACATTGACTTGAATTCTAGATTGACTGCCTTTGACACCACTGGAGTAGTAAGCAAGTGTGGCACCAGAGAGCCTTAACAAAATAGGGATAGGAGTGTAAGGGATGGTAATGAGGGGAGGGTGGGCAGAGGAAGATAGTAATCTTTTCTTATTGTTGGAATCATACCTAGAACAAAGGAAGTTGGCTTTAATTGTTGGAAAGCAATTACCACATTATGTAGATTTACTGCACAGGAGGGTACTACTTGGCCCATTGTGTCCTTGCTAGACATTGCAGCTCCAGACCATTGATATAGGAGTTCATCAAGGTAGCTTTCTAGATCCAACTATCTTCAACTAGCTAAGTTGCCAGCACTAATCTCACTGCACTTTCAGGAGGATAGGAAACAGGAAAAATACAAATCATAGATTCATAGCAGCACCTTAACTAGATGGTGACCATGGCAAATGCAGCAGTGGTTCAATAAAGCTGCTTAGTTCTGCATTCAACCTAGCAGTGATGAATTAAAATTTGAGAGCATAGAACATTACAGCACTGTACAGGCCCTTCAGCCTACGATGTTGTGCCGACATTCTATCCTGCTCTAAGATCTAGCTAACCCTTCCCTCCCACATAGCCCTCATTTCTCTATCACTCATGTGTCTATCTAAGAGTATCTTAAATGTCCCCAATGTATCTGCCCCCACAATCTCTGCTGGTAGTGCGTTCCACGCACTCACCACTGTCTGTGTAAAAAATTTACCTGAGATCCCCCTTATATCTTCCTCCAAACACCTTAAAATTATGGCCCCTCATGTTAGCCATTTTCACCCTGGGTAAAAGTCTTTGACTGTCCACTCAATCTATGCCTCTTATCATCTTGTACACCTCTATTAAGTCACCTCTCATCCTCCTCTCCAAAGAAAAAAGCCCTAACTCACTGAACCTATTCTCATAAGACATGCTCTCCAATCCAGGCAGCATCCTGGTAAGTCTCCTCTGCACCCTCTCTAAAGCTTCCACATCCTTCCTATAATGAGGCAACCAGAACTGAACACAATACTCCAATCATGGTCTAACCAGAGTTCTATAGAACTGCAACACTACTTCACGGCTCTTGAACTCAATCCCCCGACTAATGAAGGCCAATACACCATATGCCTTCTTAACAACCCTATTGACCTGCGCAGCAACCTTGAGGGATCTATGGATGTGGACCCCAAGATCCCTCTGTTCCTCCACACTGCCAAGAGTCCTGCCATTAACCTTGTATTCTGCCTTCAAATTTGATTTCTCGAAGTGCATTACTTCACACTTAAAGCTTTACATCTCAAGGCTCCCAAAAAACTGAAGGAAGTGGGTGTCAGATCTGCTTCCCAATTTCCCTTACTTTAAATAATGATCTTTTTAAGTAGTGGTAGAGATACCAGCTTTCTGACTTAAGTTGTGATCAGACTGAGGAAGTAGATATACTAGAAAATTAAATATGCCCATCTGTTTCAAATTTCCTTTAAGGAAATAAATCTGCCATCATTAGCTGGTCTGGTCTACATGTAGCTCCAGACTTATAGCAGCATAGCTCATTTTCAAGTGCCTTTTCAAATGGCCTAGCAAGCCAGTTAATTATACCAAACTGTCATGAGAAAAGATAAAAGGAATTAAGCAGAATGGATCACTCGACATTGACCTAGGCTGAGTTCAAATTTGAAAAGCTACTCTTGGCCAGTCAATCCTGCCAAGTCCATCTGGTGACTAAGTTAAAATAGAAAAGTCTGTTTTACAGAATAGTGACAGCATAATCATACTCAGTATTGTTACTTTCAGTCAAGGTCCCATGGTCTACTATTATGATACCCAGATATCTCCTGTTCCATCACCAGGACAAACACACCAGTATTGCCATTTAGGAGTCAGTAGTTTTTTGAAGCTTTCAATCTTGGCATCAGGTTAAATAGAAACAAAGAAACCTTCTACTTATTGTAACCTATTGTCTTCCTCAATGGAAGGGTCAATACATTGGCCTGTTGAAGCACTGAAATTAGCAAGAGTACAAAACCAGACTAGAGCATCATTGAAGAATTAGACCCTTAGTTGTCCATCACCACAACATTGGTAATTTGATTATTATCATTTATTATTATTAATTTTTATTATTATGCCCCCAGCACATTCTCAGTAACGCAGAAGGAAGCATTTCACTGTGTGTTTTGATGACTAATAATATCTTATCATTATTATCTGTACCAAGATACAGTGAAAAACTTCTGTTTGCCTGCCATCCAGGCAGATCATGCCATACATAAGTAGATTGAGGTAGTAAAAAGAAAACAGAATGCAGAATACAGAATATAGTGTAGCAGCTACAGAGGAAGTGCAGTGCAGGTAAACAAATGAAGTACAAGGGCCACGACGAGGTAGATTGAGAGATTGACAGTTCATCTTTAATGTATGAGAGGTCCATTTAAGAATCTGATAACAGCAGGATAGATGCTGTCTGGTGGTACATACTTTCAAGTTTTTGTTATCTTCTGCCCATGGAAGGGCGGAGAAGAGAGAATGACTGGGGTGGGAGGGGCCCTTGATTATGTTGGCTGCTTTCCTGAGGCAGTGGGAAGAGTTGACAGAATCAATGGAGGAGAGGCTGGTCTGCGTGATGTACTGGGCTGCATTCACAACTCTCTGCAATTTCTTGTCAAGATCTGCACTACTGGCCAATTCCTGAAGGGTATGGCTACCAGACTGGTTTTCCATCAGGTGGTGGTAGTAGCAACATGAGCATGTTGCAGATGCATCTGTCCATGACAGTATTGGTCACATCATCTATATGGAGATGCAATTTCATTCTTGTACTCAAGACACTCTTCATTCTATTGTGTGGCACTACTGCCATTCAAATATAGTAGATTCAGGACAGATCTGAACCTCCACGAGACTCTCTGAGCCATCAGCAACATCAGAATTGTATTCCAACACAATTTGTAATCTCAGGATCCAGTTTATCACCCACTGCTCAAGGATAATGGAGGGAACGTGTTTAGAGGTGGAGGAGGTGGGCAAGATCCTAAATGGGTACTTTGCATCATTATTTACTGAGGAGAAGGATGTTGAGGATAGTGAGACCAGAGAGCAGCATGCTAAGATAATAGGGTATTTTGAGATTAGGAAAGAGGTAGTGTTAGGTCTCTTGAAAAACATTAAGGTGGATTAATCCCCAAGGCCTGATGGGATGTACCCTAGGTTATTGAGAGAGGTGAGAGATGAGATTGCTGGGGCCTTGACCAAGATCTTTATATCTTCGCTAGCCACAGTTGTAGCGCTGGAGGACTGGCAAGTGGCTAATGTTGTTCCTTTGTTCAAGAAGGGAAATAGGGATAATCCTGGAAATTATAGACTGATGAGTCTCACATCAGTGGTAGGGAAACTAATGGAGAGAATTCCTGGGGATAGGAGTTATGAGCATTTGGAGAAGCATGGTCTAATTAGGGACAGTCAACATGGTTTTGTGCAGTGCAGGTCACGTCTGATGAATCTGATTGAGTTTTTCGAGGAGGTGACGGAGATGATTGATGAAAGTAGAGTGGTGGATTTTGTATACACAGATTTTAGTAAGGCATTCGACAAGGTCCAGCATGGTAGGCTCATCCAGAAAATTAGGATGCATGGGATGCACGGTGACTTGGCTGATTGGATCCAAAATTGGCTTGCTCATAGAAGACAGAGGGTGGCGGTGATAGGGTCTGTACTAGTGGTGTTGCACAGGGATCTGTATTGGGATCTCTGCTGTTTGTCAAATAAATAAATAATTTGGTTGTAAATCTGGTAAGGTGGGTGGGTAAGTTTTTAGATGACACAAAAATTGGTGGCTTTGGGGACTGCATAGAAGATTGCCATAGGGTACAGTGGGATATTGATCAGTTGCAGATATGGGCAAAGAAGAGGCAGATGGAGTTTAATGTGGGCAAGTATGAGGTGCTGCACTTGGGAAGATCCAACATGAAGGGGGAGTACACAGTTAATGGCAGGATCCTTAACAGCATTAACGAACAGATGGATCTTGGGGTCCAGGTACAAGGCACCCTAAGAGTGGCCGCACAGATTGATAGGGTGGTAAAGAAGGCGTATGGCATGCTTGCCTTCATTAGTCGAGGCATTGAATTGAAGAGCCAGGAAGTTATGTTACAGCTTTAGGTTAGGCACATTTAGAGTATTGCATTCAATTCTGGTCACTTTTTTTTACACAGAGAGTGGTGGGGGCCTGGAATGCACTGCCAGGGGTGGTGGTAGAGGCAGATAGCATAGGACTCTTAGATAGGCACATGAATATGCAGATAAGGGAGGCATATTGTCAATGTGCAGGGAAGATGGATTGGGTTAATTAGGAATCATTGGTTTAATTAGTTCGACACAACATTGTGGGCCAAAGGGCCTGTCCTGTGCTGTACTGTTCTATGTTCTATATACAGAGCAACCATGACCTAACTGGATACAGAAGAGCGTGGAGTGGATAAATAGCCAATTCCTCTTCTAATGTTCCCTCATTTCTGTGTGCTGGATTGTTATTGCACAATTGTGCTGGAAGTGTGGAAACCCTAGGGTACTTGTGAAGTCCTTAAGGATACTGAGTCCCTCTATTGCTGGCTGTTTAATGATTTCCCATCCAGTTAGTGCAAGTGAGTGTGATTACAGTTGCAGGCAAAAAGCAAAAAACTGTAGGTGCTGGAGACTTGAAATAAAAACACAAGGCCATCAACCTGAAAAATGTTCCTTTCTCTGCAGATGCCAACTGGCTTGCTGTGTATCTCCAGCATTCTCTGTTGTAATAGCAGGCACTGTAGTGTAGCAGTTAGCATAACACTATTACAGTGCCTGCAACCCACGTTCAATTCTGGCCACTGTTTGTAAGGAGTTTGTACGTTCTCCCTGTGTCTGTGTGGGTTTCCTCCAGGTGCTCTGGTTTCCTCCCACATTCCAAAGACGTACGGGTTAGGAAGTTGTGGGCATGCTATGTTGGCGCCGGAAACGTGGCGACACCTGCAGGCTGCCCCCAGAACACTGTACACAAGAGATGTATTTCACTGTGTATTTTGACGTAAATGTGACTAATAAAGGTATCTTATCTTATCTTATCTTTAATCACACTTGAAGCTGGCCACAAGTAGGTGTGGCTCCTGCATTGCTCTTCAGATCCCCTCCCCCCTACACCTTACACCAGCAGCATGCTACAACCAGATGCTGCTGATCCTCTTGTTACTCATCCGTGGCACCAAAAGCATAAATAGCACTGACCCTGCAGGCCTCCAAAGTGCAGATCAGACATCCAAACCTTCAAAGTGTGTCAAGTAATCTCTCTGGAGATGCCTGAGAGCAAACCCTTTCCCACAAGAAAGCAGCTGTGAACAATGAATAATTTGGAACAAGTCCTGCTATTGCCTCCTCTACTTGTTTTTACACAGTCGAGCTTTTAGGAAACCCTTGGGTTGAAAGTTAATTTGAAATTTCCATGTTAGTATTGCTCTATTGAACGTATGGTTAACTGGCAGCCTGTCTCTCTGTGTCTGTTTCCCTCTAAGTGGTCAATTTCACCAGTTTTAATCTTACACATCTGGTTCCAAACCTTTGCACTCCTCTTTGCTATAATCCAGCCCTATGGTTCCACAGTATGATTCACATACTCTTCTAATCTCGAGAACATTTTTTCCTCTTTTCCATATGCTCTTCTGTACACTGGGGAAGGTGAGAGCAAACTAGATTAGTGCATCATTGAAGAATTCTATTCTGCCCATTGTTGTGATTCTGAGGTATTTTGAATCACCATTTTAACACCCCCTCCTTTTCTCATTCTGACTGGACCAGCATGGCTTCCTTCTAATGAACCACAAAACAAGCTTAACGATGGACCCTTATCCTATAAATTTGCCCTTGGTTTAGTAGTGCTAAAGGTGCATCGTTGGTGGGTCTTCACCTTGTACTCAACATTCAAAGTTCCATCTCATAGAATCATATTTTGGATGTGGATTCCAAATATATCACACCCACAATATTAGAAAAGCAATAAAAACTTGCAGATGGAAAAACAGACAAGATAGAAAAATTCAGCAAGTCAGGCCACATCTGTGGAAAGAGAAACAATCAATAGTTTGGGTCTACAACCCTTCTCAAGAACAGTTCTGAAATGTGGACTATTTCTCTTTCCACAGATACTGCCTGACTTGCTGAGTTTGCCAGCATTTCTGCTTTTGTTTCAAGTTTCCAACATCTGCAGTATCTCTCAGAACTGGGAAAGAGAGATAAAGAAGGGGAGTTTTAAATTGCAGAAAAGGATGAAAAGGATAAAGAGAATCCCTCTTTGATTCTGAGGCAATTGGAGGGTAATTACACTTGTTAGCATTATGTGTTGCTCATAGCAGGGCTGTGGGGCATGTGCAGTACGTATGGCTGTACTAATAACAGAGGAAAATTGAGCCCTTATCATGGAAGGATGACTTGCAGCAGAACTAGCCAGTGCTGATATGCGCAGAGCAATCAAGTTACCAAGTCTCTTCCTCAGCTGTATTTATTCACCATCGCTCCATGTCCCTCTATACCCATTTTGTGTTCTGCTGATGTTCCCATTGGGATTTTATTTCTGCAGCATTCACAGCCTCTCTTGTTAGACAGGATTGTCATTTTGATAACACTTTCATTATATCTCTATTTCTTTTGCCTTTGTTGAAGTAGGACAATTGATTCAAAAAAGAATATAACTTTTCGACAAAGCACGTCGCAGATGACCTTTTCTGTGTCTCACATTTGTTCCAACTGCATGGTTCCTGTGGCTGCACTAACCTTTAACGGGTCCACCGATCAAATGGAACTCCAGGCCTTATTGCTACAGCTATCCCACAGACAAGTTCTGTTGACAGCGGTGTCTAGACTTTAGGAGGTAAAACTCAACGCTCTGGCTCCCTGACCTCTGATTACCGTGCTGGAACTTTGGAGCTTTGACAAGTGCTCTGAAAGACCTTTGCAACTGCCCTAAATTTTCCTGACATTTTAAAACAATTGAAATAATGTAAACAATATTTTAAATTTTTTTTAAATCTTAAATTTAGGAACAATACATTAACTAATGTAAATTGATTATATACATAAGCATTAAATAACAATCTTTTCCATTCAAGTTTTTGACCTGACAAAATGTACAGCATACACCAGCACCTTCTGTACTGTGGGGCTGTACAATATGGATACAGAGTCAAAAACACACCAAATACAAATGGACAGTTCTCCCCTAAGGAATTTGCACTTTCTTCAAAGCATGATCTAGTGCAAAGATGTTTCTACCTTTATTAGAGATGTGACTGAACCATGAGAGCTAAATCATAACCAAATAAAGTATACTGAACTATTGTCACCCTGGACACAGTGGAAATACATCTGGACAACGTAATCACAGAACATAGAACAGTACATCACAGAAATAGGCCCTTCGGCCTATGATGTCTGCGCCAAACACAATGCTAAATTAAACTAAATCTCTTCTGCCTGCACATGATCCATATCCCTCCATTCCCTGCGTATTCATATGTCTGTTCATCAGCCTCCTAAACACCACGATCACAGCTATAATTATCTTGCCAGTTTCTTAAACCATCATCTTCAAAGTCATCAGCAAGGCCAGAATGCAACCCAATCAAACATATTGGCATAACTTCAAAAAGGAAAGGTGAAAGTAAGCTGGACACTGCTTGCAGCAAAATATCTATTTGTAGTTCAATTATAACTCATTTAATTCAATCCCATGTGAACATTTCATAAGCATATGTGAGGATGCTGCGCTTGTTTAACTTCTGGATCTTATCTCATACTGGATTCCCTCACCCTACTTCTTCCTGTGACCTTAATCGTTGCAAAAATCTATAAAATCAGATATCGTTTGACTCACTGTGTGTAAATTCCATTTGGAATCTGCTCACATTGATTGAAAATCAAGTGGTCTGCTAACTTAAACTTTAGTTATGGATTCATAAACCAACAGAATGCAATGTGAACAGAGCAGAGATCTTGTCCGGCCTCAACTGGGGTTATTTCATGTAGACTCTATTTGTGACATAACAGGTTACAAACTATAATTATGTTTTAGGCTGCTTTTCTTTACAAAACTACTAGCTGGAGCCCATGGACGAATAATCTCTGGGAATTGCTTGACAACTTCTTATTTACTGTCTTTTAAAGGATATTTTGGGCTTTCCTTATCATTTCTAGTTCTTTAGACCATAATGGTCTCACTGAGCTTAATTTTCCTTTGTACGTGGCATAAATAAGAGCGCATATTTTGTATCAAAGGACATCATTCCGCTTATGAAAGCTTGAGTGACCACAATATAAACATTTGAAAGAAAACCTAATGCATAAAATATCTGGTCTGAAAAGAAAGCCCTGGCTAATTTGATAACTGGAAAACATTTACTAATCAACACAATACACACGTACATATTCCAACATAGCAGAGAACACATCCAATCACTTCACATAATTAATCACTCTACATTTTGCCAATACTGCCTTTAAGTTGGACAACAAGGTGGAATCTAGAGCTGTTTTCAACTTTCCATGCCTGTCCATGAGGAAGTGGCTGGAGTCTATAAGATGTACCTGCTTTGCTTATAGTTGCATCATGAAATTTATTCCACCATTTTATGGCTTGGCGCATTTCATAATGAATTGTTCTTTTTCAAAATTGTAACACTAACATGTAATATTTTTCCAAAGGATGGGTGGAGTTAAAATTAAATTTCCTAGAACAAGAACAGCCTGGAATCATTTGCATTCCTGGCTGCTTGATCAATTTGTGTCTGTTGCCAGGAGAGCACAAAAATACAAAATAACATATGGGGATCTGATGATCCTTCCAATGATATAACATTAGGGTTAGTATTGAGATGTTTTCTTATTGTTCCAAACCATCGTGAATATGTCCTGTTTGGAGTGGAAAAGGTTGGACATGTACTAAACAGGATACAAATAATAATATAACCTTCGGATAATTCTCCTTATGTAGCTAATAATATCTCTGAAAGCAATTAGGTGCTTTACCATATGCCAGGTAGAATGTGTGCAAGTAAGGGAAATGGTAATCTGTCCATTCAGTAATCTGAAGCATCTTTATGTGTATTCTCCAGAAGGTGGACAAATTGTATTCTGCATTCTATTGTACATGCAACTTAGGGGGAAATCGAATATACTGCATAATCACAATAGACATTTTCTGATGAGCCTACTTATGTAACCAACATTTTGTAGTGAGACTAGAGCTATTAGGACATAGAATCCTGTAAGCCTGATACCAATGAAAACAAATGAGTTCAGAGTCAGAATTAGATTGTAGAAGTCACCATTACAATTAAAGGCTAAAGCAGTATAAGGTTGCTAGAGTACAGAGGTTATGTTAATGAAAGACATATATATATCAAATAGTCTTTGGCAGCTTGGTGTAACATTTTATGATTTATTATTTATAGTGCTTCGTCTTGTTTTATTTCCAGAACATATATAATAATAAACTTCTAAGACAGTTTTTTTGTTGTGCTCCTTGAGGAGACCTGACTAATTTTACCCTACCCAGGAAAATAGGTGCAAGGAATAACTGTCTACAATAAGTAAGGAGCAATTGCTTTGAAGAATTCAGATAATGTCGTGAATTGATGCTATGAAACTTAATGATTGCACCTGAGCAATCAGATATGGTTGCTTTCTTGCAATCAATGTACTACATTTCCTTAATATTAAAAATGCTAATGTGAGCTTCATGGGAGCAGAATGACCCATGAAAATAAAATGTAGTGACAAATATATTGAGGAATTAACAGTTGAGATAGTGGGTTGACTACAATGGGCTCACAGCTATAAACTTTAGTAGCATCTGGAACTCAGGCTATGTTTAGGGACTGAGGGAGTGGTGTGAAAGATCCAGCTATTGGAGGTCCATTTGGGGCCATGGCTACGGCTAATTGGTTAACCTGGGCATGAGAGAATCAGGGGCTGTGGTGGAGGGAGGGGTGAGGTGGTTGGGGATCATCATGGCATCGGGCAGTAGGGGAGGATGGGATCAATGGATGATTGGGAACAGGATTGATTTGGAGATCGGAGCAGGGGGCTGATTGCTGGGTTGGGCGGGTTGATTCCTTTATGGAAGCGTCTGAAGGGTAGAAGGTAACCATTAGCTATAATTTGGTGTGACCTTATGTAAACACAGTTGTCCTAGGAGGAAGCAACATTGATAATGCAGCAAACTGAGGGATGAATAATCGTGATTTCAGTAGAGACACTGTAATACCTAGCAGGCATGCAGATATTATTCATGCAACCAGTTGAATCTCTAGAGTGAAATTAATGTCGCTGCATTTCGCTCTGCCCAAGGTGAATTTTTAATCACACAGTACTGAATTAAACAGTATTATGCAATTGAATTTCGAGACCATTGCCACTACAACTGTAGCACAGTGAGTAGCTACTGAACACTTCCATTGAACAAACACATTCAAAGTATTTGCCTTGGCCTCATCTGAAAATTAATTTAGACAAGAAAGAACATTCATTAGCATATAGGAAAAACTAATTTGATGATTTTGCAAGAAGATTACCTTAGGTGCAAAGAACTTCATCCCCAAAAGCCATCTCATCTGAAGTATGAAGCTTTTGAAAGGTTCATTTTCAAACAGAGAACCTGGTTCAGTTATTTTTTTTGCTTCATATGAAACTACATGGAAACTCCCTAGTACAGCTGATTTCTCTAATGGGAGGATATGGCAGGGAAACATTTCTTTCAACTGTGCAGCTGTGACAGCTGTGGAAAAGATCACTTTCATTATTTGGATAAATGGGATTTTTCAAAATGGCAAAGTTATAAAGTGGGCGCAACTAATAATTGCATATTGAAAGGAATGATTGAATAGACCTTTAACCATTAGCACTCTGGAGTTTGGTTAACTTACTGTGGTGAAATTGGACCCCGATGTCCCTGACAGTTTCAGAGAGAGCAGATGGATCCTTTATGCTTTGATGTGTTTGCACGGGCATGGAAATGATTCGTACAGGCCACTGAAGCTGATGTGGGAGGGACAAAGAAGCAGATAAGCAAATGCTTTCAAAGTTATTCTTTCACAGAATGGCGAAAACAGAAGGATATCTGGAAAATAATGTTAGAATTAAAATATTTGAAATAACAGGTACATGCAAAAGAACGTAAAGTGAAAAAAGATAGTTATTTCAAAATAAGTATTGTGAGGTAAAGGACATAATAAGCTCCCACAAAGTAATGACTTGATGATCTTACTTTTTGTGACATTGTTTGTCCAGAGCACTGAGAATTCTTCTGCTCTTATTTGACTAGTGTAGTTTGAATATTATTTTTCCAAAATTGAACATTAATCATAAAATATACAGTTAAGTTACATGTGGCATTGCATTGTTATCATTCACTAGTGTTATGGAATATTTAAGACCACCTGAGGGGCAACAAGCCCTCAGCTGTACTAAAGTTTAATGACTGCTTCAATGTGGCAACCCTCCTTGATATTGCACTTAAGGGTCAGCCTAGATTTCTATGGGCTAATTTATTTCTGTTTTTATTAGTGGGCCAGCTTTTAATATTCAGTGGCTGAGTGAATTAGCCATGAACTTATGGTGAGCCAAGGTGGGCAAAGTCACTTTAAGGCCTGGGTCTAATCTGAATAGCACTGGCAAGCACAGTAGCCTAATTGGCAGACAATTTTATTAAATTTAATTTCAGTTGTTTAAATCTTGGGTATCTGAATGAGGCAGTCTGTGTTTTTACAATAATGCAGAAGTTTTCATAGTTATCCTACAAATGTCACAGTGTATGAGTCAACAACCTTTGAGTTGTTTGGTCAGTACCAGAACCACTAGGCACTCTATCCAATTGAAGGTCTATGGGGAGGAAGAAGTATTGGAGGAAGCAAGGAATCATATGTATGTTATTCACGTAAAAACGCTCTTTACATAGCTGTTTCCCAAAATTTCACCCCCTATTTGGCAATATATAAGGAGTCTTCAAATAAATGGTGTAGTGTGGAACTCCATTGGAATAGATTAGCTGCTTGCTCCATAAATTAAAGCCAAGAGTGAGGCATGCCTGGAGTTTGGCTCATTTGCCTCACTGAGTATCTAATATATATTAAACAAAATAGGAAATTCCTGGAACCAAATTTGAGGATGTGTTTAAGAAACAAAGAATGAAGGAACTTTCACTTCCAGGACGAATTAATTATTTTCAAAGTGTGGTCACTGTGGGATTGTGGTCCAACAACACACCAACAGCTCACACATGAGATGAAAAATAGTTGCAGCACAGAACGAGGCCATTTGGCTCACTGACAGCAATCCAGCAATCCCATTTCCAGGCTCTTTTCTTGTTGCCCTAAAATTCTTTTTCCTTTAAGTACCTTCTCAAAGCCATAGACCATTGCAAGTAAATCATGTAAAGCTTAGTGTCAGGATCCAAACTTGATCCAGAGTTGGTGAGGCTTTCTGGATGGGGTAGACTCACAAGTATCAATTGGACACTGAACATGGTGTGATTTCACCAAAGTGCTGCATCAAATCTTAGCACTTTGCAAACTCACCTAATTCTCCCCTTCCTATTTTCCAAGTATTATTCTCAGCAAAGTTGAGAGGAGGTTTAATGGAAGTGTTCAAAGTCATGATGGGTCTAGACAGTGAATAAAGAATCGCGTTGGTGGAAGAGTCAAAAGCCAGGAGACGCAGATTAAAGCTGACTGGCAGGAGAACAGAATGGAACATATGGAATATCTTTTTTTCAGCAGTGAGTATTTATAATCTGAAATGCACTGCCTGAAAGGACGGTGGAAACAGAATCAACTGTAGTTATGAGGAAGCAATCGGAGAAGTACTCTAAGGAGAAAAGAATTTCAAGACCCAAGGGAAAGACCCTGATGATGGGACTAATTAGATCGCTCTCACAAAACGCCAGCGTGGACTCAATGGCCTAAGTAGCCTCCTTCTGTACAATTAAGTTCTCTGATTCCATCCTATTTACATCTGGTGACACAGTGTTCTGCCGATAACAATTTACAGGGATTAGGCAGCAGCCTCCTGCATTGTTTCAGTTCTAGCTAGGCAATTTTAACACTGCCCTGCCTGACTGGAGATCCAACTGTAGATACCAGACTGGGAGGTTCTGTGAAGATGGATCAAAAAACCTCTTGTCAATTAATTACCCTCTTATAATGTCATCCCAATCACTTGATAGGAACCTGGATGAATCTTCGAAGTATTGCCACCTACAATGCTGAGAAGTTGGAGTAACCTGAGTAGCTCCATTTTTGGCCAGCATCAATACAATGGGCCCAATGGTCTTCCCTGATGCACGTCTATTTCTACAAATCTAGCATAAGACTTTCTGTCCACTACCAGCCAACCACAAGTAAAGTGACTGCTTTTAGAGAAGACCTTTCCTAGTTCGGCCCTGCTTTAGTTTTCTCCTGTAAACTGATGTAAGTTTGTAAGCAGGAAATTTGATCATGTTGAGATATAAATTCCACTTGTACATTTGGTAAGAGGCTGACAGATGCAGGCTAACTGCTGGCTGAGGTGTCTATTACAGGGTGTTTTTGACATATCCATTAAGGCTGGTGGAAATGCAGCAGATATTAAATTTTGCAACTTGCAGCTTTCTTGAAACTGAAAATATTTCAATCAGCTTTATTAAAGTTGAACATTTGATGAACATTACAGAGGACACCACTGAATATTGCAAGCTTTTGGATCAAACAGAATTGTTGAATGCTTGCTCAGTTTTAATTTTCTTAACAATTTTACTTCAATGTAAACACTTCCTTCTTGCAAGTGGATGTTGTTAAATGTCATTTAATATAAGAGCATCACATTTGTTTTTATAATAAAATGACAATGAGTAACAATACTGGTTTCCCACGGAGTTTCCCACTATTTATGGACAAACAAATGGTCTGACCAGTGGTAGTTCCAGAGACTCAGAGCGTTGAAATCCACTATCCAGACCAGGTTCTGTGTCCTTGCTGCCTTCAATGTTATTGAACAAAGAGGAGTACTGATTAATCAGCCAAAGAAGGCAGCGGTGATATTCAAAAGGTGGTGGCCTCATATGTATTTGGACTGATACCATGAGACCTCATGGGATCTGTTGAGAATTCCCAAGACCATCCTATCCCTCTCCACTGATGCCAAAAACTTTGGTTGATTGACCCAGGAGTCATGGTGGAGGAGTCTGTGATATTGGCTGAAAGTTATGAATCTGTGAGGACATTTCTGTCAGGCTGTTGTCTGACTACTCTGTGGGACAACTGTCCCACTATAGTCCTCGGAATTTTATGAGGATAGGTGACTTGATGTTTGCAAGGAAGTCTGACTGAGCAGGTCTAACTGAGCCAAGCAAGCCATTATCACAGAACATAGAACAGTACAGCACATTACATCCTTCAGCCCACGCTGTTGTGCCAACCTATATAAACACCTACTCCACAATCAACCTAACCCTTCCTTCCTAAACAACCCGTAACCCTCCATTTTTATTACATCCATGTGCCTATCTAAGAGTCTCTTAAATATCCCTATTGTATCAGCCTCTACCATCCCGGCAGTGCATTCCAGGCACCCACCACTCTCTGTGTAAAAATCCTCTGACGTCTCCTCTAAACTTTCCTCCTCTGACCTCAAACGGATGTCCTGTGGTATTGGCCATTGCAGCCCAGGGGAAAAGGTGCTGGCTGTCCACTCTGTCTATGCCCCTCATAATCTTATACACCTCTATTGAATTGCCTTTCATCCTGTGTTGCACTAAAGAGAAAAGCCCTAGCTCACTCAACCTTTCCTCATAAGACATGTTCCCAAAGCCAGGCAGCATCCTGGTAAATCTCCTCTGCACCCTCTCTAAAGCTTCCACATCATTCCTATAATGAGGCAACCAGAACTGAACAATACTCTAACTGTGGTCTAACCAGAGTTTTATAGAGCTGCAACATTACCTTGTGGCTCTTGAACTCAATCACCTAACTAATGAAGGCCAGCACACCATATGTCTTCTTAACCACCCTATCAACTTGTGCGGCAACTTTGAGGGATCTATGGACTTGGACCCTAAGATCCCTCTGTTCCTCTACACTGCTAAGAATCCTGCCATTAACCTTGTACTCCACCTTCAAGTTTGTTCTTCCAAAGTGTTTCACTTCACACTTTTCCAGATTGAACTCTATCTGCCACTTCTCCACCCAACCCTGCATCCTGTCTATATCCCGTTGTACCCTACAACAACTTTCTACATTATCCACAACACCTCCAACCTTTGTGTCATTTGCAAACTTACTAACCCATCCCTCCACTTCCTCATCCAAGTCATTTATAAAAATCACAAAGAGCAGGGGTCCCAGAACAGATCCCTGAGGAACACCACTGGTCACCAACCTCCAGGCAGAATACACTCCATCTATTATCACCCTCTGCCTTCTGTGGGCAAGCCAATTCTGAATTCACTCAGCCAAGTCCCAATGGATCCCATGCCTCATGAGTTTCTGGATGAACCTACCATGGGGAAACTTGTCAAATGCCTTACCAAAGACAATATCATCACATCCACTGCTCTACCTTCATCAATTTGTTTTGTCACCTCCTCGAAAAACTCAATTAGGCTCACGAGGCACGACCTGCCCCTCACAAAGCCATGCTGACTATCCCTAATAAGACTATGCTTCTCCAAATGCTCATAAATCCTGTCCCTAAGAATCCTCTCCAATAGCTTGCCTACCACTGACGTAAGACTGACGGGTCTATATTTCCCAGGATTATCCCTATTACCTTTCTTGAACAAAGAAACAACATTTGCCATCCTCCAATCCTCCAGCACCACTGCTGTGGCCAGATTGGATGCAAATATCATTGTCAATGCCCCAGTAATCTCTTCCCTTGCTTCCCGTAGTAACCTGGGGTATATCCTGTCCGGCCCCAGGGACATATCTATCCTAATGTTTTTCAGAAGCTCGAACACTACCTCTTTCTTAACCTGAACATGCTCCAGCACATTAGCCTGTTCTACATTTGTCAAAGTCCCTCTCCCTTGTGAACACTGAAATAAAGTATTCATTAAGGACCTCCTTTATTTCCTCCACCTCCAGGCACATGTTTTCCCCTTTATCCCTGAGCGGTCCTACCCTCACTCTAGTCATCCTCCTGTTCTTCACGTACGTGTAGACCGCCTTGGGGTTTTCCTTAATCCTACTCGCCAAGGCCTTCTCATGTCCCCTTCTAGCTCTCTTAAGTCCCTTCTTAAGCTCCTTCCTGGCTACCTTATAATTCTCAAGAGTTCTGCCTGATTTTTGCTTCCTAAACCTTAAGTATGCTTCCTTCTTCCTCTTGACTAAACATTTCACCTCTCTTGTCAACCATGGTTCCTTCACCCTACCATACTTTCCTTTTTTCAGTGGGACAAACCTATCCAGAACCCCATGCAAGTGGTCCCTAAACAACCCACACATTTCTGCTGTGCATTTCCCTGAGAACATCTGTTCCCAATTTATGCTCCCAAGTTCCTGCCTGATACCAGAATAATTAGCCCTCCCCTCAAATTAAAAACTTTCCTATATCTTTTGCTCTTACTCTTGTCCATGACTATGCTAAAGGTCAGAGAGTTGTGGTCACTGTCTCTGAAATGCTCGCCTACTGACCAAGTTCATTGCATAGGACTAGATCCAGTATGGCCTCCTCTCTAGTTGGCCTGTCCATATACTGTGTCAGGAATCCTTCCTGGACATACCTAACAAATTCTGCCCCATCTAAACCTTTTGCACTAAGGAGGTGCCAATTAATATTAGGGAAATTGAAATCACCCATGACAACAACCCTGTTATTTTTGCACCTTTTCAAAAATCTGTCTACTTATCTGCTCCTCAGTGTCCCAGTTGCTATTGGGGCCAAGAGAATGCTCCCAATGGAGAGATTGCTCCCTTCCTGTTTCTGATTTCCACCCACACTGACTCAGTAGAAAATCCCTCTACGATGTCCTCCCTTTCTGTGGCTGTGAAACTATCCCCGATTAGCAAAGCCACTCCACCCCCCCCCCCCTACCTTTTACCTCCTTCCTTATCCCTTTTGAAACATCTAAACCCCGGAATGTCAAGCAGCCAATCCTGCCCTTGTGACAGCCAAGTCTCTGTAATGGCCACAACATCGCAATTCCATGTACTGATCCATAGAGCATGTTCATCACCCTTATTCTTAATACTTCTCGCATTAAAGTAAACACATTTCAACCCATTCAAATGACAGTATTTATGCCCTATCCACTGCCTATCCTTCATCACAGTTTCTCAGCACATTGCATCTACCTTTACACCAACTGCTCCATCATCTGGTTTCCATCCCCCTGCCAATCTAGTTAAAACCCTGCCCAACAGCTCTAGCAAACCTGCCCACTAGGACATTGGTCCCTCTCGAGTTCAGGTGTAACCCGTCCCTTTTGTATAGGTCATACCTTCCCCAGGAGAGATCATGGTGCTTGGGTCAATTCTTTGTCATTCATCAGCTCTTATCATTATTGTGTTTCGGTGTAGCTGTTTAATCCAATTGAATGGCTTGCTAAGCCATTTCAGAAGACAGATAAGAGTCAACCATGTTACTGTCTGTTGGGAGTCGCTTATAGACTACAGGCAGTAGAATTCCTTCTGAAAATCACTTTTAATTCCAGACTATTTAATTAATGGAATTTAATTTCCCAGCCACTTGGAAACGATTTTAATTGACTTCACTGGATCTTTGGTCTGGGCCTCTTGATTATTAGTTCAGTAACTTAACCATTATGCTTCTTGTTCCCATTGTATACCGTATCAAAACACAAATACTGTAGGGAAAATCCTTTCAAGGAGAAAGCTTAAAATATCATTATCAGTAACAGTCCTATGATTAACAGCAATGTATTTATGTAGTGACTTTGACATAGTAAAGTATCCCATGGAGCCATTGGGTAGAAGATGCAGGATCCTGAGGGCACGTACCACCAGACTTAAGGACAGCTTCTACCCCACTGTGATAAGACTATTGAACAGTTCCCTTATACAATGAGATGGACTCTGACCTCATGATCTACCTTGTTGTGACCTTGCACCTTATTACGCTGCACTTTCTCTGCAGCTGTGACACTTTACTCTGTACTGTTACTGTTTTTACCTGCACTACATCAATGCACTTTGTACTAACTCAATGTAACTGCACCGTGTAATGAATTGACCTGTATGATTGGTTTGTAAGACAAGCTTTTCACTGTACCTCGGTACAAGTGACAATAATAAACCACTACCAATACCAATATTTTGTAGATTCAGCAGACAATAATTAGCAGACAAAACTTGGTCAATGAGGAGTTTGATGATGTCTTACAAGAGGAATGAGATGGAAAGGTGGAGAGATTTGGGAGAAGAATTCCAGAGTTTCCAGCCTTGGAAAAATAAGGCACATGGTCTCAATGGTAATGAAGGGAATTGGGGTGTATTCAAGGATAAAACTGGATGAGCACAGAGATCTCCGAGAGCTGTAGGGTTTGAAGGAAATATGCAAAAGTTGCTGTTTGGGTTACACTCCTCCCCCATTAGCTCCATGAAAACGACATCTTGCTGAATGCTTAATGATAGGAATGCATCAAGTGGTGTGGAGCTGCTGCATTTGTGCTGTAGCAACTAAACTTGACATAAAAAGCGGCTTTGTTTTCTAAAGTCTAAGTACCTTTCTCATTGTTGAAAAGTGCTAATTACTCACAACCAACCTCTCTGACACTAAAAATTAATTGTTAAAACTATTATTTTCATTTATTTAGGTGTTAATTGTCAGAGATTTAAAAACATATATACAATTATAAAATTAAGATTTTCTAAGCTTTTTCTGTCTCTTTTTTCTCTTGTTTTTAATCCAAACATTTTTTCCATCTGTTTCTCTTCTTGTTCCTGATCTGACATTGAATTCACACTAATTTACACTTCCTCCTCAGTCCTTGCAGAGGTTATATTATATTATGACAAGCAAATAATTTAAAGACTCAATGTGTGCAAAGGCATGTCTGACTAATGGCAGACACCATTACATGGTATCAGTGTAAAATACCATCACTGTAAAATTTGGCCTTTGTGTTTTTGGCTGATGTTGCCCAAGGGGAGTTTGTGGTTCGAAAGGGGAAAGTGTCAAGCATAAATTCTGGGGGGATTCCAGAAAGGCTTGTGCAAGCCACTGCAGGAAATTCTCTCAGTCAGACAACAGAGGCAAGGATTTCTAACAAAGTTCAAGCTTAAAATAAACACAAAAAAACACAAAACCCAATTTTTTGACAAGTGTTGTTATCCAACACAATGACTCTTTACAATTTTATTACTTTCTTGGGGGAAATGGGGTAACTAGGCTGAGAAGTATTACTGACCTATGGTCGCAATGGAAACGCTTGCTTTCAGCTGGTGATCTAACCTTCGTGTCTATTTGCCTCCCTCTAGTGTTGGAACAGGTAAACAGCAGCATTGGTTTTGAGCCTCGTTTGTGATCCTTGACCACCCCAGAGGATGCTTGTACCTCTGGAGCGCTGAACCTGTGAGCAGCTGGAAGTGATCACTCTGTAGGTGGCAGTAACACACTAAGAAAGTAGCACAACCGTACATGAATGCGAAAACAATATACTGCCAAAATCTGAAGTTTGAAAACACAAGAGTTTAGCTTTCAGCGTGGAGACGTTTCAACAAAACATTTTACGAGAAGCCATCGACTTGAAACTTTCTCCCTTCACAGACACTCCGCCTGATGAAGGTTTTCAGCATTTTCTGTTTTTCCTGCTAACGCACAATGAACAATCACATCATACCACAATACACATAATCATTCATATCGCTTGTGGGTCATTGAGAGGAAATAGAAGTGCCTTTTCTAGTGTGAGATGTTAAATCAATATTCCAGTTATTCACAAAAGATATCATGATACTCTTCAAATCAAAGTATCCTGGTTAACGTTCCTTTCCAACTCAACATCATGAAGCTGAGATTAAGCAGCCATTAATAGATCACTTTTCTCATTACTGTTTGTGGGATCTTGGTGAAAAAGGCAACATTTGTCTTGGAATTTACAATTGCTATCTCTGATAAACTTGTTACTGCACAATATAAATGCAAGCTTTCCTTTGAGAGTCATTAGTTACACCACCTCCACTTGGATCAATGTAACAGGGTTGTAGATTATTAAGAAGAACTATTGTGGAGAACTGTTTCATAATTACCAAATCAGAAGGATGCTAGGGACATTATACTCAGCAGGTCAGCCAGCACCCATGGAGAGAGAAATAAAGGATCATTGACTTGAAATGTTAATTCCCTCTATCTATGTTGACCAATCTGATAGACTTCCCTTGGGAATTCCCTTAATCTCCAACTGGAGCTTTAGCAGAGGATTGAAAACTTGGAGAATGTATGCAATGCTGTTGCTCTGGAGTTCCATTGATCTCCTGCCAAATATGCAGCTAGATGTTGAGAGAACATCCTACGGAAAATAAACAAGTATGATCTCTCTTTTGTAAACAGGCAAACTGGATATTCATCTAACCGCTGCTAATACAACTTTTGTGTGAACAAATTAGTTGCCACACCAATAACCTTGAGTCTACTTCTGTCAAGCACTTTGGAAGATCTTCTGTAAAACATGATAAAACGTGAAAGCGTGGTAGTTTGATAGACAAGCCAATGATTAAGTCATAATTATTTTTTAATTCTTAACTTAAACAGTCACTCTGAAACTCACGTCTACCTACATCTTTCTAAGAAGGAAACCAAAAGGGCAGTTTTATTCTCTTATCCAATATCTTCATAATTTCAACTCTGCTGGCAAGATCGTAACAGACCACCCTACAAACTGCCAGGCAACCTTGTCCTAAGCATGTTGCTGTCCTGAGCATAGTCCAAGTTTTAAGAGGGCATTGTAGTAGGAAGCCTGTTGGAGGTGAGGTGCAGTAATGCAACAAGAAAGATGGAAATAAAGTGTAGGGGCAATGACGCATCCTTCACTGAGTTTTGGACCCATTGTGGACCCATTGGTTAAGATTATGGCTTTCAGGCCATCATGAAGCAACCATAAAATGGAGAATACAAGGATCACTGTTGCCCACTAGACCATGATTTTTTGTGCGAGGTCTCAATCTTCCAATGCCCTATTCCTCAGTCAGCCAAGGCCTGAAGATGATCCCATGGACTAACATCGGACTCGCAAAACACACACTGTATTCAGAGTTCCATTACAGGAATAGATTACCAGGCAGACAGATGAAAAAATTCAAAGATGTTCTCAAAGTTTCTTTTAAAAATTGCAGCAGTTCCATTGACTCTTGGGAATCCCTGGCCCACGACCATTCAACATGAAGAAGAGCGATCGGATAATCTCAAGTCCATGTCAGGAACACACAGAACCACAGCGTTAATGCTGTAGGAACACACCACTTCACACCTCTCAGGCACCTTCTGTCCCTTCTGTGGAAAAGTCTATGGTTCCCACACAGACTTCATCAGTCACCTGTAGATCCCACAGTTCCAGAGTGGAATCCAGTCATCCTCAGTCCCAAGAGACCACTCAAGAAGAAGACAAGGAAGAAGATCATGTACCCTAAGATTATGTTTTTTTGAAAGTTTCAGATTCCTAGCTTAAAAGGTATTATACAGAATGTAATTTGTGTTGCACTTCCTTGCTGTTCACAAATTCCTTTGTGATGAAAAGAGGAGCTATTTAATTTTCTCTTGTACTGATGGAGAAAGAAGGAGCAGTTGCACATTGAATACTGTGGAGTTTCAGAGATCTTCTGATAATATTCGTTTGCGAGCAATACCAAGCAGGTTTCTTTGTACGAGGTCTGTAACTGCTTCTCTGATGAATGAGGCTTAATCTATTTTTTTCAAGGACATTTAGGAACTTGCAAGGTTCCTGCGAGGACCACTCACTTCATTCTGCAGCTGGGCTAATGTCATTGCTGTAGTCGTCTTGGTTCAAGTTGGCACTTTGACAAAATGTAACATTTTGCTGCACTGCGTTTTTAAACGTGAAAAGATTATTTTGATAAGATTGGTCACAAAGGGATTGGCTTCCGGCTGATTGCCGGACTTGTGCTGACATTGTGAGGGGTCACTGTCATCCCAGCCAAAAAAGCCCCCAGATAAAACAAGAATCAAAGAAATTTTATAGTACAGAAGGAACCCATTCAACCAATGTGTTCATGCTGGTGGAAGAAAAGCTGTTCAAATTAATGCCACTTCCAGCTCTTGTGCCCTGTAGAATATCCACCTAGAAACATTTCAAATGTCATTAGGGTTTCTGCTGCCATCATCCTTTCCAGTAATGAGTTCCAAAGATCCACCACAACTCTCCTCTAATCTTTCCATCAATTATCTTAAATCTATGTCCTGGCATTATTGACCTCTTGCCTAAGATAAATAGATTCCACTGACCCACCCACCCTCTCCAGGTCTCTCAAGTCAATTAAGTCTTCGGAGACACAAGAGACCGCAGATGCAGCATTTGGCAACTTTGGGAACATGGCTGTAAATCTCTTTGGCACCCTTTCTAGTTCTATCACTTCCTTCCTAATGTGGAAATTTGAACTACATGCAACACACACTGGTCTGTGGCCCAACTACTGACCTTCGTGCTGTTATGTTCTATGTCTTGCATAATAAAGGGATGTATCCCTCAACCTTCCAATTTTACCTCTCCTGCCATTGCATCATTCGTTGCTTTTGTGAAGACTGATACAAAGTATTCATCTAAAGCCATATCCATGTCTTCAGCCTTCACACATGCATTACCTTTGTAGTCTTTAACAGATGCTATATTTTCCTTTGTTGACCTATTGCCATATGTGTACTCAATTGACCTTTAACTTGAAACATCTTGGGGTTTTCATTGATTTTACCTGCCAACATTTTCCATGAGCTCTCTGTCCTTTCTTAATTTCTTGCCTGTACTTTCTACATTCCTCCGAGCTTTCTCCTGTATTAATTGCAAAGCATCTGGAACAAGCTTTCCTGTTTCCTGTTTCCTGTTACCAAGTATGTTCCTCAACATCAAAGCAGAGCCAGGTCTGAAAGTCCCATTTTCTTTTCAATGTGGGAACATATGTGTTCTGATCACTATTTATCTCCTCCTTGAATTCATCGCAGTGTTGTGATGCTGATTAACTTCCAAGTAGCTATTCTCATCCACTTTTGCAATTATCTCAGATCCATAGGGTCATAGAGTAACACAGCACGGAAACAGGCCATTCGGCCCAATTCATCCATGCCAACGAAGATGCCCATCTAAGCTAGTCCCATTTGCCTGCATTTGGCCCATATCCCTGCAAACCTTTCCTATCTATGTACCTGTCCAAATATCTTTTAAATGTTATTATTGTACCTACCTCAAGCACTTCCTCTGGCACCTCATTCCATGTATGTATTATCCTCTGTGTGAAGAAGTTGCCCCTCAGGTACCTTTTAAATCTTTCCCTTCTCACCTTAAACCTTTCTCCTCAAGTTTTTGACTCCCTTTTCCTGGGAAATGACTGAGTGCATTCACCCTATCCATGCCCCTCATGATTTTATGCACCTCTTCCCCCTCATAAAACTGGCCTTATCTCAAATGAAAAACTTTACTCCTGGTCTATCTTCATCCTTTTCCATACCTATGCTGATTCTATCTGAATTATGATCCCTTCAACTAGGATGCTTTCCCAAAGATATCTTCTCAATCTGCCCAGACTCACTCCTTGAAACCATGTCCTGCACTATCCTATCTTGGTTGGGTTTGCAGTTTACTGATTTAACATCTTATCTTGAATGTTTCTGAACAATTCTATACCCTCTACAATTTTTTACACTGTTTCTGCCTCAGGAGAATTCTAAGCTGACCCATGGATTCCCCTCGAAGCAGCTCACCAAGTCACCTGTAGGCCAATTATGCAACTCTGGCAGGAGACTAAATCTGAGGGCTTAAAATGTAATGTAATATCAGCTGCAGATTGAATATTTTTCAATTGACCTTTCCTTTCAGCAGCTTAATAATGGAAGTAACCCTATCCTTTCCTGCAATTTTAAAAATAAAATCTCAGGTAGATTGTCCTCTCCTCTTCAAAATCACTGAGATTTCCAGCAGTCATTTTAGCAGCCCAGGCAACTCAGCTGATATTTCCCAGAGGGCTTCCACTGCTCCATTTCTGCACCTGTCGGATTTTGCTGTACACCTCATTAAAACAGTGAGCTCGACACAAAACATTGTGAAGCAGAATCGTCACTATTCAAGCAGAAATCAAAGCATCATCAAGCCGGGGAGTTTCTAACTCAAATTAAAATTAAAATTTGAGTGCTGAATTTACTGCATATAAAGGTGGAATGTGATAACTGTGGATTGTGTTTAATTGCAAATTCCACATTGTCTTATGGGATTTTACACGCTTTTAGAATACTATGGCAAAATGTAAATAAAGAATGGATTATTTTAAACTATGAGCCTCTATGAATGCATGATTAGTCAGCTTTTGCTTGGTCTCATTATTTTCCTCATTAGTATCTGTTTTATTTGTAATTCTTTGTCCAGTAGTTGTGTTGAGCATTATTCTGAAATAATATTATTAAACTACCCAATAATGTTTGACTTCACTTACTGTGACAGATTTCAAAAAAAATCCGTTGTTGCTTGTAGCTTGACAATATTAAAATCATGCTGCTGTTGTTAAATGCTAAAAATATCAACAAATAATACACTCTAACTCAGTATTGAGTGGCACCAAACATGCCAATTGTTGTTAAGTTTTGTTTGAAATATTTTTCTCCAGTTTTCTGCTCAAAGCATACTGGTGTAAGGCTATACAGTCGATGACTTGAACCTTTTACCTTGACTGAAGAACTAGTCCATCTGTGAACCTTGACACGCTAATCCTGGGAGACTCTACAACACTGTTGAACCATGTCTGTGACATGGACTGAACGAACTAAATGACTTCCTTCTGGGTCGGTTATTTCTATGATTCTATGTTTAATGGTGTGTGCCTTGTGGTTCAAATCCTTCTTGAACATACATGGTATTGTAGCACAATTATCAGTACATTTACCAACTGAACCTTGTGGGGCTGACAATCTCCCTAGGTTCCTCTGCTCCATAAACTATTTCTGGACTGAGTTTTCAGGCAGGATCTGTATGTGGCAAGTTACAGGGTGGAAATAGCCAGTAGCCTTGGCAAGAGGAAAAGATAGCCCAGATTTGAGAGGCCAGGTTTGGGGGGGAGGGGGTTGGGGGAAGATGCTGCAGGGAATTCAGATGTCATTGGAGTATTCTACAAAGGGCAGATAGGCTGATAGCAGGTCTGAACCTGTGGAATTCACAACCACAGAGGCTGTGTTATATATTTAAGCAGGAGGTAACTAGATTTCTAGACACAAAGGGCATCAAGCCATTTGGGGAGAGACTAGGAATATGTTATTGAGATAGAGAATCAGAATGATTGTAGTGAATGGTGGAGCAGACTTGAAGGCCAACACAGCACAATCCTGCCCTTATTTTTCTGCCATGCACAATGAAAAACTTGGAGACACAAGAGAGATGCTTGAATCCGGAGCAAAGAACAATCTGCTGGAGGAATTCTGTCCTAATGCAGGGTTTCAACTTGAAGCATCTACATGTCCTGATGTAGGGTTTTGACCCGAAATGTAGACCAGGTCTGATGCAAGGTTTTGACCCGAAACATCGGTCAGTCCTGATGAAGGGTTTCAACCCTAAACATCGACAATTCCTTTCCTTCCACAGATGCTGCTCAACCTGCTGAGTTCCTCTAGCAGATTGTTTACTGACAATGAAAAGCTTGGTGTGTTATCAGGCCTGTCAGAAGCCTACATTCAGTATGAAAAGACATGAAGTCAACCATTACTTACCTTGTACTCCGTTCCACACAGAAGTTGGGAGGGATTCTTTCCAGCCTGGAAGTGATGAGAACCTGATTAGCACAGGAGCAGATGCAACTATATCACAGCTTCCAATAGAAAATCTTAAGTCTCTTTGCAACACACAGAAGTAACCCAACACCCAAGGTCCAGGATTGAAGCTCAGATTGCTGTACTGCAAACTTAGCTTGCTACATTGCAAGCTTAACTTGGTGTCAAGTGTAATATATCTTTAAGCAGGAAACACGCTGTTCTCTACATCCATATGTGTATTGAATTTATGAGATTTGTTGTGCCTACTTTGCCTCGAATATTCAAAATATAGCAAAAGCTTACAGTTTCAGCATATATATAGGTTAAGTGCACGGCTTTGCAAATGAACAATGACTGCTTTGGATATAGATGCTGCATCTCAATGCATTTGTGAAGACATTACAAATTGGCGATGAGGATGGTAGATTTCCTTTGGGATCATTGAAGGTTATTGATAACTTGGTGAACTTTAGGTGGGTTTAAGGCACCAACCTGATTTTTATTTTGCAATGTTTTCCTACAGATTGTTTGTCTGAGGCCTCTGCATTTACCATCAAGGCACTCTGGAACTCTTCAACATTGCAGTGGCAAGGAATGACAGCAGTGACTTACCACAAGACTATTTCATGCATTTAAACATGTCACTAGAGAATCAGATTTGGGTTAACATGTGTGCACTGATGGGTTATATCAGGAGCACTGGTGCACATGAACAAGTTGGAGCAACATTCAGCTAAAGTACTGAATGAGGGAACAAGTTCTTTCAAGTGAACAATGTCTTGGAGATTGAAGAAGAAGATGGTTATTTTGAATTGTAATATGTAAGTCTAATAAAACAATACTCTTGACAAAATGGGCCAGAAGCATATGGCACATTGACAAATCCTGCATCATGATGTATAGAAACTGGAACATTACTTTGCTCCAAAGCAATTAGAAATAACTGGAAGCTAGAAATTTGGGACAAGCAGCCTGAGCTCGGATGAGACAAATTGTAAGGTCATTGCTTCATGAAAGAACTTATCCTTGGGCAGCAATTTTGATGCCTTTTTATATTGTGCCTTACACAACAGATTTTGGTGGATTGATGAAGGAATAAATACAATCAAATCTATTGAGCAGTCAAAACTTGACATTCAAACTTAGAGTGTCAATGGAGGTGGCATCCAAGAATCCTAAAAACTTTCTTCTACAATAAATCTGTAGAAAATCTGAAGAAGCTGTAATAAATCTAGTCAAAAGAAAAAGGCTGTAATAAATCTAGTCAAAAGGAAAAGAAAAGCTTACAAAAGGTACAGAGAGCTAGGTAATGTTAGAGATCTGGAAGAGTATAAGGCTAACAGGAAGGAGCTTAAGAAGGAAATTAGGAGAGCCAGAAGGGGACATGAGAAGGCCTTGGCGGGCAGGATTAAGAAAAACCCCAAGGCATTCTACAAGTGTGTGAAGAGCAAGAGGATAAGACGTGAAAGAATAGGACCTATCAAGTGCAACTGTTGGGAAAGTGTATGGATCCGGAAGAAATATCAGAGGTACTTAATGAATACTTTACATCAGTATTCACTACAGAAAAAGATCTTGGTGATTGTAGTGAGGACTTGCAGCAGGCTGGAAAGCTTGAGCATGTAGATATTAAGAAAGAGGAGGTGCTAGAACTTTGGGAAAGCATCAAGTTGGATAAGTCGCCGGGACCGGATGAGATGAACCCCAGGCCACTGTGGGAGGCAAGGGAGGAGATGGCTGAGCCTCTGACGATGATCTTTGCATCATCAGTGGGGATGGGAGAGGTTCTGGAGGATTGGAGGGTTGCGGATGTTGTTCCCTTATTCAAGAAAGGGAGTAGAGATAGCCCAGGAAATTATAGACCAGTGAGTCTTACTTCAGTGGTTGGTAAGATGATGGAGAAGGTCCTGAGAGACAGGATTTATGAACATTTGGAGAGGTATAATATGATTAGGAATAGTCAGCATGGCTTTGTCAAGGGCAGGTCCTGCCTTACGAGCCTGACTGAATTTTTTGAGGATGTGACTAAACACATCAATGAAGGGAGAGTAGTAGATGTAGTGTATATGGATTTCAGCAAGGCATTTGATAAGGTACCTCATGCAAGGCTTATTGAGAAGGTAAGGAGGCATGGGATCCAAGGGGACATTGCTTTGTGGGTCCAGAACTGGCAGGCCCGCAGAAGGCAAAGAGTGGTTGTTGAAGGGTCATATTCTGCATGGAGGTCAGTGACCAGTGGTGTACCTCAGGGATCTGTTCTGGGGCCCTTACTCTTTGTGATTTTTTTATAAATGACCTGGATGAGGAAGTGGAGGGATGGGTTAGTAAGTTTGCAGATGATACAAAGGTTGGAGGTGTTGTGGATAGTATGGAGGGCTGTCAGAGGTTGCAGCAGGACATAGATAGGATGCAAAACTGGGCTGAGAAGTGGCAGATGGAGTTCAACCCAGATAAGTGTGAAGTGGTTCATTTTGGTAGGTCAAATATGATGGCAGAGTATAGTATTAATGGTAGAACTCTTGGCAGTGTGGAGGATCAGAGGGATCTTGGGGTCTGAGTCCATAGGACACTCAAAGCAGCTGCACAGGTTGACTCTGTGGTTAAGAAGGCATATGGTGTATTGTCCTTCATGAATCATGGAATTGAATTTAGGAGCCTAGAGGTATTGTTGCAGCTATATAGGACCCTGGTCAGACCCCACTTGGAGTACTGTGCTGAGTTCTGGTCACCTCACTACAGGAAGGATGTGGAAGCTATAGAAAGGGTGCAGAGGAGATTTACAAGGATGATGCCAGGATTGGGGAACATGCCTTATGAAAACAGGTTGAGTGAACTCAACCTTTCCTCCTTGGAGCAACGGAGGATGAGGGGGGTCCTGATAGAGGTGTATAAGATGATGAGAGGCATTGATTGTGTAGATAGTCGGAGGCTTTTCCCCAGGGCTGAAATGGTTGCTACAAGAGGAAATAGGTTTAAGGTGCTGGGAAGCAGGTATAGAGGAGATGTCAGGGGTAAGTTTTTTACTCAGAGAGTGGTGAGTGCGTGGAATGGGCTGCCGGCAACAGTGGTGGAGGCGGATATGATAGGGTCTTTTAAGAGATTTCTGGATAGGTACATGGAGCTGAGAAGAATAGAGGGCTATGGGTAAGCCTAGTAATGTCTAATGTAGGGACATGTTCGGTTCAGCTTTGTGGGCCGAAGGCCTGAATTGTGCTGTAAGTTTTCTATGTTTCTATGTTTCTAATACATGAGTTTAGCAGCAGTTCACAGTTATAGAGGTATAGCAAAATGCAAAGTTCGAAACTGAGACTAATTCAGTAAGCTTCTGTCATTGCAATGGCTGTCACTTACCTCAGTCTTGTCAGTTTGGAGCACTCAGGTATTTTAGTTGTCAAAAGCATCATCACATCTCAACAACCTGGAGATCCAAGGTTAAGACAAGCAATAAAGGGAATTTCAGAGGCAATTTGAAATAAAACTGGAAAAGTGGACTTCATAATTTGGAAGATCATTGTGAAAGATTGCAGCATGCTGTTGTGCAGAAGGACTTGGGGGTGTTTGTGCATAAATCGCAAAAGGTTGGTTTGCAGGTGCAACAGGTTATCAAGAAGGCAAATGGAATGTTGGCCTTCATTGCTCAAAGGATTGAATTTAAGTGTAGGGAGGTTATGCTGCAACTGTACAGGGTACTGGTGAGGCTGCACCTGGAGTACTGCATGCAGTTCTGGTCTCCTTACTTGAGGAAGGATATACTGGCTTTGGAGGCAGTGCAGAGGAGGTTCACCAGGTTGATTCAGGAGATGAGGAGGTTAGACTGAGGAAAGATTGAGTCTCCTGGGACTATACTCACTGGAATTCAGAAGAATGAGAGGGGATCTTATAGAAACATAAAATTATGAAAGGGATAGATAAGATAGAGGCAGGAAGGTTGTTTCCACTGGTAGGTGAGACTAGAATCAGGGGACATAGCCTCAAGATTCGAGGGAATAGATTTAGGATGGAGATAAGGAGAAACTGCTTTTCCCAGAGAGTAGTGAATCTGTGGAATTCTCTGCCCAGGGAAGCAGTAGAGACTACCTCATTAGATATATTTAAGACACAGTTAGATAGATTTGTGCATAGTAGGGGAATTAAGGGTTATGGGGAAGAGGCAGGTAGGTGGATCTGAGTCCACGGCCAGATTAGCCATGATCTTATTGAATAGTGGAGCAGGCTCGACAGGCCAGATGGCCCACTCCTGCTCCTATCTCTTATGTTCTTATTCAAATAAATAAGGAACTTAAATATTTATTCTACAAACATCAATAACAGCAAAGAGGTTTTCAGTGAAGGTGTTGATTAACAGCTGATGCATTGACAAATGAATTGATATTTCTGCAAACTTTTCAGCATTTGGTCAAAACCTCTACCTGAGCAAGGTCAGTCATGAATAGTTGACAAAAAGCACCATCACACTGGTGAGATTCTGTGGGCATCAGGCCATATGGAAATCAGAGTGCAGCTCAATGGGCAGTGAGCACAGCTACCTGTCACTGTAGAAAACCATGAAAATAGGCCAACATTAATAGAAAAGGACTGGGTGAAACAAAGTAAGCTAAATTGGAAGTATATTTTCAGCATTACTACTTCAAAGTTGCACCTTCACATACTGCTGGAAAGGTATGATGACATGTTTGGAGATAGCTCCACTGCCATAAGAAGGCACAACTCAACATGTAAAGGAGGTCTATTGGAAGTCAAGACTAATTCTTAATGCTCTAAGTTTGGAGAATGAGGTAGATAGGCCAGAACACAATGGTGTGTGATGGGTTACATCAACATTGGTTGAGCCTAAGACAGACAAAAATAGTTAGATGTGCGGAGAGTACAAGGTCACACTAAACTGAGCCATAGATTAAGGAGTTTGTTTGTTCTCTTCGTGTCTGTGTGGGTTTCCTCCGGGTGCTCCAGTTTCCTCCCACATTCCAAAGACGTACAGGTTAGGAAGTTGTGGGCATACTATGTTGGTGCCGGAAGTGTGGCGACACTTGTGGGCTGCCCCCAGAACACTCTACACAAAAGATGCATTTCACTGCATGTTTTGATGTACATGTGACTAATAAAGATATCTTATCAAATACTAGTCTCTACTTACTTTGCAAGACTTAAACGCAAATTAGTAGGATCAAAGGTAATCACAAAATTTGATATCTCCCATGCCAATGTTATCAAGGTTACTGAGCAATACTCAACTATCAATACTCATGAAGGGGTCTACTCTAAGCCTAAGGCTTTCTGGTCCACAATGGACACAATGGATCTCTGTCTGTGTAACCAATATGATCTTTTGATTGCCTTGACCACAGAAGAGGAAGACCTTCCGATTTCAGGGAAAGTCATTGGATTATATGAGAACGATGTCAAGTAGAGGTAGAACATCTAGGTTTGAAGATTGATGCCAAAGCCCTACAGCCAATGAAGGGAAAAATATGGATCATCGCCAATGTGCCAAAGCCTAGCTTTGGGCATTCCCAGGACTGGTGCAGTAATATAGATGATTACCTGGATGAGGAAGTGGAGGGATGGGTTACTAAGTTTGCAGATGACACAAAGGTTGGAGGTGTTGTGGATAGTATAGAGAGCTGTCAGAGGTTATAGCAGGACATAGTTAGGATGCAAAATTGGGCTGACAAGTGGCAGATGCAGTTCAACCCAGATAAGTGTGAAGTGGCTCATTTTGGTAGGTCAAATATGATGGCAGAATATAGTATTAATGGTAGGACTCTTGGCAGTGTGGAGGATCAGAGGGATCTTGGGATCCGAGTCCATAGGACGCTCAAAGCAGCTTCAAAGGTTGACTCTGTGGTTAAGAAGGCGTATGGTGTATTGTCCTTCATGAATCATGGAATTGAATTTAGGAGCCTAGAGGTATTGTTGCAGCTACATAGGACCCTGGTCAGACCCCACTTGGAGTACTGTGCTGAGTTCTGGTCACCTCACTACAGGAAGGATGTGGAAGCCATTGAAAGGGTGCAGAGGAGATTTACAAGGATGCTGCCTGGAGTGCGGAGCATACCTTATGAAAGCAGGTTGAGGGAACTCGGCCTTTTCTCCTTGGAGCGACAGAGGATGAGGGGGGACCTGATAGAGGTACTGATCGGGTAGATAGTCAGAGGCTTTTCCCCAGGGCTGAAATGGTTGCCACAAGAGGACACAGCTTTAAGGTGCTGGGAAGCAGGTATAGAGGAGATGTCAGGGGTAAGTTTTTTACTCAGAGAGTGGTGAGTGAGTGGAATGGGCTGCTGGCAACAGTGGTGGAAGCAGATACGTTAGGGTCTTTTAAGAGACTTTTGGATAGGTACATGGAGCTGAGAAAAATAGAGGGTTATGGGTAAGCCTAGTAATTTCTAAGTTAGGGACATGTTCGGCACAGCTTTTTGGGTCGAAGGGCCTGAATTGTGCTGTAGGCTTTCTATGTTTCTATTACTTCCAATTCTTACAATGGTCCTCACACCGTTGCTTCATTTGTTGAAGAAGCAAATGGATGTAGAGCAAGGAGCAAGAAAGTACATATGATATAGGTACAGGAATAAGCTATGAGATGGATGTTGAGCTGGAGAAACCCATCGTTTTCTCTTCTCGCACGCTCATAAAGAGTGAGTGTAATTATGCACTCACCTAGTATCTTCAGTAGTGGCTCACAATCTTTGAAGTAAAAAGGGAGCACTTGGAATATTACTTGAAATCAAGAAATTCCAGTAATTTTTACCAAGCAGACTGAAGATACTAGGTTCCAAATCAGTAATTCCTACTATAGTGGCATTTTGGATACAAAGATGGCCAGTTCTTCTCTGGCGTTATGAAAATATATTTGAGTCCAGGAGTTCCAAGCAGACCAGCATTAGTGAATGCTGTGTTGCAGTTACCCCATGAGAACCATAGTGTTGAAAATGAAAATGTGATCCACATGGTAAATGCAATCAATAAGGACTTTCTTACAGCTGCACTAAAATTGCAGACAAGACTCAGAAAGGCATGATATTGAGAAGAGTCTATGATCAGACATTGAAGGTAAAGACAGAATTGACCAATTTACAAATAAATAGAAATATAGTTTAGATAAAACTGATAAAAAAAAGCCTTTAAAAGCAACCAATGAAGGTTTGTAAACAAAAAATTCTGCTGGAAACCCTGAAATTAGAGAAAATGAATTCTGATGCAGGATCCATTCTGGAACATCAATAACTATCTCTGTAGTTCTGATGCACTTATACAGTGCCAACATTATACATTTTTATTATAAACATTAGCTTAGTCTTTTGGAGATGTTTATTTCCACAAGTTATGGAAATTGTTAGCAAAATCTCAAGTTATAATTATACAATACATTCTGCAAAATGAGTGCTTCAAACTAAAACCGAATTTTAGTTACTTTGCAACTACACCCTTGCAAACCAGCAAGAGGTGAAATGATATTCTAGTTTTAACTATTGAGTTACAATCCAAAGGTAGCTGTATGGTGTTTTGGGTGACTATATATCACCTGAGAGCTAAATCTTATTGATTCTGCAAGAAGCTACAGAGGAGTTGAGACTTCCAAAGACTTTGCGTTGGATCTCAGTTAATATTACTTGCAGAAATGGAACTGCTGGCATTTAATCATTTTAACAAAAGGAAATCCAAGACCTTGGCACATATGTTGCCAAATACAGAAGTAATTACTGAGCCCTCTCTTGCCAATGATTCCCAAGGGTAGTGCACAGCATCCAAGATCCCATTGATTTTAGTAGAGGTTGTAGTGCTTTGCATAAGAACGCAAAGGGGATGATAAATTCCTTTCTAAATTATATTGTATTAATTTAATATTTTAAATTATTTATGTGGTTTGATGGTTTTAGTTAATATTCTTTAACCAGCTTTAATTTTTGAAATTATTTACTTCAATTTTAATAGCTTTAAAAGTTACAAGTCTGCAGTGGGGCTTTGCTGTCTGTCCAAGCCACAAGGTGTATATTGGGGTTGGAGCCTCCTTTCTGTATCATCAGAAGCTGTGCAGCCACTTAGACCATGCTGGTGGATTCCATGCAGCTTTGAGCCAGCAAGATTGACCCTCTGCACTTAGACTAGCTAAGTACAAGTGATCGGCAATTATGGACAAGAGGACTGGGCCAGCAAAGGCTGAAAGAAACAAAAATGAAACGTTTAGTAAAAAACACTCTTAAAATGTTAGTTATTTCAAATTACACAGAGGTCTGTGAATATTACCTGTAATAAATTGTATACCAGGCATTAAGAAAGAAGAGGGAAAGGTCTGCATTTATGAAGTAACTTTCATGACTTTAGGGATTTACAAAGGGGTCTATAGCCAAGGAGGTACTTTTGAAGTGTAGTGAGTGTTGGACTATAGGGAAAAAATGTTCACAGCAAAGTCCCACCAACAGTTATATAATAATGACCAAATAATGGATAGGTTTGTCCTCAGTTGTATGTGGTAAATAGTTTATGCATACCTGCATTGAACTTTTCTTCTGAAATTTGGCTCTATTGACTTCTCTGACATGTATTTATTTAGTGCTTACAAAAGAGAACACATTTTTACCCCAAAGTGTTTTTGGTGATGCTGCTTACAAGAGAAAGTATAACAAGCCTGATGGTGAGGTGTTTTCACACCAAAAAGGGCCCATACTCACATTTGCTTTAACTGTTGGTGATCTTGCATCAATGCACGTGGAACATCTATAATTAATAGCCAGTGCATGTTCTGTTCCACAGCATCTCACTGTGTGGAAAGAAAATTCTGTTCTGCTGAATAATCTTCTCATTTCAAACATCAGTCAGCAGGAACACAAACAGCACTGCCAATGACAAACTGGTTACCCATAAAATGACAAGAAAAGGTTTAAAGTTTAGCTTGACTGGTTTTAGAAAAATATATCCAATGATTTAATAGGCCTTTCATCATCTTGTGTATCCTGTGGAAAACAGCACTTTATCTGAGGGCTTACACACAATGACATTTTAAAGAAGGTTGCTTAGTAATGCCGTTTTCTCAGGCATGGAGTTGCCAGGCACAGTTCTCTGGACTGTTTTATCTCAATGACACTTCTGAAGGTAATCTTATCTTGAGTACATTGAGGTAGCTTATTCTTATGAGGGTCAACAAAGGGGCTGGATGTGTCAAATGGAATCAAGATTAGAGAGGCTGGAGGAGTTATCTATTGTCCACAGCTCGTGCTCCTAAACATGGGATTAAAGAGGAAACAACCCCCAGGCTGAGGCGACCCATTCATGTGGAGCTTGTCCCAAAAATCTGACAGGGGCCTTATTCTATTCAGCCGCTCCACTGACATCATCAGCCACACAAAGAGACTTCAGGAGGTTAATTAAAACCAGGTAATGGAGGGAATCAAGTACCAGCACTTCAGAATGCCAGCGCGGTCCCAGAGCAAATGAAAGGCATATGGTAGGAAGAGCTGCCTGCCTGCTGCAGGCTCTCTTCTCACTTTCAAAGACTGATTGACACTTGCTTGCTTTCTTTTGAGACAGGAATAACTAGACGACACCTTCCCCTTCAAGACAAGGTGGTGTAAGGGACTATGCTCTGCATTGATGAAACAAATTTAGCCAATCCTTTTATTTTGTTTTGGTGAAGAGAAGAAGCAGGAAAAGTCCCAAGCAACAGTTGCGTTACAGGACTGACACATGGACGTGAGCTACAAAGGTATTTTAGCTGAATTCACATCACTTGCTTGTGAACAAAGAAAACACAAAATTGCCGCTTTATCAATTTCCCTGGTAAAGATCCATTCCCTCACTAGTACACCTGCAATAAATCATTTACACAACTTGTTATTAACATTCTTTCAAATTGTATTTGTTGCATTTTTTAAAAGTTATTTCTTTTTAATCCCCTGTTGCTGAAGCCTAATTGGTGGACCTCAACTGTGGATTGGGGCAACTGAGTTAATGTTCATGGATGAATTAAAATCCATCAGTTTTATTTTTATCCCTGGATTAATAGCTGTTGTTCTAAAGTGGTAATTTGTCAATCATTGTTTTATAAAATGGGCAACAGTAGACCAGCAGTTCGTTAAATATCTGCTTGAATTTACTTTCCATTACAGTCAACGAAAGGAAAGATCAGACCTTGTGCATAATGCATGGGCAACAATCTCTGACCACTTGTTCTGCCCCTGTCAAAGCTTAATTCCATCCTCATTGATACATCCAAGTTGTTCTGGTGACTCAGCTAAAATGGCAAATAAGTAAACCTCATTGGATCCCAAGTCCACATCCCATATCCCAATGACCACATCAGCTAATTCTGCTGGTTTAGAGTTTTAGTTAAATACTCAGAATTGAACAAAGCATTTTGACATCCATTCCATTACTCAATGTGCACCCTTTCAATCCTTCAAAATCTTTCCAGCTATGGCTAAATTCTAAACCAAGCCTTTCTTTCCTCAAGGGTCAGTGTTTCTGATGTTTTCCTAACTGACACTGTTCTTAGTCTTTCAAAATACTTGTATTGTTCAGAACGCTATGCCTCATGTTTTCATTCAGACAAAGCCCAAATCTCTCATTGCCCCTATCATTCCTGGTTCTGTACTGCCTCATGCCTCAGCATGTTGATATCTGCATCTTTGCTCTGGTCTTTAAATTTTTCCTTGATTAAACGCCTTCTTCCTCAATGACTTGTTTCAGCCAGGTTCTTGCATCTATTGCTCCTCTAATACTTTCTGTATCCAACCATCTCCATCAATGATCAACTTTAGTACCTTGCCCACTGCAGCTTCTGAATTTCACCCAACCAGGCCACCTCCTCTGCTTTTGAAAGTCACCTTAAACCTTCTCCCTCCCCATTTGACTAAGCATTTACTCTCCTAATTGTTTCCATTTTCCCATTTTCACTATTGCTCCACATCGGTTCTTTTTCTGTAAATCCTTTGACTTAACTTTCTGCACATGAGAAACAATATGGAAATAAAAGTGATTACTGTTTAAAATTGGTTCCTGCAGTGGACCATCTGCCTCACTGATTTTGATTAATTTGTTTCAATAATTAATCAGTAATTTAAGGGAAGACTTTAAAGTTCGTTGTTTTCTTTACTATTTATTGTTGACTCAATGTGATAAAATCTTTTTTAACAAATGATGTCTTCCTTGACATCAATCTAATATTTATTTTATTTCAGAATTATATAATTATGCATAATTATATGCTTGTATGTTTTTAATTTTCATTGTTTGAATACTATTATGTGTGTGTTTATCTATATATGAATGCACATGAATAGCTGTGAATGTGTTTGCATACATAAGTAATAATACCTGTGCATACAAATGTAAGTATGTGTATGTAAATATATTTACATGGGTGTAGATGTACATAAATCACAATTATATGCTTGCTTATTTGACATATTAAAATCCATTGATTAATTATGTGCCTCATGAATGCTGTCCATGGTACTGATACATCCAGGGGACATAGCAGGTTTACCATATTACAGATTTGTACTCTATCTTAAGCTTAGAATTTTTTCAGAATTTCAGTTCATTAAAAATCAGAAGTGAAAAAGAATTTAATAGCTTACCTTTTACATTTACTTGACAATGAAAATATTATGCAAACTACGAATTTGCTGGATAAGTAACATGGAAGATTTTCTTCAATCATAATCAGGGTAACCGACATTCGTGTGCTCATATTGTGACTGCAAGACAGCACACTCACTGATTAAAATATCAGAACATTGCTTCATGGGTATTTGTTAACAGGTTTAATCTTATCAATAAGAGGCACAAGAAACTGATACCATGTGATGTAGTGGACTTAAAGATTAGCAAAACAAAATTAATTGCTGGAATTCATGGATATTGCATTGAACTGTTTTAATGTCTTCACCACTTCAATGTAACTAAAAACTCAATTTAATTGGAGCTGCTGAAATAAACTCAAGGTACAACATGCCACAAATTATATTTTTATTTTTTGCATTAGAAGAAAGATATTTATGTTATATATATATGAATGTGGCTGCTTAACACGTGTGGTTGTCTTTTGAAATTGCCTCCGTGGGTTATTTGCTCCTAAACCTATTTGCCACTGATGCCTAAAGTCCAAAAACAATGCTTGAAAGCTTCAGGTGCAGTGATGGAAAGAACTAAAGGTCGGAAGTAATAAATCTTTGACCTTTTGCAGCTAACCCTTTCTCTGTTTCTGAGCGATGGCTTGCAACATGTTGAACTTTTATCAGCTATTTAAGAAAAGGACACAAATTGTGATCCCTGGGTGTTCAGTCACTGGTACTTTTTTAAAATAGTCCTCCATTTATCAGCTGGATAAAGTATTTGTGAAAGTGCCATCCAGTATCCCACATAGTCTACCGGATGCTGTAACAAATTGGATTAGCTTAAGTTCCGTGATAATTTAAAGGTTGACTAACTGAGCGATTGGCTTCTTGGTTCGAACAGGAAGAATTACCCTCCTGGAGGTGTGCAGCCACCTAACTTTATTCTAATTCTTTTGAAAATGGAATTTTTGGGATAAAAGACCTGAGTATGTATATTTTTTAAAAATCTAAACAATTTCTGTAGAGGGAAAAATATGAAACACATTAAACTGATAGAGATAATAGTAAATATTTTAAAAGAACGAGATAGAATGAAAGCTTATATTCTCCATTTCTACAACATTGTCTTAAATTGAAGCTCAGTAATATAGTATTTTTGCCCTATATTTCCATACTTTTAGTTCCAGTTACATGTATATTACTCATGGCTCTCTGCTTCTTGAAAAACTAGATTGCATTACTCTTTTTATAAAATTTTTTATTCAGAGGTAATAATCTGTGTAGCAAACAGTATGTTTTTTTTCTCCATTTGTTGTCAAAATTAGACAGAAATATTGATGGGGAAACTCTGTTAGTGAACAGTGGAGGAAGATACACACATTTTTAATGGAGAACCCCGAAGGCTGAAACATTCCTACTCATCCTACAAACAACACAGGCACAGCTCAAGGATGCATGCTTAGACCACTGCTCTACTCTCTCTACACTCATGACTGTGTGGCAAGGCACAGCTCAAACACCATCTATAAATTCACTGATGACACCACTGTTGTTGGTGGAATCCCAGATGGTGATGAGGAGGTGTACAGGAATGAGATAGATCTGCTGGTTGAGTGGTGTCACAACAACAACCTCGCACTCAACATCAGCAAGCCCAAGGAATTGATTGTGGACTTCAGGAAGGGGAAGTCGAGAGAACACACACCAGTCTTCATTGAGGGGTCAATGGTGGAAAGGGTGAGCAGCTTCAAGTTCCTGGCCGTCAGCTATCTTGGGCCCAACACATTGATGAAATCATGAAGAAGGCATGTCAGTGGCTCTACTTCATTAGGAGTTTGAGAAGATTTGGAATGTCACCAAAGACTCTTGCAAATTTCTACAGATATATGGTGGAGAGCATTCTGACTGGTTGCATTGACGCCTGGTACGGAGGCTCCAATATGCAGTATCGAAAGTGGCTGCAGAGGGTTGTAGACTCAGCCAGCTCCATCACGGGCACAACCTTCCCCGCCATCAAGGACCTGAAGAAGGCGGCATCCATCATTAAGGACCCTCACCACCCGGGACATGCCCTCTTCACATTACTACCATCAGGGAGGAGGTACAGGAGCCTGAAGACCCACACTCAACATTTCTAAAACAGCTTCTTCCCCCCGCCATCAGATTTCTGAATGGTCCATGAACCCATGAACACTAACTCATTATTCCTCTTTTGTACCATTTATGTATTTTTGTAATTTATATGTCTTTATGTCTTGCACTATACTGCTGCCACAAAACAACAAATTTCATGACATATGTCAGTGATAATAAACCTGATTCTGATTCTGATCCTTACCCTCTGTTGCAAGACCTGTCTTCATAACTGGTGCTGGATCAGAAGAATTTCCTCATGGTCAATGCCATGTTTCTGAGAAGCTCCCATCTACTGCCAAACATTTTCAAGGGGCCGTCACCGCCCAAAGGGTTGAATCTCGAGAGACAAGGACTGCCCTCTATTTCCCTGTCTCCTTATAATGGTGCACTCCCCAACCATGGCAGCTGAGCACAGGTACAATGAGAGTGTTGCAGGCATAGGGAATGTTGTGGAAAATGTCACTGGTTATCTGAAAACTCAGTTCCATTTTCTCCATAGTGCATGGCCCCTGCAGCATGTAACAACCATGTCAGAGGCTTCATCACCGTGTGCTCTATGCATTAGCAGAGGGCAGCAGCTAGTGCTGGAGGATGAGCAGCAAGAAGACCCAGTGTTTGAGTCACAGGAAAAGGAACGTAACCAGTGGGATGCCCCTGCTCAGCATCTACAGCTTCATCTCCTGGCTGGGAAGATGTGGTAGGCATAGTCTGCAGGGGACATAAGGGATTCCCTGACCAAGAGACGACTATCATAAAAAGCCTGCATAATTATAGTTCCTAGAAAACACAGCGACCCTCGTTGTACTCTAATCATTCCCACCAATGGCTTACACCAATAATCAATTAGTGGCAAGGAGCTGACTTTCTTCATTATGTTAAAACACTAGAGGCCTTTCAGCCCATCGGGTTCATGCCAACTCCGATTAGAGCAATCCCTTCATTCCCCTTCCCCCTCTTCTTATTTCCCTGTGGCCCTGCAGCTTATTCTCCCTCACATGCTGATCAATTCTCCTTTGGTTCTTTTGCCATTTACTTGCACCAAGGGTTAATTTGCACTGGTCAGTTAACCAATCAGCATATCTTTACACTGTAGGAGGAAACTGGCAAAAGCCCGTATGCAAACTTCACACTGACCTGGAGTTTGGATCAAACCCAGTACCTTGGAGCTGTAAGGTATCAGCGGTAACTGCTGCACAACCATCTCGCCCTAATGCTCTCACACATCTTGCTTTGCAGACCCACCCACACTGAGTCCAGTTACTGAAATAGCTTGTGACAACTGTGCTCAATGGTGTGCAGTTTACTCCCTGTATTTTCTGTGATGATGTGAAATATATTTGTGCATTTCTTGACCGAGTGGGTAGTGCCACATGAGGAGGACACAGCTGTAGCCACCTGCTATATAATGGTTGTCCTGACGGGTCCCCCAGACCCCCAGCACACTGAACCTGTTATCTGCATGTGTCTTATTTACCAGAACTTACATATCCCTTCGAGTGAATACAGGAGCTGTCTTCCCATTCCTGTAGCTGTGTCCTCCATGGCAGCTGTGGAGTTGCTGTTGTAGCATATGTCCTGGTCAGTGACTTAAAGGGTATCTTGAGGGGGACTTTTTTAGGTGCTGAGTACCTGGAATACACTGCTTGGAAGAGTGGTGGAAGCAGAGTTTCTGTCAGCATTTAAGAAGTGTCTAGACAAGCACTTGAATTGCCTAGGCATGGAAGGTGACAGGGATGGAAGCTTATGGCCCTGCATCTTATTGTCTGCCTGCACTGCACTTTCTCTGTAACTGTAACACTTTATTCTGCATTCTGTTATTGTTTTACCTTGTACTACCTCGATGCACTGATGTGATGAAATGATCTGTATGGATGGCATGCAAAACAAGGTTTTTCACTCTACCTCTGTGCATGTGACAATAATAAACCAATTTACCAAGTGCTGGAAGATGGGATTAATACAGATGGGTGGCCACTGGTCAGCATGATTGTGGTGGGCTGAATGGCCTTTTTCCATGCTGTATGACTCTATGTGATACATGCCAAGAGAGAGGTCCTGTGTGTAAGGAAGCCTGGGTAACCCAGTTGTACCCACATAAGAAGAGCCTGCAGAATGTGCTACAGTCGTCTCTCCAAGCTGTGACATTTATATGAACGGAGAAACGTACAATTAAATTCATGTTCTCACAATAAAGGTCAGGTTCTGATGCACACCTCTGAGAGCAGATGAAGCACCAACTGCACTAATTGCACCAGGGTTCATTTACTGATGAGTTGTAAATAGTTCATGATTATTGGTGTACTACATTGGTGTAATGACTAGATTGTAGAAAGTGTGTCTTTAAGGGCTGCTGACCTTCTCAGATTGGTGCTCAGCAAGATGTCCGAAGCTGCACTAAACCAAGTGTGGTTCCGTCAGGAACTGCCTGGGTCTTGTTTTAGCACATTTTGGGTTATAAATGCTGCTTAAAATATCTTTTGGGCCAATTTTATGATTCTTTTTTGTGGGAGACCTGATTGATATTAGTATAAACATGACAACAGTTAAGTACAACAACACAGAATGAAATCCAATGTCTAGACTCTGATGTCAGCAGAGTGCCCCTTTAAATTATGATAATAGCAACAAAATAGAGCAATAGTCTGCTGGTTTTCATGAGACTGATCCACAAAAGTCAACATATGTTGGCAGGAGAGGAAATGGGTGTCGCTGAATAGTTGTCAGATGTGTGCCCAACACCAGACAAACATCAATAGCACAAAGATATTAGGTACTTTTCTGGCCAGTGAACTAAGCATTAACATTACACTAATTAGACTTCTATGTGTTGTCTCTCAAGTGGAAAAATATAAATGTCCACTAACGTTTTCACAAGAAACCAGCAATGCTCAAGTTTGATTGGATATGGAAGGATTAGAGACAGGCACGTAAAATAGCCCATCCACACAATAAACAGCTTCACTGATCAGTCATCTGATTGGTATTTATGGGACTTTAGCGTAGTGGGTGATATCTCTGGAGAGAACAGATGAGTTGATACTTCAGGTGTACATTTGCTTATATCCTTGAGCTTTGGGCCTCTGTTCCATCTCATGTTCAGGACCGCTTCTACTGCTCCCTCAGCTTTTATGCAGGGAGATGTTGAGAGTGTGCATGCAGTAGTACATGGTAAATTTCATAAAGAGGAAGATCCAGTTCTTGCTCAAATTTTTAAAATTGATTCTAAATCAGCAATATTATTATTATATTTAGTATTTATCTAATCACAGCTATCTCTGTTGACTACCTAAACACTCTGGAGTGGAGCATAATGTAAATGCAGTGACATAGAGCTGGTTATGCTGTTCCATCTGCGAAGCTTGTCAGAAGAAATAGAAACAGGACATGATAAAACCCAGGCAGCTTTGGTGAAGATTGAAACAGAGCCAATGTTTTAGACTGACACCCTTTCATCAGAACTTAGAAAGTTTAGAAAATGGATAGGTTTGCAGAGAGGGGGCAGGGTGGAGAAAAGAGAAATGTCTGTGATAGGGTTGAGTCCAAGAGAAAATGGATGACACAGATTGGAGTTAACTGAGAGAGGATAAGGATTTGTTAATAGCACCTAATCTGAATGGAGAAGATGTAAACTTTAAACTTTATATAGCCAGGTAACAGGCCCTTCTGGCCCAATGAGCCTGCATCGCCCAATTACTCCCATGTTAACCTACTAACTCATACATCTTTGGAATGTGGGGAGGAAACCGGAGCATCCACAGGGAGAATGTACAAACTCCTTACAGACAGCGGAGGGAATTGAATTACCCCAATCCCCAGCACTGTAATAGCGTTACGCTAACCACTGTGCTACTGTGCCACCCAGAGGGAGATGATTGAAAACATAAACAAAAAAAAATGCTGGAATTGTGAGATACATCATACAGTGATCGCTAGAAATATGAAATTAAAGGAGAATGCTGAAAAAGCCCAGCAGGTCAGGCAGCATCTGTGGAGAGAGAAAAACAGATATAACAGTCTCGTGACCTAATATCAGGACTAGCCAGGCTGGTTACCTGAAACTATTAGAATTCAATGTTGAGTGCAGAGGGTTATGACATGCCTAGATGGAAGATGAAATGTTGTTCTTAGAGCATATGTTGAGCTTTGTTAGAATAAAGGGGTCAAAAACAGAGAGTTCATCTTGGCAGTGGATTAGAGACTTGAAGTGACAGGCAACTGGAAGCTCAGTGTTATCCTTTCGAACTGAATGGAGGTGTTCTACAAAACTGTCACCCAATCTGCATTTGCTTTATCCGATGTAGGAGGCCACATTGTGAGCACTGAAAGCAATATACTGAGTTGGAAGAAGTACAAGTAATTTGTTGTTGTCAGCTGAGTTCCAGGAGGAGCTGACCGTGGAACACTGAGACACAGCAAAGATACAAAGAGAAAAGTGAAGTTAGAATGGTCACCCTACCTTTAAATTGCCAGCGGCCAAGGGAAAATTCAGTGAAGATTCTTTCAATCGGAAATTATACTTGGGAAGCACCTATGGGATAATAATCCCTGGCTAGAACCTGCTCTTCTACAATTTTCGAGCAACCGCTAACATTTGATGAAGATGATATAATTCTCAAAGGAGGGAGACCCTTTTTTGGAGATTACCTTTCCTCTCATTATCAAGCTCTGCCTTTTGTTTTCAGCATCCCTCTTCCCACATTCTGGTCTCCCTGATGTGAAGAAATAGTTTCTCTGCATCTATACGAAGTGCACCTCAATTAGATCACCTTTTAATTATATTAAAAGGAATACAAGCCTAGTCCATATAATTTGGTCTCATCATTTAGCACCAGTTTAATTTCAGTTAATCTTCCTTGCATCCCTTCTGCAGTCAATGCATCCTCCCTGAGGTGTGATGCCAAGAATAAAACATTTTCCAGATGAGATCTAACAGGGCTTTATATACCTGTGGAATGTACAGGCCAACATTCCATTAGTCTGTCCAGTTGGTCTTAATGATATCATAGATTCATAGGTTCATAAATTTATGGAGTTATACAGCATTGAAACAAGACCTTCGGTCCAACTTGTCCATGCCTCTCCACACTAATTCCATTGTCCCATATCCCTCTAAGCCTTTCCTATCCATGTACCTGTCCAAATATCTTTTAAATGTTGTAATTGTTCCTGCTTCTACCACCTCCATTTGTAGCTCATTCCATATACCCCACCACCCCTCTGTGTGAAAAACTTGCCCCCTCAGATCCCCTTTAAATCATTCACTGTCAAAGTTTCACACAAAAGGATTAGAGCAATTACTACATGGCCCAAGTGTCTTAGATTATTTACACAGACATAGAGACATACAGCACAGAAAGAGCCCTTCAGCCTACCATGTTTATGACAACCACCTAACATCGATCTGTACTTATCCCTATATATGAATCCTTGAAGCTCTCATCTCCTATATGTTTCATAGTTCCTCTACATTTTGTAGGAAGAAGGGTCTCCAACCTGAAAAGTTAGCTCTATTTCTCTGTCTGCAGATGCTGCCTGACTAGCTGAGTGTTTGCAGCATTTTCTGTTTTCATAACTTCTTTAGGCCCAAACAGATGATCTCACATTTCCTCACACTAAATTCCACTGTGACTATCCTGGTCACTCCATGCCCCTTTTGCAATGTTCTGCTCTCATCCACAATACCTATTGTTGCGCCTAACTTCTTGTCATCAGCAAATTCTGCACCATGCTATTTTGCCAGAAAAAAACAGGAAATGCTGTTGTGATTAGACTTGAAATACTGCAAGAAGACAATATCTTCCAAGGGAGAATAATCACTAATAGACTGAAATCACTTTATACTAGATTCAATTTTTTACACTGTAAAATTATTCAGTCTGGCAATAATAGCCACATGCCTTCTGCTTCACATTCTTTCTCCTGGCTTCTCATTCCCCCTTAATCAACTTTTGACCTGTAAGATCCAAAGTGCGACCAAAGTACCAAGTGGCCTCTGCCAATTACGCATCTTTATGGGTGTGTAATAAAATCCAACTCCAAATGAATATCCATGGATCATACCGTGAACCAATTCTTTCTGGAGCACAGAGAACATTAAGCATGCTGTTGGCATGTTACCCTTGAATCATGTCTAATCAGGAGACTGGAACTCTGCCTTATGATAAACCTAGAGCTGTTTTGATAAAGTGACTGCTCGTTACTTTGTGAACAAAGGAATATCGTTGTCAAAGTTTCACACAAAACGAAGAGTAGAGCAATTAATACGTGGCCCAAGTATTTTTGATTATTCTCACAGGCATATTCACAGTAGGAATTGCGTACATGCTATCATGGTATAACGTGTCTTAACAACTATATTCACTGACAATAAGACCTTTCTCTCTACTGTTTGGATCTATCTAATGCTGACTATAAGATTGATTATTGCTGACTATTGTTCACTATAAGAAATCTTATCCTTTCTCAATGGTTTCCCTAATCTTTCTCCGTGATAATTCTGGAGTTCATCATTGACAATCCTGATCTTCAGGGTTGGGAGTGGTATCCCCAGATCATATTGACCTAATTTCTCAGCAGCTCAGGCAGCACCTGTGGAGAGAGAAAAATATTTAACATTTCTGTCTGATGATCCTTCATCAACCTGCAATTGAAATTTTAATTCTTTTTCTGTCTACAAATGCTGCCTGAACTGCTGAATCATCTCAGCATTTTTATTTTATGTTTCCAGCACCTGCTGTAAGTTGTTTTTGTGCAATTTATTTCATCTCTGGTGCTCCGGTTATCCAGCAGTAGCAATGAAGGAACATTTTTAAACAGAACATTTATGCTGTTCTTCATTTCACATGATCTGCAAATTTTCATGGGCTCTGGATGGAAATTAAATGTGATTCTGGATCCTTAAAACCATCTCCAAGTCATAAGTGCACAACTCTGGAATGAACCAGCAAAAGAAAAATAAAAAAATTAATTAAAATCTCTGAGGAAATCTTGACATTATAAATGATACTTTTCGTATGGAATTCTATATATTTCAATTATGTGGCAAAATAACCACCATGAAGTTTTATTTTTTATTTTTCAGAAATGGGTACATGTTATTTTAAAAGATGTTAGGAATAAGTGATTCAAAGTTATGAATTTGTTGAATTATTTCTCTGGACAAAGCACCAGTGTAGGTAACACTACCTTTGTATCTCGTGGTTAACTGAATTCAAGCAAACTCATCTTTCTTCTCCCTCCCTTTTTTTGTTGGTTTGCATTCACTTGCAAACATCTATAGTCCAGGATAATTTGTAATTACAAATCAGTGGATTTAAGTAACCTGGATTTAAAGCCACAAGAGGACACATGCTGTAACTGTTTGTGTGCCAATTGGTTTTTACAGTCTTAGCTGACAACATCAAACTATTTATTCTTTTGTGGCCTCCATTTCAACAACTTTAACCTTTACAAACTCTGTGGTGTGAGGGATGTAAAGCCTCTCACTGCAGAGCTTGTATAATGGTCACAGACTGTTTCATTAGTTGGATGATTCAGAAAACCCAGCCTCGCATTTCATATTCGCCATCAGTTTTGTGAGTGGAATTGCATTTGGGACAGACAATGTGCTGAGGCCTCTGTGTATTAGCACAAGTACGACAGCCAATTTCATGTGTATTCGGAGTCTGAGCCTCACAAGGCCCCCGGCATGCAGATCAGCGGATTAGGTGTCCATAACATCAGGTCAAGTGCCTAAAATGTAGCCGATAAACACCCAAATCTGACAACAGATTTTTTCCCCTTTCTTAACAAATTCTGAAGGGCCTGATTAATCTGCTACATCGCAGATGAAACTGGGATTGGCTGGATGTTTAGTTATAATTTTGAGTTGCAATTTCCAGAAGACTTAGCTTGTTCCTATCAGTAACATTTGCATCTAAGTTGTAATTCTAATGCAGTCAATTCTGCCAAATAAAATGTCTGTTAAAAATAGGTGTAGTTTGATAATGTATGAGTTTTCATGTAGGGACAATTTTCTTATTGAATTTTATCCATCAGATCTTCCTATCATCTTGTGTACTTTAATATAAAGGAGTATCTAACTAGATTTTTTTTGGTACTTTTGAGAAACAATAAAATAACTAAAGCAGTAAACCAAGACTCAGTCAATCCGCACTTCTCTCAGAAATACTCTTTTATATTGACATACTTTAATGTGCTTCAACACAAGTTAGTCATATTTTGTTTGGGACATATGAAAATGTTCAGTGAATCCCTTTAAATTGTGGAGGGAGATAAGCAGAGTGTATCCCAAACAACTGAAGGTGGGTTTCCACGCCAGTTCATTCATTATAAACAAACAAAAAAGGATTTATCAAAGACATTTTTTATGAAGGTGTTCCTTTTAGAAATAAAACCTATCTTCCTCATCCTAAAATATTGGATGCTTTAGCCTGTTATGTGCAAGACTCAAAATAAACTGTTTATTTATCCCAATATTAAACCTGTTGAGATTGCCATTACAACCAGCTATAACAACCAGTACAACCAGTTATAACAGCTGTCATATTTGTTTTAACATACATGAGCCTATCAAGAGTAAATTAATTTTAAAATTTTGGGTTTTTGTGCCACACATTTACTACAGCTCACTTGCCTGTCACTTAGTTTTATTTATATTATATGTTTACCAAATATCATTCTTGTTCTAAGAGGGAAGTCCTCTCATAAAAATTGATGTTGTAATCACTTCACTATTCCAAGAGCTGCAATATGAAATTGCTTCAAAAGAGACTTCACAAAATTAAATATGTTTATTCCCATTAATTCAAGCAACAAGGAATGCTGTAACGTCTCAGTTCTTTCCTTTGTGCAGTCAGTTAATTTTATGCAAAAGCTGCTTCAGAATTAAGTAATGGAGCATTCATTTCTGGAATGTTTGGATCTAAAGTTTGACTGAATACCAACTGAAATAAGCTTCATAAAATGTTTACACTTGTGAGACCTATTAAATTTGTCATGAAGGTTAGAGAATTGTGAAATAAAACCCAGTGCTAACTGCTTTCCTGCAACATATATTGTTCAAATGTAGAAGTGTTTCTGCCAATTAATGCCTTGTCAAATTTTTGCTGAGCAGACTGCAACTAATGTGTGCGTGCGCGTGTGTGTGTGTGTTACACTGAAGGGAATATTGGATCCAGGAGCTTGAGCAGTTGAACAGTCGTGTAAGGTCTGAGGGTGTGAAATGCTTTGTAGGCTGCACCTTTCTTAAGCATTGATCAGTGGGGCCCCACAGCTATTGAATGCTATTCCTCTTGTAGGATGCAATTGTTCAAAGGTGTGGCTCATTTCAGGCATTTAATCTTGGGTGAATGGAGCTTCTATACCCGTTTTGTTTTGACCTAGCGATCACCAGCAGCTGGTCAGTGGAAGGTAACAATGACCACAGGGGTGGAACAGGGCTTGTGCTGTCTGCAGATGCCTACAAACCCAGCATTGACCTTGGATGGTTCCATAGGAGGGTGCCTTGTTAGTCCCAGTGGGAGTCCAGCATCCCAAACTGCTAAAGACACAGGGGGCTACCTGAGGGCTTTATCCTTGCTTAATAACATTTAGACCTGATACACATACAGAACAAGTGACACAGATTTGAGCCAATATGTGTGAGGCTGCCAAAAACAAAACACAAACAAGAAAAACTAATTTACAAACTAATTCCAGGCATCCATTAGCTTATAAATGCATTCATGTTCGAATCTGCTGTTTGAAGTCACCAAGCTTTAACATATGGTACTTTCAGCTAGCATTCAGTCAGCTGAATGTTGAGATCCTGCCTAGGGCATACATTGCTGCTTGGCTCAGTATGCAACACTGAGACACACTGTGGAACGAGTTTAATGGGAATGATTTATATAGTAATTACAAGCTTGTTATCTTTTAAAGCAGGTAACTGCACAAATTAAAGAATAAGACACAAAAGTATGAGATAGTAAATTGGATCACTTTCATCTAATTTACAGTGGGTATAACACTCTGATGTCTGTAATATTCTGATTTTGACCGCTTGATCATTGCTGAATTTAATCGCTCCACCTAAATCTCAAGGATATAAACCAGGGCCCTAATATCTGGAATTACTTTCCTAACTCTCTCGATAGTAATGCCACTGAATGTCAGATGCAGTTGGCTAGGCTCTCCATTATTGGAGATGGTCGGTGTCAGGCACCTATGTATATGTGAATGTCACTTGACAAGTAATTATCACTCCTTGCCTGAATGTTGCCCAGGTCTTGCTGCATGCAGGCATGGACTGCTTCATTTGCTGAGGAGCTACAAATTTAATTGAGTGTTGTAGAATCATCAGTGAACACTGGAGACGCAAAAGCAGATGCTGGAATCTGGAGCAAAACACAAGATGCCGGAGGAAGTCAGCAGATCAGGCAGCATCAATGGAGGGAAATGGACAGTCGACATTTCAGGTCAAGTCCCTTCATTTGGACTGAAAGATAGAGGGGAGAAAGCCAGTATAGAAAGGTGAAGGGAAGAGGTGCAGCAAGAGCTAGCAAGCGATAGGTGGATCCAGGTGAGCATACTCACTTCTGACCTTCTGACCTTATGATTGAAGGTTGTTGATGACGTAGATAAAGATGGCTGGACCTAGCGCACTGCCCTGATGTGCTCCTGTAATGGAGTCCAGGGGCAGGGAGGATTGAACACCAATAACTAAACCATCTTCCTTTCCTGAGATATGACTCCATTGGTGTGTTTTTTCCTTGATGACAGTGGTTTCAAATTGGCCAGAACTCCTTAATGCCACACTTGGTCAGATTTCTTCAATCAAAGATCACAGCAAATAACTCCTTTTCAATTTGTATGTTATGCACTTCCTTGTCTGTTAGAGCTCTGTTTGTATCTTCTTCTTCATCTTATGCAGTCTCTTGGGATCGAGGATGACTTGCTTCCACTGCTATTTTGCGGGTTCTGGGGTGTTTAATTAGATCAATGAAGGAAACGCAAACTCTTCCACAGATGGGGCAGGTGGTGGCTGATGGGGTGAGCACTGGGCAGTTTATGATGGGGTCTAGTCCTTCCAGCACTTATGTTAGTTCTCTGTGTGCTCGTGATGCCTGGCCTTGAGGTTCTCAATACCACTTCAAATGCTCATTCTCCACTTTGAGCTATCACGGGCCAAGAGTTCCAGGAGTCAGTGTGCATCTTGCATTGCTTCAAGGAGGCTTTGAGCACATCCCAGAAACTTTTCCTCTGTCCCCCTGGCAATGGTTTCCCATGACAGAGCTCAGAACAGAACATTTATTTCAGGAGTGTGGAGTCGATATGTGCATACCATATCCTGCTCAACACAGCTCACTGAGTGTAAATAGAGCCTCAATAATAGGGATAATCCTATTTAATTTGAAAGATTTTGCAGAGACACCATTGGTGTTTTTTTTTCCAGTCCCTTTAGAAAGCTGCTGTAGGTTTCAGGAGCAAATATGAGGGCAGGGATCACTGCTGCCTGGTAGAGCACAAGTATTGTGTCAAATCCAAGACTTTCAAATATTCTTTTCATCAATTGATCAAAGGCTGTGCAGGCTCGTTGAAGGCACTGATGACTGCCTTCATCAAGAGGAGGCTCCTGAAATATTGTTGGAGGGTAGTGTGATTTGGCATGGCAGGTTGGTAGAGGGCTTTTGTCTCCTCACTGTTCAGTGCATCCTCCCATTTGCTTCTTTCAAAACATTGTCAATGGCTTGGCTCTTTAGTGTGCACAAAGACAAACATCATCTGATTGTGTATGCTATCCTCACTTAAATACCTTTTATGAAGCATCTTCCTGTAGTCTCAGCTCCCTCTTATCATCAAAGTATAGCAGCACAGGCTTTGCTGTGACTGTTTCTTTGATTCATTTGACCACTTCTTCATGATTGTCCTTCCAACACCATTCCATGTCCTTATTTGTCAGCTGTCTGAGTGACTCACACATCTGTCAGCTGGGGCAGAAATTTGCTCCAATAACTGATGAACCCAAATTCCTGCAGCAATTGTTGAGATCAGCATCTATCAACAGAAACTGATCGATTTCTAGATATTAGAGGAATCAAAGGATATTGGAAAAACATGAAAATGGAGTTGAGGTAAAATTTCACTGATGATCATGTTGAACAAGGGAAAATGGCCCACTCTCTTCTTATTTCTTATGATGTTTTGTTCTTTATTGCCTTGATCTGACTTCTGATGATCAGCTGACCCATGATGGTGACTTCCTTCATTCTGAACAAAACCAGGTATAGACCAAGCAACCGTTTCGTGGAGCACCTGTGCTCTATCTGCAACAGCCATCTTGAGCTTCTGGTTGTATATCATTTTAACTCCCCCTCCCATTCCCAAAGTGACCTGTCTTTCCTCAGCCTTCTGCTAGGGGGAGGTCAAATGAAAATTGGAAGGACATCTCATATTGTGGTTGGGTAGCTTACAACCCAGTTGTATGAACATGGAATTTCCCAATTTCAGTTAACTCACAGTCCCTGGTGCTCTCCTCCTTCACACACTCACCTTTCCACCTAGTTTTCTTCTCCCTTGTTCATCTCTCTCATCCTTTCTTCCCACCTGGGCCCATCTGCCCATCATCCCCTCCCCATCTGGCTCCATTTATCATCTACAAGCCTCTGTCCCACCCCTTTGCACTGCTATATACTGGCAATCTTTCCTCTTTCCTCTCAGTCCTGATGCATTCAATGTGAAATGTTGACTTACATCTTTTGTCTCCACAGATGCTGCCTGAGTTCTTCCAGCATTCCGCTTTTATTTGTTCTAGGTTACAGCATCTATAGTCTCATTTGTCTTCCTTTATTTAAAACTTCACTGTTTCCTTGATGAACTTTGGTTGCCTCTCCGTCTGTTTGTTCATCAGGGCTCTCAGCTTCTGTTCATGATCTAACTCTGCCTCACTGTTTCTCCTTCTCCAAAGATCAAGATGTCATTACAGTGGTCTTTATCTTACTGAGACCATCAAGTGCAGAATCCACTCTTGGCTGGAATTCCTCTGGTGATATGCGATTCTCAGTGATATCATTCTCCATGACATCTACCAGCGGAAAGTCATATCTTCTCTGGCTGCTACCTATACCATGGTCAGTCTTTCCAAATCAGCTTATCTGTGTCTTCTTGATAGCCAGGGGAACATGCTTTAGTTGGTTTAGTGGCTTTACCAGGTTCTTCCTCTCTTTTAGGACTACATATTATTTCCTTTGAAGTTTCCTTGTTCTGTCAAAAGCACCTGCATATTTATCTGTGTGCTGTGGGGCTGGAGTGTTTGCTTGCATTGAAATAATCTTCCGGATGTATCTTTATCAGTCCCTACTGTACTGCTTTTTTGGGTGTGACACCTTTCTATTCTAATATGATGAAATCCACATCATATCTCCCTTGATTTTATTAGTTCATCACTTTCAGGCAGCATTTCTATCAGGCTTCCATGTACTCTTGCCATACATGTCTTATTAGTTTCCACTGTCTTTTAGATGTGGTCCAGGATTTTTTCAAGGTCAAAGTAGAAGTCCTCCTTGGGTTCAGTTGAAGCTTCTAGAGTTGGAGTGTATGTACTGATGACCATTGTACATTGGTCCCAGGTTAGGGTGAGGCAAAGATCAATAAGTCTTTGTTAAATGTTTGCTAATAGCTCATGCCTGTGGTCTCTCATTCAGTGCAACAATGTCAACATTAAAGTGACTGTATTCTGGAGTATCAGGATGGGAAGGGAGGAAACCCTCTGGCAAGGCATGACCTGGGATGAAGGAGGAATCCCTTGACATAATGCTTGGAGCATGACCTCATCATAACAAAGACCTGTTTTATCAGAGGGAGAAGCACAAGATGTCATGGCACCAGTCTGAGCTCTGGCACCTGTTACGATATATATTTATCCATGCAAGCGACCATGAAGATATCTGGATCACCTGTGCCATGGAAGGCTTGATGACTGCTGGATTAATTGGCTCTATAACCTCCATCAACATGGCTCCAATATATCACCATTGACAAAAGCATAACTGCAAGAAAATCAATGTTGAAGCTGTCAAGGACATAACAAAGGCCGCTCTTCTCAGACAGCAGCTCACAAACAGCCCATCAACTTACAGCTTACAGGAGCTGTAGCATGTCCACGGCTTATGGGCTGTCCTGAAATCTGTTCTAATTGACATCTGTGAAGAGTCTCTTTGGTTCTCTACCAGAAATAACAAGACTGGCTTCTTGAGAATGACCAGGAAGCTGAGGAGCTAATCAACAATAAATGGAAGGTGTTCCTGGATTGGAAGAGAAAAGAAACAGCTCTATAGGCACCTAAAGGCAGAGCTCCAGCAGACATCCTGTGATCTAAACAATATTTAGTGATGGAGAGAGTGCAGGAGGTTCAGTAAGTCATCGGCAGCCATGAAATATGTTGTTCTATCACATCTGTGGCTCAAACTCCCAAGGCTTCACCCCACTGAGAGGTAAGAATGGGGGCAAGTTCATTAGTGAGAGTGGCAGTCAAAGCTTGCTGAAAGGAACACTTTAAAGACCTTCTCAGCTGCCACTCTGTCCTTGATGTAAGCACTCTGGACTCCATCCCACAGCAACCTATTCATACCAACCTTTCTGCCACCGCTGACTGACAAGAAGTTGAGAAGGCCATATCGCAATTCATCATTAACAAGACCTTGGGAGCAGATGACACTGAAGAGTGAATAGTTTCAGTCACAAATCCACAACCTCATCTCCCACACCAGGGAAGAAGAAGATATTCTGGGGGACCTCAGAAGTGCTACAATCATGAACATCTTCAAGAAAAGAAAGAAGTCCATCTCTGGTAAGAAGAAGATGAAGTTCAATTTCACTGCCTCAAGATTGATGTCTTATTTCAAGAAACATTGCTCCAGAGACAATTTGAAATAGAATCAGAGAGTCATATAACATGAAACACATTCTTTGGACCACCGAGTCCATGCCGCTTTGCTGCCCACACCTAAAATGCACCAAGTCCTGTTCAGCCTTCACTCAGTGCAGTGACCAACATTGGTTGAGCAATATCACAATTTTAAAGTTCACATCCATGTTTTTAAATTCCTTTATGGACTTTTCATTACAATCTCTTCATTCCCTACATTGATATATCTTACATGATATTTCAAAAAGCTTTCGAGGAGGCAGCACATTAATGTGCACTTTATCCCAGGGATTTTCTATTGTCTTTCCAAGGGCCTCAAAAAAACTCACATAAGTTCACAATTGGGATGAGTTCTAATGAAATCTTTTTACTGTGGATTATGTGGAGTTTCTTGACATTTTCTGTAAAGAGCCCACGCAATCAGAAGGAATGCCAAAATAACTGTGTTCTGCATGAAAATCTCTGCAAATCCCAGTCAAAAAAGTCTTGATAGACCCGTTGTTCACAGAACATCCAGACATATGAAATTGTAGGACGCATTTTGTGGAGTTTATGAAAAATAAGCATAGAAATGTTTAAATTAATCACTGAAGCCCTATCTGCCTAACACGTTAAAATTTTCTCCATCATATACTTATCCAGACTCTCCTTAAATGCATGTATAATATTGTACCATGCAGTATATTCCACCTTCTTGCCAGTCCCTGAGTAAAAAAACTTTACTGTGTATCCCTTTTTGGATTTATTATTGACAATCTTATATTAATGCTTCTGGTTTTGGTCTCTTCCCTCCCATTTCACTGCAATAAACCTCTGAATTATTGTAAAATGCTCAGCTACATTGCTCAGCTTTTGAGCGAAAAGACACGCAGACTGTGCAGACTTTCCTCTCACTCCTGGGAACCTCCCAATAAACGTATTGGCAGATTACCACCCATGTGGTGAAGACATACTTTCTCAAGACAAGGAAACACTTGGAAATCTTGAGCAGGATCTGTGATCCTTTGGTCAGATGATATAAAAGAAGAAAGAGGATAGTAGGAATAAAATGAGAACAAATGTACTGAAGCATGATAGATATCCAAAGGTAGAGGTCCAATCATAATTAAATACAATTAAAGAGGTCTGTCATTGAAGAATGGGCAACATAGAATTAAGTAGCCCAAAACATTAAGACTTAGCTATGTAATTGGTTTAGATTTCACATCAGCGTGTGCTAATAAAGGCTTTGGATGTTAAACTAGAGTGTCCTCTATAATTAATCTAATGGTGTGCTGCATGCCTTATTGAACTGAAATTCCGTGCCATAATGTCACTCTAATCTGGCAGTGATTTAATTGGCACAATTGAATTTATTATACTATCAGTCTCTCAGCTGCTGCTATGTAATCCCTTCATCAGCAAATAAATAAAATGTGTTTCTAACACACTTTATTAGTGCTGTTGAAGAGTTGAACTGATTACTGTTGGAAAAGCTGTAGGTTAGTGGCAAATTTCTATAATTATCTACCAGGAAGGTCAAAGCATTTGTTGAACTCAGCAATCAATTCAAATTGATTTTCTCCCCTTTTTACAGGCTGAAGTTACACATATTGCTAAAAGATGGATATTGCAGCAGATACTTGTGGCATGTTGTGAATAATTAGTTATTGGAATTTAAAGATTGATGCATGTTGCATTGTAAAGTATACAATCCTCATGAATTTAACAAATGATACTGATCTCCCCAAAATAAATGCTTTGATTTTGTCCCTGGCAACATTCAGCTACAGTGATACTTACATAACTTTCCCCTTTCACTATAAATCTATGCCCTCCAGTTTTGGACTCCCTCAGCTATTCACTTTATTTATGCCCCTCATGGTTTTATCAACCTCGATCAGGTCTCAAGGTCAAATCTATATACAACATGTGATATGCGCGCAGATACCATGCATACATATGCACAGCTCTCCAGACCTGAGTTTTGTGCTTCCTACTGACAATTTTTGGAAGAAATCACTTATAATGCAGGGAAAAAAATTGGACATTTCATGGAATTATAGATCATAGGATGATACAGTAAAGGAGGAGGCCATTCAGCTTGCATTCAGCACTCTTTCATCGTACCTGAATTGGTTCTTTGGTAACATTGTCCAATTAGTTCCACTTCTCTGCTCTTTCCCTTTTGCCCTATAGATTTTTTTTCCTTTCGAGTACATATCCAATGTTACTATTGAATTTGGTTCTTCTGTCCTTCGAGGCAGTCTGTTCTAGACTTCAGCAGTTTTCTGGGTAAGGAAAAATGATTTTATGCTGTCTCTGGTCTTTGTGCTGAGTACCTTCAAAAGGATCAGAATGGATTATGGTGCTGCTGACCAACGTGGTAAGTTCGAACTTACCTTTTGCAATTTCACTGGAATTGTCCCTTACTGGTAAGTTCTCTTCTGATCCTAAATGAACATGATCTGTGTGGCAGCAGGGCTTTGCATGGTGATGCAATCAGGGGGCAGGGGTAACGGGGGTGGTTCTGAGGGCTTTTGTGGGAGGGGGCAAAACAAGCTCTGCGCAGAACTAAATATTTCTGAAATTCAGAAAACCCCAAAAGTAATTAAGAATGAATTAGACTATTATTTTAAAACAAAACAAATACATATAAACAATGAAAACACTTGGCTAAATTTAATTTATTTTAAAAAAGATAGGTTAGTTAATATTTACCTAGGTCCTCTCCATTGAAATGAATGAGCTTGTTATTCCTTTGCCAGTTCTAAACTTGACAAAGGTACAGCAGACACCTTGTGCTCTGCTCTGGATTACATAAGGAGTCCAATGCTTTTGTATAGTTAGGCAACAGCCAGTAAAGAGAGGTCAGTGAGTTCAAGGCTCCTGTATTTCTGTTAGAATCCCAAACCCACTGGTAGTTACATAAAGAAATGCCAGTAGTTCAGCACAGAACTACTGACAAATCCTCGCAAGATTTGTCCTGTTAAATTTGTGTCCTTGGGTTACTGACCATTCTGCTGCTGGAAACAATTCATCTTTATTTACTCTTCTCAAAATTCATGACATTTCTCACTATCAAGTCCCTTAACTGTCAATGTTGCACAGAATATATTGCTAAGAAGACAATTAAATTGATTTTAATGATCCATAATCATCAGATGTGTTATCCACATGACAACTTGTTGCCTTTACCCTGCTCCCCCACCCTAAGAGTTGGTCAGAGGGAGACAGTTCAAGACCATCTGCCTCATGCCCCCTGACATCTGTTCATAGGAATGGAATAGGTGAAGGTCAGGGTAAGGCAGTATCAACTGGCACAGGCAGACCACGCCCTGAGTTGGGGGACTCCCTCAGGCCACAGTTTGTGGTCCACTCTACAGCAGACCCACAGCAGGACAACCACATGACCTCAGTCAAAGTTCACCATTCTGGCAAAAAGGACCGAGACACAAAGCATGACCTTGCTGAGAAGTTCAGCCTATTGTAAAAGAAGTAAGGAGTAAAGTTACCTTCAGAAGGACTGCTACTTGGTAAAACGAGCACCTCCTAAGCTTTAAGTGCATAAGGCTCTTAAAGATCTTTTAGTGGACTAACAGATATGGATAAAGTTGATATTATTATGGACCTCACAGATGAGCTGTTCCCCTTTCTAAGTGCAGGTTTTGTGTTTCAGGTCAAAAGTTTAGGCTGCAAGTCATTTGTAATAAGATGTGTCATATAAAGATTTTCTTTGTTTTTGAAATTCATCATCTTTGCTTTTGATTCCACAAAATGCTTGCTACTTCCTTTCTTATATTGGATTAAAGACCTGGGACTTTACAACATCTCAACTTATTCTGTTTGCGAGGCACTTTCCAACACTTATCATGCTAAATCCCATCCCTTTATCTCACCAACAGAATCATAGACCCAAATCTTTGTGGCACTGGATTTAAAGAAAGACAAGAAATCTTTGGATTTTAAACATCACTTTTCACATCTTCCAAAAAGCTAATGGATTATTTTTGAAATGTAGTCACTGTTTTAATGTGGGAAATATACTTGCTAATTTTCATATTCTAAGGCCAGAAATTGTACAATAAATTATTTTACATCCACCTGGGAGCACAGATAGAGCAACAATCTCACTCAAATGCAGCAGCTCTGATTGCAGACTTGTGGCAGTGTCAACCTTGAGTGGGACTTGAACTCACAACCATTGGACTCATAGGTCAGATTACCACCACTGAGATGTAACTGCTATTGAATTTAATGGTGTATAGGACTGGAATGGTTCAGAGATACTGATTTCCTGGAATCTCAACTGTAAGTGCCAATGCTGGAGGAACTTGTTTTTATATGGCACCTAATCATATCCTCAGGACACCCCAAAGCACCTCACAAGCAATGAAATACTTTTGAAGTACAGACACTATTGCATAAAAGTACACATTGGCAGACTACATAAATGGCATTAATACTGTAAGAATATAACACTAATCCTCGACAGTTTTGGAAGCTGTAGTGCTGGTTCTCCTCACTACCCTGTCAGCCAATCTGGTGATTACCTGACATACACTTTTAATATTTTTAGCATTTCTGTCATGCCAATCTAGTCTGAATTCGTAGCCCCCTCTAATTGGGGAGTGTGATCACAGTCTCCCCGAAATAGCAATAAGCGTCACCATACAAAAAATGACTGATTTCTCTTCTGACACATAGCACTGCATTTTCCCCTCTTGGGACATGTACAAGTGAAGACGATCAGAGTTGGGAGACAGAAAAGACAGCTTTCTATAACGTTCCAATTTGAGGAAACTGGATTGCAAGTTAGATGGAAAGAAAAATGTGAATAGTTGAAGTTTTGATTTGAATTATACAAATGGACATAGCATTTCAGACCATTAAATTGATCCTGGGAAGGATGTAGCTCAACCAATTGTAAAGGGCTGAAATAATTGAGCTTCACAATCCAGTTAATATTGAACGTGAACTGCAGCACACAATTTTATATTAATTGGCATCTAACTAAGACCCAGAGTGTGAAAAGTGCGAAAAACAAAATCAAACTCTGACATGGGTGTTTTCCTAAAGTTGGGGTTAGGATCCAGAATAGAGGAAGCATCTCTGTATATCCAATCTTTAATCAACATTGATGTGGGAGTACTCTAAGATAAAATTAATACTAGTCCTTACTTGGAGCTGACTATTCCATTCTGCAATGCTGCATTCAGCGGGGATGCTTTGTTACATGCCGAATCTCAGCAGGGCATCTCCATGCCTGACTAATGTTTGTTTATTAAAGTTTGCATATGCACAAATGTTGATGCTGCAGGCATTTTGACATTACACTGTCAGGCATAATGAGCTACAGGCAATCAGAATAACTTACAACTAAATCTGCTCTTTTTTTCCAAATGCCACTCAATGCACAAGCAACTTACATATTCACAATAATCTGCTAATTATAACCATGCAATGATGAAGGATTTTGAGAATATTTTTTCCACATAAATTGTTTATTATAATCATGGGTACAAACAATAGGGGCTACCTTAAAAAATCAGCAAAATGGGAATATTATGAGAAATTTAGAACTTTCCTACCAGAAAGGGGGCATGCCACAGACCATCTACGTAGGAGGGCCTTTAAAGTACACACAATAAACACATACAGGAGGACAAGTGGATGCAAGGATGGATTGGGTGGTACCCTTCTTCCTTTAAGTGGTTACCCTGTTTCCATATGAAGGCGACTATTGAATCTATATTCACCACCTGATCAGTAAGCACATCACAGAGCGACTTGTATGTCTTCTATTCAAACCCTCCAATGATTTCACATTCCTCTATAAGAGCCTTCTCTGCTCTAAGGACAACTCAGCATTCCCAGTTTATCGATGTAACTGAATTCCTCAGCCTTGCAGCCATTTTAGTCAGTCTCTTCTGAACTCCTTCTAAAGTCTTTATGACATTCCTAACCTGTCGTGTCCAAACTCCTGCTCAAACTGGCAGCCTGTTCATGTCTTTAAGTTGGATATCTTCTGCCCTGCTTATGATTCTTCCAAGTTACATGTCACTTGCTGGTCTCAAAATTGTGTCCTGTGCCTCCAAGTCAATGATGTATGTTAGAAGCAGCAGTGGGTCCAGCATCGAATCCCCAGGAACTCCCTTTCCTTGAGCTCTCTATCTCCATTTCAGAGGATAGGTTAGTGACCAGTAGCCACTATGTCCATGAATTCCCACAATTACTTTGACTACACTTCCTACCATCCTGCTTTTAATGAGGATTTCATTCCATTGGTATTGGTATTGGTTTATTATTGTCACTTGTACCGAGGTACAGTGCAAACCTTGTCTTGCATACCAATCATACAGGTCAATTCATTACACAGTGCAGTTACATTGGATTAGTACAGAGTGCATTGATGTAGTACAGGTAAGAACAATAACAGTACAGAGTACAGTGTCACAGCTACAGAGAAAGTGCAGTGCAATAATGTGCAAGGCCACAACAAGGTAGATCGTGAGGTCATAGTCCATCTCATCGTATAAGGGAACTGTTCAATAGTCTTATCACAGTGGGATAGAAACTGTCCTTAAGTCTGGTGGTACATGCCCTCAAGCTCCTGTATCTTCTACCTGATGGAAGAGGAGAGAAGAGAGAATGACCCGGGTGGGTGGGGTCTTTGATTTTGATAGTTTCTCACTTCTATGTTGTTCCAACAAGGCTCTGAGTGTGTCATTTTTCTACATGTGCTTCTGTTATGTCTTCCTTTTTCCTCAACAATAGATTTCCCTCTACCCTAGTTGACAGATCCCCAATCATATGAGTTTCCTATTCCTCAGTTCTGTACTCATACTCTTCTTCTGTCACCCAGAACAAGGATAGGGTTTCCTTGTCCTCACCTGCCATATTCTAAGGGTGAACGCTCCATAATTTCCAACAACTACAATGTGATATTACCATCAGACACATCTTCCACTCTGCTCCCCTTTCAGCATTCGAAAGGCACTGGTCTCTCTGGGATGCTTTTGTTCACTCTGTGATTTCCACTCATACCCATTTCCCTTTCCATGGTACTTTTCTGAACCACCTTAGGAGACGCAACACTAGTTCTTTACCTCCTCTTTTCCCATTATCAAGGGACCCAGACATTATTTCCAGATGAAGCACCAATTTACTTCTAATCTAGTATATTGCACTTATTGCCTACCATGTGGTGCCCTCTACATTGGCAAAACCAAATGTGCATTGTAACCATATTGCAGAACATCCTTGTTCAGTCCACCAAGGTGACCTCAAGCTTTCACTCTAATTCTCCATCCCATTTCCTATTCTGATCTTTTTATCTTCTTCCTGCTATGTTGTTCCAACAAGGTCCAATATAAGCTGGAGGAACAAGACCTGATCTTCTGACAATGCACATTGTAGCCTTCCTGGCTCAATAGTGAATTCAACAATTTCAGATAACCAGGAAATACAGTCTTTATACTTCACATTTCCAGCATTTTGTTGGTTTCTTTTTCCGAAAATATAAGATTTTATTCCTCTTTCTCAAACTATATTACCTCCAGATCTACCTTTTACCAGTCACCTTCCTTTGTCTGGCTCCATCATTATTTGTGTTATTCAATCTTTCATGTTCATCCATCCACCCTGTGACATGAGGTGGGTGTGATCAAGTGTCGGGGCCGGAGCTGTGATCAGGAACAGGGAAGTCATGTGGAGGTGGGCCCTGGACCCCGAACAAAAGGAGGCATACATTTTTATTGTGGGGCATAGCAGAGGGCCACTTACCCTCTGAGTCCCACAAGAAAAGCCAAAAGCTGTTTGTCTGCCACATTCTTTGAGCTAAGCATTAGTTTTATGGTCAAATGTTTAGATTATTGTCTCTACTCAAGACACAGTCTTACATTTACCCTGTCAAATGATAGCAGTACACAAAAAAAAATCAACAGAAAGGAATCATAGAATGATCTGGGGACTTATTCAAAGTCATGTTTTGTACATGAGAGGGCAGTGGCAAGTCTAACATGCCAAAAATAAAACTTCCCATTGCGAATGTTTGGCTTTCCAGTAGATGCTGTGAGTCTGAAATAAAATCTATAGAAGTTTTAGATATATAGCATCAGACAGCTATTTTTGAGGTAGAAGTATTGGCATTTCAGATCAATGACCTTTCACCAGAACTGGAACGTGATGAGATGCAGCAAGCTCTGTGCAAGTACAGAGTGATGGAAAGAGAAGAGGGGAGGAAAGAGCGAAACGGGAGATTCTCTGATTGAGTACACAGCAGCAGAATTAAATGATAAAAGGGATAACTGTTCAAGGCATTAAAGGGGTGGTAATGAGAAAAAAAAAATAAGGCAAGATGGGTCTAGAGGAGCAGGAAATGACAAAAGCAGAATCATTTCCAGTAACTGAATAAATGGGAGGTGTGGTTATGATCTGAAATGGTTGAACTCAATGTTGAGTTAGAAGGGTTTCAAAATGCTGTTTCTTTAGCCTCTATTAACTCTTGTTAGAACAGGGTAGGACACTGAGGTCAGAGTGGGAGTGGGGTGGTGAACTAGAATGAAAACCAAACAGAATTTCAGGGTTACCCTTATGGATATAATGGAGGTGCCCCAGAAAGCCATCTATCCAATCTGCATTTGATCTCCTCAATGCAGAGGAGGCCAAATGTGAGCAACACATACACTAAGGTACAAGTTTCACTATTTCATCTGAAAGGTGTTATAGAGCATGGAATCAGGCCACTCAGTCCACTACATCCATGCTGACCAGTGGGCACCCATTTGTATTAATCCCATCTTCTGGCAATGGGCCTGTAGCTAAATGCTCTTTCATTCACTTCTTAAATGCTGTCAGTGACTTTCTCAGGCGGTGTATTTTCACACTCAGAGTGAAAAAAGTCCCCCTCAGATCCCCTCTAAATCTCTTCCTCATTACGCTAAATCTATGTCCTCTAGTTTTATCAACTTCCAATAAGGGGATGAGTTTGCTGCAGTCTACCCTATCTATATCCCCTCATAATTTTATAGATCTCAATAACATTTCCTCTTATCCTCCTCTGCTACAGGGAAAACAGATCCAGCTTCTTCAGTCTCTCCTTATAAGTGAAATGCTCCATCCCAGCAACATCCTGGTCAACCTCCTCTGCACCCTCTCCAGCATTATCATATCCTTCCTATAGTGTGTTTCAGGCTCTGAATGATGGGATGTAATCTTTTGATGGAATGCAAGGCTGTTACAATTTTTATAGCTATGTATAGAGTGGTGATTAAAATGGAAATATAAACACATCTAGAAGAATAAAATCCTTATTGGGATGAGTCACCTAACATCCAAGGTGTTGATGAAATTTTCCATCTCCTCTGAATTAGTACCTTCCTTATGGTGTCTCGTTAATTGCTTAACACTTCCTTTTAGTTGCCGAAGTGTAACACCCATCTTACTGTTGAGATTCCTGTTGTGAAATGATACATAGCAGCATAAATACATTAGTAGATAGCTTTTGTACTTTTTGAGTCTAATTTCTTCATTTACTTGCCAGTTCTAATTTGATGAACAGCCACATTCAGCTCTGGCTTAAATTAAAGCTACCTCGAGATAGTAACTACTGATCATGTACTTTGAAAAGTGCATCATTAGCTACAAAGTGAATTGCAGATATGAAAGATGTTTATAAATACGATTCTGTCTTTCACTTCTTTGGTGCATAAAGTATCTTCCATGCAAAGCAACATGAAATCGTAGAAAGTTATAGCACCCAAGGAGGTCATTAAGCCCATTATGAACACGAGGAATAAAAAGGAGATATTTAAGACTAATTCCTCAATCCCTCATTTCAGTTCTTGATCCCTAGCCTGGTTGGTGATGGTCCATCAGATACTTATCTGAGTACTTTATCAACATGTTGAGGATCCTAGTCCACCACACTTTCAGCTGGTGAATTCAGAACTCCCACTATTCTTTGAGGGAAAATTTAACTCACCTCCCCACTAATCCTTTCAATTACCTCAGATTTCTGTCCTTTGGATGTGGACCTGTCTGTGAATGGAACTGGGTCCTTCCTACCTCCACTGCTATCCACACACCTGCTCACTCTTCCAGCCACACCCTTGTCCACCCTCCGAACCTCTCCACAGCCCCAGCTTCCGACTACACATACTTTTGCATGACTCCTCTCTCTACCCTGTCCCCCATGGACCCAGCACATAAGACTTCTCCCACTTTCTCTACCTTTGTGGAGAGGACAAAGGAAAGGGCTTTGTACAGCATTCATACTATTAGATCTGCTCTCTTGCATGTGGCAATGAACCTCCATGAACAGCAGAACTTTGCTTTGGTGGGGAGGGGGACCTTGGTGTTGGTCTCTTTGGTATCCTTGGTACGCTTGCTGAAGTCCTAGCACTTGTCAGTCACAAGTTCACAGCCTTGTTTCCCATGTCTTGTAAGAAGAGGATATGCCTGGGAGCCTAGCGATTCCATAGTTGTGATTGTCTTCAAAAAAGGAGACAAATTCAATTGCAGGCACTACAGAGGAGTCTCTCTGCTGTCTGTGAAAGGGATAGCATTCATCAGGGTCCTCCTCAACTATATCCACCAAGTGGGTGAAGAGATGCTTCCTGAATTGCAGGTGGATTCTGCTCAGCTGGAGACACACTGAGCATAAACTTTACTGCAACTGAAATGCAGAAAGCAGTATCAACAACAATATATGGCCTCTTTACTTTGCACAAGAACCAGTGACTTCATCAATTGAGAGGGGCTGTGGATCATCCTTCTCAAATTTGGCTGCTCACAGAAATTAATTTCCATCTTACATTTACTTCATGATGGCATGAAAATCATGATCTAATGCAATGGATTCACAATGGAATCAATCTCAATGGAGACTGGTGTGGAGCAAGGTTGCATCATTGCTCTTGGGCTTTTCTCTGTCTTCCTTGTTTCAGGTTGGCACCTCACCTGCAAAAGGCTTCCCATTGGAATGGAGCTAATCTCTGTGACATTTCTTCCACTCCAGAAACAAGATTACGCCTACGTCAATCATCAAACTGTAGTTTTGCTTAAGGAGGTGATGGTGCTGGAGAGGGTGCAGAGGAGATTCGCCAGGATGTTGCCTGAAATGAAGCATTTCAGTTCAAAAGGAAAGACTGGATATGCTGGGTTTGTTTTCCCTGGAGCAGAGGAGGTTGACGGGTAAATTGATAGAGATATACAAAATTATGAGGGGATAGATTGGGTAGATGTAAGAATCTTTTCCCCACAGGCAGTAGATATTGATGATGAAATTCACTATAGCCTTCAATATGCCATCACAGTCTTTGGTTGTCTGAGGAAAAGAGTATTTTAAGAACAAGACCACCATAACTTATGATCTACCCGGCGGCAGTGATCCTTGCCCTCCAACAGGCTTTTGAAAGATAGACTACCTACAATAGGCACCTCAAAGCACTGGAGGGTTGCCACCAATGGTATTTTCACAAAGTCCTCCAACTCTACTCAAAGGATAAGCATATGATGATGACCACCATCTCCCAATTCCACAGCCCAAGCAATGAGGCTTAAATTACACTCAGCTGGCTCCATGGACCGGTCATGCTTTTGGTATGGCCTATACCGGAATCCAGAAACAGGCACTCTGCTCCATGATAGAAAGACAAATTGCTGGAAAGATTCAGTAGGTCTGTGGGGAAAGAAACAAAGTCAATGTTGCAGGTTAATGACCTTCCATCTGAACTTTATTCCAAGCTGCATCACAGTGAGAGGTTACCAGGTAGACAGAGGAAATGGTTCAAGGATGTTCTCTTCTTGAATCTCTCCACTGGAAGCACAGCAAAGCCCAGTGTAAATGGTGGAAGGATTGCTCCTCCTCTCAAACAACTTATCTGCCTGGTCCTCCTCCCCTACCTCTGGCAGAATCTATGGGTCCCACAATGGTTTCATTAGCCACCTTAGAATCCTGCAGAGCTTACATGTAAGAAATTCATTCTCAATCCTGAAGATCTGCTGAAGAAGAGAAGGGGAAGGGCAAGTTTTTGTGTTAAATAAATCCTTCACCTTAACAAAAGGGGAAATTATCTCTGGTGTTCATGCAGGTTAGTATAAGCCAAGGGTATTCAAATTTTCAATGATTTTGATGCCTAATCCTACAGTGAGCTATTTCTCATTTACCAAATGAATTCAGGACCAAATGCTTAATTCCTTTGTCAAGTCTAGCCTTTGATTCAGGACATCTGCACAGCTAGAGGCAGAAGTTGACTCTTAAAGTGCATATTGTCCGAAACATTGACACTGATGGACAGGCTAAACTCACGTGTTGTACTTTTAGTAACTGTTGGCAAAAGTCAGAAGTTGATTTCCAAACAGTACATTGGTAATAATGGCTAAGCCTGATCCAAGGGATCCTGTACAGCTGACCACAATTTATGTGTTGCTTAATTATTAACAGAGGTCAACTGAGAGACAGGTGATAACTGTTTCAATTAGCAGTAATAGAATATTAAAGTAGGATTCTTTTCAGCAGCTAACAAGTGCAGGGGTGGGAGGGATTGCTAAATTCAAACCACTGTTGGACAGAAATCAAATTAACTGTTAACATGCTGAACCAGGTTTCTTTTACTTCAAACCTTTTCTACACATGGAGAGTGTTTACTCAGAGAGCAATTAGATATTATTCATCTATGACATATGTTATGATTAAAATAGATTGCATAATTATTAAAATCTGAACCCTGTAGTTTATTCCCCGTGCTTCCTAAAGAATGAGCAGATACTTATACAGTTCAAGTATTTCCAATTTAGTTAGAGGGATGTCATTGAAGAATTTTAGAGCTATTGATTATACCTGCAAGATTCATATTGTTTTGGTTTAGCAGTCAGTTAAACAATTTTAACAGTTTGATCTTTGAAGTGAAATGGTGGATTATCACACTACCCACTGTGACCTGAGTTCAAGGATGAGAGGATGAAACTTATTGTAAAGGTTCATGTGAAATGAGTTTAATTGATTTCAGCTTATTCCTTGAAGGCAGTCAGTGGACAAAACAACAGGAATCAGACACCCAATAAGAGTGAGACTGGAAGTGAAAAAAATCCTTTGGAGGTAGTTGATAAGATAAGATATATTTATTAGTCACATGTACATCGAAACACTCAGTGAAATACATATTTTTGCATAGTGTTCTGGGGGCAGCCCGCAAGTGTCGACACGCTTCCGGTGCCAACATAGCATGCCCACAACTTCCTAACCTGTACGTCTTTGGAATGTGGGAAGACACCGGAGCACCTGGAGGAAACCCACGCAGACACGGGGAGAACGTACAAACTCCTTACAGACAGGGGCAGGATTTGAACCTGGGTCACTGGCGCTGTAAAGCATTACGCTAACCGCTACACTACCGTGCCTAATGAATTGATGGATGTAACTCTTCCAAGGATAGAAGATCATCTTGCTGGTCTTTGAAGAAGAACTAAGCAGTTCCCACGATGGATGTGTTTAATATTGTCTGTGGGCAACCGTCCACTCCCACTGAAATTATTTATGGCACAAAAATAATTGTCAGATTATAAATATTTAGCTAATTCATAAAATGATATTATCATTATCATTTATTATTTATTGCTTCAATGCAAATTTGGAAAGCAGTTTTCATGTTAATGATTTATTAATGTCTCATCAGTGGTTGGCTTCTTGAATTGTTTCAATTATCATATAGGCTAGGAGATAACCTGTGACATTGCTCATGATGACATAGGCGATAAGTTTTATAGCAGCAGTGACGTAAACAAAATGTAATGGGACAATTTAATATGGAAAATACAGTAAGAAGTAAATGCAAGGCAGGAACGAGAGGTACTGTATATGTATTGAAGACTTTTAATACATTACAAATAAGTTGCCTTTATCATTGCTTCAAGTGATTCAATGAACATACATTTATGTAATTATATTTCTAGATTATGGTGTAATCATTCATAATGATTAAATCCATGCCCCAAATTATTGATCCCAAATATTGTAGAAAAAACTGGATCAGTGAATTTATAGTGCTACTTGCATTGATTAAAATTTTTAATATAATAAAATGTTTTTACATTTGAAAATCCATATCACTGCCACTTATGTGACTGGCCAATCAATTTCACTGGTTTGGGAATCCATATTTAGATTAAATCCTAAAGCTAAGGTTTACAGCAGGGAAAATAAGAAATATTTTTACATGCAGAGTGTGGTGAGAGTTTGAACCACACTTCCATGACTGACATTTGATGTTGTGTTAATTGTTCGTTAAAAAATCTGATAATTTTAGATTTTCATTAAAGAATGCATTGAGGGATATAGCCAAAGGCAGGTAAGTTGAGTTAGGTCGACATTGATCTCTGAATAGAAATTCTTTGGAAGTGTACTATGGAAGCTCACACAGAAAAACTGGGTTCAAAGTTCCAGTTGGTCTGCTCCTGTTCCTGCTCCTGTTCCTGTATGGAAATTATAGGCTGACAATTTTTAAAAGTTTTATTTACAGCGTGGTAACAGGCCCTTCCGGCCCAACGCGTCTGCGCCGCCCATTTTAAACCCCCAAATTAACCTACTCATACGTCTTTAGAATGTGGAAGGAAACCAGAGCACCCAGAGGAAACTCATGCAGACACGGGAGAACGTACAAACTCCTCACAGACAGCGACGGGAATCAAACCCCGATCGCTGGCGCTGTAATAGCGTTGCGCTAACCGCTACGCTACCGTGACATACTGAACATTCTTCAGCAGCTCTCCTGTTTGGCTATCGTACTTTTGCCAGCAGATCTGCAACAAATCTGAGACCAAGTGTGAGGTCGGAAGGAACAATTGTGCTTGAATAGGTTTCATAGAATCAAATGGATTTTAAAAAGTGACTTTTTAAGAAATGATTGGTTTCATGTCCAGATGTAATTTATAAACTGGTAGTCTTGGCCATTTCACATGCTTGTGCCTTTCCATAATGCCTAGTTTTTCTGTCTGAGCTTCCATAGTGCATTCCCAGAAAGTTTCATAGGTTATTTATATAGGTATTGTTAACATTTATTTGTTGAAATGGCCTGTGAAATACTTCAGAGATGATAGTGCTCCTCGCATTTGTTGCAATTTGATCAAATTGTAACAAATGCAATTTACACTGCATTTGTAAATTGTACTGTACAAATACACAATTCTAATAAAACTTAAGCACAATTAATTTTCATGAGGTAACTCATTTTCAGCCCAAGCTTGCATCAACAAGTAGTTGAATGATAAAATGTTAACTTTTAAATAATTAGGTTATTTTTCAGTAATACTGAACTCCATCCTGTGTAACTATAGTAGGGCAGTTTATCAACTCTCAAAGCTATTCGTTTTTCTGATCTGACAATAAAACAATAATCTGAATGCTAGTCCCATGTACAACATTTGTACCTCTCTAAGTTACATCCATCCTAGTGGTGTGAATAAAATAATTAGAGAAAATCAGTCACTCTTTAAAAGGTATTTAGTTATCTGTCTGCTCAGTTGTCAGCAGACATGTCGGTAGAATAACACAGATGTTAAGGTGATGTTATCACATTCAGTTATGACTGACGCTGTTTGATTATAAAATAGTCCTGAGAACCCAGCTGGTAACATCAGCACTCCACATACTCACAGTGACCAGTTATAGGCTATAAAGTGTCTGCTTGGCTCAGTGTTATAATTTTCATCTCTGATCTAGAAGTTTGTGTGCCATGCCCATTTTGAACACAATATCTACCCTGATACACCTCTGTAGTGCAGAAGTGATTTAATGGATGTTCTGGATCCAGAGTGAGCGTTAAATTGTCTCTTCATTAAGTGGAAATAAAAGATTCCATTAGCATTTTTGAGTCAGGGTTCTCTTAATATCTTGTGTGACATTTATCTCTCAATTAGTAGCACAAAAAGAAATTAGTGAGTCATTCCTGATGAAAAATTATTGACCTTAAGATCAAATCTGTTCCTCACTCCAAAGATGCTACCTGAAGTGTGTATTTCTAGAAATCCACAGTATTTTGCTTTTGTAATAGTGAACCCATTATTACTTGAAGATCTGAATGATCTGAGGGAGTCTTGCTGTGGTCAAACTGGTGGTCATTGTTTCCATTATAAGAACAGTTACTTCAGTTCCTAAAATGACATTCTCTTTGTCCTGAAGGTGGTGAACTTTTCATCTCAGTTACATTTGACTACACAATCTTCCCCCGGTCCCCACTCCCCATTGCCCGCCCTCAATTGTCCAGCTTGCCTGGGATACCTTCATTTGGTTCCACCTTTACCTACCTTGCTGTAGCTAGAGGAGTCCTAGAAATGACTTTCTATTCCACCCTGCACTGTCACACAAAGAATGCCCATAGAATACAAGAGCACCCCATTGTCATCCTTCAGTGAAGCACTCACACAGACGGGGTTACTGAACCAACTATATCTGTCCATCTCTCTCACTCCCTCAGTTGTGTCTGTCCTGCAAACTGTCCAACATGAGGTCTTGGATAATCTGCATTTTTCTTCAACCAAGCATTGATAAAAAAACTAAGACTCACAAGTACATAATGCCCAAAAGTGGTTTCTACCTCAAGCATGTACTGCCTGAAGTGTTGTCACTGTTGTAATGCACAGGTTGATAAAACTGATGTATTATCTTCAGTGCTCACCATAGCCTTATGCCTTTTGTTATTCACTTATTTCACTTCTCAGCTACTGTCTCAGATCTTCTCAGCTTTGGCCTAAGGATACTACACCCTATGTTTGCTCTTATGTACTCTGTATGCCAAACACTTACATCCTCCATAATAACATTCTCTGTATCTCAGATCCCAGGCCAGCCAGCAATGGAAGACCCTCCATGTGCTTGCTAACTCTAGGTTCCAGTGTCCCAATGTTCTTCTGGCCATCCTCCACCCTCTGTATACTTCAGTTCATCTAGAAATGTATGTCTCCTAAATTAAGATCAGCTCCTGTGAAAATGACCAAGTTGAGGTGATAGGTTAGAGTTTAGCTGAGAACTTCTCATTGGCTCCATAGTGCAAGTCGCAACATCTGTATGTAGCATTGTAACCAAAATATCATGTAGACCCTGGATATTCACACACAGAGTGTCACTACCTTCTGTTCTATCTGTCATTGATGATGCAAAGGATGGATATAGCCATGCTTCCACAGAATATTTTGTCATTAGGATAATGACTAATTAATTACTGTCCTTCCTCAAAAAATCTGTGCTGAAGAACACCTTTGAACACAAACCAGTGAAGCAGTGCATGGAGTATCCTTGAGCCCTCCAGTAAAAAGATATGTTGGACCTTGTTGGATGATTCTCCAAATAGGCTGCCAAAGCCATTTGACAGAATATCTCATCACCAGAAATTTCATACAAGCACCAAGACCCTGCTTGGCTGAGAAAGCATTTTCCAAACCACCCCTACCATCAGTTAGAACATAACAACATAGAAAAACTACAGCACAATTCAGGCCCTTCGGCCCACAAAGCTGTGCCAAACATGTCCCTACCTTAGAAATTACTAGGCTTATCCATAGCCCTCTATTTTACTCAGCTCCATGTACCTATCTAACAGTCTCTTGAAAGACCCTATCGTATCAGCCTCCACCACCGTTTCCGGCAGCCCATTCCATGCACTTTTTTTTCTTTACTCGGAGAGTGGTGAGTTCTTTATATACAACCAGGGTCTCAGCACCACTGTGTAATGGCTGTGATAGGGATGAGACTATCATTCACCTCCAACCAAAGTACACACTTGCCAAGAAGGTCTGGAAAGAGATGTGACAGTTTTTTTGAAGTTCAACTTGAATAGAATAACATTCTGTGCTCCAGGGATGTACCCTGACACAGTGATCAACTGCTACTGGAAGATTATCAGCTCAATGAAGGAGGGCCTTTGATCTGCCCAAAGCCTGTTAGTCTTCCAGTGCAAAGGCAGCTTGACTGCTGTATTCTGTTATATTGCAAGGTCCAGGACTACATGCTGAGGATGTTCTGAAGGTTGGAGTGGCTGCCATAAAGGCTTTATTGAGGGCAACTTCAAATTGAAGGGCTGGAACTGTGTAAAAACTCCTCTGAATGTTTGATCATGAGAATCATGTAAAAAAATTGACTTAATGCCAATGTGATGTGAGTCTTGACTGTAAATGGAAGATTCAACCTTTGTGGTGAGAATGAGATTTCTGTTTAATATATTTTATGAATCAAGTATAATTTTGAGGGGAAAAAAAAACAAATGCTGCTCTTCTCTCAACCAAAAATACAAAGTTTTGCTAAGCAATTTTCTATAAAGGCTAAGTACCTTTGCCAAGAATTTCTACTACAAAAATAAAACAGAAAATGGTAGCTCAGGCAGTATCTGTGGAGGTAGAAATAGAATTAGTTTTACAGACCAACAAGCTTGATAGTCAAATTTAATACATGAATAAAACTCAATAAAACTGTCTTATATTGTTGAAGATGCAGGAGATAATTTTGAATGACAGCATAAAACATATGATATTGCCTCAATCTTCTCTTTTAAGCATTTCCCACACTTACTTCAACAAAAACAAAACTCAGAAAATTGTCTCATCAAAATTGTCCCCACTAATTCTGTTCATGCTTTGAACCAACAAGGATATCAATCCTCAGATACCATATCTAAGCATCCGTTCTTTTGTGTGTGAGCCCGGGGAATAATCTTGGGGAGGTAACTTGGTTAAAAAGAGTATTGGAGTTACACGCATGCACCTTCCTACAGGTGATCCAGGAACCTCCTGTGAACTTTGCAAATCTTTTTGGATTTTTCCCAGCCCAAGGAAACTGCAACTAATTATATTCCTGCAATTTACACGGTGGTGTAGTGGTCAGCTCACAGCTGCAGTGACAGTGATTTGGTTTTAATCTCTGATGCTGTCTTTTTGGAGTTTCCTCCAGGTGCTCCAGTTTCCTCCCACATTCCAAAGACATGCTGGCTGTTCTGTTAATTGTCTACTGTAAACTGAGTGTTGAAGTGAGTTAGGAGAATTAGGACGAAGTGAGTGAGCACATGAGGGAGAAAAAGTTACAGGGAAATAAGTGGGGCAATGGGATTTTTGGTATTTCTCTGAGAGCTAGTATAGACTCAATGGGCCAAATGGCCTCCTTCTATGTTATGAGAAGATTTGAAGAAGTGGACTTGGCTCAGCTAACTCCAAATGGAATGTGTGTTTAACCTTGTTAACATTTTTTGGAAAAGACATGATCCTAAACAAAATGCACCATTTAAGTGTCATTATTGTTTCATAAATTTCACTTTCTACTCTCATTATTTTGGACTGAATTTTTCATTTGTTGCATTTGTTGGTAGGTAAAACTACTAACTTTACATTGGATTCACAAATACATGCATTACCCAACTAATGACAAGGGATCTGTGTAAAAATAGCTTCAAACCCTGCTTACTGCTTCATTGTCTCTGTTGCTTGTCGTTAATGAGAAAATAAACAGGACTTGCAATATTTGTTTGCCTGGAAATATGACAGAATATTGAGCTAATGGCAGCACGATGTCACTTTTTTTGCAGATTTGATTTATTTCAGATATTGTATATGCTTTTGGATAGAAAGGGTTAATTTTAGCTCCTGCAGCTCCATCCACAAACCACCCCACAAGCCTTAACCCCCACCCCCATCCCAACCTTCCACAGTTTCTCCAGAATCCCTCTATCCAGACGTCAACTCAGCAAACCCTGTTGCCTGTCAGAGAGTACAATGTCGGACCATTAGTATGTTAATAAGGTCTGAGGGTGACAGGTGGCCTACTAGACAGCTCAATTAAGCTGCTCATTAAACACACGCTAACGAACAGGCATGGCAGTGCCTGAACAGCACCATTCTGTAATGACATGATGTCAGAGTGAACAAACGAGAAAAATAACAAAAACATTACAGCAGTGACAGACGCCACTAATAAGGACCCTTGCACTACATCAGACCTCAAATCAATGAGCAACAGGATCAAAAAAACTCAATCGAAACTCCCCGAGGGACCCAAACTGGGAGATTTTCATGTCAATTTTTGCAGAAATTATCATAGAAAAACAAGTAGAATTATTAATATAAACTGCCATCAGTCGACATTCAGTTTAGTTTCCCTGCACCAGCATAACACACCATGAGTGACTTAAATTAAACTTCCCCAAGGGCAGATTTTGATGCAGTTCATTATTTAATGGTGTCATTTCCAAATTGAATTAATTCTTTTTTTTCCAGCACCGAAGGCTGGCTTTCCTTGTTCCATGTGCCAGCCTCCCATAGTTCGGGGTCATAATTGCATCTGACAGCTCCCCACACAATAACAAACTAAATGGCACGTATGTGTCACGTCAGGCAACATTCTGATTCTCAGTGTGGTTTAAGATTGGCAGCTGGCAGCAGCTGACAATCAGCTCCTATTTAGCTCCAGTACAGTACTTACAGTGTAATGTATGTTGGTGACTGACAGGTGAGGGGTCATTATGTGACTAAACAGTTAGGTTGGCTGATTATTAAAGGGTCACGGTCATAATTTGTCTTATCTGTTGAAACTGACTACTGTTTGCTGTAATAGTGTATAGACTTTGAGAAGCATATTGGAGCTACTTCAATGAGATATTTACCAAACCACTTGGTGAAGACTGGAGGGAAAAATAAGCCAGTTACCAGACCATAACGAACCCAATCCCAATGCTGATAGTGTTATTAAGGAGATACATGGAAGGGCATATTTTCCCTTCAGTTCTGGGTTCCAACTTGTCATGAATGTCGCCCTCTCTCTAATAGTTCGAGAGAACTGAAAAATTGGGGCAGTCTCAATCAGTTTTATGTGCTAATTGCACAAATCTACCAATAATTTGAAATAATTTTAAACATGAAATCTTCCTGAAGGAAACCACATAGAGGAATTGAGTGGAGAATGCAAACTTTTTATTGGTGCAGTAGAAGGTGTACATTTTCAGTACCCACAAAAATGTACATTTTCAAAACCCACAATTCTCAATTTTGGATTCTTCTTTTTACACCAAAATTGTCAATGTCTTTTGGTCAACTCAGTACAATGCATTCACTCTGTAAATGTCTTCATCTTCTTCTGACCCTTTGACTCCACACCACTTCCAGCCCTCCACCTCTCATCCCATCCCATCAACTTATAACTTATAATTTAGACAGATTGTTTTTCCTTGTTCTTAATATTTACACCTTTAGTTCTGCATTCATTTTTTGTCTGGTTATGCCTCTGTAAATGTTTTTGATTTAGATTTCCAGCACCTGCAGTTTTGTTTTGATTTTCATTTGCATTTGGTAGATTGTGTATCAAGGATGGTGGGGATTGTACAAGAATTGTACATTTTCAGTAGTACAGGATTAATATATGATCCATGAGTACTTAATGCTGACATTAGAGTAAAACCTGTGGAGGTGTTTCATTCTGTGACAGGTGGAAAATCCAACCAAATAACAATTTGAATTACAAAGCAACTTTATCTCTATCTCTATCTCTATCTCTATCTCTATCTCTATCTCTATCTCTATCTCTATCTCTATCTCTATCTCTATCTCTATCTCTATCTCTATCTCTATCTCTATCTCTATACCTTTATTAGCCACATGTACATTGAAACACACAGTGAAATGCATCTTTTGTGTAGAGTGTTCTGGGGGGCAGCCCGCAAGTGTCACCACACTTCCGGCACCAACATAGCATGCCCACAACTTCCTAACCTGTACGTCCTTGGAGTGTGGGAGGAAACCAGAGCAACCGGAGGAAACCCACAATTCAAATCTTACAATGTTGGTTTCGATTGACTCAATGCATGATAGACAACTGAATCCCCACCATCCTTGATACACAATCTACCAAATGCAAATGAAAATCAAAACAAAACTGCAGGTGCTGGAAATCTAAATCAAAAACATTTACAGAGGCATAACCAGACAAAAAATGAATGCAGAACTAAAGGTGTAAATATTAAGAACAAGGAAACACAATCTGTCTAAATTATAAGTTATAAGTTGATGGGATGGGATGAGAGGTGGAGGGCTGGAAGTGGTGTGGAGTCAAAGGGTCAGAAGAAGATGAAGACATTTACAGAGTGAATGCATTGTACTGAGTTGACCAAAAGACATTGACAATTTTGGTGTAAAAAGAAGAATCCAAAATTGAGGAATGGACCACTTTGAGCTTGTAGGGCTGGAGAGACGGAATCTCCGATTTGAAATTGTAGGGCTGGAGATAGGGAGATAGGGAGATAGGGAAATAGGCAAAGACAGGGAAGGATCATAAAGTTGTGGATGTGAATTTTAAAATGGAGGCACTGACATAATAGAAATGAGTAAATAGAAGCTGAAGTTAGCAACTTGAACATTAGATGAGCAGGTGTATTATTGGAAATAGGCAGGAGCTGAGGTTTATGGAAGTTGGAAAACAGACCTGTTAGTGAAGCATTGCAATAATTACATCTGCATTGTGCATTGGTATTTTCAGAGTGTGGTACCTATTTTGATTGGGTTGCGGAGGAGTGAACTGTTACTAGATCTCTACATCTGGAGAGTGGAATCCTCTTCAATGTGATATTCTGTGTGTTTGTACTATGGCAACACACTGACACATTTCATGGTAATTTGCACATTTCGTCATTTGATCATTGCATTTACTGACAATAACTACACTTCAATGTTAATTCATTGCTTCTGAAGTGCTTTGGGATGTCCTGAAGGAATGTAAGGTTACATATAAACTTCTTAAAAGTATTAATGAACATTTGGAGAACTTAAACCATTAATGTCCTCTTTGGGGTTCAAACCATTTCATCCAACTAATTAGAGCATAATTTAAAATAATGAGGACAGACAGTGTCTGGTGAACATGCCAACAAAACAATTCTTCAACCAGGAGCATAAGATACCTGGGAAACTTTGGTTTCCATCACCAGATTTGTATATTGGTAGGTAAAATACCTTACATATGAGCACACTTTAAACTTAATCCTAGCTACCAACAATCAGGACTTCTAAGTGTCATCTCTATTTATACACCTCTCAATTAGACACCTTGGGGTTAAAACTAACTTGAACATGGTCATGAATCTTTAACACTCAAAAGAAAGGTTTAATTTAACAGCTTGCCTAAAAAACAATCTCTACAATAGTAGGATCTCAGCCTAGATTGTGTGTTCATTTCTTAGAGTGGGTCGAGGATCACGATCTTCTGGTTTAGAGATAAGACTTCCTTCTAACAGAATCAAGTTCACACATCATCAGATTTTGTGGCTACAAAATGCTCAGGATTTCCAAAACTGTTTTATTGGGCATTTGTTCAATTACTTGAAGTGGCTTTTATTCATTACTTTCCGGTTAGCACAATGCATGCACATTACTTCCTCTTCTTTTCCACCTGCCTTTGTTATTGCAATGTGCTTTTTCCTAATCTGCTTATTTTTACAAACCTTCCTATGTCTGTACTCTCGTTATGTTTACTGGAACCAAATTTGCCTCTCATATTTTTGTGTGTAATTGTGTATCTGTTTCTCCCTACCCCCTGCACTTACTTTCTCCCTGTCGCAATATCTGGTTCTTCCTACTCTGCAGCTCTTCTAACTAAAGAGATACCGAAGGTGAACATTGGCACATGCCAGTGAACGGTAGATTGTCAGCATATGCCATCTGACTTGCATGAGAAAATAAACATGTTAAATGGCTTAACATAAATAAGAAAATATTCTTAATTATGTTCATGTTATTTTGGTGAAAATATGTTGCTTCAGTTAGATTTTATTGTAAATTCTAGAGGTCCCATTACTGAAAAGTAGCCTGCTCTCAGGTTGCTGCCAGTGCATTTCTTGGATAATTCCCTCAGGGATGTGTAAGCGGAACCCTCTGCAGAACTATCTCATCCAACCTTTCTCTCCCCAGTCATAGAGTCCAGCTGCTGCTTGATACTGCAGCGGAGATGAGTAGGGCTTTGACACTATATTAGTTCCATCCAAAAAGTTGTGCATTCACACTGACCATCCAGTACTCTTGTGATACCAGAATTAATCATTTTCTTAATGTTCACATGTGTCAAGATAAATGTTGATGTTCAGTGGAGGGGCAGGCACGGTAGTGTAGCAGTTAGCGTAATGCTATTACAGCCCCAGTAACCTGGGTTCAATTCCGGCCACTGTCTGTAAGGAGTTTGTACATTCTCCCCATATCTGCATGGGTTTCCTCTGGGTGCTCCGGTTTCCTCCCACATTCCAAAGACGTACGGGTTAGGAAGTTGTGGGCATGCTATGTTGGCGCCGGAAACGTGGTGACACTTGTGGGCTGCCCCCAGAACACACTACACAAAAGATGCATTTCACTGTGTGTTTCAATGTACATGTGACTAATAAAGATATCTTGTCCATCTTGTCTTATAATTTAGAGCAACCATGATGTAGCTAAAACAATTCATTCCTTCACCATTCAGCTTAATCCCATTTGCTCATTTATACTATGAACTGTTTTTAATTTAAGTGTTTTTCCACACACTAGAACAAATAAAAAAAATCATAAAATATTTACATATGCTGATGTTTATTATTTTCTGAGAATAGAGTTTTCTTATTCTGAAGCAGCCAAAATACAGCATTAATTTTTTAGTAACACCCATTATAATTTCTATTTTTTAATTATTCCTTTGAAGAGGCAGCACTAAAAAAGCAAAAAAAGTTGCCAACTGCAAATTAGAAGAACAGCACTTCATATTCCTCCTGGGTAGTCTACAACTTGATGGCATGAACCTTGAATTCTCCAATTTCAGGTAATCTGCTCCTCCTTTGTCCCTTTCTCTTTCCTTCTGATCTACCCATGCCCTCTCGCACACCCACTTCTTTCCAACCTACCCCCAGCCCCCTGTCCCCCAGTTCCTTTCCACTCACCCACCTACTTCATTTGCATATCACCTACACACTCCTCCCACTGGCACCTGTCCCCACACTGTTCCCACCTCCCTTACTTGGTTCCATGCTCCACCTTGTTTTTCTGTCAGATTCCAACATCTGCAGCCCTTTGTTGCTTCCACCTATTACCTCCCTGCCTCTGTCGTTATTTCCACCCTTCCTTCCCCCACATGACCATCTGCCAGTCAATCCCTCTTCACCTGGATCCACCTATCACCTGCCAGCTGTTGCAGCACCCCTCCCCCTCATACCATTACACTGGCTATCTACTCTCTCAGTATAGATGAAGGGTCTCAACCTGAACATCAACTGCCCCCTTTCCTGTACAGATGCTGCCTGACCTACCAAGTTCCTCCAGCAGCTCTTTTTTTGCTAAAAATGCAACAACATCTTCTCCTTTCTAGGTAATGCACTGCCCGTAAGTACAAGCAGACCATTCTAAGCTGAGACTGTCCAAAGACTGAAGATTCATTTTTCAGGGAAGATATTATAAAAAAAATACTCAAGTAATGCTGAAGGCTTATCACAGTATATCAGTAATACAAATGTAGGGCAATAATATACCATAAGCACAATGTAAAGTTTGGCACAGTGCGCAAACATGGTGATGCAATAATTTCCATACATTCTTGGAAGCTAGTTGTTCTGTGATTTTACTTCAAAATGCAACATTAAAATTCATAAATAATTGACCCTATGCTCATTTTCCATTCATTGTTTTTTGGAGAGGGGATTTGATCATATATATGTTAGTCAATTGTCAACTATATAATTAAGTAGTAATGACATATTTACTTTGTTGAGTTTGGAAGGTGATATTGTATTGACCTTGTCAGCGTCAGGGAAAGAATTCTTAAATTCAAGCGTCCCATGCTGGCTTCATTCAGTGCCACAAGCATGAACAATTGTTAGTTCTTGTGGGGAATGTGATTGCCAGGTCAAATTGTGCTACTCCAGATCAATTGCCTCATGACACTGCTCTCACCCAATCTCGGGCTGCACAACCTGATGCCTAATTCCCCTATAGCTCATTTGACAGTACTTCCCAAACATCTGAACTCATTCACCAAAGATAAGAACATCAGGTACAAGGTAGTACCTACCACCTGCAGGTTCCCCTCCAAGCCATTCTAACTTGGAAATATATCACTGTTGCTGGTGCTAAGTCCCATTGCCATGAGCCCAGTGGGAGTATCTTCACCAGAAGAATTGTAATGTGCCTTGGTTTAATGTTTCATCCCAAAGATAGGATCCCTAACAGTACAATGATCCCCCAATATTATACCTAAGTGACACATCGAATTTTTGCATTTACTTCTTTGAGTTGAGTGTGTTATCAATTGAGCCAAAGCTAATATTTTGCAGGGTTGCAATGAAACAAGATTTTAATTAATGAGGGCTTTCAAATGTCAACCACGAAAATGGGTAACTGGAATGTTAGTTTTAATATGGCATGTCTAGACTTAGGACTTAGAAATAAAGTGTTCTCAACTATTGCACTGTTACAAATCATATTCAACAACAAACTCAGTTTATAGGGCAAAGTTTCTCTCAGTCATGGGGGAGTGAATGAGTATTGAAGATTGCTAAACTCTACTGAAACACTTAACAAATGAGAAAGTGGGACTTATTCCATTAGAAAGGAGAACTTTAGAGGGCATAGAGAGATGTTTAGAATTAAGAAAAAACGATTTTTGGAAGCCATTATTTGCAAGCTTCATAATATATATATTTCTCATTTTCCAAATTGATGCACCTGCCCAGAAATCTCATGGAACACCGTGCCAACCATTCAATCATTCCCCAGAACCTGCACGGTTTCTATTGGCTAACATGCAAGGGCAGTAGGCAAAGCACAAAACATAATAGAGGAGAAGCAAGTGAAGATGGAAGGAAGGGACTTAAACCTGCTGACTAGGCTGTGTCCCTACATGATTTGCCAGAAGGCGGGACTCGAAGCGCCATCGGGAGCCACGGGCAGACACGCGGTAGCACGTTTAGAACTACCCCCTCGGGGTGGACCCTCCGGGGACAGTCAGAAGTCACGTCCGCCCCGCGGGTCACAGGGGCCCATGGGATGGGAGATTTAAGCGCGCGATTTTGAATCAGTAAAGGGTTTTTGAGTTCAGCACTCTCTGCCCCCTTGTGTTCCTTTAGTAGCACGTTTCGTGTAGCTACATTGGTGACCCCGATGTTCCAGATAGCATCTGGAGCCGGCGACTCAGCGACCAGCCATGAGTTCGAGCAATTCGCACAGCGCGGTCTCTCTGAAGCTCCCGACTTTCTGGGCCATTCAGCCCCACGTTTGGTTTGAGCAGGCTGAGGCCCAGTTCAATATCAGAGACATTACAGCTAACGCCACGCGGTACTACTACATGGTCAGCACGCTCGACCAGCACACGGCAGGCTGGATCATCGACTTCCTTCGCCAGCCACCAACGGAGGACAGGTACACTAAGCTTAAGGCGCTCCTGTTCCGTGCCTTCAGACCCTCCCGCCGCGAACGGGCCGCGCGGCTCCTACACATGGACGGTCTGGGCGACCGCACGCCATCCAACCTCATGAATGATATGCTGGCGCTTATGGACGGCCATAAGCTATGCCTTTTATTTGAACAGTTGTTCCTCGAGCAAGTGCCAGAGGACATTTGCCTCCCTCTCGCGAGTGAGGATTTCAGTGACCCACGCAGGGTCGCGGCTAAAGCAGACGTCCTTTGGCAGAGTAAGCAACGTGGAGCAGCCTCCATTGGCCTAGCCACGAGCGCGAGCCCCAAAGCCCAGGCCCCGCGACCGAAGCTGTCGAGACCCATGGGGGAAAAAGATGAAAGTTCGGAACAATGGTGTTTCTATCACCAAAGATGGGGTTCAGGCGCGCGCTGCTGCCGTCCACCATGCGCTTTTCCGGGAAACACCGGGGCCAGCCGTCGCTAATGGCTATGACGGCTGGCCACCGAGACAGCCTCCTGTACCTCTGGGACCGACACTCCAGGCGGCGCTTCCTGTTAGACACTGGGGCCGAAGTCAGCGTACTTCCCCCCTTGAACATGGACACGTAACGCGGTCCCAGGCCCTGAACTCACCGCTACAAATGGCACCAGTATTTGGACGTAGGGCCCGCAAACTATCTCACTGCGTTTCGGGTCCAGCTGCTTCACTTGGACTTTCACGTTGGCAGCGGTGTCGCAGCCACTACTAGGGGCAGATTTCCTATGAGCCAACTGCCTCCTGGTCGACCTAAAAGGCCGGCGTTTGGTCCACACCGAGACATTCCAGACTTTCCAGCTCGGAGAAGCCAAGCTACCGGCCCTCCACCTGGATTCCATGACCCTCTCGGGTAACGAATTCGCCAGGGTGTTGGCGGAATTCCCCTCCATAGTCACCCCGCAATTCTCCACGGCCGACCCCAAGCACGGCATGCAGTACCACATCCCCACTCAAGGACCATCGCTGTACGCCCAAATTCGCAGGCTCCCACCCGACAAGTTCCACCTCGCCAAGGAGGAGTTCTGTAAGATGGAAGAGATGGGAATCGTACGCCGCTCAGACAGCCCGTGGGCATCCCCGCTGCACATGGTGCCCAAGTCCGCAGGAGGATGGAGGCCCTGCGGAGACTACAGGAGGCTCAACGACGCCACGACCGCCGACAGATACTTGGTACCCCACATCCAGGACTTCACGGAGAACCTGCATGGAGTGACCATCTTCTCAAAAATCGACCTCGTCAGGGGATAACATCAGATCCCAGTGTACCCCAACGATGTGCCCAAGACAGCCCTCATCACCCCATTCGGCTTGTTTGAATTCCTGAGGATGCCTTTCGGTCTCAAGAATGCAGCCCAAACTTTCCAAAGGCTCATGGACTCGGTGGGACATGGCCTGGATTTCGTTTTCATTTACTTGGATGATATCCTGGTGGCCAGCAGTTCGCACCAAGAGCACGTGGCACATTTGCGCCAGCTCTGCCAACGCCTGAGCGACCACGGACTGGCAATCAATCCGGCAAAGTGCCAGTTCGGGCTGATGGAGATCGACTTCTTGGGCTACAGAGTCAACCGACATGGCGCAGTTCCCCTACTGGACAAGGTTCAGGCCATCCGCCAGTTCCCAAGCCCAGCACGGTTAGGGCCTGCAGGAGTTTTTAGGGATGGTCAACTTTTATCATCGGTTCATGCCGGCGGCAGCACGTATCATGAGACCCTTGTTCAGCCTGATGGCTGGCAAGGCCAAAGAGGTGGCATGGGACACGGAGCCCACGGAGGCGTTCAAGCAGGCCAAGGAGGCGCTGGCAAAGGCGGCCCTCCTAGTGCACCCGAGAGTCAATGTACCCACGACACTCACAGTCAACGCTTCCGACACGGCAGTCGGCAGAGTCCTGGAGCAGCTCGTTGAGGGCCAGTGGCGACCACTCGCTTTCTTCAGCCGGCACCTATGGCCACCAGAGGTGAAGTACAGCGCTTTCGACAGAGAGTTGCTAGCACTCTACCTGGCTGTCCGGCATTTCCGGTACTTCCTCGAGGGAAGGGAGTTCACTGCGTATACGGACCACAAGCCCCTCACCTTCGCACTGGCCAAGGTATCGGACCCATGGTCGGCTCGGCAGCAGAGGCACCCGTCCTTTATTTCAGAATTCACCACGGACGTCCGCCACATCGCAGGGAAGAACAACGTCGTTGCCGACACACTGTCTCGCCCCTGCCTCCACTCAGCGGGCATATCGTCCTCAGGACTAGACTATGCAGCACTGGCGGAAGCACAATGGTCGGACACAGAGATCCCAGTTTACTGCACCGCCATTTCGGGGCTCCAGTTGGAGGACGTCCCCATCGGCCCGGCAGCGGATCGACTCCTGTGTGACGTGTCTACCGGCAAACCCCGACCTGTGGTACCAGCAGCATGGAGGCACCGGGTGTTCGACAAGCTGCACGACCTGGCCCACCTGTCCATCCGGGCGTCCATCAAGCTGGTGGTGGACAGATTCGTCTGGCACGGTTTGCGCAAACAGGTCGGACACTGGGCCGGGACCTGCGTACACTGCCAGACCGCCAACGTCCAGCGGTACGTGAAGGCTCCCCTCCAGCAGTTCCAGCCAACGCACAGGAGGTTCCAGCACATCCATGTGGGCATCGTCAGCCCCCTGCCAGTCTTCCGGGGTGCCAGGTATGTCTTTACCGTGGTAGACAAGTTCAGCAGATGGCCGGAAGCCGTACCACTCGCAGATACGTCCACTGAATCCTGCGCCAGGATGCTCATTGCAAACTGGATCGCCAGGTTCGGCCTCCCAACGGACATCACCTCCGACAGAGGGGCACAGTTCACATCTGGTTTGTGGACAGCACTGGCGCAGCTCCTGGGCACCCAGCTGCATCACACCACAGCATACCATCCCCAGTCCAACGGTTTTGTAGAGCGATTCCACCGGCATCTCAAGTCGGCCTTGATGGTGCGCCTCAGGGGCCCCAACTGGACAGATGCGCTTCCCTGGGTCCTACTGGGCATCCGCACAGCCCTCAAGGAGGACCTGGGCACCTCCTCGGCGGAATTGGTCTACGGCACCCCCCTGATGGTCCCGGACGAGTTCATACCAGAGGCCCAAGGTTCGGAATAAACTCCAGCAGCGGTGCTAACGAGGCTGCGGGACAAGGTAGGGACTCTGGCACTGATCCCGACCTCCAGGCATGGTCCCACACCATCCTTCACCCCTAAAAACCTCCAAGTCTGTGAGTATGTTTTTATTTACAGGGGCATGCACAGGTCACCTCTACAGCGGCCGTATGAGGGACCCTTCAAGGTGATCCGGCACAATGGATCCACGTGTGTCATGGAGGAGGGTGACCAGGAAGAGACTTTTACAGTGGACCGCCTCAAACCGGCACACTTTGACACTGAGCAACCAGTGAGGGTACCCACGCCGCGCCGGCAAAGCCGGCCACCCAGGCAAGCCACACAGACTGGGGGGTCCACTCCCCTGATGGACGTTTCTGGGTTGGGGTGGTGTGGCGGCCCGCACACGCAGGATTCGAACCGTCATCGGGAGCCACGGGCAGACACACGGTAGCGCGTTTGGAACTACTCGTTCGGGGCAGACCCTCCGGGGACAGTTGGAAGTCACGTCCACCCCGCGGGTCGCAGGGGCCCATGGGATGGGAGATTTAAGAGCGCAATTTTGAATCAGTAAAGGGTTTTTGAGTTCAGCACTGTCTGCCTCCATGTGTTCCTTTAGTAGCTCGGTGCATGCGGTTACAATCAGGTGATTGGCATCCCACTGGCCTTGTCTTTGCAATGGAATTAATGTGGAAACAGAAGGCTTTCAGAATAAACTCCATCTCTATTGATCTGTAGGAGCTGTCAGAGAATGTGCAGCATTGCAGTCTAACATCACTGCAGTTCCATACAAAGAATTTATTCAAATAGATAGTATTATGGAGTGAGTAGCATACTCACAGCTCTATGCACATGAGATGAGATAAGATAAGATAAGATATCTTTATTAGTCACATGTACATCGAAACACATAGTGAAATATATCTTTTTGCATAGTGTTCTGGGGCAGCCCGCAAGTGTCACCACACTTCTGGCACCAACATAGCATGCCCACAACTTCCTACCCTGTATGTCTTTGGAATGTGGGAGAAAACTGGAGCACCTGAAGGAAATCCACGCAGACACAGCCCAATACAGCGAGCAACCAAGCATGGCACAGAGTTCCCAATGATCATCATGACCATGGATTAAAGCTTTAAATATAGAAGATTGGTTACATAACATTGGTTTGTATTCCTTTCGTTTCAGAAAGTTGAAGAATTATTTAGCTGACATTTTTCAAACAATGAAGCTATCTGATATATTAGATGCAGAGAAGCTATTTCCCTTAGTATGGGAATACAGAAAGAGAAGGACATAATCTTAAAATTAGGTCCAAATCATTTAAGAGTGAAATCAGGAAACATAGGGAGTGGAGAAAATCTAGATCTCTCTCCCAAAAGACTGCAAAAGTTGTGTCAATTGGAAATTTTGAGTACAATAATGTTTTGTTAGGTAAAGATCTCTTAGGAAATGAAACCCAGGCAGATAAATAGAGCTGAGGTGCAGATCAACTGTGATCAAACTGAATATTGGAATAGGCTTGTAGGGATGGGTGGTCTAATACTGTTCTTGTTCCCTTGAGGTCTTGGGCACCCAGTTGCAGGAGCCTGCAACTTTTTGACAGAATGGAGGATTGACAAAATGTTGGGCTTAAGCTACAGTGAATCACCCAATAAACTGTGTTATCCAGATCACAAGGCATCCATCTGGGAAATATACCTTGTATGGTTTTTGCGAAAGGATTTTAGTCCAGCATTTCTAACCAACATTATGTTAGACTAGCATTAACCCATTTATTTTAAGCATATTGATACTGGCATAAAATAATGCTGATCACAAAATTTAGGCATTTCTGTTTTAAAAACTGGGAAACAAAATAGGAAGAAGAATTTATCAATTTAAAAGCACTAATCAGAGCAGAATCTCATTGCATCCACTGATAGTCACAGACTGACAGTATCGCAAGTGAGAAATATGGCTTGGGAATAGAATGACACACAGCAACTAATGTTGGCCCATTAAAGTGTTCAAAAACAGATGGATAGATTCCTAATTCAGCAGAGGGATATGGGTTTTCACAGAGAGTGGTAGGAAAATGATCTGCATGTGTCCTGGATGTGGTGTTTAGCTGATGCTAGCTGCTGGAGAGACCTTTAAATCATGTTTCCATATTCTCAGCTTCTACTGCTCTCGGTATGCTTCACTGTAACTATTATTTTCTTCTTTAGCTGTAATATCAGGGATAAAATTAAAAATAAATCAAAGACTGGAATATATCAGGAATCTCCTGCAATTACATTTTTGTTTATGAAAATAATTATTTATAATTGGGTTTTTGTTTCAGGTGTGTTACCTTCTAATTTTATAATTCGTGCAGGTACTCTTAAATTATTATCTTTTTTGTCAAGTTTATTGATTTCTAAAATTTTCACAATTTTCAGGCCTACCACTAATCCTCACAGTGTTTTATCCCTTTTCTTTCAATTTGACATTATGCTTAACATCCTTAGTCAGGATGTAATCCAGAGATGATTACTTTTGAGGTCCTGCTTTAGAAAATTTAGATCTTAGCTGCTTAAACTCCCTCATCTCAATTTCTTTCTTCATTCTTCCTGTATTGTTGGTACCTACATAGACCACACCAACTATTTCCTCCTCACTCTAACTTTCTCATCGGCCCTGAGGAGATGTCCTTCACGTTGGCACCTCAGCCCTTTTGACTTACATTAATGGTTGAAGAGAATAGCACCCTTTAACTATACCATCTCCAACCACTATTATAGTCCTTCTTAGGGAAAGCAGGTGCAGATGTGCAGGTATATTGTGGGCTAGCCTGGCTCTGGTTGTGTGCCACATTATGTTAAAAGAGATGGGAAGAGTATTAATGAGCTGTTGGTATGTACTTGTCATTGTCAAATGGTTGGCAGTGTGTGTAAGCTGTATAATGTGGTTGCAAAGCTAAAAGAAGTGGTAATATTTGAGGATATTATGCAACATACGAAGTAAGGACTATGTTCCGATGATGGAGATTGTTGGATGATAGGTCAAGGGATATGGTTAAAAGCAATGGACTGTCCAAGTTAGTTAAGGGAGGTTGTAGAAATCGATCCGGATTGTGAGATAACTGAATTCTTTCAGCGTTTCGAGTCCTGATCCTGGGCTTTGACTCCAAGTATTGACCTCATTATTTTCTGTGTCTGTTTCTAGAAGGCCTCCTTGCTGTGTGTAGATACAGGATATCATCTCTTTTCTCCTTCTCTTCCATTAAGGCCCCAGTACAGTTCTGGATAACTGCTGACTGCATTCTCCAGTGTTGTGCCTCAAGTCTTTAAGCAAATAGCGTTCATCTCTGCTAATCATCTTAGACAGTTCCTTGAGATCAAGGATGACTTGATTGAACTCTGGTTTTTGGGGGTTAGGGTTAGTGTTGGGATTAGGGCTGATGAGGCCAATGAAGGGTCTTCTACTGATGCAGCAAAATGTGCTTGACAGAATGCTAGGTGTGTAGTTTGTAAGGTGGTACACTTCCTTGGTTGTTCACACAGGGCTTCTGATGCATAGACTCAAGGTTCTGAATGCCATCTCAACTGGTCTTTCATTTTGAGAAGTCATGAGCCAGGGATTCCCAGGAGCAATTGGGAATGTTGCAGTTTTCATGGAAGCTTTGAAGATATCCTTAAATGCTTTTCTTCTGTCTGTCTGATAAACTCCTCCCATAACAGAGCTCAGGATTGAGTGGCTGTTTTGGGAGTGCAGACATAAAGTCATAGAGCATGGAAGCAGGGACTTTCTGCCCATCAAGTTTGCTCTGACCATGAGGTAGTCATTTACACTAATCCTATATTAATCCCATTTTATTTGTCTAACATGCCCCTGATTCTACCACTCACCTAAACACTAGGGACAATTAAGGAGTGGCCAATTAACCTCTCAGCCTTCATGTCTTTGAGATGTGGGAGGAAATCTGAACCCCAGGAGGAACCCCATGGCATCACAGAAAGAACATGCAAACTCCACACAGACAACACTGAAGGACTGAACTTGAGTCACCAGAGCAGTGAGGAAGCTGCTCTATTAGCTGTGCCAATGCAGTGCTCTAGTATCAGGCATATTAACAATATGGCCTTCTCAACAGAGCTGAGAAAGTGTAATTAGGGCCTCAGTGCTGAGGGTTTTAGCCTGGGAGAGAACTTCGGCTTTTGTTCACTTATCAGAAGTTGAGAGGACAGAAGGAATCACCGTTATCTAGTGGACCATGGGTTACAGGGGCAGGTCTGAGATCTTGATCTTCAAACACCCTTTTCTTCATTCTACCAAAGGCTATGCTGATGCATTGAAGGCAATACTAATAAAACTGCAATTACAGCGCACTTTCTCTTTAAGTGATTCTGGTTAACTTCAAAGCTGCTTGCCACTCATGATATAAAGTTCCCTGCTCAGACACTGAGACAATCAACAATGTAGTTGGTGCTGTGTGAACATTGAAGTCATTCTTATAAGCAGGCAGAATAAATCTGGTTACTGCCTATCAAGAGTCACAAAAGTAAGAATTAATTGTGCATTTCATTTTCCCCGCCTGTCTTCTATCAACATTTAACTTGTGTCCACATTTGGCACTTTATAGCAAAGAAGAAGTCAGTAGTATGGAGAGCTTACAGAAGTGATTCACTGAAATGATACTGGGGATGAAGGCTTTAGTTATCAGGAACACCAGAGGAATCGTACTCTTAGCGAAGAATTAAATAAATGTATGATCAAGGAGTTCAGAATTCTGAGAATTTCACTAAGGTAAAGAGAGAAATGTTACTTCCACTGGTGGGTTAGCTGAATGTTGTATATAACCACTAAAAAGAGAGGTTGGGAGAATTGTCCAATTCAAAGGTTGCTGGAATTTGAAAAGAAACTCTGGCAGAATCAGAGGTGAACACAATCCCCAAAATAGCTTTTAAAAGGATAAATCTTTGAAAAAGGAAAACTTCAAGCGGTATCTGATTCCAAGGCGAGATTGCTACCAGAGATCCAAGCTGACATTTCAGTACAATAACAGCAGAGACGTAAAAACAGGTTATCTGTAGTGTGTACAAGAACAACACCAGAAGTCTAATAATACAAAGAGAATTTTACAATAGATACCATGGCATTGGCTGAAGTCTGCAGGTTTCTTTTACACAAGGAAGCTGGATGCTGCCATGTTAATTTCTGTGCAGGGTTTTTTTATCTATCGTTTTATTGTCACAATTAACAAGAAGGTTCACATAAAAAGAATTCTGCTCCTTTACAGGAAACAGTGCAAGCTAGTGAATTCTCCTTCTGGTATGTGCTGCCTGTTACTGGGGAAAAGGCACAGAGCTGTAAGTAAGTTTGCAATAATAGCTGAAAGGCAAGTTCTTCCTCTCTTTGGGGAAGGTTGTTTGCCTCCGAATGCCAGTTTGTTTTTTGATTTTCCATGGTCCAACCCAGCATTTACCAAAGAAAGAAAACATAAACAGACCGGTTTTAGCAGAAGGGCAATAATAAACCACTAGACAAGTTGCTTTTCAATGACCATGGATAGCCACAACAGGTCACACAGGCATATTTATGCTTGCTCCATTGCAAAACTGTCCTAATATGTAGACCCACACCCGGGCCTGCATTTTACTGGAGACTCTGTTTTGTTAAGGAGTTATCACAAAACCCAAAATGCTCATTTCATTTTAGAGCAGGCTCAGAATTTTACTACTAATTTACATTTTTTTACAATCATATAATATTTCTGTATATCATAATCAACACTTGCTGAAGGTAAGAGATGCTAACATGAACTGAGATTATAGTAGGAAATGATGGAATACAATTCCCTTTAGAAGGATCATTTAATCATCTTTTCCAAATGTTGTGAGGCAGCAAATAAGCCATATTTATATAACTGTCAAATTATTGCAATGTTATCTGCTTAACCTTCCCTGTGATCTTTGGACTAAAAGATCATTGACTATTTTGAAAGTTCAGTCAGGATATTACAATTAAATGTTTGCAAAGGAAGTTCTGCTTAGAAATTTGATTGAATAACATTGAATTTTTTCTCAGCATCATGCAACTGGAAATCAGTCTTTCTATCAGTGAAATATAACAACCATTTCTGGGTCATTTCATGTCACTTGGAAAATTCAATAGAAAATTCCTGTCATAAATCAGCCTTACGAACCAAAGGCAAATTCTGCATTGGGGAGCATGGGATGGCATCATTCCATGCGCAACATTCTTTTTGGAGCATTGCAGGGGACTTTGACCACATTGTATTGGGGGCATCTGTTGTTGGGCTTTCCTGGGATAATTAGGTCTTACCACCACAGCCCTGACCCTGCAGTACTCCAGTGAAGTGAGATACTTACCTATATCCTGCCAACACTTGTATTAAACGTAATCCTACCCCGCACCCCTCACAAGCCTGATCTTCAAGAGATCACTGAAACCTGATCTATGTCCACCTCCACCCTCTAAGTTACACCCCCAGCTGATATCCTGGCTTCTGATTCACCTCCCACCCCAATGCCACACTGGTACTTGCCCGACCCCTACCTCACTCACCCCAACTGGTGAAGCCCAGAAACTTCCAGACCCCACCACACATTTGCAAGAAGACTGCCAGAGTACCAGAGCATCCTCACAGAATGCAATTAAGTCCCTAATCCAAGGCCTTCTCCAAGGTCTCTGGCTCAGTCACAAAGGAATTTTGATGCAGTACATTGTCTCTCTGCATCTACGCCATTCTAGAGCACTGTTCAGAGTATATATAATTTCTAGGCAGATCTATGAAATGAGTTGCTAGTTTGCTTCTGCATTTAAAATCATGGAAGTTAAATGAATTATATATAAGATTTAAAAAGCTAACAAATCTCCAACAGTTTTGCCTAAGATGATTTTAAGGTTATGCACTTGCAATGAGGTGAGGTGATGTGTCGAGTATGTAAAGGTTGCTACCTCCACTGAAGAATTTATACGGATGTTCAGCAAAGAACGAATTTAACAAGTCAAGAAATGAATCAAAACCTCCTTTAAAACATTTTTACCCATGTTCAGTTTGCCCTGGAAATGCACTACGTCCCCCACTAATTATGTTCATTGAGAATACAAATCAGAACCATTAGGTCCATTGTCAGTCAGAGGCCTATTGCCCACTTTAGGCACTTTTTCTGAATTGGATCAAGTTTGATGTAGAATTTGAAACTGAAATAAAGTAGAAACAGCTAATATGATTCTAGAACCAGGCTAGGCTGACCTCTGTGTGATGAACAGAGACGGCCCAGTGGGCAAACTGGACAAATCTGCTAATGATGAAATGTCAAGGAATTCAAGGGCAAAAGTAGTGGGAAAGTAAACATCTTGGGTTGTCAGTTGTAAAGGAGCTGCAAGCTCTCAGTGACATGAAAGCAAGTGACCTATTTTCACTTTCAAAGATTTGCCTTGGTTCTCTGGGACTGGGCTTGGGAGGTTCACCATTAGCCCATTTGGAACTGTGGTGTGGGGACCTTGGATCAGGGACTTACTAACATAGGGGGCACTTTGATGATTTCAGTCATTCTGTGAGATAGGAGCAGGGGTTGGAGAAGGGAAGGAACTGAACCAGCACTTGCATTCAGGAGGCGGGGGGTTGGTTTAGGAGGGCTGTGATCATCCTGGCACATGTGTCATGGAGGGATGAAGTGGAAAAAATACTTATCTTTGTCCTTATCACCATAAGCCCACCTCCCCCACCAAAACTTGAAGGCATTGAGGGTAGGGGGTGGTAGTGTGATGATGGTAAGAATAAAGATAAATATTTTAATTGCCAGCTTCCCAGATCCATGTTGCTTTTTTAAGACTACATCTTCCTGGGAGTATTCAATCATGCATTCCCCAAGGAAACATGGACCAGGTTTCCCTGCAACATCCCATAGGGGCTGCAAGGGTGACAGGTGACAAAAAGTGCCTAGTTGAATTTTCCAAGTAACATGAAACAATGCTGAGAAAACTGGCTTCAAGTAATTGAATTTCCAGGCAACAGAAGATCAGTGGGTGATGACCAACAAAGAATTAAGATGATACAGAACCAGTTTAGATCATTCAGAGGGAAGAGCTCCACTCAGAAGGAAAATAATAAGTCATGGACCACTAAAAAGGTAGGGGGAGGGAGGGTACATAAAAGTAAAAGAAAATGCAGGCAAAAAGGAAGCAAAATCTTGCACAGGTAATAGGAGAGATACAAAGCTGACAAAAAGATGGTAAAATCCATAAAAATGTATTGAAAATAGATATTATAAATACAAAAGGAAATTACAAAAACATTAGGCAAAGGAAAGTGTTCAAGCTTTTGAAAATTGATGATGGTAATATTGTAGATTAAAATAGGAAAATGCCAGAGACACTGAATAAATACTTTGTGGGTGTATTTATGATAGTGCAAAAGTTTGGGAGATTTTGAGCTTCGATCGCAACAGAATTTTGATGCAGAGGGAATGACCAAAGTGGTTACTTTCCCACCACATCTATGTCATAAAGTATGCCAGACGTCTGAAATAAACTAATTCTGAATCAAGGCTGTAGACTCGCCAAAATTAATGTAAGCGACATTAATGAAGAAAATAATGCCATTGAAGAGTGACAAATCCTTAGGGTTAGGTAGTTTCCTTAGCTAGAGTTTTCATATAAGCTTCCATTATAATTTTGCAAAATGAGTGTGGAAACTGAGGCAATTATAAATCAATTAGCCCAATAGTGGTTGTTGGGAAATTATGAGAGTTTATAATCAAAAGGACAGAAATTAAAGATATACATTTATATTGCACCTTTCATGCCCTTTTCCAGCCCCTGAGGTACCTTTGAACTGTGCTCTTTGTTAGGGTGTGAGATGTGCACAGGAGGTTCCCACAAACAACAGGGATAGTGACTGGGTAGCCTATTTTGGAAATGTCGATTGAGGGATAAATATGAACAAGGTATAAATATAAACAGATACAGAAAACAATCAAAAAGCTTCTGGCTTTATTCAAAAATTCGAGAAGAGGCTAAAGGTTATGTCAGAACAATAAAAAATACTGGTTCAATCACATGTGAAGTACAGTGAGCAGTTCTGCACACAGAATCTTTGGAATGATACATTGGCTTTGGAGGTACTGAAGGCTAGATTTACCAGAATGTAAACTGGAAACAAAGGATGGAATTACAAGCAGATTACACAAACTTTGGTTGTATACCCTGGAATTCAGAAGGGTGAAAATTACTTACTAAAAGTTTTAAGATATTGGGAGAAACTGATGAGGCAGATGCAAAGGAACTATTTCCATAGGTTAGGTGGTCTGGGCTAAGATGTATGGTCTAAGATTTAAACCCAGGCCTTTCAAGCATAGTTAACAAACTTTTCTATACTCAAAGGGAGGTAAGAGTTTGGAAATCTCTTCCTCAAATGGAGATTAATTATAGATATGTTATCATTTTCAAACCTGAGACTGATAGATTTTTATTAACAAAGTAAGGGGTAGATCAGTCATTGTCACACTGAATTGCAGAACAGACTTGAGGGACATTAAGTTCCAATGTTCCTAGAATTTGGGCATGATCCATTTTCTAGATTAAACTTTGCAGTGTGGAAGAATTTAAGAAATAGAAATAGGAGCAGGCCATTCAGTCCCTTGTGCTTGCCTCGTAATTCAATAAGATCATGGCTGATTTTATAATAATGCCATTTTCTTTCAAAAACCCTATAATCCTTCAATTCCCTTAATATCTAAAAATATATCAATCTCTCTTTTGAATATGCAGGATGACTGAGCTACCACATCTCCCAAATATCCAAACTCTTTCCTTCAGAAGAAATTCCTTCTCATTTCTGCCCTGAATGGCCAACCTCTTGCTTTGAAACTGTGACCCTCAATTCAAAATAGCTCAGCCAGGGGAAACAACAACTGAACATCTATTGCTTCAAGTCCATTAATACTTTTTCTCATTTTTCAACGAGATCACCTCTCAGTCTTCTAAACTCAAGAGAGTACAGGCCCAGTCTGCTTAATCTCAGGTGATCCTCATTCTAACAGTCATTCTGAGGGTCCATGAAAAGTCAAGTTCAGATCCTATCAGAGGCATAGATGTGGTTCTCTGGACATTGTCAGATGTGGTCACTGAGAGATGCTGAGCTTGTGCAGCTGCTTTCAACTTATATAGTTAAAAATTACATTTCATGACAACATTTCATTGTATCAGGAGGTTCATTATACTGGGAGTTTCATTATGTCTGACTGAGTGTTTTGGAGGACTGCTTGATGAAACAAAGAAAGCAACAAATTGCAATCCTGAAAATATGCCACAGCTTTTGATGTATTTACACATTTTCTTACTTCTGAACTGTAGTTGAATTGGTTTTGACTTCGCCCTCCACTGTTTGATGCCAGATTTTGCACAAAGTAAAGATGATCTATATTTTTTTAAAGTGTAGTCAGTAAATATTTGGATACAGATTTCCAGCTTGCATTGCACAGGCTTTGAAAATGTAGTCTTGCATCACACTATCATGCTACCCTGTGAATCATTTTTGGTGACTGTGCCACCAGGCATGGTCTTTTACAGGCTACCATGCTACCAGGCATGGTATTGTGTTCAGGGAGCTCCACAAGCCCTATACATTAAACAATGGTAAATTAATACTCAAATTTTTACTATATGTGAATGACAGTTTCATTATAGCAGACTTGATAGTCCATTGAAATTTAATAATAAACTAAGGGGCATATTTAGAGTTTGGGATTTAGTTACAGCTTTACCTTTCTAACCTCAATGGAACCAAGTTTAATGACTGAGGCAGGAGCAGGAGCTAAGACAGTGTTCACTCTAAATCCTGAATTCATGTAAGGATAGAAGAACATTATACGAACTTTTGGAGCCATGATAAATTTTTGTTGTTATATTTGCTATAATTTTGTTTTGATTAAATTGTTTCTATTTTAATTGGCATTTATATAGAGCCTTTTGTGATCTCAAGACTCCTAATGGGCTTTACAGCCAAATAAATACTTTTGAATTGTAGTTTCTTTAATTATACAGTTAAGCAGGCAGGGCGCAGAAGTCACATACTGGCTCTTAAAAAATGGATCTCCCTTTTTAAAATATCACCCCATTAATCTTTATTTCTCCTGAAGACATTATTTCCAACATCAATACTGATGCCTGTACACCAGCTCTTCCACATTACTTCACCCCCAAAGTCATACTTCATATAATGTGGGTGGTGAGTGTTTGCAATCTATTTGACCATGGTAGCCATGAGAGCTTAGCCTGATTTTGTTCTGACCTAAAGTTCACAAGTGCTCCTTCAGATGTCATTGGCAAATGAAACTTAAGGGTGCTGAGATCAAATATGTTCAGAGTGTGTCTGAGATGCAGAAACAGTAATAAAATCCAGGGACCATCCTTTTAATATAGCTTGGCATTTTAGCATGGTGCTTTAAATTGTGCTCTTACAAACTTGACCAAGGTAACTGTATCATTTATACTTGATTCCATGCAACGTTTCTTGGTAGACTGGTTGTATGATTTTTCACAATGCAGTTGCTGGAAACAGCAGCTGTCCTTGTAAAAAAATGTACAAAATCTGACAAATAAAGTATTATAAAATACACAATATATAGTGGGGATCTTTTGGATCAGTACCTCAGTCTTACTGCTATGTAATAAAAACAATGTATCAATCTACTTGTGCAGAAAAACTATTCAGACCTTGACCAGACATCTTTTCATCATGACTTTGCCCTTTTAATAATGCATGAAATAAATACAAGAATCAGAGAGGAAAATACTTTAACATGTACTAATTCCAGCCCCTAAAGAGTTAATTTTACTTTTCACACTTTTGAACCCTAAATCCATTAAAATATATTGAAAGGCATGAATAAATATTGCACAGAAATCACATAGCCACACAGGCTGCTGTGAAGTGGACCATTTTACTGTACTTTTCTGAAGTTTCCTTGAAGCATGTCTGTGCTGCCCGAATACACAATCCAGGATTAAACAGCTCAACCTACCACCGAGTTCTTACACCCTCCCACAATCATTATCCTAAATCCGCCATCATTTCAGATTCATTTTTCCCTTCTTCATCTGTCCAACTAATTCCTGCTGCATTCACTAAGCTTACATCTTAATCTTTTCTGTTACATAGAGAATACAAAATGAAAAGCTGCATTTTCTGGGTACATGCACACATTTGGAACGGATGAACCATATGTGAAGTGACATACAATACTGAATGGAGACTGAATGGTGTCCGGTGCTAAAGACAGTGCGAGCCAGGAACAAAGGCCCAGCAAACAAGAGGGCTGCACTGGGGTAGCTTCAATCTAACACTAGGGGATTGGCCAGTAAAACATGGGTATAATTTCACTGTTTTCACTCGCACAAGCTGTGGGAAAAGAATCACCATCTGATGTTTGATTGTGGCAGATATTTTCCAGCAGTGGCCCTAGTATTGCAGCTGAGAAAGAGAGAATAGAGCTACATTTGCTTCTTTGAGTGCCAGGTCTGGCAGAGGCACAGCTGATCAACTCCATGACTTTGGGAGGTTGGTGGCAGTAAAAAGGTTGTGGGGCAGGGGGGAGTGGGGGGGGGACGTGGGGGTTGGGGGTTGGTGTTGACGGGGGTGAGATTTGGTGGAAGGGGAGATTGAAACATCATGCAATCTGGATTGTCAGTTTATTTGACATACTGAGGCATGATATGGTGATTAAATTAGTAAACAAAAAGTTACATGACTGTCTTGTTCGAAGAACGATCACCAGTGAGTCAGATGAGATCTCAGCCTCCCAGCAAATAGATGTAAATTTTTCAAATGTCAGGAATAATTACGACAAACACAATTAATTTTTCTTTCATCCAGATTAAAACATCTGGTTTTGCCCTGCTTTGTTAAATACGGGCCTATAGTGCGGTGCTCACTTTAACATAGTTTAATTTTTTTTCAAATTGAAACATATATATTATACACATGGGCATTTTCTGATAATCCAATTATGGAACATTAATGTGAATTGTTCTTTCATATTTTTATATTCTTTCTGTAGTTTCTGAACTTTTCCCCTGCTCTTCTGAAGATACGTTGGTATGCAAATTGATGGTGGAAATTGTGTTAACAAGCTATTTGTTTAGTAAAGGCAACTCAGTTTTTGCAACGCAGTTTTTAATTTTTTTTATTCTTTTATGGATGCGGACATCATTGACAAGGCCAGTATTTATTGCCCTTCTTTAACTGCCCCTGAGAAGGTGGTGTTGAGCTACTTCCATGAATTGCTGCAGTCCTGATAAAGGTACTCCCAGAGCGTCCAATATATATGCAAGCCATATTGGTGAATGACATGGTGGAAAACTTAAGATGGTCGCATTCTTATACCCCGCCCTTGGTGGCAGAAGTCACCGGTCGGGAGGTGGTGTTGAAGTAGCTTTAGTGAGTAACTATGATGCATTTTGAGGATGGCATTAACCTTAGCTTCTGATGATGCACTGGAGTTGGAAGGAATGAATGCTTAGAGTGGTGGATGGGAAGTCAATCAAACTAGCTGATTGTCACAAATTCTGTCAAGCTTCTTGAGTGTTGTTGAAGGTGCAGTCACCCAGGGAAGTGGATGGTGTTCCAACACTTGTGCCTTGCAGATAATGGAAAGACTTTGGGGAGTTAGGAGGTGAATCACTTACTCTATCCAAACTGGGACCTTCTCTTATAGCCACAGTGTTTCAGTGGATGGCCCATTTGTGGTCTAATTTCTAACTTTGCTTCAACCATTTACATAAAATCAGTCAATAGATAGTAAATGATAATGAAGCAACTGCAGATACTGGAAATCCAAAATAAAAGTAAAAAGTGCTGGAACCTCTCAGAAGGTCACACAACATCTGTGGAAAGAAAAACAGATTTATTATTTCAGGTTCGAAAACTTCATGAAGGGTGTTTATGTTTCAATAGATAGTAATTTGGCTTGAGACCTGGATAACTGTAGCCCTTGCCTTCTCCTTAACCTGAGATGTTGAAGGAATGTCCAATTAGACCCTTTGTTCCATCCAGGTAGAGAATAGTTAATTCAGCAGTACTACAAAATGAACTTTAGATTTTCTAGTCTTGATTGCTCAGTTAGCAGCTATCCTTACAAATTAGGCATGATGGGAGTTTAACAGTATTATAATACCCTGACACTATACTGGATATTATTTTCCTAAACATTCTTAAACCCATCTTTTCATCTCTTTTCCTTGCCACGGTTTGGCACCTCGTTTTCTCCTTGCAAAGTTCACTTGGACTATTTTAACATTAAAGCAGGTCTATGTTGTATTGAACATGATGTGCTGGAACTTGCTCAAAGCTGTCTTTTCTGACTAAAACCATTAATTCTCCAGTTGACCCATTCATTAATCCAATATTTTTGTTTAATTAGGAAAATAATTTTTTTGAATTATGCAGGGAATGACCAATCAATGGAAATTCAGTTTACATAGAAAAATTAGAAAACAACATTTTCTTATCATTTAATTTCAATAACTGAATAATATTATTTCAAACTGGCCCAAAAATATCTCACAACAATTTAATTCACTTGCTTAATTTAAATTACTGGATGTTCCGATGTTATTGGTAGAGGAATTACTTTCAATTCTCAAAAGTAGATTTTTTCAAAAAGATTAATAGATGAATAATGTTTTTCATCATTATGTGTATTTGATCCAGATTACATGGTCATTATCACATTGATATTCATAAGACCTCACTTCTTAGAAATTGTCTCCCATATTTCCTGCATTAAAACTTCCCATCCTGAAAATTCCTGACTACATTTCAAAAGGTACTTGTTTGACTGTAGAGAACTTAAAGACACACTGAAGTCAAGAAAAGTGCAATATATGTGCTAATTTTAACTTTTGTCCATCTTCAGCGAAAGTAATGAAGTGTACACCAATATCTAGTTCATGTCATTAGGGGTTACAATTGTTAGTCCTATGGGTTAATATTTTACTATGAGGCAAAGGGAATAAATTCTCACTGGATACAAAAGTTACAGATAATTGTGTGAAGGAGTGAAAGCTTTAAGGTATAAACATAAAATAAAGAAGAATTGCATTCATACAAAGTTTAACATTTTTTAAATATCCCACATTATTTAAATTCAATATATTTATTTGAAATGTACATACTTTCTTGAAGGCAAACAAACAGATAGATTTGCAAAGAAATAAATGAACCATTATTCTGCCTTGGATGGAAATATAACTGTTGGATAGGATACTGGAAGAAATGCCCTGGTCAACTTCAAATAGGGTAACAGGATTTTTTTTACATAGATGGCTTCATCTCATCAAAATAATGTTATTTCCAACAATGTGCCAATTGTTTAACTGGACTTGAATAACCATTTGACTCAGAGGGTTGACTGCCATCACTTACCCAAGCCCACAATGGATCCAAGAACTCTTGGTATCAGATGTAAGGATCAATGAAGTTAACCCATTGATAATCTGCTCCACACTCTGTATACTGTTCTATCACATCAAGAGGTATATGCAGCTACATTTGGATATGGCACTTTTATTCCTCTTGTATCTGTATGTTCTTTCAGGAGGTGAGTTTCCTTTCTGTAAGTTCTTAATCTCTGATCTAATGGGGATTTGTTCACTCAGACTGAATGATACCATAAAGATTTACTGCTCCAATCATCCATTTCATTCACTAGTGTGTTCTCAGCACACAATGCATCAGTTTAACTATTGTAGATGGTATCAGATTTTGGAAACATCGAAGACATGTTTCCTGAATATTAAAGCGACTGCCAGTGCAGCTGCGTCTGCTTAAAGAATCCATTACTTTCTGTTTCAAAGGCTTGTTTGTCTGAACCACCTGAATGATTTTTGCTTTTGTCCAGCATTTAAAGAGGTTGTTCAGTGGCTACAAAAATGTTTCATGATTGATTCTGTTTTCCTCTACTGGGTCAGGTGGATGAGATCTATCCACTGAAAGGCTCACAGTGGCATAATTACACTTCAGATAAACAAATCATTCATTTTACTGTAACTAAAAAAATTATATTTTGAAATCGCCTAAACTGGCTTCTGTAACTTAGCTGGCATGATTGAGGTTATGCTAACTAATGTGTTGGTGGAGCCAGAATGAGTACTAACAGATAGGTTTAATAATTTGTGAGAGTGCAAGATTACTACCAATTAATTTTTATCTGGAAATAATGAAAGAAGCCTGTTAAATAACATTGTGCTGAAGATCATAATCATCAGATATTGAATTGGTATTATGACAATTAACACATTGGAGAATTACAATTAGTACATGGGGGAGAGTGTTATATCATTCTGTTTCCCTCTTTACAGATGCTACCAGACTTGCTGAGCATCTCTAGCATTTTCTCTTTTTAATTTTGTTCATTAATATTATTAGATTTATTAACGTAAATATTCTGATAGCAGAAATGGAGAATCTCCTATTGAGGGAAAATGTAACATGCACTTCAGGACAGTTCTGCTAGTTTGTTTTATTTAATCGGAACATAATTTGTATTCTGGGTAGTGGGAAATATCAGTGCAGTGACTTTCGTACCCTATCAGTCACACACATTCTCCACTGTCAGCCTAAACGATCAATGTCTCTTTAAATAGAACATTGAGAGTGAATGACTATATGCTATAACTTTGGTCGAAGAGCTGAGAAATCCCAGGGGTAAACAATGTTACTGCTGCTTTCTGGGGTTTCAGTGGCTCTTTAGCATATGCAAAACAGGAAGGAAGGAAATTCATTCCCTATTTTTTGTTTTAGCAAACAATTGCAAATAGAATAACTGGTTCCCTTCAGAGCAATACCTCCCACTGCCTGAGATGTTCAAAATGGCCTGGATTTTTCTTTCATTCCAAATCAGATGATTTTCAGTGGAACGTAAAGTATCTGTCTTGTGGGACAGTCTGATGGTTCTTGCCTGATCGTCATTCTTTATATATTTGTAGATCATTGGATATTTTTAAATAGATAGTTTCATTGACTAAGCTCGTTTAGGAGTACCTTGCCAATGTCATCCTTTGGTTCATATTACCCCATCATTCCAATTCTTCAGGCTCCAACTCCTCATTCGCCATAGTTCACTTCAAAATACTTCCCCTTGCTTCCAATCCCTTTATGGTCTATTGGCCATTTAAAGACCAGGCTTTACCTTCTCTGCTTCCTCCACACTGCCATTAGTGGCCACATTTTCAGACCTTTATGTCTCTTAATCTCCCTGCAAGATCCTCCAGTCTCATCATCCCCCTCCATGCTTTTAAAAACTTCAGAAGATTTCCCTTTGACTGTACCTATGGTCAACACCATAACTCCCTTCATTTGCCCTTTCTCAACTCTTGTTTGGGTCCAGTGGTTTATCCCTGTTGACATAAAGGACATTGTAATTCCTTGTTGGACATGGAAAACACTAAAAAGAAAGTTTAAGTTATTATCAATGAGTCTGGCTTTGCCCTGGAGATATTGTCCTATCTGTAAATAATGAAAGGAACCCTGTTGTATGATGTGGAATTATCGACAAGCTACTATAGTAGAAGCTGCAAATGCTTACTGCACCTACACTTAAGTATTTTACCTAGTGAAGATGAAAGGCAAGAAACATGATGAAAATTAACTGTGAGACGTGGGCCATAAACTTGAGTGCAGGTGAGGTTTCCAGCCACTAATTAAATGCCATGAGTTATTTTTAACAAGTCTCAAATGAACGGCCACATACGAGCTCGGCCGTTCTCACACATCTGTTGTGGGGCTTGAATGATTTGCACTGTGTGCTCTGTTCACTCAGACGTATGAAAGACATGTGTTGTGCATTTCAATATGTAGAACTTGGAGACTTTGCTAAGGGTCTGATCAGGAATTAAGTGAGCCAACAAAACTGGGAAGAGAGGAGAAGGAAGAGGGGTTTCGACTGGAAAGCGAAGGAAACAACCACAGCTGCTGAAGATGCTTGTTTATATGGCTGCCTGAATACTGACTATCAAAAATATTTAATATCATAATAGAAAAGAACTCTGGCAATTGTACCATTGGTATGGTATGATTGCCCTCTCTGCACTCTCTGTTTACATATCCTTTCTATTTACTGTTTTCTTATTACTGATATATAATCCCATTTTATGAAGATGCATAGAATGATGAAAATGTCCCTTACACTAAGCACCTCTCCATAATGACACTCCATGTGGTATGGTTATGAAGCTGGCTGAGGAGCCATGCTCAGCAGAGAGAAGCTGCAACAGCTTTCAACTGAGAGCTTATTTAAAGTACAGGTAGAAATTGTATGCCCCGTTTTGTTGCTGTCTGCGTCAGTATGGGAAATCATGCCAGCTTCCATTGTTAAATGACCAATATGTTGGGAGTGGGGAGTAAGATTCAATCCTGACCTAGTAGCAGTTGGAATTATTCAGTGGAGCCTGAGTGGTACTTCTGTTGAATACCACTGCACGTTGGTACTAAATGAGTGCTACATTTGGCAGAGAGCTTACCAATAAGCAAATCTTGAGCATCAACAGGTTGTCTGAGGTCCTCCCCAAAAATTCCAGCGCTGGCATCTGGAACCCCAGTGAATTTTCATTTCAGGCAACGCATGAGAATTGCTGTGGAACTGTGATTGGGAATGAACACTCTGCTGCCCCTGACTAGTTCTGGAAACTCCAGAATGGAGATGAAGGAGTAATTCCGAATTAGTGTGGTGCTGGAGTTTTACTCTGAATCTGGAAGTAATACCTCTGCTCCTCCTAGCCCGGCAAAAATCAAGTTAGTTTCCTGAGTTGTTCTATGAAGAGCTTCCAGCATCAGACCCTTTGGAAAGACCAGGAAATGCCTGATAAAAATACCTTTCCATGAATTTGCCCTATTAGATCTCTACATGTGACTGGCTGCTCATCAACTTACAGACTCTCCTGAAAGAAAATCCTGAGGGTCCAGCTGCCTAGCTCAAAGATACACATGGGATAGATGGGAAATGAATGAGTCTTTTCCTGATATAACTGGTGAATACTTGTAAATTCCTTAAGTTTGTTACTTTAAAAGTTAAAGAAACAACCAATAACTAATGAGTGATAACATAATGGCAAACCATCATCAGCAGGCAATAGCATGAACTACAGTGCTGTCCAAGCACTGAGTACATCTCCACACAGGTGAGATGAATTCAACAGACAAGAAATCAGCTCTGTAACTCATAGACTCTAACGGCACTCTGAGGATTCGGATATGGGAATGCTAGATACCAGCCTCCTTCCTATTTGAGTTGAGAATTTTACAAGATGTGGAGGCAAGGAACACCAGATGGAGAGCAGGGAGAACATCAGAAAAGTGGCCATTAGATATAGTTGCCATGAAGCCACTGAGCAAAAAAGTTATAGAGAGTCTTTTTAAAAAAACTAAGTTCATTTATGTGCTGCGTTAATTTGTATGGAATTAATGAATCTTGTGCTCAGATCCCATTGTCCACACAATTCAGTGATCTTTCACTGACCTCATGACCTCTGGAGATCTCCCCTCTAATGTCTCCAACCTCATAGTTCCCCTATCCTGCACTGCCCATTTCTACCTCCTACCCAAGATCCACAAACCTTACCTCCCCAGTAGGCCCATTGTTCCTGCCTGCTCCTGCCCCACTGAACTCGTGTCCTCATATCTCGACTCCATTTTGTCCCCCTTGGTCCAGTCCCTTCCCACCTATGTCCGTAACACTTCACATGCCCTCCATCACTTCAACAACTTTCAGTTCCCTGGACCTAACGGCCTCATTTTCACTATGGACGTCGAGTCCCTGTACACTTCCATCCCCCACCAGGAAGGTCTTAAGGCTCTTCACTTCTTTCTGGACAACAGACTCAACCATCTCCCCTCCACCACCACCCTCCTCCAGCTGGCAGAACTGGTTCTCACCCTCAACAACTTCTCTTTCGGCTGCTCCCACTTTCTCCAAACTAAAGATGTAGCCATGGGCACTCGCGTGGGCTCCAGCTATGCCTGCCTTTTTGTCGGCTACGTGGAACAGTCCATGTCCAAGCCTACAGCAGGAATGCTCCCCAACTCTTTCTCCGCTACATTGACGACTGCTTTGGTGCTGCTTCCTGCACTCATGCTGAACTCATCAATTTCATCAACTTTGCCACCAACTTTCACCCTGCCCTCAAATTTACATGGTCCATCTCTGACACCTCTCTCCCCTGAATCTCCAGAGACAGATTAAGCACTGACATCTTTTACAAACCTACTGACTCCCACAGTTACCTTGACTACACCTCCTCCCACCCAGTCACTTGCAAGGATGCCATCCCCTCTTTCCCAGTTCTCCTGCCTCTGCCACATTCGTTCCCATGATGAGGCTTTCCACTACAGAACATCAGAGATGTCCTCCTTGTTCAGTAAATGGGGTTTCCTTTCCACCACCATCAATGCAGCCCTCACCCGCATCTCCTCCATTTTCTGCATGTCTGTCCTCACCCTATTCCCCCTCCCCCCCCCCCGACATAACAGGGACAGGGTTCCCCTTGTCCTCACCTACCACCCCATGAGCCTCCTCATCCAACATATTATTCTCCACAACTTCCGCCACCTCCAACAGGATCCCACCACCAGGCACATCTTCCTCTTCCCTCCTCTCTCCATTTTCCACAGGGACGGCTCTCTCTGTGACTCCCCTGTCCACTCGTCCCTCCCCACCGATGACCCTCCCGGCACTTATCCCTGCAACCACACCAAGTGCTACACCTGTCCCTACACCTCCTCCTTCACCGCCATTCAGGGTCCCAGACAATCCTTCCAGGTGAGGCAGCACTTCACCTGTGAATCCGAGGGTGTCATTTATTGCATCTGGTGCTCCCGGTGCGGCCTGCTCTACATTGGGGAGACCCAACGCAGATTGGGTGACCACTTCGTCGAGCACTTTCACTCTGTCCATCACAAAAGCAAGGATCTTCCGGTGGCCACCCAATTCAATTCCACATCCCACTCCCATACTGACATGGCTATCCATGGCCTCGTCTACTCAATGCCTCATATTCCGCCTCGGTAGTCTCCATCCTGGCAGCCTCAACATCAATTTCTCCAAGCCCTCCCCTCTTCTTGCCCCTTTTTTTTCTCCTTTGTCTTCACTCATTCCTGTGGCCCCCTTCCCCCTTCACTTTCCCCTTCTCCCGCCCTCATGACCTGCCCATCCCTTACCCCGCCCTCATTATCTATCTATCTATTCCCCACCTCCTTCCCTTTATTCCAAGGTCCACTGCCCTCTCCTACCAGATTCCTTCTTCTTCAGCCCTTTGCCTCTTCTACCTATCACCTCTCAGCTTTTTACTTCTCCCTACTCCTCCCTCCCCCCTCCCCCCCCCCCTACATCCCCCCCTCCACCTGGACTCGCCTATTGCCTGAACTCACCTATCACCTGCCTGCGTGTGCTCCTCCCCCTCCCCCCAACATTCTTATTCCAGCTTCTGCCCTCTTCCAGTCCCGATGATGGGTCTCGACCCGAAACATCAACTGTTTATTTCCCTCCATAGATGCTGCCTGACCTGCTGAGTTCCTCCAGCATTTTGTGTGTGTTGCTCCAGATTCCAGCATCTGCAGAATCTCTTGTGTCTCAGTGATCTGCCTGGCTTGCAGTGCAAGTCCTGTTCTATTACATGTGATACCTTGGGCCATTAGCATGATAGAATATCACTACTTGTACTAAACTGGTGCAAACCAAGCTGCCAAAGCAGTGTTGCTTAGTTTAAAGTGCTTTCTCAAGTCAGCTGCAGTTGCTAAACCAACACTTTTCTAAAGTCTATAAAGTACATAAATGTCTAACAATTTAACATTTTTGAAATTTTGTTTTTTTGGTGAGAATTAAGCTCCCTGCAATTTTTACATGCAAGGCTTCAAATTATTTGAGTACTTCTGTCCCCTTTCCTTCTGTAATTGTTGTTGGTTTTGCTAACCTAATAAAAATTAAATCTGCCTATATTAGAAGACATAATTTTTAATTATTATCAAACAATAAGTTTGTATTATGTATTTACAAGTATAGTATTTGAAGTTATTGATCTGTGTTTATGTTTGAAAAGTGAGATCTTAGAGAGAGGTTATGTTTCAAATCAAAGTGAGTGTGACTTTTTTTCCAAAAATGTGGGATAAGATAACTCTATCCTAATGTTAAATTAAGTGTTATTCTCATTGCATTAATTGACATAAGAATGGCTGGCACAGTGGAGCAACTAGCAGAGCTGATGCCTCACAGCACCAGCGGTCCAGGTTAAATCCCAACCTCCAATGCTGTGAGTGAATATGTGAGTTTCCTCTGGATGCTCTGGTTTCCTCCCACATTCCAAAGACTGCAAGTCAGCAGGTTAATTGGCCACACTAAGTTATGTAGGTATGTGGTGGAATCTGGGGAGAGTTGACAGGAATGTAAGGAGAATAGGCTACAGGGAAACATTAGTGGGGGGGGGGGGGGGGGGGGGGGGGGTTGGAGTTGCTCTGTGAGCTGGCATAGACTTGATGGACTGAATTACTTCCTCCTATGGCATAAGGAAATGTGGAAAAATTACCACCAGCTATATTTTCACCACATTTTTACATTTATTTCTGAAAAAATTCACTTTGTTGTGGATTCAGAAAGTTTAAACGCTAGGATTGTTTTACATCATTGCACAATCATATCAATTTGACAGAGGAACTTTGAATTTGAAGAATCTCTACATTGGATTACAGACTATTCCAGAACTGTTCAAGATTTGGTCAAAACCCCCACTCTACATGTCTTTTCACAACAGTTTGCAAGGGTGACCCCGAGCTTCCAGTTGCTTAACACTTTAATTGTCCGTCCCACTCTCACTCTGATGTCTCTGACTTTGCCTTTCTACAAGGTTCCAATGAAGCGCAATGTAAGCTTGATGAAAAGCACCTCATCTTCCAACAAGGCATAACTCAACACTGAAGTCAACAATTTTACATTGTTAGCCATTCTAGCCTTGTATCTCATACTTCCAGCATTCCGTTCTTAATCACTCTCCTCTTCTGGCAATTGCAGATTTCATTCATCTCCTCTATTTACACTTCTCCGAGACATATTTCTTGTTATTCACAAGCCTTTTCCATCCCCTCCCTCAACTTTACAATTTAAAGCTTTTTTACTTTGTAATTTTTACCAGAGCTTTTGAAACATCATTGATTTGAAATGGTAACTCAGTTTTTCGCCACACAGAGGCTGACTAAGTTGCTCAATACTTCCAACATTTTCTGTGTTCATTTCATATTTACAACTTCTGCAGTATTTTGCTTCTCCTGCCTCATTTACATCAAACAGAAAAACCTTGGGGAGCTAATAGAAATCTATTGATTAGGTCAGTCCCAGTAAGTAGATGCAAGGGTAGAGAGGATGGAGGGCAGAATGGTGCTGGTGGTGGGCTATGGGAGAATCGTTATAATTTGAAGGTGCAAGAGCGTATCAGGCAGCATTAAGCTGAGTTACTCCTGCGGGACCCAGACAAATTCTGCTAAACTTGATATCCTAGAGAAATATCATCACCAACTTACATTTGATACGACTCTTGGCAGATGATGCAAAGGAAACAGAAACAAGTTGGTAGCTATTACCTTATTTTAGAATTGCATCACACTTGTCTGCTTTAAATTTATGGAGGTAGTCTGGCTCTAACGTATCTTCATTTTAAATTGGAAGTGTAGAAGCGAGTGAGAAGGGTTAAAAATGTCACTCAAAAGTTGGGACTGGCATCAAGGGCAATTGTTCAACTTGGGCAAAATGACAGCTTCTGATTTCTGGCCAGTGGGCAAGAACTTGCCCTAACTTGTAACTGATTGTACACCAGGAGAGTAGCCACTTGAGCAAAGATCCACATGACAGATTTCTGTTTATTGTCAGTTGCCCCAATTGTCATTGATTGGACTATAAGACCATTAGATATCGGAGCAGAATTAGGCCATTTGGCCCTTCAAGTCTGCTCCACCATTCGATCATGGCTGACTTATTTTTCCCTCTCAACCCCATTCTCCTGCTTTCTCCCTATAACCTTTGACGCCCTTACTAATCAAGAACCTATCAACCTCCGCTTTAAATATTCCCAATAACTTGGCCTCCACAGCTGTCTGTGGCAATGAATTCCACAGATTCACCATCCTCTGACTAAAGAAATTCCTCCTCATCTCTGTTCCAAAGGGACGTCCTTCTATTCTGAGGCTGTGCCCTCGGGTCCTAGACTCTCCCACTACTGGAAACATCCTCTCCACTTCCACTCTATCCAGCCTTTCAATATTCGGTAGGTTTCAATGAGATTCCCCCCTCATCCTTCTAAACTCCAGCGAGTACAGGCCCAGAGCCATCAAATGGTCCTCATACGTTAACCCTTTCATTCCAGGGATCATTCTTGTAAACTCCTTTGGACCCTTTTCAATGCCAGCACATCCTTCCTTAGATATGGGGCCCAAAACTGCTCACAATACTCCAAATGTGGTCTGACCAATGCTTTATAAAGCCTCAACATTACATCCTTGCTTTCATATTCTAGTCCTCTCGAAATGAATGCTAACATTGCATTTGCCTTCCTTACTACCAACTCAACCTGCAAATTTATCTTTGGGGAACCCGCACTAGGACTCCCAAGTCCCTTTGCACCTCCAATTTCTGAATTCGCTCCATGTTTAGAAAATACTCTACGCCTTTAATTCTTATACCAAAGTGCATGACCATACACTTCCCTACGCTGTATTCCATCCGCCACTTCTTTGTTCATTTTCCAAAACTGTCCAAATCCTTCTGCAGACTCCCTGCTTCCTTAACACTACCTGCCGCTCCTCCTATCTTTGTATCATCCGTAATCTTGGCCACAAAGCCATCAATTCCATCATCCAAATCATTAACATATAATGTGAAAAGTAGCAGATCCAACACCGACCCCTGCGGAACACCACTAGTCATCGGCAGCCAACCAGAAAAGGCTCCCTTTATTCCCACTCTTTGACTTCTGACAGTCAGCCAATCTTCTATCCATGCTAGTACCTTTCCTGTAATACCATGGGCTCCTATCTTGTTTAGCAGCTTATGTGCGGCACCTTGTCAAAGGCCTTCTGAAAATCCAAGTAAAACAACATCCACTGCCTGTTACTTCCTCAAAGAACTCCAACAGATTTGTCAGGCAAGATCTCCCCTTAAGGAAACCATGCTGACTTCAGCTTATTTTATCATGAGCTTCCAAGTACCCTGAAACCTCATCCTTAATAATGAACTCTAACATCTCACCAACCACTGAATTCGGGCTAACTGACCTATAATTTCCTGTCTTTTGCCTCCCTCCCTCCTTAAAGACTGGAGTGACATTTGCAATTTTCCAGTCCTCTGGAACCATTCCTGACTTGAAAGATCAGTGATTGTTGAAAGATCACTACTAATGCCTCCACAATCTCTTCAGCGACCTCTTTCAGCATCCTGGGGTGTAGTCCATCCGGTCCAGGTGATTTATCTACCTTCAGACCTTTCAGTTTCCCAAGCATCTTTGCCTTAGTAATAGCGACTACACTCACTTCTGTCCCCTGACTCTCTCGAATTTCTGGAAACAGAAAATAATGAGCTGGTGGCACACTGCCACAGCAGGGCAGACAGATGGATAAGATTGAGAGTTCAGGACTTTTTTTCCAAAAAAAGAAAAAAATCAGATCACAAATTTTTATTCCTAACTTAACAAGTAAACAGAAACCCTGTTGTGTGGACTAATAGTAAATTTCCAGGACTAATTGAGATATTTTGCTGTATTTTCAAGTCTGTTAGCTACTACTGAGATTCTCATTACTCTTTTTTTAATTGTTTTAAAACTTCTTGTAAAAACATGGAAAAGGAGGTCTTTACATTAGTGTTAAAACACAATAGAATATTAATATAATATGAATCTATCAATATTTCAACTCCCTTTCTATTTTAAATCTGTTCTCTAGAGATGCAAGTATAATTTTGCTGAAGTTGATTGTATAATAAACAGAAAGTGTCTGCTTGAAATACCAGTCCCTTTAGGATTATAATCAGTACCATAGAACTTCATTCTATCTTTCAGAGGTTTTTTTTGTCATCTCTAAATGAGTTCTAATATCTCATCAGAAGTGAATGGATCTGTGTTGATCATGTCTACAAAGGGGAGAATATTGAAAACACTTTGTTCTTGGTTCGAGGAGTGTGCACAACAGCAGGCCTTAGCAGCAGGGTGCCTTACCTGCCACTGTGCAGCATGAGCCAAGTCTTGCATCTGCCAGCCTCGTACCACACACACACGACCAAAACAATGGCTTCTCAGTTGTTCTTCTTTATTCAGCCATCGTTAGAAAGAGAGGGGCAAAGAAAAAACTGATTAATTAAGACCTGTCAGATGTTGCCAGTCATAATGGTTCCAAAGTTGGTGTTCTAACTGTCACCATAGTGTACAGTGAGAGGACAAGAGCTTTCAATCAGTAAAAGGCTAGAAAGCAGCAATTCATGATAGACAACTGTTTATTTATCCCCATCTTCTTATAATAATGGTATTGTCTGCTCGCGTTAATTGCATTCTGTTTTCTGACAAATTTTGAACTGCTTGCAGTTGTCTTGGAGGACTCCAGGCATCCTCTTCAATTAGAAACAGAAAACAAATTACAGAGAGTGCACAGCACTGACACAGGCCTTTCAGCCCAGCCAGTCCATGGACACATTTATGTTGCACTCAAGCTGCTTGTCTTTACTTATCTCTCAATTACAACCTTCTATTCCCATCTCCCTCTAACAGTGTTTGCCCTACCACTCTCTGTGGCAGTGAGTTTCACGTTTTCACCACTCTCTGAATCAGGAAGTTTCCTCTGAATTCCCTATTGAATTTCTTGGAAAGTATCTTATATTGATATCCTGTAGCTTTGATTTTTTTTCCCATAAGTGGAAACACTTTTTGTATTGTCTTAATCAAACCCTTTCAGAACCTCCGTTAGATCACCTTTCTCAAGAGGAAAGAGTAACTGTCTGTTCATGATTAAAAATAAAAAATACTCAGCAGGCTGGCAGCAAGTATGGAGACAGAAAGAGTGCATTTCAGTTAATGACCCTCCATCAGAACAGTTCAAATGAAACATCTTTGACCTGGAACATTAACTCTGTTTCTCTCTCCATGATGCTAAGTATCTCCAGCATTTTCCATTTTATTTCCGATTTCCAGCATCTTGTCTGCCTGTTCATCCTGTCCTGATACATATAGCCCAGCATTTCTGATATCATTCCTTGAATATCTCCTTTGCACCCTCTCCAGCATCTACACCTTTTTTAAACAATGGCAAACACAATTAGTAAATGATTCTATTTATATACAAATTCCCTCATTTACCTAGAATAAAATACAGGAAGCAGAGATATTTAAAATGCCAGATAATTATTTTTGAATCTTAATTTGCTTCCATGAAAGATTATAAAGCTGAGGTAATGAAGTGACAGTTAATAGGAGTTTTCTGAATGATCACCTATGACCCGTTTAGCAATTTCTTGGAATTATTTTTCCATTAATTTCAGAAATGTAAACAGGCATCGAGAAAAAGACATTCATTATATCAGATTGTCATTGCAGCTGCTTTGATATACGTAATTTCTTTTCCATCCCTTCTATCTTTTTTTCTCTCTCTGTTCTGTTGCTGGAAGCAGTATCATTTACTGAGTAAAAGCTCTGTTTGTTAGATGCAGCTGCCTGTCAAAGGTACATTGTCACCATTTAATTAATCTACATTTTTTTTAAACAGAGTAGTACATGGTTAAGGGAAAACAAAATGGTTCTCTGCTTTTAGCATACACGGTTGTACTTTCTTTCGGCCATTTATGTCCACAGCAGCTTTTCAATTTTTTTAAAACATTTCTCCTTTCCCCAACTCCCTCTGCTTTTGCCAGCACATAGAATTACTACCATTCACCAGCAGTATCCCAAACCAGCCAAAGCCAGCAGCTGCTCTGATCATGCCTACACTCAGCTAGGCTTATTCCCTTGACAACAGGCCCTTGTTTCAAACGACTCTTCTTCAGTAAATTTTACCATTTTCTTGCATACTAACCCTGAAAGGGAGGGCAGGGTTGGGTGGGGGTTGGTAGTATTGGGGTAGAGAGGTTGAGCTATAAATTATGCCTTCCATTCCTTATTGTTTTAATGAAATACATTCCACTGTGTAACTGGAACTCAGCCTCTGTCCTGCCCTTCCTTGGCATTAGAAATGGAACACCTAGGTGGTCAACTGAGAACCCCTGACCTCTATATCCTGTTCTTTTCTTTGGGCTTTTCTGCAAGTTTTCTTGATAAAAGAAGAGAGTAAGAGATAATGAACAAAACACATGGCCTTCGAACAATAGAACAACTGGCCTTGGCCTGGAAGAAATTTATCCTGGTTTCTTGGAGAACTTTCTCCCATCAATCTTGCCTTTTTTTAAAAAGCGTCCATGTTGGTTGAAGCAACAGGCACACCCCTCCCTCCCCTGAGCAACTGCTTTATCTTTTTCCAACACAAAAAAGGATCAGGGGGTGGGACACTGGCTGAGGTAGAATCTGGGTGGTATTGAGCCCCAGCACAATGCCACCACTGTTTAGCTGGCACTAGCTTGTGTTTTACAACAGGGGAGGGGAAACGATGAATAGCCTGATGATGTGAAACAATCCTCACAATCCACGCTAACAAAAACATTCTCTGTTCTATAGTGATTTTAACAAAGAGCCAGAAAGAAAGAAAAGAATAGGACAAAACAAAACAAGGGGAATCTGAAACCTTCCTTATCCTGGATACATTTATCTAACTTTCCCTGAAAAAGCGCGATTATGACCCCCACCCCAAAAAAAGGAATGAGTTTTTCTCTCTCAGCTATGAACAGAGGGCCTGGTGGATTCTTTGTCCGAAAGGATAAACCATAATAGCCACAAGTGGTAACTTCTTCTGGATTGCACTTAAAAGTCTGCTGTGGCAGTTAAAAATGGTTGGTACGTGAATATAAGAGGCATAACAATACTCATCCACTTCACATGCTGTAAGAGGGCATATGGTTAGGGAAAATATTTGTGTTCTGAAGATGACACTCTCCATTTTCTTAATAGCTCTCATCTGGTAAGTGAAAATCACACCAACTGCACTCCTGTCAATTGTGTTCTGGATACAATTAATGGAGCTGGGTGAAAGCCATCGCCTGACTCCTTTAGAAGAGACAACCTCATTGTGTTCACCTACTTTAGAGAATAAGGTGAATATGGGGACACTCTATGTTGCAAATTTTAAAACAAACAACAAGAAAGAACTGTAATAAATTAGATTGCAGTTTCTAATTCAACTGGGACATGGAATGGCTGGCAGACACTGACTGGAAGAAGTTCACACGTAAAATTTTAAATCCCTGATTACTTTATCGCTTTTAAAAAGATGCCAGGAAAATCTGTAGAAGTGCACTGCTTTAAAGAAATGAAACACTTCAGATCTCACAAGTTTCTTTGGATGACAAGTAAAATAAATTGCTGACGGATATTTTGTTTCAGCAGTTAAAATTATATTTTTGCTTGATGTCTGCGATCATAAATTCATAGAGCTCAAAGGTAAGCTGTACTACATTCTGCAGTGTCAATAAGCTCTCAATAAATTGTTGTAAATTAGGTAATTGTGGTTTCACTTCAGATATTACGAAAGGGCACTGGAGAAGTTGCTGTGAGTGAAGGCATTTCTGGGGTTGCTAGCACTAAATAGAGTCATAAAGTCACAGCATCACTGAGCATCGAAACAGGCCCTTCGGCCCACTAAGTATGTGCCAACCATCAAGCAACCAGTTACACTAATCCTACATTAATCCCTTTTTATTTCCCCCACATTCTCATTCAGATTCTACTGTTCAGCTACACACTAGAGGCAACTTACAGAAGCCCAATAACTAACCAACCCACACAAAAGGAAGGATGTGAATGCACGGACAGAGTACAGAGGAGATTTATCAGGATGTTGCCTGGGCAATGATGAAGAGAGACTGGATATGCTAGAGCAACATAGAAAAGTGCTGGAGAAACTCAGCGGGTCAGGCAGCATCTAAGGAGGGAAATGGACAGCCGTTGTTTCAGGTCAAGACCCTTCATTTGTACTGAAAGGAAGGAGGGGAGATAACTAATATAAAAAGGTGGAGGGAAAAGGTGGAGCAAGAGCTGGCAGGTGATAGGTGGATCCAGGTGTAGGAATTGATAGGCAGATGATGGAGGGAGGAGAGTGGGAGGGTGTGTTTTCAATGGAGTGGAGGAATCCAAGAGGGGACCTGATAAAGGTATACAAAATTATGGAGGGCATGGATAGGGTGGATAGTGAGAAACCTTTCCCCATTCTTCACCAGAGGGCATAGGTTTAAGGTCAGGAGTAAGAGGGTTAGAGGAAATCTGAGGAATTTTTTTTTCGTCCAGAAGATTGCTACAATCTGGAACACACTGCCTGAGAAGGTGATGGAGGCAAGCTCACTGATAACATTTAAAAGTATTTGGAGGAGCATCTGAATTGCCAAGGCAGCTGAATAAAACTTTGGTTTAGGCTGCAGTTGGAATATTGTGTGCAGGTCTGGTCTCTGCATTACAGGAAGGAAGTGGAGGCTTTGGGTGCAGAACAGGTTCACCAGGATGTTGCCTGAATTAGATAGTATTAGCTATAAGGAGAGGTTGGACAAACTCAGATTGTTTACTGGAGCATCGGAGGCTGAGGGGCAACTGGATAGAAGCATAGATAGGGTAGATAGAGTCTTTTTCCCAGATTAGAAATGTCAAATACTAGAGGATATAGCTTTAGGGTGAGAGGGGGAAAGTTTAAAGGAGATATATGAGGCAAGGCTTTTAGGTGGTAGGTGCCTGGAATTGCACACAATATTCAAAATGTGAACTGACTTGGTTTTGAAGTCTTGATAAAAACAAATATTCTTTTCCTCAAATGGTGCTGAGGCACTGGTGGATTATATCATCAGAGTCTATCCTTGTTGAGAAATGGCTCCTGGTGTGTTATCTGACCTCTCCCAGCCCATTCCATAGTTCTAGGCTGCACTGTGCAAGCATGGAAGCCTGGAATGCACTAACAGGTTACCACTGGCTTTCCAGCAGTGCAATCCAGGCCAGTTAGTATATTCAAGGCTGATGCTGATAGATTTTTGGACTGTGGGGGAATCAAGGGTTATGGAAATCAGGCAAGAAAATGAAAATGAGGTGAAAAAATAAGATCAGATGAGAACTTATTGAATGGTGGAGAAGACCTGAGGTGAAGTGTGTACAGTCATCTCGCCAGAAATGCCAAGTGAAAGATCCAAGTTGCCTCCTCCTGAAGTTCTCATCAGATCAATTCACTCCACATGATATCAACAAATGAGTGAAAGAACTGGATATAGGAAAAGCTTTTTGATTTGACAACGTATTAGTATTCACCTATCAATTCAGAAAATTTTCGAGTTATGTGTTCTGTATGAAAACCAAGACAAATGCTTCGGTTGGGTCTTTTACATTTACTTCAGAAGATATACAAGGGTTTCATTTAATGGGCACCCATCCATACATGTTTTAATCATATGGATGGGTGCCCAATGATGAGCAAAAAACATGACCCGCCAAATAGCCTTTTTCCATGTGGTATGACACTATGACTCTATGAACAGGACTTTCAACAATATAAACAAATTTCTGGAGTGAGTCTTGAACCCATATCATTCAGAGTCTGAATTGAATGTGCTACCACTCAGTCAAAACTACAACATGACAACTTAAAGAGAGAGTATTGATTTCCTTTTACAAATTCAAGTTGGTGAACTGGAGACAAATGAACTTTGGAACCAGATCAGTTTATTTGATCTGAAGTTTGTTCCAATACATGTGCTCCATGGGTAAATTAACAGATTTTTTTCAAAGGTGTTGAGATAAAATTCTTTTTTCTGCTGAAGAAGAAAGTTGAAGACAAATAACTGAACTCACCAACAACAACACCTCAACCCATAGTCACTCAGCAGATCATGACAGAAAACATTACCAGTGGTCTGTGGCTGCATTATGTACCATCTACAAGGTGCTCTGCAGCAACTCACCAAGGTCTTGCAAACAGGCCCCCAAATCCAGGAACATCTGGTAACTAGAAACACAGGAGCTTGGGAACACAACCATCTCCAAAATACCTTCCTAATTACACACTATCTCAGGGGCCTGCACAAGAAGTGGCAATCAGGGGCACAGAACCCACTCACAATAATCCTTTGAGATTCTGGACATGTGTGCACACATTCACACTATGACTTTTGGAAGCACGTATGTGTCCCTCCAAAAGCTATCAAATTTAAAGTCCTGTTATGTCCCTTTACTATTGAAACTTGGGAATACATTGCGGTTTCTTCTTTATCATTGGACTCAAACCCTGGAATTCTCTTCTTTCTGGCACATGGTAGCACCTTCAGCAAATGCGCTACAATAGTTCAAGAACACGGCTGAAATCAAATAGTAATGGGTGATGAATGCTGAACAATGTCCACATCTTGTGAATGATTTTTTTTAATAGTGAGTTTTCATCACATATTTATTCAGTTATGATATGTGGTCTCCTATTCCAGTTAAACACTATCAAGTATCTTGGGATACACGTGATCCATCTACTTATCAGCCCTTTTAAAGACCCCACTTCAGCCTGAGGCTTGTTGGCACCTTTTCTGTTTTTATTTCAAAAGAGCTTCAGTACTGTAAAATCAGCCATCGTCATTTTACTATTTTACAGTTGTATGTTGATGCAGTGCAAATCAAAGGACACCTCATCCGAGAATAGAATCCTGCTATTCAAATCCCACCAATAAACCAACCAACAGTCTGTCCAGCTCCTCTGCAATGGCTTTAACGTACATATTCAAACATGCTTCTTATCACTCAGCTCATTGAGGCTGCTCCTAAAACAAAGCACCTTGCTCTCTTCATTGTTACTTGGGATGCATTAATACTGCAAGTATATACATGAATGAAATATTCCTTGGAAGGATGGTGTCATGTCACGTTGCTTTGACGTTGCATTGAGTTTATATCCAGTGTGAATTAACATTTTCTTGGCAAATTTTTCAGGACTTGGACTCCATGGATACTTTGTGAGGCTGACTACCAGAATTTAATTCTTTTAGCGAGCAGAGACTTTTTCCTTTCACTCTCTACATATTTGAATTTCTAACTTTGGCACTTCTGTGTTGCTGTAAAAACTACAGTCAAAAGAACAGCAATGACTGTACCTGAATTAATAAAACAAATTCATAGAGCTGGTCTAGGTTATTCACCATTCATTAAAAGCATGACTGATCTTTTACCTCAGTGCCATATTTTCTGCACTATCCCCATTCCCTTGATTTCCCCTAATGCTGAGAAATCTATCGATCTCTACTTTGAATAAATACAATGACTTAGCCTTCACCGCCCTCCCAAGTGGAGATTTCCAAAGGTTCACCAGACTCTGAGTAAAGAAATTTCCCCTCATAACAATCCTAAACAGCCTCCCCCTCAATCTCAAAATGTACCTCTCATCCTAGGGATAACTAACCTTCCTGCAAGTAACCTACCAAGTCCTTTAAAATTTTTAATGTTTCAATGAGATCTCCTCTCATTCTTCTAAGATCTTGAGAATACAATCCTCCCTACTTAATCTCTCTTCCTACAGCAAACCAGCCATCCCAGGAATTGATCTAGTGAACTTGTGCTGCACTCCCTCGAATGGCAAGTACATCCTTTCTTAGGTAAGAAGGTCAAATTGTTAAGGGAAGAACATTATTTAAAATCATTATTGGCTTAATTCTTCCATTGAAATAGTGATGAGAGAAGTTTGATGGATGTCCTAAGCATAACTATGTGGAAAGCCTGGCAATGTAACTGCACAATACATGCACTGAAGATCACCAGTGCAACTGCATCCTCAGTTAGGTACATCTTCAGCTGCTTTTCCATTCAACAGATCTTTCAGCTCTGCTGCCAGGATTTAACACGTCCAAATATTAGCAAAGACATCAGCTTTCTATCTACTTGTGAATAGCTTAAAGGAAAATGAATCTATTTGAGTATGAAAATCACAGGAAGGATAATTTTGTTTACTTTCTATCTATCATCTCAAGACTTCAGCTTAGAACCTTTATGGTTCAGAGCTACCTTTAGATCATGATGATGATTTAGTGTTGACGTTTGTATGGGAGAGTAGGGGCGACCTCTCCTACATAATTAGATTGGATCTCATGGGTTGATGTTGATATATAAACAGTCGAAGCCAAATTTATGCTGAGCTGAGATTGGCATTACCATGGATCCAATCTGTGGGGAGAATATACTATAAACAAGAATAAAAGCAATGGCCATGGGATATGAAAGGGCTGTTAGCATCTTGATTAAGGATATCAGTGGGACACAGAGCTATGAATGAGAATGTTCACAAGTTTAAAATGGGATGATTTCCAAATGCTATTTAGAGGAAATGAATAACTAATTGTTTGTATGTAGAAGTTACACCAGGGTATTGGGCCATCTAGCCCAACCAGTCTGGGTCATCATTTACCCTTTATGCAAATATCCCTTAATCACATTTATCCACCTGTTCCCTTTTCCATTTATTTCTTTGTTATCTACCTACCAATCTAATCCATAAACTTCACTGGATGTTTCAATCAAATGTCACTGCTGTTCCAAAAGGAACTTGAATGCTTCATTTTGCATCAGGTTAATTGTTTCCTGAACAACACTTTGGATTTTAGATGCTTGCCAATTAACTTTAACCCCAGTGGAATTCGAGCTGTTTCAAACATAGTGAGCTGCTCACAAAACAGCGTACCAAAGTCCTTTAAGCAACACCATTGATCCTCATTTAACACTGAAATTCATACTGCTGCTCTAATTGTAAACATGTCCAATCATTCGTGTTTTAGCTAAATGTAATGACTTAGTTTCACTAGAGATAATGATATTAAATCTTGCTATTAATCATAGAAATAGATAACATTAATAGGGACTATTACCTTATACAACTCTTTCAGACCTTGCTGCAGTATACAAACACCATTATTAATTATTAAAGGAGTTTTTATATTTTTATTATTTTACTTTTTTAATAGAGGCTTTTTGTGATTTTATTTCCAGTTAATAAGGATGGTGGCTAACAGATGATGCCTTCTTCCTGTGCTGATCTTAAGAAGTTTAAAGCATATAAGGATACGCCTGGGTAGCTCAACTGATCAAATTCCTTTTCCTTCCCCATGGAAATACACTAATCTGCAAAAAATACATTCTGAGAAGTATAGTGCTGAGTTTGTGCTTTTTGATCAATGTCATGGTAAATTGGAATATTTCAGGAAAGTATAAGTTCTTTATTTTTCAGCATTGATGTGATTGGTAGGGTGGAGGGGATGCATAATTGTCTAATTTTGTCCTAATCCCAGCTGCCATACCTAAGCAAGGGCCTTCACAACAGTCATCCAGAAAGTGAACAGGAGTACTGTCATCTCCTTCCCTCCCTTTTATATCCAGGATATTGTGACCAATTATTGCATTCAGTACAAGCAACTTTGGTGAGATCAGATAACAACATGGACCAGAGATATAGTTTATCTATATCATGGAAATAAGTGGGAAGGGGATGGAACAGGGGAGAAAGTACAGAATCGAAGTAGGAGGAAATAGTTTGGTGAGGCAAGAGCAGACTGAAGTAATGGACCAGATTAATTATGGACCAGAGATATGTCTATGATTTGACAGCTGCTCTTGTAGTGCATTTACTCACTGCAGATTCTTAAAGTATTAGCTAGAATTACAAAAATATATTACAAAAATATATTTATGTTTCCTTATCACTTTGAAATCGACAACGGCAATTCATCAATGAGTTAATGATTTTTTTATTATAATAATTTAACTATGTTCTGGAATCAGCAAATACCATTTTCTTTGAAGCAGTCTAGTTTTACAAAGGATTTTTATGGATTTTTACCAGGGCTGGAGAGATGAGGAGAGATTGTCTAGGGTGGGCTTCTTTCTTTGGAATGAAAATGTTGGAAGCTTTAATTGAGTGATGTAAAATTAGGAGATGCCTAGACAGGGTGAATGGGAAGAATCTTCTCCCTTTTGCAGAGACATCAATAACAATGGGCATAGATTTAAGGCAACTGGTTAAGGTATTAACAGGATCTTGAAGAAAAAGAAAATTCACTCAGAGAGAGGTGGGAACCCATAGTTCACTGGCAGGAAGGGGGAGACACTGTATCACATTCAAAAAGTACTCTGGTGAACACTTACTGTGTGGTAACCTACATGGCCCGGGACTGAACACGAGAAGTGGGATTAACTAATCAGCTCTGTTTTTAAAGTCAATTAAAAAGGACCAACACTGAACTGTCAGCAAGTCCACCAACAAAAGTGGTGTTTTTGTGATTTAGCCAACTGATATCTATAATCACAGCAGCCATATGTCACAGTCAGATACTTTTGATACCTCCATCTCAATCATGACTTCTTTACTGAACACCAGGTCACTATCTCCCTGACTTCATCTCCTCAAGACACATTCCTTCCAGCCGTATTATCCACCAAGCCCACAGAGCATGCTTCCACCTGTTCCCCAGGATCCACAAGCGGGACAATCCAGGCTGGTCCATTACTTCAGTCTGCTCTTGCCTCACCAAACTATTTCCTCCTACTTCGATTCTGTACTTTCTCGCCTGTTCCATCCCCTTCCCACTTATTTCCATGATGGGTTCCATCACTTTGACAGTGTCCAGTTTCCTGGTCCCAAACAGCTTGTGTTTACAATGAACATACAATCCTACTACAGCTTTCACCCCACACCAGGGAGCTCTGGTGGCTCCTCTGTTTTTTTCTTGAACAGAGGACCAACTGGTTTCCTTCCACCAATTCACTCATATGTCTGCCTGAGCTCATTTTCACGTTGAACAACTCCATTCACTTTCTCCAGATCAAAGGTGTAGCTTTAGGAACTTGTATGGCACAAGCTGAGCCCGTTTCTATGTTGGGGACATGGAACAATACTTGTTTCAGTCCTACTCCTGCCCCCTCCCTTCACTCTTTTTTCCTGTACATTGATGACAGTATTGGTGCTGCTTCCCACACTTGTACAGAATTTGAAATTCTCATTACATTTACTCCTGACCCTGCTTTCGCCTTCACGTGGTCCATCTCTAAGACTACCCTTCCTTTTCTGGATTTTTCTGTCTCTGTCTCAAGGGCCAGCGACCCACGTTCAATTCCAGCCACTCTCTGTAAGGAATTTGTACGTTCTCCCCACTTCTGCGTGGGTTTCCTCCGGGTGCTCCGGTTTCCTCCCACATTCCAAAGAGGTACAGGTTAGGAAGTTGTGGGCATGCTATGTTGGCGCCAGAAGTGTGGCAACACTTGCGGGCTGCCCCAGAACACTCTACGCAAAAGATGCATTTCACTGTGTTTCAATGTACATGTGACTAATAAAGATATCTTATCTAGATTAGACACCAATATCCATTTCAAGCCCATAGATTTGAAATGGATATTTGTGTCTAACCTCCAATAGACAGCAATATCTATTTCCTCTGTCTCTATAACATCAGCTTTCATGATAAGACATTCTACACAGGTGCTTATGAGATATCCTCCCTTTACCTTCACTATGGCTTCACCTCCGCTATAGTTGACAGGGTCATTGACCACATATCATCTATTTCCCCCTCCGCTCCTTTCACCCCTTCTCCAACCAGTAAGAGTAGTACTCCCCGATCCTCACCTTCCACTGCATACAACAGATTATTCTTTGCAATTTCGGTCATCTTTGATGAAATTCCACCACCAGACACATTAAACCTCCCCTCCTCTTTCAGCATTCTGAGCGACCCTTCCCTTTGCAAAGCCCTCATCCACTCTTACATTTCCACCTACTACTTTCAATCTCATGGATCTTTCACACACAACCACTGGAGAGGCAACACCCACTCTTTTATCTCATGCCTTCACCATTCAGGGACCCAAACAGTCCCTTCCAGTGAGGCAATGATTCACTTACATTTTAAACTATTTTTTTCATAGAACGTACAACACTACAGCACAGTTCAGGCCCTTCAACCCACAATGTTGTGCCAACATTTTATCCTGCTCTAAGATCTATCTAACCCTTCCCTCTCACATAGCCCCCTATTTTTCTATCATTCATGTGTCTATCTAAGAGCATCTTAAATGTCCCTAATGTATCTGCCCCCACAACCTCTGCAGGTAGTGCGTTCCATGCACCCACGATTCTCTGTGTAAAAAACTTACCCCTGACATCCCCCTTATACCTTCCTCCAATCACCTTAAAATTATGTCCCCATGTGTTAGCCATTGTCGCACTGGGAAAAAGTGTCCACTCGATCTATGCCTCTTATCATCTTGTACACCTCTATCAAGTCACCTCTCATCCTCCTTCTCTCCAAAGAGAAAAGCCCTAGCTCGCTCAACCTATCCTCATAAGACATCATTAATTAAGGTAAAATAGAAAAAGACTTCTCAGAATGTGGAAAGTCTCTTCATCAGAGCAGATACAACAGAGATGGAGGAACTGGGAAAGTGAAATTGACTCCTTAGAGGTAGCAAGGTGGGAGGAAGTACGGTTGAGATAGCTGTGGGAGTCAGTGGCTTCTAATGAATATTTGCAGTTAACCTATTCCCTGAGATGTGTTAATTAAAATTAATAAAAGTATTAAGAGTCACTTCCAACCTTGTGCATTGCATTCAGTACTCACAATATCCCTTCTCTACTTTGTATAAGCCAACCACAGATTGGGCAACTACAATGTGGTTTACCTCTGGAGCTTGCTGTTGCCTGTCACTTTAATTCTCCATCCCACTCTTACTCTGACCTCTCTGCCTGTGGCTGCTTGTACTGTTCCAATGAGGCCCAATGTAAGCTGAAGGAAGAATACCTCATCTTCAGTCTGGGTACATTGCAACCTTCAGGGCTCAGTATTGAATTCAACAATTTCAATTAATTCATTTTTTCTGTTTCTGACCAGTTCTGATATAAGGTTATTGATCTGCAAAATTAACTCAGTTTTCCTTTCTACTTAGACACTGTTTGATCCACTGGGCACTTCCAGTATTGTGCTTTTGGTTTCAGGTTTCAGCAGCAACTCTGACCTGCATCACACAGTTTAAAATTTCCCTCTCAGTGAGTTTTCCCTCTCACTAACTGCCTTCATTAATCTATTAACCAGACAGTGCCATAAGTGTTTGAAACACTCTGGGGAACCTTGGTTTAATCCTATTACAGACAATCCTTTCCCCTATCCATCTCTTCCCCACTCCCTCTGCAACTTAAAACTAACTGGTTTTCTCACTTTCTCAGAGCTGATTGAAGGGCCTTCTACCGGAAACATTACCTTTGTTTCTCTTTCTGCAGATGCTGTCTGACCTGCTGAGTAGTTTCTGTTTATAGCTCTAATTTTAGCTGGCTTGGACATGTTGAACAAAATGGCCTAGTTATGTGGTGCAGTTCCAATCATTCTGAAAACTATTATAGCAGAAAGATCTGATAACTTCTTGTTAACATCATTTTTAGTTCACCAAGGAAAATGTTGACAGAAAGACAGAGAAGCAGAAAGAAGCTGAAGGAAAATTCCCCTTTACAAAATGTCACTTCCATTGATATTAGTCAGAATAAGAATAATAAATACTGTAGTTTGAAGAAAACCTGGACTTTAATCAGTGAAAAGATCAAGAATGAATTGCCATGTACTGAAATCTGAAACGTAAAATGTTGAGAACGTACAGCAGTTTGACTAAAAACATAATGAGTGGCAAAACCTAGAGATTTCTCTCTTTCTTGGGTTAAAGTTGACTTGCTGTGCTGTTCCAGAATTTGTTTTAATTTCTGACTACAGAGGTAGTCTCACAGACTGTAGAAGTTTATCTGTGTGATAAAAGTACTCTAACTGAATACACATGTGAGGGAAAATACTGCTTCAAGAACATCATTCTTCATCAAAATGTAAAAGAAAAAATGTCTGTAGAAAAGTTTTATTTCCTTTTAAAAGATGGCAGCGAGGCACTGCATAAATAAATGATACAGTTTCACATTAAAGAATATCCCAAAAGTGAACTATCTTGCCCTAAGTTGATTCTAAATGTGAGACACTCCCTTGCTACAGAAGAAACAAAATTTGCAGTAATTTTTGTAGTAGAGCTTTTCAGTCCAGATCAACAAATGCAAAATTACAGCAAATTTTCAGATTATAAGGTCATCTGTATCTGTGCAAATTAGGAGCTGAAACTATTTCATTCAAAATCAGAGCATTCCTGTTTTAATCCATAAATACTAATAACGTCGTGGGAAAGCCTGGCTTTAGAATGCACAATATTCTTGATTTCATTAGTGGGACATTAATTACAAAGAGAAATGACAGCTTTTTTTCACATTTGTCAAAAGAAGCATTTTATGGCCTATGATAAATTGACCAATCTTGTTATCCCAAAAGAGAAATGCAATTCATAAGAGTGCAAATCAAAGCTAGAAATACATCTTATCATCAGTTCTCCACCGTGCATTCCTTTCAATGAATTTATTTTCCATAGTAGCGATTCTAATTATGTCTTTTTTAATTTTTTGAGGGGGGGGAGAAGTCAATGTACACATCTGCATCTGACGGATGTGAGGAATAAAAATGATGAACAGCATTACGTTAATTGCATAAAAGTTGCAACACTGTTTGTAGAAAAAGTTGAATAGAGCCCCAGTTAAGTATTATTTTATTTGGAAAATAGTAATAACTGAGGAGGAAAAGAGAGAGTAACAGCAACAAATTGAATGGCTGTTCTCCAGAGATGAACATAGACATACTGCTGCCACAGTGATGAAAGTTTAGTCAGCTACATGGTGACAACAAACAATTATTTACAAATCATTATCAGTTTTAGGAATGGAGCCAACAGATGAGGTAGTCTAATGGAATGAGAGAAGGAAGTTATATTTTAGTGAATGATTGGATTGGAGAAATGGACATCAAGGTTACAGAGCAATGTCATCAATTCACAAAGACTAAGCAAAATGAAATAACAAAGCAAAATTGGTGCTTCTCTTTTCTAAGTGATTTAGAATTGCATTTCAGGCTTTAGGTGTGTGGATGTGCATTAAAAATGACCTACTAGAGTTCTGTTCTTGCTTTGCTGGAGGCAAGAGAATTACATTATATCCAGGATGACTGTCTTCACATGGCAATAACTTCTCCGCTAGTAACAAGACCACTAATCAAGATTGAAAAAGCGAGAATGCTAATGACACTGAGTTATGCATGTCCTGTCAGTAATTCTGAGGTAGCAAGCTGCAAAAACTCCTCATAACTTTCGCATCCAGATGGATTTTGAAGGAGGAAAATCAGCAAAGTCTATTCATTTTGTCTAATCAGAGCAAAGCTCTTGTAAGAATCCAGCTACAATTGTGTCTCTAGTAATTCTGTGTCACAACTAATTACTGCTTAATAGTTGTCGTTGGGACAAAGCCTCCTGTTTTAAAGAGAAGTCTATTTCGCGTAGCATTCAAACTTAATCTGACATTGAATAGTGGAGATTACATGAGGTAATACAGCGGTTATTTCTACCTGCTGTAGTTTATAAGCTCCATCTCCAGCCGAGACACTCCTTTACAAAGATTATTTGTCATTAAAATGCTCAGTAGCTTTTTAGATCTGGATGTTGCCTACACTTTCAGAGAGGTTTTTTTGAAGGCAGATTAGAAGGATTAAGAAAGGTTCACATATGTTCAGCTTCACTATTGGTATTCAGGACATCACAGCGCTGCCACCACCCAGGAAGGCGTAGAGAGAGCTAGACAGTTTCTGAGTGAAGTTTGAAATCTATAACGGAGACAGACACTCAGCTAGTGAAAAAAATTACTTAATCAAATTCAGCATGAGACCCAAGCAGGACAGTCTGTTTACTTCTTTACCTTCTCACACATCCAGTTCAATCCCTGTCAGAAAATTTGCAGCTTTTCTTTCCCTTTTCTCTCCAATGCCTGTTTTACTGCAGTATGCACATTTATTCACAGAACTGTTTTCTAAAAGAGTTGGAGTATCTTAGTTGATTTTATAAAGTTGTCCTCAAAGTTACACGGATTATTGGAAAAAGATAGCTGTCTTTTTTCTTCTATTTTATCTCATTTTTATCATGTTTTCAGAATTGCCTAAACACAACCAAGTTCTAGGAAGAGTACTTTTTGCCAATTCGGAATTGGGCCATAATTATAATTATAGATGATCTGAAGGCTTGGAAAGTGAAAGCCAAATGTAACTCATGGAAAAGCAGATAGTCAAAGCTTGCTGTGGAAAAAGGTTTCAGCACAAGGAAATCAAATTCATTGAAGAAATGACAAAAGCTGTGATCCAAACATTCAATAATATAAGTGCCCAGAGATAGATGACTCATTTCTTGGTCTAAAATGCACAAATTATACACTGGAATCCAAGGAAATATCATTGCTCTTTATTGCAAGACAACTCTGCTAACATCAAACGTGTATCATTGTAAATTCATTTTTAATTACATGTAGTAGAGTCAAGAGCTTTGAACGATGAACAAACCAGCAAAATAAAGTATCAATTACTTTTGTTTTCAATGGCCTTGGAGAGCTTGTCTCTGTTTTTCTTGTGTGTTGGAATGTCTGAGAATAGTATGATTTAATAGCAGTAAATGTGCAGTTCAGGATTATCCCAAAGCAAATAAAAGTAAGGATATCACTATGAAGCAAAAGGTAACCCTGAAATCTCAAGGATCTAACCATGTGATCAATACATATGGCTGACAGATAATGGAATTGTTCTTATTGAAAAATAATGAAGGAGAATAAAATGCAAATTAGTACAATAAAGATGAACTAAAACAAACAGATATGAAAATCTGTTAAAACTTTTTACATAATAAAAGGGAAATTAACATCACACCATAGAATAGTAGAGCGGAGAAGCATGATATTCGATCCATATAGGTGCTGGCTCTTTGAAATTACTATCCAATTAGTCCTACTCCAGTGCTCTTTCTCCTGAATTTTCAAGTACCTCGCTCACTTTTGAAAATTATTATTGAATTGGCTTCCATACCTTTTCAGGCAGTGCCTTACAGATATAAATGTTTTTAAAGTATGTAGAACATAGAACAGTATAGCACAGAAACAGGCCTTTCGGCCCACAATATCTGTGCCAAACATGATACCAAGTTGTGTGTTATCATTCCACAACAAAATGAAAGGAAAAAAAACTCCCCTATAAATGAAGGTTTATATTATTATTTATTTTAACATCATTAACATTTTAGATACCAGGACTCTCTTTTGACGTTCATTGGCAGAATTCTATGTACCATATCTTTTCTCACAGCTTAACTTCTATTAATATAAAAGAAAAAGTAGTGAAATATAATTTGTATCTTGAACTAAAATACAGATATATATTTATGTATCTGTTTGTACGTAAGTTGACTAAAAATATACTCATTTATTCTGAGAAATATTACAAATTAAAAGCATAGGGATCTCCTGCTTTTAATGTCATACACAATTAATCAACATTGGTATGGTGAAGAGAAGAAAAAGCCAATAAAATTTAACAGAAAGCTGAATGAAATTTATGATTTCATAAAAAGCCTCAGAGGGTTTCAACTGAAGTAAAATCCCACCACAAATAATCCCTTCCACTTTTTGGCCAACTGGGGAACCTGTTAAACTTCCAACACCCCAAAAGCACTTGTTTCCCACAAGCAATGGGCTTTTCATAAAGTGACGTAAACCAAAAAGGACACAGCTAATTGTTTCAAAAATATAGGCGGACCAAGTTGTAAGTATCAATTTTAGCTCAGCCGCAGTATTGTCACCTCTGAGTCACTAGGTTACAGGTTCCCATCCAGAATTAAGTGTCATCGGTAGAATACTGCAAGACCACTGTATGTTGTTTTTCAGGCAGGACATTAAACTGAGGTCTTGTCCTCCCTTAGATGGAAAACCACAGTGCTGGAATGTCTCTCTGCTAAAGTTGATCAAATATCCTTGGCAGTTTTTGTTTGTTAATGTCAGGTTTTCCAGTCATGTCTCACACTGTTTTCGGATTTCCTGAAAACTGACTGCTGCATTTGTTTACCACAATGACTACACTTCAAAGTATTTTACTGGCTGCTGAGTATTTTGAGATTCCCCAAGGCTGTGAAAAACGTGACTCAGTTGCAATATTTTGCATTTTATTTTCTAGAGTATTACAAGTTACGTACTGTTCGCTTATAAAAGGTTTAAAGTTTCCATCTTGACGGCAGGGTAAATTTGTTGCATTAAACCTCCATTCTTTACTAGTTTTGGAGTGAATGTCCAGACATTTTCTATCTCCTCTCCTTATTGAGTTTTCATAGAGTTTTGTATATGTTTAATGACCTTGTGCTAAGTTGGCGATATTTTTGGTTGCTGTAATTTTACCTTTTGCCAGTGCTTTGAGCTTTTATTCATTGAGGTAAAAATCAAATAGAATTTAGTACTCAAGGAATCAGTTGCGTCTCTTTTGCCTCTGATGCAGAAGATTGTGGGCACAGATCCCATTCCAGACATTTGAGCATATGATTGAAGCTGAGTGTGCAATGCAGTACCATGGGACGCCGCATTGCCAGAGGTAAAACCTTTTAGATAAATTTTAAGTCATAGAGTCATACATACAGCATGGAAACAGGCCCTTCGGCCCAACTCGTCCATGCCAACTGTAATACCTAGTGAGCTAGTTCCATCTGCCCGCATTTGGCCCATAGCCTCTAAACCCATCTGGTCTCTTTGGTGGATGTAAAAAGCCCCTCATCACTGCTCAAACAAGTCCAGGAGACTTCTTCCCAGAGTACTTGCTAATAATTGTCCCTTGGCCAATGCCATTAAAGCAGATTGTCCAGTCATTATCTACTTGTGCAAACTTACAGAATGCAAATGCTTTTGCATTTTATATGTTAGAACAGGGACTACAAAGTGCTTCATTGGCTATTAAATGCTTTGGGACATTCAGAGGTTATAAGAATATTCATAACTTTTGTTTTATTTCTTATTGCAGCCAATTCCATCTTAACCATGATAGAATCACAGGAAATGGAAGATAGGAAAGACTAAAACTCACCTTATTTGCCTTCTATCGTGATGCAAGAATAGTGGAGTTATTGGCTAATCATAGCAATTGATCGTTACCAATTAGTCTGCAACAAATCCAGACACGTGGCAAGGAATTCCTCCTCTAGTGGTGGAGACCTTAAGAAACATAGGTCCAAAGTTAACTGTTGATATACATTCTTCAAAAAGCATATTTGATATTTAGGTTACTGAAGTCACTGATAAAAAGATCCAATGAAAATTGGCCCATGTTAAAAAAGCATGCTGCACTTACTATGTGTATTTCAAATCTTTCTTATTTAGTGAAGGACATTTTAGCACTGGAAGCGGTTCTGAGATGGTTTATTCAACTAATACCTGGAATATGTGGTTAACCTTATAAGTAAAGATTGCACATGCAAGTCTTTATCTGCAGGAGTTTAGAAGAGAGGACTTGATTGCCAAGATCCTAAGAAGTGTTGACAGGGTGGAGTTTGAGAGGATACTTCCTCTTGTGGGAGAATCTGGAACTGGGGGTCACTGTTTAAAAGTGTTACCCATTTAAGGTGGAGTTAGGTTAAAACGTTTCTCTCTCAGAGCCATGAGTCTTCAGAACTCTCTCTCAAAGAGCAGTGGAAGCAGAGTATGAATATTTTACGTCAGAGGTAAACATATATTTCATAAGCAAGGGGTTGAGAAGTTACCATGGGTGGATGCAAATATGATGATGAGGTTACAATCAGATTAGCCGTGTTATTAAATTTCAGAGCAGGCTTGAGGGACCGGGTGGTATTCCTCTTGTTCCTGATCTCTATGTTTGTGTGTGCATATGTATCTCAAGATATTATTTTTTGAAAGAAATCCATTTTATTTCTTAATTTAATACGGACCTTCTGCTACAATACCAACTGCTTTCCAAAGGAGTATGTTCCAATGATTGACCCCTTGCTCAATAATTTATTCCCTCAACCACCCTATAAAGGGTGAAAACAGAAATGATAAGGAAGGCAAAAAGACATCATTATACATTGTAGTTCCATCAGGAAGATGTAAGGAACACAAGCACCAGAATGCCACAGCTGGGAGTGAGCAGCATCATTTAAGACTAGGGAAGTTGGTAACGAGAAGTAGGGCAGTTGGTGGAAAGAGACTGCCATAGGTAGGAATAATAACATTGGGCTATTGTTTCTACATATTAGTTTTGAACTTATCTATTTTTAAGTGCTGTTTGGATCTTCTGGATCAATCTTGAGCATGTAGAATTGATCATCACAATTCACATTATCTGGACACTTTAGAATCCTAAACTTCTTTCCTTCCGCCATCAGATTTCTGAAAGGTCCATGAACACTACCTTGTTGTTCCTTTGTTTTTGCACTATATATTTATTTTTATAATTTATAGTTATTTTATGTCTTGCACTGTACTGCTGCTGCAAAGCAACAAATTCCACATCATCTAAATCAGTGATAATAAATCTGATTCTATTTCACAGGGATCATTCTATTTCTCCCAACATAAGAACATGCCCAGATAATCCATTGGCTCACCCTTCTCAAATGTCTTGAAGCTCACTTCTGAATGCATTCAAAGGCAATAACTCCACTGGATTCCTTATTACTTGCACTATTAAAGAGACAAATAACCATAAATATGGATACTACTTGAGAACATTAGACAAATTAGGCTAGCTTTTTAACCACCTCCCCCCCCTTTACCCTGAATTTTGATGATTGGTCTGCATTTAAATAAACTCTAATTTCAACATTTTCCCTTGGGAATGGGGGGGTGGAATCTGCTTTCAGAATCATACAGTAGAGAAACAGACACTTCAGCACACTGTGATCATGCCGACCACCATACCTATCTACACTATTCCCACTTACTGGCATTTGGTCTGCAGCCTTCCATTCATTGCTTTATCAGTTTACATTTGAAATTAGTTTTTCTCAGTTGTGAACTGTGAGCTGTGAATGCCAAAGACACTCATTCTATATTTAACAGCGTGCTAGCTTTAGGCAGGTTAGAGGCAGCTAACTTGGGAACAAATGTTAATGTTAATGATGACAGAGTACAGACCATTAATCAGGTAACAGAAAAAAATTAAAATTAATAAACATCATCAAAAATTTGTTTTGGTGAACTAGAAAACCATAGTTTTGGTTAAAGCTTTCTCCCACTTTCAAGCCAGCCCTGCTTGGTTGGGACAGGGGAATAGAATAGATGGGTCATTGATTCAAGCATGATTATTATCATTCAGGGTTTTTAAGTGATTTGACTGACTCTGTTACAAACTATAACCCATCAAGTAATAATATTTCAGGATTATTTTTGAGCCATATTTAGTACATACAAAATTCCACCCCAGTATGTTCAAGAATAACATTTTTTTCCCCAAATACCAACTCACATTTAACTTCCCCACGTCAAAACACAGGTTAATAGTCTAATTTATCATTCTAATTTACAGCTCATTAACAAAAGAGCAGGAACACGTGGCTGTGAACCATGCAATTTGTGAAAATGGAGTCTCATTAATGGCAATAAGAATCTAATGGCCAATCACAGTGGACAGGCTTTATTGATCTTTAACGATTCACAAGGAACTAACAAGCCATGTAACTCCTCTTAATATTGGCAGAGCCATTAATCCAGCTGTAAAGCAGAGAACATTTTAAAGAGTTAAAAACCACTGAAAGAAACAAGTCTTTGAAAGTAAAGAAACCTGAAGATGCTAGAAATTTGAAATAATACTCCGTAGGTCACACAGCATCAGTAGAAAAAGAAATGTAGTTGAAATTTCACATTGAAGATTCTCCATCAGAACATCGTAAGAAATATGTAGTTGTGCTTGTGAACTTGGTAAAGGAAAATATTTTTTGTTCCAAGTAGATGGGCAGCACTATTGTCCAGAGCCAGCAATTGAGCAGGTACATTATCAACAATGTGCAATCATTGATAAACACATGAAGCATTGGGAAGATCATGCAGAATAAAGTGCATGATTTCTAAAATAAAGCACAAATATAAGCTAACAATATTGTCACTAAACACAGAATATACTGTACATGCACCTGGAGATATTTCAATACCAGACTGAGTAAATTGAATGCAGCAAATAAGAAAGAATATGTAGAACATAGAACACATAACAGTACAGCACAGAACAGGCCCTTCGGCCCACAATGTTGTGCCAACATAGCTAATCCCTCCTACCTACAGAATGCCTATATCCCTCCATTTTCCTCTCATTCATGTGCGCATCCAAGCCCCTTTTAAAAGACCCAAGTGAATTTGCCTTCACCACCCTATCAGGCAATGCATTCCAGGCATCCACCACTCTCTGAGTAAAAAACTTACCCCTCACGATTCTTCTGAACCTACCCCCTCTCACCTTAAATGCATGCCCTCTGGTATTGGATTGTAAGAGAAAAAATTAACTGAATTACATTGTCTATGTCATGATGGTGAAGAGAATGCTCTGGAAAATATAATTTCCATAGACTAAATTGCCCTATCTGTATCTCTGCTGCTTTACATTTGAAGTCACAAATGCTTGAAAATTTCATGCTACAAAATGGAACAAATGAGGACTCCATTAGTGCAAACAACACAAATACAAGATGAACAAATATATTTATTCAGGAAGAAATTAGATTGATTCAGGAAGGGATACTGGACAACCTTTATCCCAAGCATTTTGGAGGGCTGTGTGGACTAGCTGATAAGCATCATATTAATCATACCTTCTGTAATTTGCCTCACGCATTATTTCAAAATATCCATGCATTGTGATTGTGTGCAAGTATAAAATAGTGCATGTGATATATTACAATGGCAAACAGGATTAATATGGTTATGTATTTATGTTTTCCCATCTGGTTTCTTAACAAAACAAGCAAATTCCTATGATTAATGAAATGCAGGCAGAGGTGCCACTTACCAGAGCACCAACTGGTCACATGCACACTTGAAGCATTAATCAGCATGATTATACATAATTTAAGAAAGGTTATGACAAAGATGACAAGAAAGCAGGGGCTGACTTTTGTGGACTTGATTTTGCCACAGGTACCTTCTTGAGCATAGTGGTGCTGCTTAAGTGGGAGCTAAATTCTTCCAAGCTCTGAATTTGGGACAAAAATAAATTTTGATACAAACAGTTTCAATGCACACAAATTGAAATGTGTTTGATATTGTGAGAGCAAGGGTGATGTGGTATCTTGTTTAGACTTTCAATGTGCTAAATCTGGTAATGAAGCTGTCACAGGCTGGGGGTGTAAACAAACCGAGCCAAGCCAAGCAAATCATTAAAACAATGCAGTGGAGGAGGCCAAAGAATAGGGCTTGAATATTACAAACATTATAAACAACGCTGCATTTCAGGTACATTCTACAGGCACCAGATGAGAAATGAGTGTTCTAAGTGGAGTTCTCAATTCCATATCTCCTTTTACCATCGTCCCTCCCTGAGGTCACAATACCCCTATACTGCTCGGTAAAAGTCAGTGAATCATTGTAAGGGCTCAGATAAGGTATCTGTTATCCTTCTTATGGTGACAGGCATCCAAAGTATGCCTGAAAGTGGTCACAGGTCCCACAGGCTCACTTCTTAGCTTGTGAAATTCAATGAGGTTGGCCATTTTCTACACTGTAGGTGATCTCAAAATTACCTACATCATCAATGTACTGCTGCTCTAGCTGGTCTGCTTCTGTACAGATGCAGATGGGTCAATCAATACCAAGTCAGTGAGGACTCTGAAACCCAGAGGCCAAAAGGCCTCAGCAGTCTCAACCTCTGCTAAAACCAGATGGCATGCATCATGTAGAAGAGTTGGAAGTGTAAGAAATTGTGATTCACCAAGTGCATTTGACAAAATGTTTTGTCAAGTTTATTAACATTAAATCAAGTTTAGAAATTACCAGTGCTGTTCACTGCACCCTAACTGCTGACCTTGCCCTTACACTTATATCATGATGAATATCCATAAACAACTTTATGCATTGGCCAGTGCTGGTTGAAGATTAGTTCAGTACATAGGAAAGGCGACAATGGGAAACAGATCAAAGGATTTCATTTTGATATTCAGGCGTCCTGACCAGCAACATAGGGACTGGTTTGGCGACTGGTATTAGACTTCTATATCGTCCTCCTCCTTTGTGCTTTCCACATCTTAAGATGAGTGATGAGCCTTCTTAGCCTTCTCCATCTGCAATTGTTTCTGCTTTGCAATGTTGTGCAATACAGTACACCAATATTACTGGTAAGTACTGAAGGGGATTTCCACATCTATTCAGGAATGTGAAGAGCATCTTCTATATGCTGTTGACTTTCTGAGGAAGAAATATATTGGCCATTTGGCTTTCACTCTAGTGCTTCTCCAGCTCACTGGTGTGGCTCCTAAACCATATCCTGAGTGCTTTTGATGGATGAGTACAGTGTTTCTTATAATCTAACTCTTAAATTCTAGAATGAAGGAAAGGTTTAATGGCAGAGCTCCTCCTAGACCCGTCTGAAATGCTTTGCTTCCTGAGGCCCAGTGTTACACAGTGTATGGTCACTCATGGTTATAGCCTCTTCCAAGGAGAACTGCTCTCTGATAGACCTGGATGATACAAATTGCCCATCACTGTCAAATTCATTGCCATCAATTTCTTGGTCTATGTACCTCTTGCACTACCATGGACTTCTTTCTGACTGTGTTTTTTGTACTAATGTCCTGCTTTGCACAGTCTTTTTCTTCACTGTCTTGTATAATTTATGTCTAATTAATGTCTGTGTGTTGTCTGAATCTACATGCCTGTGATGCTGCTGCAAGCAAGTTTTTCATTGCACCTGTACCTCACTGTACTTGTGTATATGATAATAAATTCAACTTGACTTGACAATGACTTCTTCCAGTATTCCCCTCTGCTCGTCCATTCACAACAATCCATTGCTGCTGAGCACCTCAAGTGCCCATCAGCTGGCTTTCCTTATATGGATGAGCTGCTTCCTAGGATGTCAACTTCTATCACCCCTACAGCAATCTGTGAATGACACTTGACTTCACCTCTATGGATGGCACAAAGATAGACGGCATCATAAGCAGCATAGACTGAAGTAGTAAATTATGAAGAGACAATAATAGATTGAGCAAATAGATTTCATTTCAGGTAAAAGGATAAACATTGGGCCTGAAAAATAAAGAAATTAGTATTTTCTAAATTATAAAAAGCTAGAAGCTGTGGAGTTTCTAAGGTTCCCTGGAAGACTATCTTTGCAGACCATTAAAGTGCCATGGACAGATACAGAAAGCAACAAAAGGTTGATGAAATACTGCCCCTTATAACCAGACAAGTGATATACAAAACCGTAGAGGTTAAGTTATGGCTATACAAACCCCTCAACAGATCATGTCTGAAAAACTGTGAGCAGTTCTGAGCACAATGCTGCCTAGAAGTGCATTCCCAGAAGTACCAGCAGAGACCGTGTTTTGAAAAGAAATTCAGAGGCAGGGTAAAACGTGCTTCTGCTTTATATAGAGTGTTTAACAGTTTCACTGAGGACGAATTTCCAGTCACCCACCTATACTGGAGTGCAGTGTAAATTTAACATGCTCCCTGGTATTAGAAGATTGTAAGGTTACATGATTGAATATATTAAGGTAGATTTTGAGAAAATATTTCTGCTGGTTGGAAATTCTAGGACTAGGGGACACATTCTAAACGTTCAGACCAAGCCATTCAAGGATGAAGGTAGGAATCTCTTTTAACATACAGGGCTGCAGATGGTGATAGATACCTAGAACTGCAAATGACTACTGATGCTTGATCAGTTGTTAAATCTGAGGCTGATACATTTTGTCAACCAAATGTGTTAAGGGACTTGAGGCAAAGGGGGGTTATGAGAACTTACTTCACAGATCAATCATGTATGGTAGAACAGACTCAAGGGACCAAATAACTGGTTACTATACCTACCTTCCCATGCCTTACGTTAACATAAACCAAACTGTGAGATTTGATTCTGGAGACTTGGTGCATGTTTGTGAAAAGACTAATAGAATTTTGTGACATACATTGGATTTAAGAATTAATTTTATATATCTGCTGTACTTTTAAGAACAAACTAACATTCTCTACTTATTCAAAGATTTTATTGATAAAAGCCTCTTCAGATTATTGTAAGATTAAACAGATATTCTAAGTGTAAGATAATCTATTCGGTTAATTCTCTTTCATCATCTATAGATACTTGCAGTCCTGTCACTTTATGAAGAAGGGCCTTTAAAATATAAAAACATCTGAATTCTGGTACACTGTGCTTTCACCTCAGGGGTCCTCAGCTTGAATCCAACTCAACATGAGGAATCAAAAGTCTTCTCTCACTCTCAGTTCCAAGTTAAATAATTTTGCCACCTCAGTCTACTTCCTACTGAGTGTGACCCCATAGCAACAAATTGCTAAATGTCATTCAGAACAGCTGAAGTGAAAATTTTGCCTTAATATTCTCAAGTTAAGTAAATCAGCAGGGGAATTCCAATCCTTATGCCCCAGATGGCTGAAGTCACTGCTGCCAATAGTGAGGCAAATAAAGTGGCAGATGTACAAGAGCCTAGAGTTAGGGGAATGCAGAATTCTCAGATGTACAAAAATAGGTGGGTAATCAAGTTGTGAGGAGGACACAATTAGGTTAAGTGAGTGGAGAAGTTGACAGAGGGAGTACAATGTGGGAAAACATGAGGCTATCCACTTTGGAAAGAAGAACAAGAAAGCATTTTTTTAATGGAGTGGGGCTACTATAAGTTGTGGTGCAAAGAGATCTAGGGGTCTAGGTGCATGAAATACAAAGGGTTGGCATGCATGTACAGCAGGTAAAAAGGAGGACTAGTGGAATATTCACCTTTATTGCAAAGGTTATGGAGTATAAAAGAAGAGAAGTTTTGCAACTACATAGAGTGCTGATCTGACTGAAGTACTGCATAAAGTTTTAGTCTCAATATTTGAGGAAGATGGAAGGCAGTGCAGACAAGGTTCACTCAGTTGATTCCTGGGCTGAACCAGTTGATATATGAAGAAAGGTTGAGCAGTTTGGGGCTATAGTCATTGGACTTTTGAAGAGTGAGAGGTGGTCTTATTGAAATGTCCAAGCCTCTGAGGGGTATTGACAGGATGGATTCTAAGGGGATGTTTTACCTCAGTGGGGGGTGGTGAGAATGTTATAGTTGCAGAATAAGGAGTCACCAATTTAAAACTGAGTTGAAGAGGAATTTCCTTTCTCAATGGCTCAATGGGTCATGACTCTTTGGCACTGTGGAGGCAGAGTCATTGAAAATATGAAAATATTCAAGATGGAGATCAACAGATATTTGAACTGCATGGGAGTCAATGGTTATGGTGAGGAAGGTGATGTTGAGGCCAAGATTTGATCAGTTATGTTCTGACTGAATGGTGGAGAAGACTCGAGGAGCTGATTGGCCTACTACTGCTCCTGCATCCTATGTTCTTACATACTAAAGAAATTTGTAGAGATTGGCACATGTGGAGCCTAAATTAGGTTGATAGGTGAATGTGACTTGGTAGAGGTCAGGATAAAGGCATTAGTGCCTTAGGTAATTTTAGGATAATGGAAGCTGGCCAAGAGAATATTAGGATATTAAACAAACATGGAGTGTTGGAATTTCTTGCATATGGTCAAACTTGAAGTTAATGTGTTCATTCCTGAAGTCATTATGCTTATGTTTCCTGTTAATCTCATTACTAAATGTCTGAACATAAAATATGTGTAAACATGCATAAATCATCAGTAATTCTTTAAACATAATTGCATCAGAACCAAAGCAGCCTTAAGGTGCTGGAGTACAAGATGACTATAAAAAAGTTTGAGGAAAAAGTTCCTTCAGAGCCGGCAGTAGATTTGCAGCAGTTTCAAGCGACTGAAAACCTGGTTTTAATTTGTAAAAACCCACAGGAAATGTGAAAATGCAAAAACTTGTCTTAAGTGCAAGTTGTATTTTAATGCAGTAATCAATAAATAACCATAAAGGATTGCGGACATTTGGACATAGTGTATTTACATAATTCTGTTTTCTTTTAGAGCACGTACTTGTTTTATGCCCTGAATGCCTTTTTCTTTGAGTGCAACTAAGTAGAAAATTCAAGTCCTAATTTTTATTGAGTAGAAACATTAGAATGAATAGAGAGGACTTAAGAAATAGGTGGATACTCTAGTGTTAATAAAAATAAAGCAAAGTTATGAGACAGAATAGTTCAAAAATGACTTTGAAACAAATAAAGTGTGTGTGTCTGTTTGTGTGTGTTGAAATCCAAGGCATGGCTCAAAGTCACATAGTCGTTTTTTTAATGGATGTTTTTCAAAATTTTAACTTAATAACTTAGAAAGCAGTTTTCTTGTCCAAATTCATTGTTTGAACTATCCCTAGTGGATGTCCCATTCAACTTCCCCATTTAAACTTTAAGAGAAAATTGAGTTGTAATTTCTGTGGAGGTAGGTTCACTTTCACTGAGGCCAATTGAATTAGAATCAGTGGAAAAAATCACATGCAATTTCATACATCTGTGTACAAATTAGTTCCGGGTAAATGAAAGACTACCATCGAAACTCTGACAACAGCCAGTTTAGGCAGTGTATTTCCTGTGTTTAGAACTAATTCTGACTTTTAATTGGCTTTATTTTTAACTTTATTTTAGCTTCTTGCCAACTACCAAAGTCTTTTTTGTGATACTTGATTTATCTTCAGTTGCATAATTATTGACTAAATGAGTCAAACAACAAATGTTTTGCACGTCTGTTACAATCCTAATTAAACATAATCCTGACCATATGCATCTCCTGGCAGATGAGTTACATTTTCCCCCTATCCTCTGCGATTCATCTGTACTAGCATTTAACATGGGGAAAAATGAATATTCAGATCAGTAGTATAAATGTTACAAAGAAAAGTCCAAAAATTCCTTGCCAGTGTGTTGAAATGGAAGGAGTGGTTCAAAGCCACTTAGTAATGTTTACAAGAATATTTTGTTAGAATTTTAGGTAGCAAAGTGAATTAATAAGTGCACTGTTTTCTGCTAGTTTGACATTTTAATAGAAATGCAGAATTTCCAAATTATTTTCATGTTTGTCTTTTTCATGTTTAAATGCCTCATATACAAAACAAGATCCTTTGGCATTTATTACTGTTTCTCTTACTGACAAGTGAGATTATAAGAATCCTAATGAAGGCTTCCAGAGGAAAATCCTTCTGATTAAAATGCCAAAATACTAGTTGAATGCATTTATGTATCTCATTAGCATAATCTATTTAGCACAAGTAAACATATAAACTTGAATAAAGACACACAAGGATTGACACCACAGCTAAAAGAGGGTTTAGAGCAGGCGAACAGGACACAGTAACAAATAACAAGTGTGATCGTGCCTCTTCTTATAGGTGCTGCTCTATAATTGCATATAGCTTCTTCTTGACTGAACTGAGAATATTTTTTGCCATCTGCTTTGATAATAGCAAACAATGCCACCTAGATGGTGATGTTTGCAGAAGTTTTTTGGCATTGTGGAATGTAAGTGTGGCTCTGAATATATGTTCCCCATGATATCTTTATGTGCACCACAATAATATATTTACTAAACAATTTCACAATATGCAGTCAGAGTCTTATCTTAATTATGTTAAAATTAATTACCACTAATAATAGAAACTCTGTCCATTATCCTATTTTTATGCCAGATATATGGTATGTTCTGCTTATACTACAGGGTGAGGGTTAACACATTCATATTTATGAGGCCCTCAGCTTAAATCTACTGAGCATAAAGATAATTTCACATGTGAGGGAAGCCAAAGAAGACATGGCTGCCACAGGCTCTAGATGAAATATTGTCTCTTTATGAGAAGGCATAACTGGCAGCTGGATTGCAGAGTTATTTTTAAGTCATAATTAATCTGATCCAGTAACACTTATGCTGGTTACATCATTCTGATTCTGAAGTAATACACCATTCATGAATAGTAGCTATTATATGGCCCCCTTTTTGTTGTATTTTGTAGGCTGGAGGAACTCATGTCTTTCTTTTAACCAATAATGGAAATAAGTTCTTGCTATTACATGCACACTCTGTCAGCATCAAGTGTTCAATTGTCAGGTATAGCTTAGTTAGATGGCAAATAAGCAACCCAATAATTCATAGTATTTTGCCATTTCCTGCAATGACATCAGTTGTGAGGGTACTCTTGTGCAGCATAAACATTGGTCTATAACAGTTGGGCTGCCTCTGTGCTCTGAATTTTATATAACACTCCTGCCATCCAGTAGCCTCTGAGTGAAATTAGCAAATTCAATTCTAAGTAATGTCCGTTTTGTGCCGTGGGGTCAAGGCCACTAGAAAGTGAGCAAAATATGGGCAAACAGATTTTACATTGAACATTTACTACTAACAGATGAGGTTTGAGTCTCTTGAAGCAGACCTTCAAAATGTTTCCAGCATCTGCAGTTTTATTTTTGTATTTCAGTCTCCGGTCAGTTCCGATGCATGGTAGTTTCTTTCTTTGCTCTAAGACCTGCTGGGCTTTCTCTGTATTCTCTTTTATTTCAGATTTGTTCTCTTTCACACAGTTCCAGCAGGTTTTCTTTTCTCTTATGTCCTCCCTCTATTTACACCTCCTCCAGGCTGGTGAGCTACCATTAACATGCTCTCAGCATCCTTTCCTAGTTGACACCACTCAGTGTTATCTATCCTAGTACAATCATTCCCTTTGTTCTCTCCATTCCATCTTGTTTTCTTCAAGTGTAAGTATTTTCATAGTTCTGAAGAAAAATCATGTATCTGAAGCATTGACCCTGTTTTCTCTCCACAGATGCTGCCTGATCTGCTGAACACTTCCAGCATTTTATGTTTTTACTTCAGTCTCCTTAGTCTGGCCTCAATTCTATCCCACAGCTGAAGGATCAATCCCATTTTCACAATGATTTTACTCTGCAGTTCAATACCCATTAATTTAAACCAAATACCTGGAACAAAATATTAAAAATAAATCTACTAGGTAAAACCTCAATGATAATGCAAAGGAAAAACACCTGGGTGAAGTCAACTGGTGTTTTTTTTGAAGGAAAGTGGGTGGATTTTTCTTACTAAATTTGAAATGATGTACCTCAAGTTGTGTTCTATATTTTTAGCATTATTTTAAATAGCTTACTGAGATATAATTTGAACATTAGGAATAAAATTTGTGTAGATCCCCTCACATCCTACTTGTCTACAATACATGTTTGGATATTACAACTTCTGTCAATTCTGATAAAGGGTTGCTAACTTGAAATGTTAACTCTGCTTCTCCTCCACAGATTCTGCCTAGCCTGCTGAATGTTTTCAAAATTTTCTGTTTTTAATTCAGCATTTCCAGCATTTTAATTTCCAGCATTTGCTTTTTGTTTTAATTTTCAACTGTGTCTTTGTAAAGTGTTTTCAACTTAAAGTTGACATTAGATGAGCAATATCACTACACTTGAATCAATGTTAGTTCCACTTTGTCTGTCAAGCAGATTGGTGCCTTGCAGAGAAAGCCACATATTAACTTTAACAATTCACACTAAATAGTAAAAATAGTAAACTTAAATGCAAAGTTCACTAGCTCCATGTCCTTAAAGGCAGATTCAGAAAGGGGTCAAGTCTAACCTAAAATTGGTCAAGCATGCTTACATTGCCAGCCCCATTCTAATCCCCATATCCAGTAAGATTGGGATCAAGGTGACTGAAAGTTCTCACTTGCCATTAATTTGTAGTAATTATTGTACATTGATCCCTGGTATTAATTACTGATACATCTGAATAAAAGTGAAGTTGTGAACCTCTTCCCTACTACAGGAGGCTCTCAGATTGTGAGCTATGCTCAGTGCCGAAGGGTGAAGTCCTGAATCAGCTCAGACCCAAGAATTCTCCCAATGCACCATGAACAACAGTACGTAAACTGATTAATAAATGTTCTGATATATATTCCATAAGCAGTGGAATCCAACTAGTATTTCAATGCCATGGGGCCATGCATGGAAAGTCAGAGGTTGTATTGTTTTATAAGGACAGGAACATGATACAGAAGTTAGAAAGTATAATTGAAGTGAATTGTGGTATCTCTTGTAGACTATGTTGCAGATTAGATGCCTGGCTTTTTTGATTGGTAGGACAGTTAATAAATTGGAGACTGTACAGAAATGGTACACAAATAGCATCTTAGTATACTATTTGCATATCATGCTGATACAGTCTGAGTATATAAAATAAAATGTGCAAAATATTCTACTTGCAAAAGTCACTTTTGGAAAGTTCTCCCTTGGTAAATAATGGGGGAAATTGATGAGGGTCACGGGCATCAGAATCTCACTTACAGCTATCACAAAATAATTATTATCAAAATTGAAGCCTCCATGATGAAAAGGTCAGTGTCACTGGGTTATGAAGCTGGCTCATACACAGTAAGTGAGGTGTAGTGATAAATAACTGTATGGCATTCTGGGGAGACTGCATCAATACTGCTGCTTTTTTTGAAATGTATTAATCAGATGGTCTTGTGTACACAGAACATATTTTCATAGTTTCCTGGTGACATGTAACTCAGAAAAATAGATGGTGGGCAATATAATAGCAAACCTCAGGGGGACATAGACTAGTGAAATGGACACAAAAATGGTTCAAGAAATTTAGCATGGAGCAATACATTATTGGTAAGACAGATAACGCAGTATAAGTTGTTACACTATTTTAATGTGGGTGCAGAAGTGGAGAGATCTGAAGTGAATGCATCCAAGTCTTTGAAAATGGCAGGAAAGTTGAAAAGGGTTGAGGACTGCAGGCTTTATTAATAAATATAGAGAATGCAAATGCAAGCAAGTTATCAAATGGTCTCAGCTGATGTCCTGTGGTCAATTGTAGGCTGCACAATAGGAAGGATATCTAAGTCCTTGGAGTGGGTGCCAAGGTTACATGACTTCAGTTACATGGGGCGACTAGTCAAGCTGAAGTCATTGCCTTGCAGCAGAAAATTGATAGAGGTGTTTGAGATCATGAGAGATTTTGATAAAATGAGGTAAAGCAATTTCTAGTAGCAGAATATTTGGTCACTAGAGGACGCAATTTGTGGTGATTGACAACATAACCAGAGGTGGTACACTGAGATTCTCTCAAATGGAATGAACTGCCTTAAAGCCTAGAGGAAGCAGATTTCATCATACCTTTCAAAGGAAGATTGGCAAAGTATGACTGGGGGGGGGGGGGGGGGGGAAACTGAAGTGTCATAAAGGGCATACAGCATAGAGACAGGCCTTTCAGCCCACTGTGTTCATGCTGGCCATCAAGGACCTATCAATACCAAATCTATTTCTAGCACTTGGCCCATAACCTTCTGTGCCAAAGCATTTCAAGTGCTTATCTAAATATATTTTTTAAATGCCAGAATGTTCATCTAAATAAAAGCCGCAGAGAGAGGGGGGTGGTGGTGCTGGGGAGGGGGATTGAAATTGGTTGAGTCTGATTAAATCAATGAAAAAGCTGGGAAAGGGATCTTGTACTGTGCCATTCCTCATTTATACCTGGCTTGGCATTGTTTAATTGCTCATAGTCTGTTTTACATTGTATTTTGCACTTTGAGGAAACAACAATTGAGTCTGAAAGACAATCACGAAGGCAGGATGACCCACCAGAACACAATAAATCTGTTGGTAACCTTGTCTGGATAAATTCATCCATGATTAGGAATGCCACAAAGATATTTCAGAAATGTTGTACACAGTTACAGGGTTAGACAAATGTACCAGAGGAAATGCATGTTGTGCATGATGAACTGAATATCTTAATATATTGTAGCTGTTAATTTATTAGGACAGAGTCAGATCTAATGTTCCAGTATTAGGTGGTCTACAAAAAGTCTTATCAGATAGTGTATAATACTTCCAGATATTCCAGTTTCTATTTTGAACATGACAATCTGGCTATGCCAAATTTCAGTAAGGCTCTAGTAATATCTCTGAAGCAGCGGGGTTCAAGTTCTAGTGAAGAATTTGAACACATCGTCATTAGTTGTAATATTAGTGGGGTACTTCATTTATCGGTATTGCCGCTTTTTGGATGAATGTATAAGACTAGAGCGCATTTTAAAAGATCCCAGGCCACTCCTTAAAGATTTTGCTATTCGGTAAGTTCTTCCAGTGTTCTTCTATCGATGAACTCCAGAAAACAGATTGCATTTATTGCAAATCAAAAGAACTGCAGGTGCTGAAAACTATCGTGTTTATTTATCACCAGGGCACAGAAGGCTACAGGCCAAGTGCTGGAAAACAAGATTGAGTAAAGACGGGTTACTCGACTGTCCACATGGACACGGTGAATAGAAGGGCCTGTTTCTGTGCTGTATGACACTGACTCTTGGCTGTGGCATTGCTGTTTAAGGGGCATTGCTACATTTGCCGACATAACAGCAGGTACTTTAAAGGGCATTACTTCATTTGAAGTTTCACAATTGTGATAAGGTGTTAAACGACTCTCTCCATTCCTTAATTGAAAACAGGCGAAGATTGTGCTTTACAGTGATGTAAAAAGAAAGTGAACAAGGATCCTATCGATAAGATTTTTTTCTCTACCATGTCGATACTTTTGAAGTTTCCACTAATTCCTACAGCGTATCTATGGCACATACTATAACCTTTTAGACTTGAAAACAAGTTCTGTAAGTTTGACTTGAATGCTACTTTGTGGTGTCAACACATAAGGTGAAAGGACGTTTAAATAATCTGTATGTTTGTGAAGATGGAATTCATCCACAACATTAATATTCATTCGATATATTTTGTCAAAATTTCTATGTTCTTGGTTCAGTACAAAACCAATTTTTAAAAAGTAGAGTAAAAATGCCAAACTAATTATAATGAGAAATCAATTTTAGAGAATATGATAACATTGAAAATAATTGAAATTTAAACACAGAGGAACATTATCTTCCGCCCCATTGTCAACTTATGCCATCACAATTTCGACAAGATGTGACTAACAGCGTCATTGAGGGCGCACCGGTAGGTATCTTGCAACATATTTCCATTAAATGTATATGCAACTTTTAATAGAAATATTTCAATTAAATGTGCAAACTTCGCTAACGAAGTGACCTATTTTAAGCATGATGCGTCCTTCCTAGACATACTACCACCACAAAGTGTAATGACTCAAAAGCTCAGGGCGGAGCTCAATCAGGAGTACAGGGGGGAACCCAACGGCAAGCTTTTTAAAGGTGCTGTACAGTATGCAGGCGTTGTACCAAAACAGCTCTCTCTCCCCACGCCGTTGCAAACCGGATCATTTCCCACACGATAAGTGCTTTTATTACCAGAATACCTCAAGAAAGTTCACAATTTCTCTCCGCGCACTAGGGACCCACGAGTTGGGAGGGGGCGGGTGTGGGGAGGAGACTTGTAGAAGACGACGAAGTCGATCGAAAAGAGTGGAAAAAAAATGGCAAGTTGTTTACCCCCTCCAGGAGCTTCCCAAGTGGAAATAAATCAACGATTTATGACAGATAAACGAAAGAGGCTCTAGCGAAGTTAGTCAAAGGAATAACAAGAGGACAAAATTGCAGCAAGAATCATAGACAAAAGAAAAACGGGTGAGCGAGTGGCTGTAGGGGGTGAATATATCATTTTTGGCCATTATTCTATATGGGCACTAGATGGCGCGTTAAACGAGGATCTGCAAAGGAGTTTCAGTCGCCAGGTGTTGGGGGGAGTGGAAACGCCAGGCATCCAAACTTCAATCATAGCGGAACAAAATGACACAGTTACTAAATCTGTGCACTGCTGCATCGCTGCACATATGCTGCTATTATACAGACCAAGCGTTTTGTACATTTCTCATTGTCCATTTTTAAATGCAGCTTTGTCCAAGGGGCAAGATAACACCCCCGCTCCTCGCTTTTTCTACAGGATTAAAACTAACAGCTTGACTAATCGAACCGTCATGGATCATAACCGTTAAAGGACAATTACAACGCTTTAATACTGAACCTCTTTCAACAACTTCTCAACGGTTCATTAATGCGTGTGGGGTCAGCTGTTAAACAGCGAGGGACTGAGAGGCGAGCGTGTCCCGGTAGCAAAGTGCACCAGATTGTTTAGTACGGTTTCAACTTTCAAATAGTTTGTAGCTCGCCATTGAAAGTCGAAGATATACTTGATATTTCTTTAAACTGACAGCTTAATCTGTCGCATGGTTGTCATGACCAATGAATCAGCGAAAGGCAGGATCCAGTGGATCAGTTGATACTTAACCGGGCTAAAATGTTTTAAAAGCACTTTCCTTCCTTACATAGAAGTGGTCTTATTCCCTCAGCCAGCGACCGAAAGTCTTGGAATCGAATTTGAAAATTTGCAATGAAACTCCTTCAGCTGGTTTCACCGAAGCAGATGCGATTCCGCAATTCCCAAGCCACCGCCACACTCCCCACTCCACTTTGCACCGACCCACCTTCCATTCCCGAGAATCGAATTGTTTCGGGGATTACAGACAGATTTCGCCCCAGTTCATACTGCAGGTGTTGGGCTCATTCTAGCTTAGAAGTGCTTATTGAGCATGCATTTTATTTCTATACTGGAGTATGCCATCAAAAAATGTTTTGGCTCTTTTCATTCATAAAATTGCACGGAGTGATACCAGACATGTTATGCAATTATACAAAAATCTGAGAGCCATTTCTGCTTACGACACGGATAAAGAAAGGAATTTGTAAAATTGCTGCAATGTTTGAAGGCTCCGATCCAAATATTGCTTTACTGTTCCTCTGTCACAGAGTATATGATTAGGTTTTGAATATGGTTGGATTTGTTTTGCTGTGGCCCCTGTTATTTTGTTTTGATACAAGCTTCGAGCGTGTTTGGTTCTCGATTCGTTTGCTCACGGAATAAAACTCAGTTCGAAAACAAGAAAGCGCATCCCTTGAAGCTTGGTGTGCCGAGGGAGTGGTGTTGGGGATGGAGGCCGTGTTGTTTTGAAGTGTTATTGTTTTTAGAAGGAGTGCACATTGTCCGAGCTCTTATTTTAGCAGATGTCCCAGTCGCTGACTCCAGCTATTGTCCCCCCCCCCCCACCCCCTTTCTCTCCCCCTTCTGTTTAGTTGGAAATGGAATTGGCGCCTCCCACATCTCCCGGCATTGGAGGAGACTCCCATTCAGTAATTCGTTACCTTGTCACGATTGGATAGCCCAGTGCCAGAAACAATAGCAGATACTCTCCGAATCATCTTCGATCCGCTTATAAAACGCGGAAGAAGCCCAACGGCGGCTCCGCAAACCCTGATAACATTTCAGCTTACCTGGGAGCTAGGCAGGACGAGGCATTCTTATGTATGAGCAGTTGGGGCGCCCAGAGCAAGTTTAAACTTCTCTTCCCACCCCGCCTCAAGGCTGTCGAATGGATTCCGATGCCAGTTTGATATCAAGCCAGCCGTCTTCTCCGGAGGCAGACGGCATTTTCCTGTCTGACGAGCCAAGCTCGGGCTTCACCAGCACCGTGTCGTCCACGCAGAGCGACTGCGGAGCTCAGCTGTGCGGCGAGCGAGGCGGGCCGCTGAGAGCCAAGGACAACATCAGGCTGAAAGACAAGAAACAGATGAGCGAGCCCGAGCTCCAGCAGCTGAGGCTGAAGATAAATAGTCGGGAGCGAAAACGGATGCACGACTTGAACATCGCCATGGACGGGCTGCGGGAAGTCATGCCTTACGCGCACGGACCTTCTGTCAGAAAGTTGTCCAAAATCGCCACCTTGCTCCTCGCCAGAAACTACATCCTCATGCTCACTAACTCGTTGGAGGAGATGAAGAGGCTGGTGAGTGAGATCTATGGTGGTCATCACAGCAGCTTCCATCCATCGGCTGCCTGCGGGACACTCAGCCACGGCGGGGCGCCTCTGCCGGGACACCCGACCTCACACGCGGCTCACCAAGTTCATCATCCCATCATGGCACCGGCCGTCACTTCAGCCTCTCTGTCCGGGGGCAGCATTCCAGCCGTGAACAGTATCAGACCCCCTCACGGTCTCCTCAAATCCGCATCGGCTGCCTCCGGCCCGCTGGGCAGCGGTTTCCAGCACTGGGGAGGAATACCGTGCCCGTGTACCATGTGTCAGGTACCACCGCCCCATCATGTGGCAAGCATGACCACGGCCGGCATGTCTCGGTTATCCTCTGACAGCAAGTAACAGACTGTGTCAGAAGCGCAGAGACTCTTCCAATCGCCTTTAGAAGTTGAGTATTTAAACTCAGACAGGTTGTAACATCAGGTCGTTTCTTGTCATATTCCTATCCGTACACCGAGGTAAATCTTACACCGGGTTAAATCGTTATCTTTGTGATGAGGTGTCTTTTTTATGTAGCTGTAATGGAAGTTGCAGTAACCCCTTTCCGAACCAATCCTTCGGCTCTCGTTTATTTCAGCGTCCGTGTATCTAGAGAACGGATAAGGAAGCGGATATCTGTAAGCAGAATTAAGAAAAACATCACAATTTAGATAACCCCCTCCCCCGGAGAAAATTGAATGTATTTTTCCCACGTTGGAACGAGGTCGAAGGAAACGGTGGAAAGAGAGTACTGCAGCTTTATTTAATGTGAATTTCTTTGTAAAGTGACCCACCAGCAATGAAACGTGATGATAGCTTTCAACTGTAAGTTACATTTGGAAATATTTTATGCAACATTGCTCCACTCCGCGATAGTGTTACACTAAATAACGATTCTAAAATCACACGTACGAAGTTCATTGGTCTTCATAATCAACTATGACCATAGAAGGAAAATAAAGAGACGAGAAAATCGCGACGAAGAGAATAGTCGAGCAGATTTTCTTTGGGGTCTGCACGTAAAAGGTCGACTGACTAAATGCCTGGAACAGTTAGAAAGGAATATATGGGAAAGACTTCGGGACATGATTTCCTGTGTAGCTGTGCAGCCTTGGAAACTTTCACTCCTGCGGTTCAGTTAGAATCAAATGCGTCTGGAATATTTGCTCCAGCCCTGAATTTACAAAGACAAGTTTGTATACTTTTCCTGTAAAGTAGTTGTTAACTTTTATGAAATATGGGTAAGCGGTATCCATTGCGACTGTATGAATTCTTTTATCGATTACCGAACCCCACTCCCCCCGACCGCACCCCAGAGTTATTTTGTGAACTGAGAATTCTGCTTGTGTTCCATTTGTTCTTGGACTGACTTCACCTGCATCATTTCTGCGCTGTTTCCATCGCAGATCCGAGATGTTGTTGGCTGTTTAACCCGTTTTATCTTACAACAACCGCTGTCCCGCGCTTAACACACCCCCATCTTAAGCGGGTTGCTTGCGAAGAACCACCTGTAACGTCTTACCATAACAAATTTTTGTTTCCCATTCGCGAGAGAAAATTAAGGAGGAAAAAAATGCAAAAAATGCTTTTCATCTTTTTATTTTTGTAAAAAAATGTGCTAAATAATATTTATTACTTATTTCGTTCGGAGAAGAAGTGACTGGTGGCGTAACTGTCGAGATTTTAAAATTAATAAAAATAAATAAATCTTGTGTGCTTTTCAATTTGAAGTCTCGAGAAAAATATTCTTTTAACTGTACGTTGCTGGGAAATTGCAAAAAAAAAATCATCCGAAAGACGCCGGTGAATAAAAGAGCCATTTCCTGCACACCAAATCCCAGTTAGTAGGATGCCCAGCCTTGTTCAGCTAAATCCTCGCTCATAATTTCCGGGAAATCGCAGAGAAAAGAACTGGGGAAAGTGAAATGAGTAAAATTTAACGACAATAGCAATGAAGAATTTCCAGATATACCTCCACGACTTCAGACCTTTGACTCGATACACACACCTCTGCCTTACATATTTCTGTTATAATGTACTACAGGGAAGTTCTATCAATAACATGATTTAAGTGCACCGCCCCCACGTCCAGTTCCAAAATAAAACCATTCTGTAATCGAATAAATCACCTGCTATTAATCCAGGGGCCAGTTCGAAGAAGCTCGCACAAGGAATCACGAGGGTTACGTTTTTGCTCACCTTTCCATTTCTGTACAGCACACTTCGTGGGAGGAGAACTGAAACCCAACGACCAAATGCTCCACCGAACATAACCTGGGACTCGCATCGGCCTGTGGAATCCAATTATTCCTCCCTTTTTTTTCCTGACCGATTTTAAATGTCGAGATTTTAAATTAATAATAAATAAATCTTGCGTGCTTTTCAGTTTGAACTCTTGAGAAAAATATTCTTACGTCTATATTCTTATCCCTTCTGCATCGACCCGAGAATCAGAACTTTCTCGTCTGTTCTTATGAAAAGTCTTCGACCTGAAACGTTAACTCCGTTTCTCTTTCAACAGATGCTGCCTGACCTGCTGACTGTTTCCAATATTTTCTGTTTCATATTTTCAGCATCTGCAGTTTTTATTTCTCTCCAGAACTTTCTCGCCTTCTTGCACTATTTCTAGTCCAAAATGCAGCGCCGAAGGATCTCAGATTTTTATATCTCAATTTACGAAACGCGGACTACACATAAAGTTTGTCTCCAGCTAGCTGCCTTACTGCAATCTAAGCAAATGATTAAAATTAAGGAAATATTTACGAAATATTTATAAAATATATTTATTTTCACTTTGACGACTTTGAATTTTGCAATTCTTTCCACACTAAGCGATTCCGTTTTAACAGCCAAGTAGCAGCCCACATAATTACTGGTTGTAAAATATTGAGCAACATAGACTTTTGCAGGGATTTGTACTTGGCCACGGATTGCTTCGATCGTACCCTTTTTGCACTGCGGCAAGAAATGGAATTATTAAACAAAAGCAATAATGGGAGAGTGCCACATGCATATTTACCAAAACAAAACATTCTCAGGTATATAATCAGTTAAATTGCATAGACTGAGTTATAACCGTCTTTCTCTGCTCATGCTGAAAAGGGACATGCAAATGAAAAATAGATCCCACAGATGTATTCCCAGGACCGTTGCCGTCCGGAATATTGCGTCAAAACTTACAAAAACAAAGGGAGTAAACATTTGGACGTGATTGTTCGATGAGAAGCGAACTATAGGGAGGACATCTCGCAGCAAACAGCCCCACATTTTCACGGATTTTAAATAAATACATAATTTTTGAATCATTTTAATTGAGGCTCTCTATAACGTAGGTGCGGTAGGGAGGGCGGGGGCCGCATGAATTCTGCAGAGTGCCGCGAATGTGATCAGCGCATGAGGTTACCTCACTTTGACAGCGTTCTGCCTATATCAGTAAAGTTTGATTTTTCATAAATAAATATTTAATGCATTTTATTTTATTATTTTATATTGTTTTACAAGTTAGTACCACACGTACATACAATGTGTGGTTATGTAATCCTGCTAAATAGTATTGATCTTGGCACATGTAAAATGTTCCGTTTTATTTTAACGAATTAGTGGGGTGATAATAACTTGAAAAGTTTCAGTGAAACATTTAAGTTTTTTTTAATTATAAAGCGAAAGGCCGTCAGAAGCACCAAGAGAACCGAACTGTCAAATAGAAACCTCGGTGCCCCCGTTGAGAAAGCCTGTTTACATAACACAGTGTCACTGTGATAGAACTATCACGACGGGATAGAAAAGCGACTTTTTGTTAAGTGAACTTCACACATTTGAATGAATAACTGGGCGACGCCGAACGCAGCAGCGTTTCGATTTTAGTTTGGAAGTTTTAATTTAGAAACTAAATATAAAGTGGAACATTGAGTGTGGGAGAGGTACAACATGCTGGCAGAGTTACTTTTACTTGGATCAGTGAAAGAAACGTGTGTGGGTGGCGGAGGTTGTTTAAAAACGAGCCTGTATAGAAAACAGATCGCAAACATTAACTGCACAAAACTAACGATCTTGCAGTAGAGTAAAAGGTTGCCCTTCAATTGCTGATTAATTGCTCTATTTGACCAATATACACTTACTAGATCGCAACTTTGTGGTTATTTTGACATACATTCTGTGATTGACTTAGTTGGTGGCTTAATCGCAAAATGGTCGGCGACATCGATACAGCGGTCATATAGGGGCGGTGGGAATACTCGACACTGTTTTGTTTCGTGTGAACGCGAATGTAATATTTATAGTAGTATTATGAGCAATTACTCGAGCGATCACTGTTCTAATACACATCGGCCGCAAATGTAGATTTGTTTAATTAGCAATTAACATAAGTCATGCTTTTGAGAACTGGAGGCTACAGCTCGCATTCAAATAGAGCACTGAGGGCGTCTGAAGTCTCCAAATGTGTGCTTTGGAATTGGCTGAGTGTTTTTAGAAGTAATCACCAAACCGATTACCCCACTCAAGTTGTTGTGATAGCAAATACAGCGCATGTTTTAGGCTAAATGTCTGGGCTTGGAGACAGCACCTGATGCGCCCAGTACTTGCTGATATGTGACAGCAGCCATGGTGTCTCAGAAAGCGGACCACATCAGCAGAGAGTTCAGAAGTGTGTAGGATCGAAATATTATACGGCCTAAGATATGACCATTATTATTACCAAATGTTCACCGATACCTTAAGAAGGGAGTGCCGAATTTGCGTTGGTGCAGCACAAAACCAAAATACTGCAGAAATAAAATCAGAAAAATATTTGAAATTAAGTAGGCAAGACTGTGTCAAACTGATCCCACGACCTTTCATCGGGACTTCTGTGTAGTTCTGTCCCCGAAATGCTTTTATTGTGGAAAACCGTTTTAATTAGGCCACAGAGGATAATTCCACATTAGGCAAAATATTTTGTCATCTATTAAAAGACACTGCGCTGTATGTCGTACTTATATACGACGATGATAATAGTTGTTCAGTGACACTGCAGATAGTCAAGACCTTGTCATCTTCAGATGTGAGAATTGATATCGTACAAAAGTTTAACTTATAGCTGTTTGTTACTGCAAAGTAGGTTGACTATATTTCAGTCGGAGTATATTAGCAGTGCTTTCTCAAGAAATATTCAGTTTATTTGACACGGTCTGGCCATTCGCGCATTTAATTAACATTTCTTTATGGAGCAGGAATAAACATTTAGCAATACACGGAGCTGTCAACGAGAAGAAATACGAGGACTGAATTTCTTTGAATGAAATAATCACAGGTTAAGTAAATAAACTTTGCGACTTAAATCACAAAGTTTGTGTTTTACTTGACAAGATCTCAAAGGATATTTTCGCACAAAGCAAAAAAAATTGCCTTTTTTATTGCATATAATTTCCTGCTAATTCCAATCTCCGCTGACTGCGGACAACCAACACTTGAGCACATGAAGCTGGGTTAGTGATCAGGATATATTCATCCAGTGTTTACAGGTGGAATTTTGTCTCCGATTTTGAAATATACATTCTGTCATTATTTTCATAGTCCCATTAAAGGCTGCAATGTCCGTGTTTATAATTGAAATTGCTAAAGTAAACTTATCGTAATTGCATTTTTTGCCAGTGGCGGCACTGCTCTGTTTCCACCGCGGGAACGAGTAATCAGGAACACCATAGCGAATGCCATTGGCAGTTCTGTTATAAATCCGCACGTAGGAATTTGCAGAGGAAAGCAGTGACGAGAAATGCATACAGATGTAAGGGTTTGAAATACAAAATTTTCATGTTGCAGGATTTCCCTCGATACCCATATTAAAAAGTATTATGCATGAGAAAACTTTGCTCTCTAGAGGTTGCATTCATTTTAAGGTAGTGCTGGTCAATTTTGTGATTTAAATGAGTACAACGGCCGTTTTGCAAGCACCAATATCTCGCCAATAATAATCAGACCAAAGGTTAGTTATTCTACTTGTTGAAACTTTTTTATTCATATTCAAGGCTAAAATGATTGTCCATCTATAACTGCATTTTAGAAGGCAGTGGTGAATTACCTTCTTGAATTCCTCAGATCGGTGTGATGAAGGTACACAAATGTCCTGTGAGGAAAATAGTTTTTTTTATCGGCAGTCTGGCGAATCAAGTGCGTCACTTGCTAAAGAATGTACCGCACTTGACCTATTGTGGAGATAATTTTCTTGTCAATGGTTGCCCATTAGATATTGGTGTTAATGCATATGTGGATGGTAATGTCGTTGAATGTTAAAGGAAGGAAGTTAGACTCTCTCTTTTGGAGATGGCTGTTCCCTAGCAGATGTGTGGTGAAAATGTTGTTTTCCATTTGTCAGCCCAAGTCTGAATGTTGTCCATGGCTTATTGCATGAAGGCATGGAGGATTTATTGTTTGTGGAGTAGAAAGTGAAATGAACAGAGTGCAATCATCAGCAAGCATTCCCATTTCTGACTATTATAGAAGGAACTCACTAACAGAGCAGATGAAAATGGCAAGGGTTTGAATAATGTCCTGAGAATCCCCTGCAGCAATGTTTCAAAACATCACTGGAGGATTTTCTCAGGAGAGTGTCAAGGGGCTAAACTATTTTCAGGTGATTCATCAATGAAAAGATTGATCCCTAACATCCATGGGCATTTATCTTTGTGCAAAGTATGACTCAACCAGTGGACAGTATTCCCAAAGAGTGTCATTGATCTGATTCCATAGGGTTACTTGAAGCCATACTCAGCCAAATGTTACCTTGATGTCTAGTGCTGTCACACACATTTCTCCACTGGGACCCAGCTCTTCTGTGTTTGTTTGAAGCAAGTTCACAAGTGATCCTGGCAATTCCAATGTTGGGTAAGGGTAAAATATTGGCATGAATGCTGTGAAAACTTTAAACAGTTCGATGGAATCATTAATGGTTATCTGAACCATTAAATGGGTTTTGTGTCTCAAGAAAAACATATCATTTATAAACTTCTACACTAGCTTCTTCAGCTACCTCAAACCACTCAATAACCAATTGCTTTTGAAATATAGCCATTATTATGTCTCATGGCAGATAACTTATCAGCAGCATATTATACACTTACCTGACCATGCAACAAAGCCTCTGTATAATATTGAAAGATAGGACCTTTAACAATGTGAACCTCCCTCAGTTCTGCACTGAATTATTACTCTTGATTATGTGGTTAAGTTCTGCTGTGGGGCTTGAACCCATGACCTTCTATTAAAGAGATGAGAGCTTAAAGAACTAACAATGCATCACCAGTATGAGAGATTGGCTATGATTATTTTTACTTCTGGATTGTAACTTGAAACCATGACCTTTTTTATTTAGCGACAGTCATGTTAGGAACTGAGAAGGATATTTAGTGACAAGAGTATTAAAAACTGATATAAGGTAATAATTACATTAAGGTTCAGAGGGCAATACAATTTGTTTGCACCCAGAAGTTTAGAAGAGCCATAGGTAGGTTGTTACAAATGTATCGACTGCAACTTAAGTATGAGAAAAAAATGTGAATAATGTAAAATCAATTTCAAGATGTGATTTTAAAATATATTAAAACACATCTATAACATTTCATTGTCACATTCATAGTGAAACCACATCATTGTTACTTCTATCTTTTTTCATAATAGTGATTTGATTATTGCTATGATATAATTTCAAAGGCATCAATGATGCTTTATTCAAGTAAGCATTATTTTCACTTGAGCTTGAAGGGTGAACACAAACAGGTTCTCCAACAAAGGTTCTGTACCTGTTCTGTTTTCCTTTGACATCTACATAAATGTGCATTTCAGTAGAATCATTGGGAAGCTGAAGAGCAGGATCATTGGTTAATTTATCAGCTCCTGAATCCAATGATTATAAGGGCACCCAACTGATAAAGCACAGGACGTTTCTGTGTAGCTCAGTATCATATGAAGCAATTTCAAAAACCACCAGGGGTAAAAGACAATATTTAACAAAGATGCCAAGATAATAATTTTATCCCCATCGATTTGAAATTTCATACAGGTGCGATCTAATTATTTTTCACTCATAAAGAAAGAACTTTGTATCTGTTTTCTAGAATTATAGAATCATGGAACCATTTGGCCATCATATCCATGCCAGTTTACCAAGACTAATTCCCCACTTCCAACACCAGGTTCATGGCCTTTCAGGTCACAGCTTTTCAAGTACTTTCTAAATGTGATGTAGACTTCTGCCCCAGCACCCTTTCAGGAAATGTGTTGTAGGTCCCGACTAGTGACAAATCAAGGGATAGCACGTTTGAGGGACAAAGATGAGAAAAATATTGACATTATGATAACATTTCCATTTCACTCTAACATCACAAAGCATTTTCCCACAAGAGTGGGCATTAAAATGTTTTTAATCAAAAACAGTAGATGCATCTACAAGTAAAATGTATTACAAGCATAATAATGAATATCTGATTTTCAGATTAAATGTAGCTAATTTGGGAGATAATCACTCATAAGTCATCCAATTAGTCTCACTCGTGGATATTCCATTTCTCATGCATGATTGTGAGGCACAAATTTCTCTACCTTCTCATACCCTTCCTTTACAAAAGTAAACAGGGCAACCCCAGCACTTTTACTTGATAGCAATTTCAAAAATGCAAGGATATTACCAGTAAAGATTGCAAAGGGTAACTTCACTACCAATTCCAAGATATAAAACACAAGCATGCAATTAACTAATTGGTGCTTGAATTAAAAGTGCTTTAAAATTCTCATCTTTATCATATGTCATATGCATCCAGTCTGCAATTTACATTATGAGTATCATGTCTCTGTCAATTTTCTTTTTAAAAAAAGGTGTAAATCTGAAATAAAACCAGACAATGTAGGAGATACTCAGCAGTCCAGGGAGCATATGTGGAGAGAGGGAAAGATGCAACATTTCAGATCAATGGACTTTCATTGGACCTGTCTTGCTGAGTATCTCCACCTTTTTCTGGTTTCATTTTTTTTTATTTTTGGTTAAATGAATTTTCTATTCCCTTCATTTGTTGCATCATTACATTTTCTTCTCTCTAACTGATTATTTTTATTTCATGTAAATTAGGGATTACATTATGCCAAGCATTCTCATTTATTTCAATTTTCTTCCCATCACATTCCTCAAAAAATGCTCCTATTAAAATTGCATCAAAATCTTATACATCATAATCTGGCAAAACAAACTTATTACATAAAAAAGTCAAAGAAAAGAAAATCAAAAATGCCCTTATTAACTTGAAATGAACAACAACTTTCTTTCCTTTCATATATTGCATAATGTAATCCACAAGACTACTGAGCAATTTGGATTTGGCAGTGGTTCTGAAGTACATAAGCATATTTACATCCAATGAACAAGTGCTAAATCTGATTTATTTAAGCATTGACATTGGCCAGGAATGTGGAAAGATAGGTGCTATAGTCAATGAAATCAAACAGCACAGTAACAGGCCCTTCAGCCCATTACGTCTATGCCAGCCATCACGTACCTATCTATGTTAATCCCTTATTCTAATCCTAAAAGGTATTGTTGCAGCATGATAAAGGAGGAGAGAAGAGACCAGTGTGGGAGAAGGGAGGAAATCCCTTAAAATTGAGAAAGGAAAAAAAGCCTCCTGAGAAGGGAAAGAAACAGATGGAGAGCTGATTACATTCAGAAACATTTTATATTGCCCAATTATTTTCCAGATACACTGATTTAACATCAATATTTCCTAATTATAAAAACAAGATATTTGTGGAAAAGGTAGGCCACTAAAAATGTAATGAAAAATCTTGGTGAAATTATATTTTTTAAAAAACCTTCTGTCAGAGAACGTGGAATGCATCTCTTACAAAATAGGGCTTAATCTACAACATTTCTGTTGAACTGAATTTTGATTATATAGATATTATTATAACTGCACAATTCTGATGACTGGGTTGTTTTCTTGTCCTACTTGTTGACTTATTATTACTGTGGCATTGCAAACACAGAATGATTAGACAAACATGTTAAAGTTTGTGTGCAGTAAACTGTTCAGCACATTTTATTTGTATAAATACAAAGCAATACAATTAGACTAAACCCCTCTTTTAAACAGTTCTAATATGCCCCAGCTGGAAAATTAACTGTAATGTTCTTCTGTCTTTGCTTCTCAAGTTGAATTTTCCAACAGTAATCAATTGGTCTCTTTTAAACAATACAATTGACCTCTGCCTTGGTCTTCTAAGAAAAACAAGATGCCAGCTGCAAGCTTGTCATGACTTCTGTGCATGATGGAAGAGATTTGGATTCAAAAGATGCCAGGAGTTGTGCCAGATCCCCTCAGTTTCCTGCAATGGTAACTTGTTTAGCTATGACTGACTTTTTAAGGGCTTACTATACTACATGGATGGCAAAATATATATAAAAAAGCACAGCCTATATTTGCATACATTCCACAAATGTTTGCTTTCACAAACAGTCCATCATTACTTTCTTTCTGTTAACAGCTATAAAAATGCTGACACCAAGTCAAATAAAGAGATTAGGATGGGTAACCTAAAGCCTGGTTAGTACAGCACAGCTCAGTACATCAATGAAACCAGCCTCCCCTCCATGAACTCTGTCTACACTTCTCGCTGCCTCGGTAAAGAAGCCAACATAATCAAAGACCCCACCCACCCCGGATATTCTCTCTTCTCCCCCCTCCCATCAGGCAGAAGTTACAAAAGCCTGAAAGCACATACCACCAGGCTCAAGGAGAGCTTCTATCCTGCTGTTATAAGACTATTTAACAGTCCCCTAGTATGATAAGGTGAACAATCTACCTCATTATGGCCTTGCACCTTATTGTCTACCTGCACTGCACTTTCACTGTAACTGTAACACTTTATTCTGCATTCTGTTGTTGTTTTCCTTTGTACTACCTCAATGCACCATTGTAATGAAATGATCTGTATGGATGGCATGCAAAACAAAGTTTTTCACTGTATCTTGGTACATATGACAACAATAAACCAATTTGCCAATTTAATTTCAAAGAAGTAGGTTTTAGGAATTGACTTAATAGAAGAGAGAGACAAAAATTTGGGAAGGTTAGGGAAAGCATACTCAAGTGTAGAGCTGTGACAATTGGAGGGACAAACATTAGTGTGATGTAAAGGAAAGTACAGAGAACAGAATTGAAGAAATGCCCAGTATAGACATTTTGGAGAGTTGTTTAAATGGAGGACATAAGAATCCATGCTGATCTACATTCATTTTTAATTACTCATTCATCCCTTTATTTATTTATTTGTTTGTTTGTTTGTTTATGGATTCATTCAATCAAATAGATTACTTTGCCATGGCTCAAGTCAAGATTCTAGAGTTTTATTAGGGCTGCACTCAACTAGGCAGGTGAAGAATATGTTATCAAACACCTGAGGTGAGATGCAGGTGTGAAAGATTATGAGGAGTCAGGAGGTGAGATATTTACTACTGATTTATCAACTTCTGCCCAGTTGTGTAGCTACAGTATTTACGAGGCTGGTCTAATTATGGCAACATCTGTGGATAACGGTGGTGATCAATTCAATAGGAGTGTCAATTGGAAGTGGTGGGCTCTCTCTTGTTGGAAACGGCAATTGTCTGGAAGCTGTGTGATATGAATGTTACTTGTCACTCAAAACCCTTATCTGGATGCTGTCCACACCATGCTGCATGTGAGCATCAACTGCTCCATAATCTGAGGAACTGTGCATTAAACAGCACTCTGGCATCTCAGTGAATGTCACCACTTTTGTCTTTATGTTGGAGGACAGGTCATTGATAAAACAGCTGAAGATGTTTGGGCCTAGAATGTTGTCAGTTGATTCTGAGTTGTTCTGTAACTATGCAGTTTCAGAAGTGAGAGTATTAGAGTACGGTGCCAGTGTCATCCCCCTATAGATGGTGAAGCAAATCATCTGTTTGTCCTCACTTTAATCTTCCACAGTAGAACATGACAATTGAATCAGTGAGCTTCTGTGTTCTTCACTTGCATAGTTTAATATCTTACTATGCACTTGATAAGAAGACAGTTGCTTTTATTTTTTGAAGGATTTGATAAGGATATTGAGATATGAAGTGCCTGTCTGAGGATTGAGAGAGAGAGAGAGAGAGAGAGAGATAAATGGATTGCTTCTTAACTGATTGTCTGCCATTATGCTGCTAAAGTGAGCCTTTCAGATTAGACTTTGAATAAAGTCCATCTGCTCTCTCAAATGGACCTAAAAAATCCTATGGCATTAATTCCAAGAAGAGCAGGGATTTTATCCTGAGAGTTCTGGCCCATTATTAGCCCTCAGCCATCATCATAATAACAGATAGTGTTATAGACATGTGGTTATTTATGGGAGCTTGCTGTGCACCAACTGGGTACCTCACTTCCTACATTACAACACTTCAGAATTGAACCATTATTTGTAAAATGCTTTGTAGTACCTTGAAAGGTGCTATAACTAGAATCATATCAATGCAAATTTTTGTTTGTTTGCATGCTGGAAGAAGAAACATTAAAACATTCAAATGTAAGAAGTAGGTGCAGGGGGTGGATATTAATGCCCGTGAGTCATTCAAAAACATAATGGTCATTGGCCTCAACTTAATTTTTCAGCCAGAACCCCATAATTTTTCATTCCCTAATTGTCTAAAATCAATCTCAACCTTGAATATACAGAATGCCTCAGCATTACAGTTCTCTGGTGTGGACAATTCCAAAGACTCACAGTTGGAAGAAGATTCTCCTCTTCTCAGCCTTAAGTGGTTGACCACTTGTTGTAAGATGATTCCTTCTGGCTTTATTTTCCCCTCCAAGGAAAACATTACAGTGTCTATCTTATCAAGCCCTGGAGAGTCGTACTTTTCTATGAAATCATCATTTTTTTGTTGTGTATGGACCCATTTTTCTCAACTCACATTACAAATCTGCTCATCCCAGGAATCAATCCTGTGAACTTTTGCCGCACTAGTTCTATGACAAGCACTAGCCAAAAGTAGCCTTAAAGCCTTAAATAGGGAGAGCACTCACTTCCTTAATTACCTGCTATAACTACAATCAATATTATGTGTTTCTAGTGCAAGGACACCCAGATCACTATACAATAATATTTAACACTTGTAGAAGCTCTGTTACTATACTTCTTATTCATTTATGGGCATATTATATTTATCCCCTCCAGCATTTTTTGAGCAATATTTTGTTGGGTTCCAAAAGTCTCCCAATCTCACGGTTTTCATTTCTTACTAGAATCAAATTCATTGAGAACTATGAAATATTTCTTTAAGTGGATGCCATTGCTTAACTGTCATGATTTTTTTAAAAACTTTATTTATACAGCACGGTAACAGCCCCTTCTGGCCCAACGAGCCCGTGCCAACCAATTACACCCATATTAACCTACTAATTTGTACATCTTTGGAAGCACCCGGAGGAAACCACGCAGTCACATGGAGAACGTACAAACTCCTTACAGACAGCGGTGGGAATTGAACCCCGATCACTAGTGCTGTAATAGCGTTACGCTGACCACTATGCTACCGTACCATCTAGATTCCCAGTCTACTTTAGCCAACTCAACCTCTTTCCTTTGTAATTCCTCTATTTAAATTGAATATTCTAGTTTTGGACTATCAAACTGAATGCTAGGTGCTGTCTTATTATGCTTACTCTTTCCTAGAAGATTCTTAACTCTGAGATTATTAATTAATCCTTACTCATTACAAATGATCCATCTAAAATTGCTTGTTCCCTTGTTGGATCTACAATGCATTGTTCTGGGAAACTGATTCAAATGCATCCATTAATGTCATCTAAAGGACTACCATAGCCACTTTGATGCATACAATGTATGTTTTCATTGTACTCAGTTTTCCATGTAGAGTAGCAACATACTAATTTTACATGGGCATATTCCATTGACAATCCAATGAATGTGAAAATGAGCTGACCCAGGGAAATTTCATGTAAGCAGTCAACCAGGACATCATATAATTGGTGTAACTGCTGTGCACTCTCCCTCTTGAAAATTTGGGCTCACCTGCACAATGAATATTAATGCTGAAAATGCTCAGCAAATCAGGTAACATTTTGAAGATGACCCGAAATGCTAACTGTCTATCTCTCAACAATTGATGCTCATCTGCTAAGTGTTGCCCACATTTTTGTTTTTATTTCAGATTTCCAACATCAATAGTTTTTTGCTTTCCAATTATCACGTTGTGTATATGTTCAGGGAGCATGGGAGCATGGTGCTTACCAGACTACCATCCGTAGGCCTGAACTATTGACTCAGAGTACAAATCCTGGCAGAATTATTGTCCTTTATTAGGATTTCTATCAAACTGGACAGACTTACTAAAGTGAAATGATAAACGCTTAATGTCCCTGCTTTTTGGTCTTATTGTAGAAGATGTTAGAAAGGTCCCGGTTTGCTAGTTCTAATCGATTAGTCATTAAACTCATGATTCGCCTAACCATTGTTTTATAAGCTTGCCCGGCCATTTAATGCAGAGGATAAACGAAACGAGTGGGTTTAAACCACTGCTTATGTAATGGAGAGATTTCATCCTGAAACAGGACAGGGGCAGGACGAATTTTACATGAACATGTTTAATATGCTACATTTATCGAAGCGTTTTAGATATCAATGAGATTGCCCCTCCCAATGAATGGTGCATATTAATTGCAATCACAAACTTTAGATTATGCATAATGCTAGCTGTCGAGGGGAACCATGTTTACCCTTCCAATTCCTAACTTCTTTTCAGTAGGCAAAGATTGGACCACCAAGTGCGTGTTAATCCGTGTGTTCGAATCACAGACTAATGGGTCGTGAGTTGACGTACTTCGTTCCTTTCGTACATCTGTGTAGGTGAAACAAGCAAAACATTTTACCAATTAGTCCAGTAACACAGTACAGAGCTGGGTGAGGTGACAATGGTGGGCGAGTCATGGTGAATGGCTTCAGCCGCTATTCGAGACGGCGATTAAGGCCGCTGACAGATGCGGCGGATCAGCGGAGAGCCTCCAGCTACCGAACAGGCGGCCGCACAATGGAATAACATGACAGCCTCGGGCTGATTAGGAAATTACCAAGGGAATGTGGAAGGGCGAGGAAACTGAAAGGGGTTGCAGAAGGATATTTTACCAAAGCTCGCAGAACTGAGAAGAGCTACTTATCTCTACCACTTACCGCCATCTCTCCTGTCCCATCTTAATGGCCACCACTGCCATTCCAAATACATACAGCTCAGTTCGTATGAAGAAAACTTAGTTTTATTTTTAACTTCGTGAATCTTCCACTAGTGTCTACAGAATACTAAGCAGATTTAGGAGTCTGAAAAGATGTCCACGGTGTGATTAACACACTTTGAGAATACTTTTGAAAGTAGAAGGAATGAGAAGAGATAGGAAGCACCACTAGTTGTTGGTGCTTCTTCTGCTCTTCAAGCTCCTCTCCCCTATATTTTTGATGGTGCATTACAAGGGTGGTCCAACATTTTGGCTTGATGAAATCTAAACAAAGGAACCCAGACTTACCAGTGTAATAGGCTCAGCATGTCCCAAGGCACATTACAACCAAGTAAGTACTTGTAAAGTGTAGTTGCTATTCTTATACAAAAAAGTGCAAAATTACACGTTTCCCACAAACTGCAATAGAATAATGATTAGATAATCTAATTTTAATGATGCTGACTGAGGAAGAAATCTTGGTCAGGCCTCAGGGGATAAATCCTTTGCTCAACTTTTAAGTAATAATTATTATTCACATCCATCTATAAAGATCGAAAAGATCTAATATTGGGCGAGCAACAGGAAGGTCCCTTCCCCAGCAAATGCTCACACATGCTACTGTAATCATAGAGTATAATCATGAGATACTCATTGGTTCATTTGAGGCTTCTGAGACTGGTGGCCAGTGCAAATCACTGATTGTTTCAATTTGCTGAAATTCCCAGTTTACTACTTAAATTCACTGGTACCCACTTTTCACTCTATACAGACTCTTTATTTTTTTAGTTAACCCCCACTTTAGCCTTGACCCAGTGTTAGGGCTCTGACCTGACAATCAGAAGATCCAAGCCCCACTCCAGAGACATGAGCACATAATGCAAATTTCCAGAACTGCAGACTGGTGATTGCTTTGCAGAACAACTCAATTCAGTCTACAAGCAGGAGCCAAGTTTCAAGTCACCTGTAACTTTAAATTTTTATCTCACTCCTCCTCTGCCCCCTATAATATTCCAACGGAGCTCAACATAAGCTCAAGGAACTGCACCTCAACTTCTGACTGGGGATATTGCAGTTTTCTGGACTCAACACTGAGTTCAACAATGTCAGATAAGCAACATTCCTGCACTTTTATTCTTGAATTCTGGAATTTCTTCCTAATTCATTTGGTAACTTCAGTAATTGATCGAGCCTATTCTGAGCTTCGTTGCTATCATCCCTTTTGTCATAACATTTCTTCTGCCTTTGAGCTTATTACAGATCTTTTTCATTTCCCCCCTTCATCTGCATCTTGAAACTACGTTTCTTTTCTCATTTTTCACTATTCTGGTGAAAAGTCTTTGACCTGAAACATTAACTCTGTTTGTATCTCCATATACATGGCTTGAGTTACTCAGCGTTATCTATTTTTATTTCACTCTTGATGAAGCTTTTGGCCACATTTCTTAATATATCTTTCTTCGGATCTGGATCGATTTTGTCAGGGGCAAAGATACTTGTTAAATGCACATGGTTGTTCCTATTGTCATTGCACACATATTCTATTGTTTCCTGATTTTGGAATGAAACATGCCGGCTAGATAGCTTTCTTGACATTCTTTCATGCGTTATTTTTTTCTTAAACTGCATCCTCAAAATAATTTCTCTTAAAAAGCACGGAATTGAGCGAAATTAACTCTGGAGTCTTTGTGGCCAGTCGGTGACAGACATAGGAACATATGTACCATTATTCAAATGAAACATTAGCTCAAACAAATATACTAATCACCTATTACCTACACATAGCATATGTGTCTGCTGCAACATTACATCGTGACAGGTGCAAATGACAGACAAAGGGTCATGCTTCACAGATTGTGTTATAATTTCTAATTCTTCACATCCTGTGCATACTGTTGAGATAATGCAATGAGGATAGCTGACTGAGTTTGTTTGTTTCTGAGTATCCAGCCTCAGCATATGGTAAGAATTTTAATAAAGTCTAGTTTTCTGTCTATTTTCTCACAAGAAAGCAGAGACTCAGAAGTTTCCTATGATTAACCAGAGATCATCTTAATTTGCTTGGTTAGCCAGTATCTCCAGAATGAATGGTTAGATGAATTATGCAATCAAAATTTCCAATAAATCATCTAAGGTTCAGACTCCAACTTGAATTAATGGCTGAAAGGAAGATGTATAACACCTCCTCTACATGTTATAACCAACAACCAAGCTGCCTCTGATGGATACAATTAGATTGCTGTCATCTTGGACCGTGTCTGTTTTTTAATCTCAAAAAAGACTTATTATATAACTAACTCCTGCAGCAATTTTATTTTGTTGAGAAGTATGAAGTGCCAGGCTGTCTAAGTGCCAAGTATGAGGTGCTGCAGGCTTTGAGAAGAATCTTGGTAACATGATGTTATGATCATTAGTAGGTGATAACTTATTCCCACATGATCCAAATAACAGATTTTTTTCCTTCTAAAGAGTTGATAATTAGTCATTTATTTGTATAAATGGTTGGGAGCATTTTCAAAAATACTAGAATATATGCTAAGCCATATTTATTTGTATTTTTCTTTATTCTTTGTTCCGCTGGGCATCCTTTCTCTTTGATGTTTTTGGGACAAGTCTGCTGTATTTTTCCAGCCTCAACACTGTTTAGAAATCACACTAAGGCAAAAGAAGCTTATATAATTTAATTGTTATTTGGATGCAGCGAGTGTTCGTCTTCCACCTCAAGGTAGAGAACAATTGTCCTACAAAGCTTCTTAATTTTGTTAGATACACTGCATACAGTATTTTCTTTTCCACTCTTAGATCCACGACTTTAAGTACCATTTCTCCTATAAAGCAGGTGCTGGGCGACATCACTGAAGGATTTTTTTCCTCTCAGGCTATTCAGCTTTGACTGATATGATCGGTTTAAATTTAGTTAATGCTGAATTGGTGATGGGTTATATGAAGACCCAATATATACAGCAGAAACTCATTTGATACACATAATGTTACAACCAAGGGACAGATAATCCTTTCATTGCATTAGCTGAATCAGAGAGAACAGAAAAATAGTATCAACAATAGATTGTTAATGTTGCACTGCATTGCAAATTTTAGGTTAAACTCTTATTTGTGCTTTATGTGGTAGAAGAAATTGCACTTCCAAGTTTTGATCACTAAAAGTAATTGATGCAATGAGAGTGCAATAGGATTTTGGGATAGGTGTTTGCATGGATGATATCTGCATATTAGATGTGGAGATTTTCAGCACAGCTTTTCTCTAGAAGGATCCTTAATGAAAGTACTTGATTATACTGAATCATTCCTCTGAGTATGCTATAAAATTTTCATAAGCAGAGCTGGTGTTGATGAAGCCTTTCTGTAGCTCAGAATCGTTAGGACTAATTAACAACTTCAGGCAGAGAATAGCTTACAAGGTAAGAAAACTCTGCTGTTTGGATGCCTGAGTATACTTTGTCTCTCGATGGAAGCTGATCAGCTGTCACGGTCAATTTTATGCAAGCAGATTGCAGTTTTCACTGTGGATAAATGTTAATTCCTTGAGAAGTGACTGTAGATGATGCCCACCATGTTGCAGTATTGCATGTGAGTCAGACAGTAACTTCTCAGCAACTCAACAACTTATTGAATACCAAAGGCAGGTGGTAGTTAGTTGGTCCATCATTTCTCTAAATTACCTCAGAGTATCCATGTGGTGAAAGTCTCAAGATAAATCTCTGGACAAACAGGTTGGTACTGATGGCATGTCCAGAGAAGGTTTCCCTTCACTGCTTTCTGCTGAGATCCTCCTCCTCTGCCATCTGTTGTGCCAGTTACTGAGCCTGTTACTGTTTAACCTGTCCATTGGCACCTTCATTTCCTTCTCCTCTCGGTAAGCCTCAGGTACAGGCCAAGCCTTCTTAATGGTAAAGTTATGGAGGATGCGAATGACGATGAATATCCAACTCTCTCAAAATGACTGCAGGGCATCCCAATCAGTGGAGACACTGGAGTCATACCTTGTGGACTCCAATGGTATTCTCGATTCAATTCTGGTGTCTTATGCCATTTGTTATACAGGTGTTCATCTTCAATAGTGGGGGATGGGTCAGAATCAGAACCTATGAAAGGAGGGGATACCTTTTATTCCCCTCGATTCTGCTCTCCTTGTGGTGTGGCAGCCAAAAATGTGGCAAGTGATACATATTGACTAAAGTTAAAAGAGTCGCCAGTATTCCCTGAGTAAATTACATTGGTCAGGAAAATTCTTCCCGCACGGTTTTCAAGAGTTGTACTTTCAGATAGTGCTACTCCTGCTTTATGTAGAATGTGAGTTTTTGAAAGGAAGCTCAAAGAGTCATTAAGGTATCATTTCCTGAACATTTGGGATCTTCACAATCTTTGCAAATCCATGTGCCCACTCTGCCTAATAATGTCTTCTCAAGGGAAAAGAGCCAAAGTCACCTCTGTAATTTTCACAGTAAACTGGGAAACACAGCATAACCTAGCCATTGTTGCTTGAAACGGTCCAGAGGTTTGGAAGTTCTGGGTAGCCATGATCTTGATCTCTACAGATGTTGCTCTCCAGACACAAGTGCATGACTGCAGCTCTGCTTGCAGGTCAAAGCTCTTTGGCACCACTGATTTAGCAAATCATAGCCTCCAAGTACATTGATTTTCAGATAGATGAAGCCAGCAATGTGACTCTCTAAAGACCATTGAAGGAAAGGATCTATAAGCATGAGACTTCTTGCCTTCCTTCCTCATTGTCCCAAGCCATGTGTGCCTTGCCTCTAATACCTGTCCTATAACTCCAGCTGTGCAGTTCATCCCACAGGATCATCACATAGGAAAATTTCAACGTGGAGGAATGACTGTACACCTCACCCAAAGATGCAGAAACGTTTGTGGCAGCCCGTCTCCTTAGTGTTAAATGGCTGAGTAACACTACTTAAACTAGCTGCAGTTAATGGAGTGCAATGGCTCCCTGTGAGTCACCAAGGATTTCATTTAATCGGAAAAGCATGACTAAGGTTGCCAGTGCTCCAAATGAGCAATGGGTATGGATAGTGTCACGCAGACCATGCCTTGTTGCCAAACACCTGGCATGTGCTGGCACGTGTCTCAACTGGAAATGGTGGGACAAACTACGCTGTTTATAGACTGATTGCATTTTCATGATTTATTGAAATAAATGATGTTCCATTAAGTAGCACTTAGCAATACAATGCTACTCAATCCAATTTGTGGGCCAAAGCTCTGAACTTTATTGACTTTGCTCATTGTTTAAGCAGTCTTCCAAGGTAAAAATAGGGTGGGAATGGCCACATTACCCAGCTGCTTTATTACTGTCATTGGTCTTCAGAATAATAACTTGATTCCCCCCTTTCTGTTAAATGAGTAATTTAATGTTTCCTCCACCTCAAACCATTCTGGAACAACTTTAAATGTGAGCAGAATGTAGGAAGGGTCAGATAGAGTCATAGAGCAATGCAGCTCGGATACAGGCCCTTTGGCCCAACCAGTCCTTGGCGACCACAGTGTCCACCCAGCTAGTCCCAGTTTCCTGCATTTGGCCCATATCCCTCTAAGCCCCGCCCCTCCATGTACCTATCCAAGTGCTTCTTAAATGACACTATTGTACCTGCCTCAACCACTTCCTCTGGCAGCTCATTCCATATACTCACCACCCACTGCATGAAAGTTGCCCCTCAGGTCCCTTTTAAATCTTTCCCCTCTCACTCTAACCTATGCCCCCTAGTTTTGGACTCGCCCTACCCTGGGGAAAGGAATGTTACCGTCCACCTTATCTATGCCTCTTGTAATTTTAAACATTTCTATAAGGTTGCCCCTCATTCTCATGCATTCCAAGGAATAAAAACCTAGCTTGGCCAACCTCTCCCTATAACTCAGGCCCTCTAGTCCTGGCAACATCCTCATAAATCTTTTCTGGGCTCTTTCCATTTTAACCACGTCTTTCCTATAACAGGGTGACCAAAACTGTGCACAGTTCTCCAAGTGCGACCTCACCAACAACTTATACAACTGCAACATAATGTCCCAACTCCTATAATCAATGCCCTGACTGATGAAGGCAAGCATACCGAAAGCATTTTTCACCACCCTATCTGCCTGTGATGCCTCTTTCAATGAACTATGCACTTGCACTCCTAGGTCCCACTGTTCCATTACACTCCCTAGTCCCTACTATTCACAGTATAAGTCCTATGCTGGTTCAACTACCCAAAACACATCACCTCACACTTATCTGTATTGAAATCCATTTGTCACTCCTCGGCTCACTTCCCTAACTGATCAAGATACCCCTGTAATTTACGATAACCTTCTTCACTATCAACAACATCTCCTAATTTTGTGTCATTTGCAAACTTACTGATCAAGCCTTATGCATTTGCATCCAAATCATTTATATAAATAATGAATAACAAAGGTCCAAACACCGACCCCTGTGGCACACCACTTGTCACCAGCCTCCATTCTGAGAAACAACCTTCAACCACCACCCTCCACTTCCTACCTCCGAGCCAATTTTGAATCCACCTAACTAGTTCTCCCTGGATTCCATGGGACCTAACCTTTCAGACCTAACCTACCATGTGGGACCTTGTTGAAGGCCTTGCTAAAGTGTAAAGAGACAACATCCACCGCCCAACCCTCATCTACCCCGTTGGTCACCTCTTCAAAAACCTCTAAAAGATTTGTCAAGCATGACTTTCTACGCATAAAGCCATGGTGACTCCTACTAATCAGACTCTGCGTATCCAAATGCTGGTGAAGCCTGTCCCTCAGAGTTCCTTCCAGTAACTTCACCACTACTGATGTCCACATTCTGGCTGTTATGAGAGGACATGAAAGATTTGATCTGAATAAACCATTCACAGCAGACTCTGGAACAAAATAATTGACCCAAACAAGTCCACAGCATTCCAGGGCAGTGGGGATGATTGATTGCCATTAACTCACTCATGGAAGCTGGTCACTGAGAGCGAGGATTCTCTCACTTTATCCTAAATAAACCCATGTACCAATACTCTGACATTGAGCAGAATTCTTTTCAGCTTTAAGGGTTCTCTCTCATTGTTAATTTGAGTGGAATCACGTGCACCCAATTCAATTCTTATCTATCCAGACGTAGGCAGAGAATCTCTTTCAAGTCTTCTGTCCCCGTGTGCCTGCACCATTAGCTCTGGTGTGTCACGATGATCTATCCTTGGCTTCATAAACCAATTTCATAAACCTGATGGCCGGGTTAGCAGTTACCATGTGTACAATGAGGACAACCAGCAGTGTTCCCCCACTACCAAGGCACTGTAGAATTCCCTCCCTGAACTTCTTTGCACTTTTAAGGCACTTCTTCAAATCTACCTCTTTGGCCAAGCTTATGATTATTTGGTGTGTAAGGAGTTTGTACGTTCTTCCCGTGTCTGCGTGGGTTTCCTCCGGGTGCTCCGGTTTCCTCCCACATTCAAAGACGTACAGGTTAGGAAGTTGTGGGCATGCTATGTTAGCGCCGGAAGCATGGCGACACTTGCGGGCTGCCCCCAGAACACTTTACACAAAAGATGTGTTTCGATGTACATGTGACTAATAAAGATATCATACCGTACCATCTCCTTGTGCTTCAGCATCAAATTTTCTATGACAACTTCCTGTGAAACACATTGGGCTGTTTCGTATATGAAGAAACAGTTGTTCTAAACAGTGGGAAGCTAATCAATACCGTGTTAGTCAAATCTTTAGCTGGGCAGCACATATGGGTCACAGTCTTTGCAATTTACAAACATTACTCAAGTTCTCAGAATTAAGTATGATATTTCCACATGGTTAGAGAAAGCAAAGAGATACTTTTCCCCATGGATTTCTCGACAAAAACAAAATACAACTAGAATTTATATAGTAGCAGACATAGCAAAATATTCCAAGCTTCTTCACAGTAGCATTATCAAAAAAAAACACAGATTCACATATAACTAAAGGCTGGTAAAAAGGTAGATTTTAATACTTACCTTAAGGGAGGAACAAGAAGTAGATATGTGGAGTCGAGACCTAAGCAGCTGAAGAACATTGTTGTTAATAGTGCAGTTATTATACTTACGTCTGATAGAGAGGCTAGAAGTGGAGGAGTGCAAACTATCTTAAAACCTAACAGGACTTGGAGATTTGAAAACAAGAATTTAAAATCAAGTGATATGACTTGGAAACTTTTTGAACTTTTAAGCATTGAGCCAATCATGAAAAGCAACCATTCTGTAATAAAAGTTTTCCTGACACTTATGTCCCATCAATTCAGGGCAATAATGATGCCATCAAAATAATTGTTTTAATATTTTTCTACTCAATTCATTTTCTCACCATTGTGTAACAGCACAATTACCAATGACATGATAACACTGATTAATTGATTCTTTAGCTTACTTTTCTCATTTCTAAAAACAAAACTTATGTGGTTTATACTGCAATTTAAATCTTCTAATTCATTGGATTGGCCAACAGAGAAGCAACAGCCACATTTACTTCTACATAAAACTCCCAAAAATGCAGCATATTTCTCTTTTTGCTTTGGTTTGAGTCAACATTCATCTTAGTTGTTGAAGTTACTCATCGTAGAAGTAATGATATTAGCTTCCAATTTCTTTCAGTGACTTCAACAGATAATCCAGTATTTAGGATTTATTAACAACCAATGTTTATATCTCAGATGTGAGGGCATACAATGGGGAGGGTTAAACAAGAGAGTCTGCAGATGCTGGAATCTGGAGCAACACACACAAATGCTGGAGGAATTCAGGTCAGGCAGCATCTATGGAGGTAAATAAACAGTCGACGTTTCAGGTCGAGACACTTCATCAGGACTGGAAAGGAAGAGGGCAGAAGCCAGAATCAAATGGTAGGGGGAGGGGGAGGGGGAGGAGCAAAGCTGGTTGGTGATAGGTGAGTCCAGGTGAGAGGGGGAAGGTGGGTGGGGGGGGGGGGAGGGGGGATAAAAGGGAGTGTGTGAGAAGCTGAAGGTGGAAGAGGCAAAGGCTGAAGAAGAAGGATCCAGTAGGACAGGACACTAGACCATGGAATAAAGGGAAGGAGGTAGGGAATGAGAGGAAGGTGATGGGCAGGTCATGAGGGCAGAGGAGGGGAAAGATAATGGCTGAGGGGACCACAGGAATGAGGGAAAACAAAATGGGTAGGGGTAGACAAAGGGGAGGGGTTACCGGAAGTTCGAGAAATTGATGTTGAAGCTAACCTCCTTTTACTCACCCCTCAACCAGGACCCCACCAAGGACCATCAGGCCATTGTCTCCCGCACCATCACCAAACTCATCACCTCTGGAGATCTTCTCTCTACAGCCTCCAACCTCGTAGTTTCCCTGCCCCGCACTGCCCGTTTCTACCTCCTACCCAAGATCCACAAACCTTACCTCCCCAGTAGGCCCACTGTTTCTGCCTGCTCCTGCCCCACTTGAACTCATGTCCTCATATCTCGACTCCATTTTGTTCCCCTTGGTCCAGTCCCTTCCCACCTAGTCTGTGACACTTCGCATGCTCTCCATCACTTCAAACAACTTTCAGTTCCCCAGACCTGACCGCCTCATTTTCACTATGGACGTCAAGTCCCTGTACACTTCCATTCCCCCATCAGGAAGGCCTTAAGGCTCTCGCTTCTTTGCTGGACAACAGACCCAACCCAGTTCCCCTCCACCACCACCCTCCTCTGTCTGGCTGAACTGGTTTCTCACCCTCAACAACTTCTCTCTCGGCTCCTCCCACTTTCTCCAAACCAAAGATGTAGCCATGTGCACTCGTGTGGGCCCCAACTATGCCTGCCTTTTCATCGGCTACGTAACAGTCCATGTTCCAAGCCTACAGCAATAACGCTCCCAAACTCTTTCCTCAGCTGCATTGACGACTGCGTTGGGGCTGCTTCCCTGCACCCATGCTGAACTCGTCAACTTCATTCAGCCTTTGCCTCCAAGTTCCACCCTGCCCTCAAACTTACATGGTCCATCTCCGGACACCTCTCTCCCCTTTCTGGATCTCTCTATCTCCATCTCCGGAGACAGATTAACCACTGACATCTTTTACAAACCACGACTCCCACAGTTACCTTGACTACACCTCTTCCCACCCTGTCACTTGCAAGAATGCTATTCCCTTTCTCAGTTCCTCTGCTCCACCGCATCTGTCCCCCATGCTGAGGCTTTCCATTCCAGGACATCAGAGATATCCTCTTTCTTCAGTAACTGGGGTTTCCCTTCCACCACCATCACTGCAGCCCTCACCCACATCTCCTCCATTTCCCGCACGTTTGCCCTCACCCTATCCCTCCCCCCGACATAAGAGGGACAGTGTTCCCCTTGTCCTCACTTACCACCCCATGAGCCTCCGGATCCAACACTCATTCGCTGAAATTTCCGCCATCTCCAAAGGGGTCCCAACCACCGGCATATCTTCCCCTCCTCCTTCTGCAGGGACAGCTCTCTTTGCAACTCCCTTGTCCATTCACCCCTCTCCGTCGATCACCCCTCCTGGCACTTATCCTGCAACTGTGCAAAGGGCTACACCTGTCCTACACCTCCCGTCCTCACCACCATTAAGGGCCCTAGACAGTCCTTCCAGGTGAGGCAGCGCTTCACCTGTGAATCTGAGGGTGTCATTTATGCATCCGGTACTCCCGGTGTGGCCTCCTCTGCATTGGGGAGACCCGACACAGATTGGGTGACCACTTTGTCGAGCACCTTCGCCTCCATCTGCCGCAACAGCCAGGATCTCCTGGTGGCTAGCCACTTCATTCCACTTCCACTCCCATACTGACATGTCTATCCCTCATCTATTGCCACTTTGAGGCCAGACCACAGGTTGGAGATCAACACCTCATATTCCGCCCATGGTAGTCTCCAACCTGACAGCATCAACATCATTTCTCTAACTTCCATTAAACCCTCCCCTCTGTCTTCCTCTTCCCCCCTGCCTTTTATTTTCCCTCATTCCTGTGGGCCACCTCATCCGTTCTCTTTCCCGTCCCTCCGCCCTCACAACCTGCTCATCACCCTCCTCTCATTCCGCACCTCCTTCCCTCTATTCCATAGTCCACTGCCCTATCCCTACCGAATTTCCTTCTTCTTCAGCCCTTTGCCTCTTTACCTATCACCTCTCAGCTTCTCACATCACTCCCTTTCATCCCCACTCCTCCACCCACCTACTTTTCCCCTCTCACTTGGGACTCACCTATCACCTGCCAGCTTGTGCTTCCTCCTCCACCTTTTTATTCCGGCTTCTGCCCTCTACCTTTCCAGTCCTGATGAAGTGTCTCGACCCAAAGCCAGCCCTGACCTGTGAGTTCCCCTGGCATTTTGGTGTGTGTTGCAATGGTGAAGGCTACAATGTCTTCTGGATTTATAATACATTCCATTAAACTCATTTGTTTATAAACAAATGACATATAAATTATTAATATGAACCATTAAAATAGTGACCTAAGGATACTATGGGACTTGTAGGTTTATGAGGCATTTCCCATGAGTGCAATAAACTGACCAGTTAATGGTACCTTGAATATCACTGGAATGGAAATGTCCTTTGCTAGCCTTTTTAAAACCTCTAGGGTTGGTGGGCATTCTTGAATCCATATTATTATAGATAATACATGGGAAGAGATCTTTTCAAAATATGTATGGAGAAGATCACATAGCCATTTGTTTATAAGTGGGGTATGTTGGTATAATGACAAGAATTAGGTTTGAGGAAATATTATGTTCGTATTCATGCCCATTGGACAAATGTCAGATATTAGTCATTTCATGTGGCAGAAGAAACTTCTCAGAAGAAGTTGGAAGAGATCCATTTGTGAAACAGGCAGTACGAAACTCCATTGTGTAAGAATTGACACACCATTTGGACTGCACTTTGAACATTAGTGTAGTTCCCTTCTTATGTTGTTAACCAACCCTAGCACTACAAATCATTCAAATTATTATGAATGAGTTCTGAGCTTATTTCTGATGGACTTATGTTTTTTTATTGTTCTACTCTGTCTCTGTTAGATGATTTCTATACCTGCATAATTCTATGCTCTAGAAGGTCGTAATGACTGCACAATATCTTGAATTCTGGCAGATTGGATTGTGTTGCTTCTCATCACCTGGAACATAACATCAGATCTATATTTTGTCAATAAGCATATTTAACAAATCTATTTAATCAAAATTAACAATATATATTCAAAATTTTTAACAGTATAAGAAAAACCAGTAAATGCTTAAATTGTTAAAATGTTACTTCTTAGCTCAACAAGCACATATAATTGACAATATGGCCAATATTCACTATGTCCTGCAATATATAATTTACTCAGATATTTTAAATGGCTTTTAGAATAGATATCTATGTTCATTGTTATAGTTACTTAAAAAATCCTATTTATCATTGGATATTTGACAAAGACAGGACCTTTAGGAGCATTGATGCACATAGAGATCTTGGGGTGCAAGTCCATAGCTCCCTGAAAGTGGCAACACAAGTGGATAGGGTGGTAAAGAAGGCATATGGCCTGCTTACCTTCACTGGTTGGGGCATTGAGTATAAAAGTAGGAATGTCATATTTCAGCTGTATAAAGACTTTGGTTAGGCCACATTTGAAGTACAGGCTGCCCGGGCATGAACAGTTTCCGTTTTTACAGAGTCCATAAGTTGATTTGTCCATAAGTCAAAAAATACACAAAAATCACTCATATGGTGACCACACCTCCATGGTGCTGTAACTAATGGCATCTAAAGCAAATAGGACAGATAAGAAAGAACAATTACTATAAGTGGAGAGAGAGAGAGGAAAATTAGTTCTGCCATTCATAGGAACAAACACATGTACAGACATCAGACTTTTGAATTTAATAACATTATGGGAAGCTCATTCATATGGAGGGGGTGTCCATAAGTTAGATGTCCTTAACCCAGGGGTGCCTGTATTGTGATCAGTTCAGTTCACTGCATTACAGGAAGGATATGGAGGCTTTGGAGAGGGTGCAGAAGAGGTTCACCAGGATGTTTCCTGGATTAGAACGGTATTAGTTATAAGGAGAGGTTGGACAAACTTAGATTATGGGGATGACCTGATGGAATATATAAAAATTATGAGGGGCATAAAATAGTCAGTCTTTTTCCCAGGGTGAAAATGTCAAATACCAGAGGCTATAGCTTTAAGATGAGGGGATAAAAATTTAATGGAGAATACGAGGCAAAGTGTTTTTTTTACATAGAGTGTAGTAGGTACCTGGAACATGCTGCCAGGGGATGGTAGTGGAAGCTGTCACGAACAGCAAAAAAAGAAACACACTGAGCATGATTTAGTGTTAAAAACTATTTTATTAATCACTACTTATGATAATACGTAAAATAAAAGTAAAAAATGTTAGTATGTTAGAATTCAAGAATGTTAAACCTCGAAACGTTAACCCCAAAACTAAACTCGTCGTGTGTGTGTGTGACAAAGTCCAAAACTCCCAGTTCCGGAATGGTTCTTAAAGTTCAGTTCCGCAAGCCATAAGGTGAAACATGAGCAAGGGGCTTCCTTCAACAACCACCGTTGTCTGAAGATAAGATGTAGATGTAGAAAACATAGAGAGAGAGTACATACGAAATCCAAATGTTCCACGATGGAAACCCAAACGACACTTCAGTGTTTACTCGGTAGTGACTTCCTCACCCGAAAAGCATCCGAACCGTGGTCGTCCACACACAAATACCTGTTTCCTTCTACAGGTCAGCAACAAAGTGAACTCCACCGGATTACTTCCAAACTTCCATACATGGATTTCAGTGGCAAACACAGTTATTCGTTTCTCATCCATCGATAGAGGAACAACAAGCAGGCTGGTGTCTCTCTCCCCTTCTCTCTCTTCTCTTCTTCTTCTAACTTCTTCAACAACGTCATTACGTCCTTTATCTTCTATTGACGTAAGCACGCCCCACACACAACATACACACACACTCTCTATTCTTAACGGGACTTTCACTGAGTCCATAACAAATCAAGATATGGTAGCATTGCGTATGAGGCAATTTAGGACAGGCAACCTGAGCAGGCAGGGAATTGGACAATATAGACCATGTGCAGGCAGATGGGATGAGGTTAATTTGACATCATGGTTAGCACAGACATGGTGGGCTGAAGAGCATGTCCTGTGCTGCACTGTTCTATGTTTGATTCCCAAAAGTGAAAGCACACACTGCTGGTCATGTATTTGTTGTTTCCTAAAGCAAACAATTTTGATTGTTAATCTAGAATGTAATAACAGTTGATAACTCTTTGATAAAGTAAATACTACTTTATAGAAGCTGGTTTGCCAAAAATTCTGAAGCACTTTACATTATCTTTTGCTCCTTTGTCCTTTGGGTGAGATTTATAAAAAGCTGCTTTATGTCGTAGGATTATTTTGAGCTGTGCAAAATCAGGCTCGCTAAACTGATGCAACAGTTTGGTCCCATAACATTCACTTGGCTTTAGTGTCTCATCTTGTGTCAGAAAAATTAAAGAACTGTGAGATATGCTTATTATGCACAAGCTGTTGTTTTATTTTTCTATTTCAAGTTAAAGGGCTGTCTTGAATCAATCCACGTCCAGTATATAAAGTTATACTTGCAAGATTTATAAAGGTTAGATCTGAAAGAGGTAGGAAGTAAGCTTGGAAAATACTCTCATCTACCAAAGGTAAGTACTTTGTTCAACAGTCCCAAATTAAATAAACTGACTAATGATTTTGTTCAGGATAGTTGGTGTATATATGAAATATTAATCTTTATTTTTAATTTTGCATATTGATGAATTGTGTCTCTTCAACATTTTTGTTTCCATGTCAGATTTGCAGCATTTGGATTTATTTATCTTAAAGTTTTATTCAGGAGTTAGACTACTTCAAATTCTTATCTTTTCTGACAATCATGGATGTTTTTTTCAATAAAAATTCTATGAGTAATTTAGAGCAAAGAAAAATGACAACAAAGTTGCAATCCAACTATTCTTTATCTTCAGAAAATATGGCTGTATGGAAGGATTGTATTCAATAGGACTGTGAATTGAGAAATAGATCCTTCATTCCCCACTGTCACCAAAGCTGATAAAATAAGATATTTGCCCACATAATTTCATTTACTGGTCAGTGTTATTACCTGTAAGCCTTAACAAAACAAAACTAATTAATTTATGCAACCAATGATCTATTGCCACGGAAGTCCAAAGGTTGCAAACAAACTTATTTCTATGATTAATGATAAATTAATTAATGTTACTTTGATTTTAATACACTTGCAAATTAATCTGCCTCTATCCTTCAATTCTGTTATTTAGATATGTTACATATTATATATTACTGGGATTTTAATACTGAGGCATATTAATTGGTTTGCCTTAGCAAAAAAAAAATCAATGGGTTTAACCTTACTATGCTCTTTGGGTCACATTGTCAGATAAACTCATCCAAGTTACTTCATTTCACATGAAAAATGTTAGTTAATCTTTAAGAATTAATGGGAATTACACAGTACTAAAGGATTAAATATAGAATTAATTAACATTAAGTATTAATCCTTTTTAATTAGGTACTTTTCCAGAACAGCAGGAAGACTAATGATTATCTCAACAGTGACCAAGATGTTTTGAGTATTTTAGGTAGAATGAATGTATTTTAATAATTATTATAATTTTATAAATGTGCCTATAACATGAATGCTCTAATCTTGTTGTTCTCGATGCTGCAAAAGAGTTAGCCGTCTGCAGATGATTGATGGTATCTGTAGCACAAATGGTTGAACTGTATAAGTTAGTGAAGATTATTCTTGCAGCCTGCAAGATGAAAGTGTGATTCTGCATGAGCAGTAAGTGACAGATGTGGCCACTATTTAGAGTGATCTCCAGGGAGGAAGGACATTTTTTGGCAGAATGCTGATTTCTCATTCAATAAACAAAGAGTCACATTGATGAAACGTCAGGAGACGATTAGAGGATATGTTTTCTATTTCTATTCTCTGTGTACTTGGATAAAGATAAACCACAGAAAGCAAAATGAATATTAATGTCATATATTCACAATAATAACTAATATAACGTTGGTGCAAAAGTAAAATCAACCACTTTTTCAATTGCTTACGTGTTTAATTTTACATGATGCCAAAGCGACAATTATCCTTATTTAAACTGCTTATAAATACCAAGCAACATTCAATTCATAGATTGCAATCTGTTAAAGAAGTAAGGCGAATGAGGGAGTATTTAAAATCATAAAATCCACTATTTTAATTAAAGTTTCTTTGAATTTGTATTGTGCTTATTTTCTGTTTCATTATCGTTCCCAAAAAACATCTTCATTTGAAAACGTTCAATTAAGGGCTATTCTCTCGTTTTCCTTTTTTGCTTCACATATATGGAATCGCATTTCTGCCCTTTGAAGAAATATAAGTAAATAGTTTACAATTTAAATAATTTGCTGTGTTTAGTAAATCCTGGGCATTTAAACAGAATTTAATTAAGATTAGAAGTTAAAGTAAACGGTCGTTAAAGTTTTTGGGAAAGCGTTTGTGAAGGGGCACTTTTCGGATTATTAAGCAAATTTGGAAATTAATGGAAAGGAAAACGTCAGCGATCCCATTTTAAGAAATGTTGACCTGACTGCAGTTCGTAAGTCAGTAAATAGTTTCCCTAAGTACTCCAATTTCATTGATTTCAAATATATTTTATCTTGAATCAAGTCTACAGAGATTGTATAAATATAGCGGAAATGCTGAAGAGTTCAAAAGATGAATACAACAAAAATGGGTTTCCTGGACCTCCTTGAGTACTCTTGTTGTTGTGCATAATTGAAAAGAATAACACAAGCTTAGGGATAATTTCTCAAATTATCGCAACCAGTGATTTTACAAATGGATTAATTGCAGGTTTGGGTTTCCTTTCATAATCTATGCCGACTAGCTTTACGCTGGAAACCGATCAGAAAGAAACAATCACCCACCCAGTGATGTTATCTTCCTCGCGTACCTGGCATGTTGACTGTAGAGAAATAAAATGTAATCTAAAATAATCTTACCTTTGGATTTCAACACTTATTCAAATAACAAATAGTAGCTGATCTCATAGTTGGCTGTTACATATAACTTCTTTACCTTTTATCATTAAAAATATAGACTCCGAAATTGCGTTTGCAAACAACCCGACGAAGACTATTATTTGTAAATGTAACATCCCTGGATAGTAGAAAAATTAATTGCATCAAAGATGTTTCTTCAAGACCCGAAATTTTTTTTAAAAGAAAAAATCATTGCTCAATAAACAACTGCTTTACTGATTAATTGCCTTACTACGAGCTTAGAAATATAAATTACAAATATCCTATCGGCATACGTGAACATAAATATGGTCATAAGGCATACCCTAAGTATTATAAATGTTAGTTAAGATGAAGAAATCAAGATGGATTTTAAACTTTCCACTAGGCCATATCTTCAAACAGAAAGTTCACGAGGAAAGACTGACTTTAAAAAGAGGACTACTGGTGGTAGATTTTGATTTTTAAAAAAGTTAATGTAAATTGTGACGCATTTGATTTGATCGATTGTGTGTTAGTTCTTAGTCCGAAGAGTTTGGGTGGCGAGGGTGTCGGTGGAAAGGGGACATCTACACTTCGCAGCAGAAGAGGGCATCTATGCCCCAGCGTTCTCCCTGACAGACATTTTACACATTACCTCACCTCCACGTAGGGTGATCTCAAATACATTTTGAGATCAGTCTTAATATACATTTATTCTACATCTATCAACACTGTTTAAAGTTGTTTTACCCCCCATATGTCGATGTTCAACCAACTCATAGTTATTATTGTTAAATCTTTTTCATTTACTTAAAAATAAATAATCGACTATTGTCATAATGCATCTCATTGGCAAGCAACATCAAGCTCTAAATTTTATCACTTTTATAAGAAGTAGGCTGATGATGCTTTTGTTTTAATCAAGCCTCACGTCAACTCTGTATGCATTTAAACCAGCATTTAAAAACCACATGGGCATAATCTGGTGAAAGCAGGACAGAAGGTTTGAGATTAAGAAACACATTACAACATTCTCAGAAATAATTTTACGTAGGAGGTAACATACTACATTTGTTCATTTGTATATTTTCAAATGGCAGATTTCTATTTGACTAATAATGAAAATGGGTACTTTAAGATTTATGTTGAGGGTATCTATACTACTGCATGGCATCTTGCGGATTGGAACTAACCGAAGTATTGTAATCCATATTCTACTTTAATGATGTTCACTCTGCTATTGCTTCAGGGTCGGAAGCAAAAATCCATCAAAATCTGTATCACAACAGGAAAGAAACTGCTAGCGAGGAAATCCTCTTACGGAGGTTACTTAGGACACATTGAAAACCCTCTCGGGAGGAGCTTAAAAAGGTTTAAAACAAAACTCGTGACGGCACAACCAGTCACAGATAATCATCAACAGGAGGAGTTTCAACGCAAAATATTCTTCCACACCGTCAGGTGTAATCCTGTAAAAGACCTTTCCCGGATGTTCATAGTATCTGTTTAGAGGTAGCGTTGAAACACTGGGGGGAAATGTAACACGATTCCTTTCAGGATATCGACCAGAATGTATAATCCCTTACTCCTGTTTTAGGGCATATCTTTGCATACTCTGAGGGGCACTGTAACCGCTGTGTTTAATTTAACGAAATGATAGCCAGTCAACTTAGTCTTCCCATCTGATACTTATGGCAAAAAATAATTCAAATTATTCTACCGGTGTAATATAATGCTCAGTGTGTGATGACGTAATCCGTGAAAAGTGATCTGGTTTGAAGTGATCTGCTGTGCCACATTTAATACTACGTTGGTGTGGTGATACTTTGAATGCCAGTTGAATGAAGTCCAATCGTGGGACATTGTTGCTTTTGTAAAGCAATTAAATATCGTTCTTATGGTTATATGTAATTGATGATAACTGGAGACTGTACTATTAACGTGATAACGTGAGTTGGTACAGCAAGTTTGAGTATTCAGGCTCTTATCCTACGCTTTAACTGAGTACAACTGGCATCAAAGAAAACGGAAAAAAAAGAAGTGGATCTATAATTTTCAAGAATCTATTGCGATCAACAAATTAAATCGTGTAAAATAACCTAAACGACTATGTTCTTCCCACGATAGTTTATACATCTTTGTTAAACTTTTAAATTACAAATACCATTGCACAGCTTTAGGTGTTTATAAAGATCCATAATTAAGTTAATGTTTTTCAGTATTTCTAGCCAAGAATTATTTTCAAGCAGCAACTGGAATATCAAACTCTGCAATTATATCTACAAACAGAAAGTTTGCATGCTAAAATTAGCAACATGTGGTTTATTAACCATGGAGCAACTATAAATTGTCAACCATGCCTCTGTTTGCATCATTATTGCTGCTGAATAAGAAGATTGTGGGTTCAAAAATTCATAGCCTGGAGACCAGCACAAACATTCAAACTGACATTTTGGTATGATATAGATTCAGATCTCCACTGTCAGAAGTGTTGTCTTTGGCGTGAGATGCCGAACTGATGGCCTGTCTACCTTCTCAGATGGATGTACAAGATCTCATGGCTCCATTTGAAAGCGAAGAGGGTGTTTCCATATTTCCTTGCAACATAGCAGGAGATTATTCAGCCATCAAGTCTATGCCAGCCCACAGAGCGATCCATCCCCCACCATTTTTCCTGTAACCTATTCTCCTCACATTCCTGTCAACTCACTCCCACCCCCCTAGATTTACCACCTACTTATACAATTGGGACCAAACCACATGTTCCTTTGATGTGGGAGGAAACAGAGCACCCAGAAGAAATCATGCAGTCATAGGGAGAATGTGCAAACACCACGCAGACAGCACCTGAGGTCAGATTGAACCCAGATCTTGCTAGTATCCCTGCTGAACCTGGCTAATATGTATCTATCATCCAATATTGCACAGATGATTAATATCTGATCATAATCATGTGTTTACTTGTGGATGTAAGTTAGTTCCTCCATTCATGCATTACTACAGTGAATACACTTTAAAACTGTTACATTAACTATAAAGTGCTTTAGAAATGACCTGATACCATGATTAGCACTGTATAACTGTATCTTTCTTAAATATCTATTAAATCATGATTGTCAGTGACAATTAACAGGTGCAATGTAGTAAATAAATATTTATACAGACGGTTCTTTCATCTTCCCCCAAAGCCCTCCCTCTACCTGCAATGCTATATCAACTCATGCCTCATCTGTGCATAAATGGAACTGAATCATTTAGTTCTAAGTACTTAATGACATTGTCTATAAAATAAAAATGGAAAATGGTGTCTGACTTGAAACAGTAACTTTGTTTCTCTTTCCACAGTTGCTGCCTGAACTGCTGAGTGTTTCCAGCATTTTCTGTTTTTATTTCAGATTTTGAGCAGTTATTTTTACTTTCACATGGCTGTGCCTTCACATGGCACCTTGACTAAAAAAACAGGAAGTCAATAGAAGAAATCCTGATGGAAAGTCAAAAAAGGATGGAATCATTTATTCCTAATGGACTAATTTCAAAAAATAAAATTTTAGAAAAGGTCTTCTAAATTTTCATCTCCGCTTTTTATTACAGCCCTGATGCCCTTCGAAGAGAGGTGAGTAACCATTGATTTTCAAGAAAGGTAAACCTCTGGAATTCCTCAAGGAAAGGTAATGAAAGACACTTTAAACTTAACTACTTTATTGGCAAGCTTAATGTTATTAAAGCTGGATTGCATAACCTTGATCTCCAAAAAATGGAAACCACCACAGGGAAGAAATCATTGTACTAATATTACTTTATGACATCTATGGTAACATATTTGTGTCTATTATATCAAAGGAAGTTTTGATGTATTTTAAATGCCCCACTAGTCTGGTAATATCTGTAATAGTACTTTCTAGCCTATTGGTCTATTGACTACTTATCACTATTTGTTTATTAATTCTATGATACTTAATCCTGTTCTTAACAAGGCAGCAGTTTGACTTCTTCTTAAAGGAGTTAATTGATAAGACATAAATTGGTTTTGAGAACTAAATAACCGAGAAATGCCACAAAGATATAAAATGTGCTGCTGCAAATCATCTATTTGTGAAAACTCTATTTGAATACTTTCTTTTGTTTGTTTTGGATTGAATCATATTGGTTATGGCACAAAAATGGGTATTTACTAATTTTACTTATTGGTTGCAGAAGAGGATGCTAATTTTCCTGTCTCACACTAATGATGCATTTATTGGAGCCAATAATTTTAAAAAGACATAATCATTTAGGATATATGGATATTTAATCTGCTATTTCCCTTTGTTTTCTTGAGAATTAAGACCGCAACATCATCACACTGTTTCACTCTAACCTCAGAGTAATTGTGGTTTTGCTCCAGTGAAACAGATGGCCATCAGGTACATTTTGATTCACTGAATGTCCTTCAGTGCTTTGGCATTAATGTGAATACATAGCAAAGAAGCTATTGCACATTTAAACTCCTAATCAACACAACAAAATATACACAGAATGGCGAGGGAGTAGAATTTCATTTGTTTCATATGACTAAAAGGACTAAAGTTTCCTTTGCCTGTTAGTAGTCCTAATAGTCCTAGATGAAAGTAGTTTTCACAAGTTCAACTTTCATCATGATGGGCATGGGTTCACAGCAGCACACCCCACTCCACATGATAATCTCATATAGAAACCACAATTTAAACTTAGGTAGGTTGTTGGGAGAAGCAGAAATAGTCTTTTTCTACACTTTACTGTGCTGCATATTGCTTTATAAGTATTTGATAATGTTCCTGCGTCCTCAAAGTATTTTATTCCCAGCACTGGTATCTCTCTGCTTTATGGGATGAGAAACTCAAAATGTGAAGAGTGTACTATTCTGTACTTTATCTATGCAATTATAATTTTAAACAATAATATTTGCCTGTTAATGCAACCCCCTTCAGAAATAACACAGCTCAGTCAAAAGATGCATGTGTAATAGGTTATATTTACAATTTTTGGAAGCATATTACCGATGATTATGTCACAATTATTGATGATGTAATGATTAGTTATACGCCATATATATAATTGTACATCTTTGGAATAAGAAATATAAACCATACACCAATAATATTTTAATAATCCACATTTATATTAAGTTATAAATAACTCTTTCAAACATTACACCAGCTTCTTGTCTGAATAAATCCAAATTCAATAAAATAAATGCCCAATCTCCAAACAAACATCTTCTTTCATTAGGAATCTACAACTAATCCACATGAATTGGTATGGAATAAAAGCTTCACACTTAGGTTCTGGATAATATGTGTTGATCTGAGGTGAAGGTGGTTTTGAACCACTTGAACATTGAAAGCATCCATTGAGCACTTTACCTGTAGAGCCTTGACAGACATCATAACTCCATCGATAAAGGCTTGGGTTCTTGGGAAATCTGTCAAGTACTATAAGTCCTTGTTCGGTGCCTCGATATCATTGGAAAACAGTAAAGGCGTTTCTCTGAAAAATATGGAATCAGTTAAGTGCTCTACTTGGATATATTCTGCAGACTAGCTGGTGCCCTGCAAGAGCCTGGAAGTAACAGTGGCTTGGAATGGTAGTGGCATTCCAATACCTAATAAAGAAACAACACAGTGCACATACTTCCTGAGATCTTGTTAGACCGAAGATGTTCTTTTAAGAATTGATACCCTTTACTCAAATTCTGCAACAAATGGGATTAACATTATGACAGCTTGCTTGTCTACAACTGGTACATCAGAAGTAATCTGAAGAATTTTAGGATTGAGAGAGGACTTCCGTAGCAGAAAGAAGGTGTCATTAAAAAGGGAGGAAAAAAAGGAATTAAAGTATGCAAAATTTTTAATTTGTCATGAAACTAGATTTCAGCAGCAACTGAAATAATAGCAATGCCTTATGAAGAAATATTTTAAAGTAGACCAAGTTTGTAAATAGGCAAAGAGTGCAAAAGGATGTGGAGCCTTTCCTGAAGCATGTACTTCTACTACGTGTTTGATTCACAAAAAATTCAGTTTAGCTAAGATGGGCACAATGTTGGCAATCGACGTGGTGGGCAAAAGGGTTTGTGTATGTGCTGTACAACACTATGATTTCCTTCTTCAACCACAATCTGACCTCACAAGCAAGGGTAAAAAAGAGAAATAGCATGTGTAATCCATTTGTGTAGATCATTAAAGTGTTGTGGACAGCTACAGCAAGGAGTCAAAAAGGCTAATGGAGTGCTGGTATTTATAATGAGATGACTGGAGTGGAAGAAGATAGATGTTACGCCATCGCTCCACAAAGCTCCGTAAAATAATGCTTGGACCGCAAATAACAGTTCTGTGACCACATCTTAGGAAGGAAGGAAGGAGAGGTTGTAGTATAAATCTACCAGGATGATGTATGGACACCAAGGATTAAATTATGAGAAGGGATGATAGAAATTAGGGTTGTATTCTCTATAATTTAGATTAAGGAGTAAATTGAATGAAATTAAGAGATTAGGGAGAATTGACAGAGTAGATACCAAGAAAAAGTTCTGTTAGTTAGTAAGCCTTGAACAAGGGGATATAACTTTGACTCTTGAACTAGAGCTAGTGATGTTAGGAAACAGTACTATGTGGAAGTGAGAATAAAATGTTGAACTTTTTTACAAACTATAATTGAGGCTAGGTAAAACCCGATATTGCTAGCCAAGAGATTAAGGGAATATAAGACAAAGTTGTACATGGTGTTAGGTGTTAGATCAACCAGACATTGCAATAGGCATTGGAGCTCACTGGCCTTCTGCTGCCTTTATGCTTCGTGTTCTCTGTTTTTTTTCCTGTTGTTCCTAAGTTCAAATGTAAAAAGAAATCAAATAACTGGAAATCTGAAACAAAAACAGAACGTGTGGGAAACACTCAGCAGGTCAGGCAGCATCTGTGGAAAGAGAAATAGTTAATGTTGTGGGTCTGGGAAGCTTCGTCAGAACCGGGAAAGCAACGTTAACAGATATTACCTGACCTGCTGAGTGTTTCCAGGATTTTCTGACCTCAAGGGTCACTCTCCACAAGGACCTACTGATCCCTACGGCCAGAATTTCCCTGCTTCTGAAACAAGTTGCAATTGGAGTCAGTTCAAAGATGAAGCTACCAAACCAATTGATCAGCCAATCATGTTAAAGAATTCTCACAAACAGTATAGCGAGAAGCAAAGTTACAAATGGAATAATTTGGTTAATGAAGCAATTAAAATATACAAATCAATTTAGTTTTAAAACCTGATGTTTTAAGTTCCTTTACGTTTTAAGGTACTCTTGTGAAGTGATTACAATTAACATATATAAAAGTTGTTTCTCGAGCCTTAATGTTTTTAAAGGAGTAATTATTTCTTAATGTGTCTTTTAAAAATGCGCCATCCTCCAGCAAGAAGACGGAAGGTTAAAGGTTTCTTTTTAAGGGAGCATTTACCAAATGCCTGAAGTTTTCCCATAATTAAGGCGGGAAAGCTTGCCGTGGAAGGGCAAATACTCCGACAGGATTTCCATGTTAAATTACGTGTGTGCGTAGATTCCGAAGTTGGTACCAGTTTTACCGAGTAATAACGGTGAACACCAGTAGTTCCGCTGTCATTGCTGTGGGAAAGTGGGGCATAGGGAGGCCATGAAGTGATGTACGTTTGAAAGTCCAGTCAGATTGGAGCCAACGTTTAATTGAAAGATCATGAAAATAAAGGCATGAAAATATTGGCTCATTTCTTCACTCCATAGAGGCTGCCTGAACTGCAGAGCTTTCACTATTTTTCCATCAGATTCCTGGTTTTACATAATCTTGCTTTCGTAAACAAGAATTTCGTCTGCCTGGAATTTAAACTGCAGATATGGATTTGGGCCTTAGATTTCAGTATTACTGCAGTTTGAAAAGATGAAGAGTTCTTATTTTGTATTTGGCAATGTACAACAATTAAAATATAGATTATTGAATATAGTTCAATTTTTCTCCAACAATAATTGGTTAGTGCAACAAACAATCTGTTGGAAGAACTCAGCGGGTCGAGCAGCATCTGTGGGAAGAAAGGAATTGTTGATGTTTCGGGTCCAACTGCATCAGGACTTGAAGCAGGGTTTCGACCCGAAACGTCAACAGTTCCTTTCCATCCACAGATGCTGCTCGACCCGCTGAGTTTTTCCAGCAGATTGTTTGTTGCTCCAGATTCCAACATCTGCACTCTCTTGTGTCTCCAATACTTAGCTAGTGCGGTTTTCCCCCTTAAAGGTTGTTAATTGTTGTATTTAGGTTATATTAGATTCCAAGAAAGCTCACAGCTCAGCCAGAATCCCAAATCCAGCTGCCCTTTCTAATTATTATCTTCAGATTTCCAATATTTTCTTTTTTTCTGCCTTATTTTCCTTCAACCAACATTCAACACAATGATCAATTGGCCAAATCTGAAACGAGCGAAGTTCAAATCACTGCAAGTTGATTTTCGTTGCTGCCAGCCGCATTAGCAGCTCATGGAAGAGCCAGTGAGTACAATTATAAAGCGTTCTTTCAGACTTTGTGACTGTACTCACACCCTGTTGCATGAGGTAACCTCACCTGTTGGGGTTGCAGATTGGAAACATACGTCCGTCCCAAGCACTGTCCAATCATCAATTAACTAAGCAAAAAAAAGTGAAGTGCGGTACGTGCCTGCATTTCCAATACACAGTCAGCAGGTGAGGTTCCCTGCCCGAACAAGAGGTTGGAAATTTATCCTATATTTTCTGTTCCTCGTGTTTTTTATTAAGTAAACAGCTATTTCACTGCAGACCTGCTTGAGGTTCTGGGTTTTAAATGAACGGTTAAATCAAAACTCCATCTGCTCTTTCGCAAGGATGCAAAAGACCCCTTGGCATTATTTCAGAGAAGAGTAAGCAGTATTCTCCTGGTCTCTTGGTCAGTGTTTTATCCCTCAAACAGCATCACAAAAACAAATTATCTGCTCATTATCACATTGCTGTGGTGAGAATTGGCTGCTATATTTCTTATGTTCAAAAGATGAATCTATTTTAAAAGTATTTCATTGATTTTAAAGCTCTGTGGATCGTGCTGAGGTCGTAAAAGGTGCAAGTATCTTAGTTCATAATAAGAGTAAAACTTTTTTTAGGCCATTTATAAATAAATGACCAAGTATGCTCACATGCACACAAACTATAATCTTTGTAGTTATACTACCATGCAATCTGGAATATTTGCTTACACCAGAAAATATTTCATATCCAGTCCACTAAAATGTATCAAACTGTATAGAACTGAAAAAAGTTGTTTATATTTTTAAATCAAATTTTGTTTTATTACAAATATATACAAATGAACAGAAATAAATTGTTTTGGTTTACTTCTTTAAAATATTGTCACTGTTGAGACTACAATTAAAAATACATCGTGGATTTTATGTGACTTTGCAGGGAACAGTAGTGAAATGGACCAAGATGCAAGGAGGCCACCATGATGGATGTCAACAAATTCAGGCTGATCCCTAGTCCTGTCCATTCATACTCATTCTAATGTTAACTTTAGATTTTTCTTTCTGTCATTTGTCTTCACTTGTTGGAGGTGTCTTGACAAACTCCTCAGAATCATTTTCACATCAGCATTAGGCCCAACTCATGAATATTGTCAGCCTTAGAGTTTTAATTCCTCATGAATCATGCGATTATTATCTGGGCCACCCTGACACTTTGTTCTGGTGCCCCATCCCGCCAGGGGGACTCAGTGTCATGCACATGGCTAGCCTAAGGGGGGGATTAAACTCTCCTGTTTGCCAAATCTGAAGTCTGTCACATCATCCATCATTTTCTAGCCCTGCCAAAGTCAACACAATTGTGTAGGACTGAATGGTGTGGCTCTTCCTCTTTAACCAGAAGTGTGTCCCTAGCTTTGATATTCCTTAGTTTGTACTTTGGAAGAAGAAAATCCATCAATGTCAGATTAAAAAAAAAACACAGCTAGAAGACAGACTGACCGCAGTCTTTGAGCTGTTTTGTGATTTTTTTGAAGAAGTGAAAGGAATACTTTCAATATCAATTTGTTTGCTCATCTGTCAGTTCCTGCACCTTGTAAAATTCTTCACGTTAGCCCACTTTTTATATAAAATGGTTTTACCAACGAAAGTTTGACAGTGATAATATAAATAATATGATACTATATTTAGCAGTGATAACTTGGTTGTTACTCTATGGACGCTGCAGTTATTTTCACACTCTCTTGACATTCCAGGTCAGGAAACAATTTTATGCACTTGTTCAAGATTTCTCTTTCTAACAGTGTGAAACCCCACTCCAACGGTGTTGTAGGGACAGATAGACTGTTGCACTAGATGGTAATGCACTTGAATTACCAGCTCAATTGCATGAATGTCCTTCTTAAATTATCATCGTCGCTAGATCAGTGTACAGCAGGAAATAAGCCTCTTTAATTTAAGGGCCTCACTTTAAGACGCAAAAAAGACTACAGAAACTACGTTCCCATCAAGCCTCTCACGAGACGATGTATAACAGATTAGGTAAAAGACGTTTGGTTGAAGCAAGCTCAGTTAATTTACCAGCTGTGGCGTCTCTATTAGTTTCAGATAATTTCTGAAAACGACAGACTAGGGCATTTTGCATGTTTAAATAAGACACGTTTTGCCACATTTTCATGCATGGTCTAAAACAACTATCATTACAATCCCCCTGCAACGGTGATGATCAACTTTATGCCATCTTTATGTAGGAGATCAATACCCACAGGGGGGTTGCACCAAATCTGATTCAAACCTGTCTTACATACAGGGCGAGACATCACACTTCACAGAGTGTATAGAACGAAGCCGGTCGCGCTGACGATGATACGATAAACCTCAGACAAAGCTGAGACAAGATATTCACCTCCCATCTATCTGTTCAAGATTCTAAATCGTTTTTGAGGGCTCAGAGACTGTGTTGATTATTTCTGTCTGTCCTCCATCAATGGCACCTTGTCGCTTGCTCCATCACATGTGCTCAATGATTGCAATTAAATGGGTTGCAACCAATTTACTGAAGAATGGCGAGTTTTAACAAAACAAAAACTTGCTTCTTTTTTTTGTGATGAATTCACGAATCTCCTTAAGTCTTGTAATTGACAGCGTTGATGTGCTTTACATTTGAAACAATTATTATTTTAAGTAGATCCGGCACTACTTGGAAATAAATCTGTACGGATAGAATCTGATATCTGGGGCACTAAAGTAAAGTGGCGAAATGTAAACGTTGTTCAAAACTTGTATTATGTGTGACTGTGCTGATTATAATGTCAAGCTGCATCTTCAAAGTGACAGTGGTGTGGGGAGGTAAATCAACACGTTTCAGTTCATTACAGATTTGAGTATTAGCTAATCTACTTGGCAAGAGTCACAAGATGTGATACCAAGGACATCATGTGGATTTTATTTGTAATGAATTCCTCCAGTCATTTAATTGAGGAGAATTCAAAGAGATAGAGACTTGTGCTTAAAAGTTTGTAATAACATAACCCTGTCCTGACAATTATAATATCATTCTTTGGTGAAGTCCATTATCTTTCCACTCGTTTGCCTCTGACCACACAGTACACACTGGCAGATAATTTATGAATTAATAATGTGCTGAAAAGCAACTTCTGTGTGGTCAATGTCTAATAAAATTGTGATATTAATTCAAGTCAAAATAAACAAACACAATTTAGATCTGTACAGGTTAATAGTGGTTATGATCTAAGAGATGAACCCAAGCTAAAGCGGAATAGCAGAGAAAGTCAGCAGTGGAATGATACACATTTGCTTATTATGACAGAGAAGGAGCCATTTTGGCCCATCAGGCCCATGCCAGCTCCCAGCAGAACAAACCTATCAATCCTCTTCCTCCTTCCTTATTTCTCTACAGCCCTGCTACATATTGTCTCACACATGCCTATCCACTTCCCTTTGATCCCTTTGCCATTTATTCACACTAAGGCATAATTTATAATAGTCAGTTAACCTGCTAGCACATCTTTGCTGTATGGTGGGAAACCAGAGCACCTAATGGGAATCTATTCGGTCTCAGAGAGATATGAAAACTCCACACAGGTAATATCCGAGGTCAGGAATGAACTCTGCATCTGCAAGGCAGCAGTGTTAACTGACGAGTTACAGTAAGAGAAATCAAAAAACAGAATTAAAGAGAAACATTGTTTACAGTTTTGTTTTAAATGTAGAGTGGCACCTCTTGAACTTGAGACTGGACTATGCTGATCTTTGCTATCGTAACAGCCAGAAGCAAAAGATTTACATCATATGCATTATTTAGCTTTGTATTAATGATAATTTTTGTTATTCCTACATGCTTCAATGTTCCTAATATTTACATTAGAAATGAAAATATGAGCAGTGATGAAAAGAGTAAACATGAGAACTATGGATCAACTCCAGCTAATGTTAGTTATACATTTAGATGCCAATTATTGAATAAATACAAAACAGTCATTGCTTGCAGAAGGTTGGGATGAATTATTGGAAGGAAAACAAGAATATTTACAATCAGTGGCTTGATTGTAATTGTATTGCCTTAACTGAATACGACAATGAATAAGTGCTCATGTTTTGCCAGTTAAATGTTTTAAACAACCAGGAAAGAAAGCACAAATGGGTTTGGGGTAGCATGCTTAAATAAAAGCCAATGTTGGCAGATTCAGTCACTGGGCAGCTGCATGTGTTACAAAGAATGAAATGAAGAATGGAATGAAACTGCCTTTTATAACTTTCAGAAAGTAGCACAGTCTAGGCCTACTCCACATGTCCACCCTCCAAGAAGACTACAGGAATTTTAATTAATCAAATGACCCAAAGTCAGCTGGCAGGTGTTTGTTAAACAACAGTTTTTTTGTTTATCAGCTGTATAGTAAAAGATAGCATGATGAAACAAACACATTTAAATGCTCCAACTCATGCTTTCTACATAATTCAGATTATAGCTGAAGGTTTTGTTTCATTTTGTGTGAAAGGGTTGTCAGGTGACCCTTAGGTTTGTTTCACATGTAAGAAATGTAGTTCAAAGACACATACATGACCTGTTTAGGATTAAAATATGAAGAGATATGTAAGTGGACGTTCAAAGTACAATAGCGGCACTGTTTGTGAAACATCACCTTACATAAACAGTTATAATATTGCATAATAGAATTGATGATTCTATGTTTAAGCCAGTGCTCTGCAGGTACTTTGAGCCTAATCTGACTAATCCAGACAATTGGTATTGATGGAATTTAATAACATTGTCTTCTAAATTTGTTTTTTAAAGAAAGAATATTGCTGCTGCTTTTTAACTGATTAAGTTAGTCTCAATAGTAAGTGACAACACTAAAGAATGAAATCTATTAATCAAACTACATAGCAGTTTTTGTCCTTGTTTAAGTTATTGGGAATGGATCTCCACATAAAGGAGTAAAAGCTGATACTCCTGCTGTATTTCTGGTCAGCTAAAGCATCCATAACCATGTGCAAGTTTGGAGGAGATTAACAAACCCTACCCAATTAATCCCATTTAAAATAATATATAGGTGTAAAATTTGTTTTAGTGAAGTTAAGAACTCTTCATGTCCTATTATGTACACAAACATTGGAATTACAGGAGGAAAGCATTAAAAGTGTCTAAAATTCACATTATCATGTTTATATTCATGTAGCAACACTGTCTGGCAGAGTGCATTTACAGTAAACTGTTTGATCTCCCAGTCCATTGTACATGTGGAGTTGACCAGTCTAAGTGAAGTGTGATGTATCATGAGAGATACGGTATTAACTCAACCAAGGTATCCAGAGGTAATTCAGTCCCATTTAAAAAGGCCGACTCATGCCTTCCATGATCTCAGTTGGCATAGCCGTCTCTAGATTTACACCATCCAAATGATATGGTGATGACTTTCAGGCCAAGAAAAAATTCTGGTTAGTAATTTGGCATAACCTATCAAGTCACTTTCTATCTCCACAGATAATGCATGGTGCAGCATTCTTCTTTTAGCTTCAGTTCTCTGCAATAGTTTTAACCTGAATTTCACACTTTAACATATCCTTTTGTTTTTTCTTGCTTCTAACTTCCCTCGTTAACCTATCAACCAGACCACTTTGTAAACACTGTATCACCACGGGAAACCCTAGCCTCACCCTACCAAAGATATTCCCTTTGTCTATCCATTTCTATTCCACCATCTTGTCAGCTTAAAAGTAACTTTTTCGGTTCTAATGGAGATTCATCAACCTTGAAACATTAACCTTTTCTTCCCCCACAGATGCTGCCACACACTGCTGAGTGTTTCTAGCAATTTCTGTCTTTATTTCTATCAAGTCCCAAGTTCTTTTACAATTAGTTCTGGTGGACCCCTACCAGAGTAATGCCAGACAACAAGCAGAGCAGATATTTCAGTACTCTTATGTTTGTAGGCATCTCCTTCTAATTTTATTGTTAATTGCTAATTAATAATGTTGAATAGAATTAGTAAAGCTGTTATGTTGTTTTTGCACTTTCTGCAGGACCAACATTGAAATAGAATTTTCTGTATTTCAAAATTCTTTATTTTGACCAAAAAAGATCGTATTTTCAAAGCTTTATTTAATCAAGTCTGACAGTCACAATATATATGTTACTTTTATCTTAAGAACCTTGGGCATTTGAGAAAGAAACAAATTTATTTCACCTCTATTCTTAAACTCAGTTTGAAGGCAGAAGGTCATATCTCTCCTGTTAATTTTTCCAAGTGATTAAATTTTAAGTAGAAGTTGTGTTTGAATTATTGGTTTCTTCCTATTGACAACTCAGCCAAGGCAAGTTCATTCTTCCTTTGATTTGGTTGATGTTTTTAATGGAAGATTTTTCTTCTGAAACAGATTTCAGTGTTCTGTATTTCATTTGGTAAAATTTTTGGAACTGAATGAATCATGATTTTTCCCAGCACTATTGTAAGGAATATGATCATCAGAAAGGAGATGTATATAAAAGGCAGCCAACTGAATGTTTTCCATTTTATATTATCATTAAAATGACAATGAGAAAACATACAAGACAGAAAATGTAGAAGGCAAAAACATTAGAGTGGAAGGCTATAGCGACAAAGAATGAAAGGAAATATTTAACTTTTCATTTATTTTTGGAAAAAGGCAATACCGATAATTAATTAGTTGCATATAGAATTCCCATATCTTTTGTAAATGATTCTCAGGAAAGACTGTGGTAACTATATTTTTAAACAATCTCTTCCTGCTGTATTACAGGACATGGATCAAGATGTTCAGTTTTATCCAAAAAAAATGATAAGAATGATAATTTGCAAACTTTGGAACATTAAGAAAACTCACAAAAATCTATATTGAATATTATGCAAAATGCAACATCTGCAAGCAGCTCATCTGTCTCCATAGAGAACAATGAATGTATTAACTATTCAGATTCTATACTGCTTAATTAGACTACAGACTTGTATGTTCATTCCCATCTATTGGCCCATGTTGAATCTAATTTATGCTGAAAGGTTTTATTTTGCACCACCAATGTTTTCACCCCTCCCCTTCTTTTCTGAATCATAGGAATTGCAGCACAGCAGGAGCCCATTCATCCTATAGCATGTGTACTGACACTGTTTCTCAACTTAGAAAAACTGAACACAGACTTCCAAATACATCAAAATTAAGCACAATACTGTTGCATTGAATAGACTAACCATTTTTTTTTGAATGGACCAGAAAACAGAGATACACAGTCCCGGGACCTACATGAACAGAAGCAAGCCACAGTGTTTTGCTGTTGCCTTTGGCATCACACTAGGAGCTCTGACATTAATAAGAACAGTATGATAATATAATTAGTAGTAATATATGGAGACATCTGTGAGACAAACAGAATGGTAATATGGCAATAATCAGACAGTCTCTGGCAGGGCGACAGCTTTATTGTCTCAATCTCCATTTTAAGCATTGTCACGATAACTGGCCAAATGGAGGTTCTCCCAAAGACCTGCAGCCCCCTGACTGCATGTGTTCTATAAGGGGCATTCTTCCAACATTGGTTCCACTCTATTAGCAGCTTGTAAACTTCTCATTATCTCCTAGGGGATATTGAGGACAGAGGTGCAGGCAGTTATCTGCATTCCCATTGCCTGCACCTGCCTTTCCTAACTAAACATTTAAACCCTGGAGAGCTGGATCAGAAGTATATAATGCCTTTTCAATATTGTAAAGAATAAGTAGTTAAAGGCTCAGCACCCAAACAAAAGCATGAAACAAAACAACCATAATTTGGCTCAGGAACTGATGCCAAATTCCTTTTATTTGTGTTTCAATCAACACAAAACTTTCAGACAAAGTTTATTGCATGGATGATTTTTATTTGATTAGTACATAAACCAAAACCATAAATTTTAAATCTCTAGTAAGTTTACATGACTGAATAACCTTAGGGATTAGAAGAAAATATTGATAAGATAGTGTCAAATGTTTTTCAGCCAAAATTGTTATTTAGGTATTTAAACTGAATATTTCTCAGTTATTTATAAATTCCAACTAAATGGTAATATATAACTCAGTTCCAACTTTGTTTCCACAATAGTTATCCAACTTCACAAATGAAACAAACCTTTTCCAAACATTGAACAATTCCACTGGTTTTGCAGCACACCGCACACTACAGAGAAGTATGCCAGAAGCACCAATGCATCAAGTGGGAAGGTGCTGTGCTACTGGCAGTGTGTTCACTGAAGCCAATATCACCAACATTGAGGTAATGATCTTGGATCAAAATCCATGGACCGGACATTGTGTGCGAATGCCAGATTTTGATCTCCCCAAAAATGTCCATTTCTCCCACACCACCAGTGATCAGAGATCCAGTGCTGGTCAGAAAAGTTCTAGAAGACACGCTGAAAGAGATATAGTCATCACAAGCTGTGAGAAGCAAATTATAGATCAGCTCAAATGCATCACATCCTCCATGAGTCAATGGCCTGCTCCTAGGAGAAGCACACTGTCCTCGAAGTCAAGAAGAGAAAGGAAAAGAATCCTCTGCTAGCAGACAGCAGAACTCCAATGAAATAATTGTACGTTCTCTAGGTGGGTTGGTGTCTCTAGGTTTGAACTCCTGTGTCCTCTCAAAACCAACAGTTAAATGAGTAAAATAAAATGTGGCTCTGATAGAAGCTGTATCCCTAACAATTAACTTTCTTTGACCAATGATTGAGATTAAATAAGACGGTTTGCAACATTGCTGACTGATTTGTCCATGAGCCAAGTCTTCAGCTTCATTTACTTTATATCATTAGGTCTTGTCTAAATCCATCTCTGTAACATTGTTTCACTGGATAAAGTTGTGTAAGTGCGAGCTGATGTTGACATAGAGAAAAAAAATCAGCTTTCAACATACAGTTAGTAATTATTGGAAACTAATTCCTTATTACTCAAACATGTAAACCAGTAACTAGAAATATTAATGTGGACCTGGTGTACATTGTTAGGGATGCAAGCACCAATTCTTCTGATGCTTGGTCACTGGGAACTGCATTTTCCACAAGCATGACAAACAAAAAGTGGCAGAAACATGGCAAAAAAGTTCTTCTGCTCTCACTCCAGGCTTCTGGGGCATTCTTGGTCAGGGGAGCAGATCTACTCCTGTCCATTATCAGGTTTCAGCATTACTTTGAAAATGCAGCAAATAAGTAGAGGTAGTTGTAAAGCAGAGGTAGTTTTGCCAGGCAGAGGTAGTTGTAAGTTACCTGTAATGAATGAATCATATTTCACTTGCCACCAATGGTCAGAGATCCAGTGCTGGTCAGAATAATTCTGGAAGGACACACTGGAAACAGATATAGACATCACAAGCTGTGAGAAGCAAGTTATCGATCAGTGCAAATGCATCACATCCTCCATAAGTCAATGACCCGCTCTGAGGAGAAGCACTCCTTGGTCAGGTGTATCCAGAGAAGGAACATGCAAGTTGTAAAGATGCAGAAAAGAAGAACACAATATCTTCATCAACTATTGGAAAATCTTGAATCAAGAGCAGAAATGATGAGAAAGCCTGCAGAGTGCTCATGGGATAAAATCTCAGAAAACTGGTTTGGTTAATATGTGCAGGGAGTACTGACACTTATAGTCTCAGACCTGTGAGTAAATGAACAGTAATTTAAAGGGAGAAAACTGGGGTAATAGAATGACTGCCACCCTCTTTTCTTCCTGGGGCATATTAGTCATCAATGCTCTATTCATCTACTGAAGTCATTAACTAAACAAAACTGTTTTTTTTATGTGAACTGGGAAAGAGAAGAAACCAGTTACTTTTCAGTAGCAGGGAAGATGGGGTTAGGGATGGATAGAACAAAGGTAATATCTCTGATAGGGTGAGACCATCTGACTGGATGTGGCAGTTAAGTAGAGGTTAAGATCATGTTAAGCTTCTTTGTGCAGTGTGTTGCTAATAGTAAGGTTCACCCCCCCTCATTTTTTGCACCACAATATCCCACCTCACTCCCCAACAACACTTCCCACAGTAATAGAACTAATCTGCCAGCAAGAATTGGGAGTTGTTCAACACATGTCCACCTCCACTCCAGAATTAAGGTCACTCCGGCCTCAGCCGTCATGCTGCAGTACACAGATGATGATTGCACATGAGCACATTTGGAGCCCAAAACATTGTTGATCATTCACTAAATGTCCACAAAACAAAGGTCCTCAGTCAATGTCCCCACACTGCATAACACCCATACACCAACAATCAGGGTCAATGAAAAGAGCCAGAAAACATAGAGCACTTTCAACTCAGGAGCCACCTCTCAGTGAAGGCAGACATTCATGATGACATTCATCACTGCTCCACTACACCAATACAACCTTGGCTATCTGAGGAAAAGAGTGTTCAGATATTAAGACTTCAATCCTGGTATAAAGCAGAGAATCTTCCAGGTAGCAGTGATCCTTGCTCTCCTGAAAATTTCAGAGATTATGGCCTATCAACAGCCTATTAAAACAGTGAATGATACCATCAATGAACTGCTCCAAATCACTCGTCGGATAATTGAACCAATATCTGCATCCTCTCCCTGGCCCACTTCACTGCATTGACACTCTAATTGTACTCAGCTCAATCCCATGGGTGGGCCACATCATTCACATGCCTAGCACCAGACACAAAATCAAGCTCTCTACTCTGTACTCTATGTTTTGTCAATGGCAAGAGATTTCCAGAAGGGCAGAGGTATAAGGAAGATCTCAAAGCCCCTAAATAATGTAACATCCTCACTGAATCCCTCATTTGTGACCATTCAAGATGGCAGCAGATCTTGTGGGATGCATGGACAATCTTGAATCTCTCCTTCGGAAACACACGGAAGCTCAGTTAAGACAAGAAGAGCAGACCTCAAAAGCTGCAGACCTACTCCCATCTGTTCCCTCCACTGCCTCATCAAGTACCTCCTGTCCCACCTGTGACTCTCTGCAGATCTTACAGGAGCCAAATTAGCCACCTCGGTACCCACAGAACTGGCAGGAAGTTATCCTGACCTTGAGGGAACACTAAGATGGAGAAGACAAATAATAGTTTGATGTAAAAATAATATCCAGAAAATAAGACTTTTATTTCACTATTCCCACATCCATACCAATGGAATAACAAATAACCAATGTTCTATCCAATTTATTCTGCCTGCAAAACAAAGCTTTCAGCACTCACACTTGTGAATTCCCGGCATGTAACCTTAATTGATGCCCCCTTAATTGATGGCTCTGCAGTCCATGGTAGAGTAGAAAAGGCATTATACAACAGAAAGACATAAACTGTTTCAAATGAATGGGTGAAGGTGTTCTGCATTTTAATGAGAACTGGTGGCTTTTTTCATAGTGCTGCTTATGTGAGCCATATGATGCACAGTTGGTCCTCTATTTGAATCCAACTGTTCTAATTACACAGTAGAAACTAAATGTTTTGAGATATGTTGGAGAACATAGATGCAGGCAATGAGAATGTAAAGGACAAGCACCATCTAAGAGAGGATCCAATCCATGAACCCAAAGTTTTGGAAATTCTGAACATCTTACAATTAGCCCTTTCAAGCCATATTAGGAATAACATAATTTTTTAATTACCAACTTATGCTGCTTGAGTTTTGTTGGGAGGTAGGTTTGAAAGAACTGCTCCTTGTGTCGTTGCCATATAGCTGATAAAATGCTAAAATCGGGACACTAAGTGTCATTTCCAACAACAGTCAGATGTATGAAAAATAATGGAAATTTTATATATGTTGTTCAATGTGACCAGTAAGACACCCAAGGTACTAAGTGCAAAGTAATGATGGTGCATGACTCCAGCCACAACCACAGTACTAGTTCCACAGAAAACCTGTCCAAGGGCCAACAGAGCTACCAACCCATCAACCCACAGTAGGTTGAGTGAGAGATAAACAACAAGGTATTCTCTTGACAGTGTGGGCACAAGATCCACTCACAGTCAGCTCTTGACGTTTGCTTTGTTTAAATAATAACATTAAACATCAGAAAATGTTTTTCAATTTCTAAAATTTCTCTGAGGCACTGGATGCATTCGACAGAGACAATTTATTTATAAACTCAGTATCTCCCCATTTAAGACAGATGTTGTTTGCTTGTTTAAACGCTTGAATATCAATTGAAATACGCATTACCACCCTCAGTGAGATTATCTATATTATTTGTTTATTTGCATACGTTGTATTTTTTTAGTTTCATTGCAGTTTTCCTTCTCGAAAACTAGCTCTTGTATTTTTCTCAAGTAATCCTTTTTAATTTTCATTTAACATCTTCCGAAGTCACTGTCATTGGCGCCAGAAATATTCCATAATTCATCAGAAGCCCCTTTGTAAGCCAGACGGGGAGTGAAAGTGAAGCAGATATCCGCTCATGTGCTGCCGCCTCTTCTCCTTTGACTATGCATTGATGGTTGTTCCCTTTAATTCTCCATCTTCCTGCGGCATTCTGTCCATTCAAATGGGGCCATGGAGAAAGCGGATGGCTGGACCCAATGCAGGGAAGTGACTTCACTGGCACCTTTGTTTTCCTTTGCATCCCTCAGTACACTCGCTCTTCTGTGCCTTTCAAAGGCTTGTTTTCAGGTTAAATGCACCCAACATTGGAGACGGCTTCTCTCAAAATGAGAAAACAGGAATCTTTTCAAGCTGAGTGAAACGTTCCCTTCGCCTGCCAGTTGTCCCGTTTCCTCTGAAATAAACAGTGGCCCTGCGTGTTATAAATTAACCAGACTTAAATAAAATGCTTCATTTATACCAGGTTTCTTTGAAGCACGCTGTGCTTACATAAATTGGAATATCAACTCAGTAAATGGCGAGTTTTAAAATATAGGATTTCTTTGTCTAACAAAGGTTGTTCCTCACAATTGTTAATTCATCCTGGCGTATTGTAGGCCCAATATTTTAAATTACAATCGCAGGCGATCTTTACCTACCCTGCCAAACTCTGCTGCGCAAAAGCAGTAGCCTGAGACTGCCGTAGCGACATCCATTCTGATTTAGGATGTCTTTTCACACTGACCAGAGCGGTTCTTTCCCCGATGTGCATTGGACAGGTCTACTTTAACATACCCTGAGTCACACGGTGGCTGTGTGCTTAGGGAACTGATTGGTTCTGGATTAACTGTTGATCCCGTTCCACGATTTAACTTGTTATACGATGAATAAATCAACAGAGCTCGATAACTAAACAGGTCCCGTGGTTGTGGAAGGCACTCAAAGGTACATGTTTTTTTCTTGCACTTTTTTTCACCCCTCTGACATCAGATTTCTGAACGGTCCACGAACCCATGAACACTACATGGTTATTCCTCTTTTTGCACTATTTAGTTATTTTTGTAATTTACAGTAATTTTATGTCTTATCTCTTGCACTGTACTGCTGCCACGAAACACACATTTCACGACATATGTCAGTGATAGTAAACCTGATTCTGAAACAACTTGCATAGGTAAGAACAACTGAGTGAAATAAGCATACGTGTTTTTAAAGTTATTATCAACTATAATTCCAATGTATGTTTTCTTTGTTCGGATCTCCTATGAAACCGCCAAGAAACATAACGTTGATTCACATCACCCTGCGTATATGCGTGTGTGTGTTTAGTTTTTCTAGCACGTCCGGGGGACTTGGCGGTGAGTGAATGTGTTGAGTGAATTGTGAGTTCTGCTCAATCAGGTCAGTCACTTTGTGTTGGTACTTGGGAGGGCGTTGGGGGAGGAGCATCATCTCCGCAGGAACTCATATGGTTGCCCGATCATTATTATGTTTTTTTTTAATGTCCATTCTTCTGTGTTTCAAATCGTAAAGATTCTTCCTCTGCACTTTCTTAAAGATCCTTTATGTAATTCTGTTGAAAGGTTATTGGTCTGAAGCATGAACTCCGTTTCACTCTCCACAGAAGCCATCTGATCTGCTGAGTCTCCAGCACTTTCCTTCACCTAGTTCAGATTTTCCTGCATCTGCGGCATTTCCCTTTTGAGTTGTAACACCCACCTTTAACTAACAAAAAACGTTTTTTCAAGAGCTTCGCCTTGTCTCTTTAAGTCACGCAAAAAAATCGAGTATTTATTTCAAAATCATATTTACTACAATGTTAAATTTCAATGTGTACAGTTCTACATACAGTTTCTCAAGTGACTGGTCGACAAGGTGAAGAAAGTGCACATACTATGAGTTGACACACATCAATATATTTTTATATAAGCGATGCCATTTGACTCGCTCCAACAGAACCCTCGAGTGTCCGGAGTACTGGGAAGATGTTTCTCATTAGCTCCCAGTGTTTTGCCTGTGTTCGTTGTGTCTGTTTAACATCGCTAACTGGAACATAGGGCTTTACTTTGTCTATCTGCGTTTCAAAGGACGAGTGAACAGCAGCGCTGCCGGCGCCGCTGTCAGTAAAGACCCTGGGGCATGAACGGAGGCTCAGGGAAATCTTCAAGGACAATGGCACTCGGATATCCAGCTGACGAAGGGGTTTCGACCTGAAACGTTAACCCTGCTTCTCTTACCACAGATGCTGCCTGACCTGCTGAGTGTTTGCAACATTTTCTGTTTTTAATCCAGTTGCAGAATAGCTTTAAAAACGATTTTATATTATAGCAGTAATGCTTGGGGGCGGGGGCGGGGGTGTGGTGGTGGGGAGTGTAATCCAAACAACCTCAATCAAAAAAATAAGCAAACGATTGAAGATTTGGGGCTTGTCATCGTTCCTATTCATGCGTTGATCAAACCTCTGCACATTCCAGCAGACGTTACAGGGAGCTAAAAATAAACCGGCGCTCCCCCAGGTGAAGGGTCAAGACTCGAACCGTCGACTGTCCATAGATGTTCCCTGACCCGCTGAGTTCCTCCAGCGGTTTTCTTTTGGCTCCAAATTCCAGCATCTCCAGTCTCTTGTGTCTTCGAATGTGACATGGAGCCCGAAACTGGATCGTTACTATATAAGCAATTAAAGTATCATTCACGCATTTGATGTTTTATTAATTTAATATTTAATAAACTAGATTCACAGCAAAGATCGATCTCTAGGGATTTTGAGAGCGTTTTATATGAGCCAATGGGAAATGAAGGGTAAATAAAATGTGAAACAAATGTAAATGGATACAGGAGGAAGAGGGCAAAGAGGCCTACGGAAGAAAAAGGACTTGACAAGTAGGGGGAATGAAAAGATCTCGCAGTAGCGGAATAAACATAAATGTTTTCAAATTGTAATGATAAATAGAGATATCTGGATTTAAGGCGGGTGGGGGTAGAGGGAGCTCGATGAGACCTTTCATTGAAAGAGCCTTGTACCAATCGCGTTGATCAGTTCCTGTGTCCTGACTTGTAATTGGCTGATTCTTGTCCATTCCCTGTTAAATACCTTCACTCTTTTGCCAGTGCCAGGTTCATTTTAGGTTTGACTGTCGCCAAACTCCTCAGAGACTCTCACAGATTGAGCATAAAAGCCTGCAATACCCAGCGGTAGCAGCTTGAAACCCCGGGTTACACCTTGGTGCTCGCGAAGATCGAAGAAAGCCAACTGCAAACCTGAACAAAGCGTTTGCTTGCTCCGTTATTAATTATTCCCCGAAAACTGACTGGACTTCAGACCATGAGCGAGTTGCTGAAGTCGCCACCAAACGAACTGCTAGTGGTCACGTCCACCTTGTACAACATTCCTCACAAGGTCGACCCCGCCGATCGGTCACATTCTCCCGACGAGTCGCCCAGTCCCACCCCGTCAGCCAAATCCAGGAGTAAGAAGGATCTATCCGAGGACGAGCAGTTCCTATTGAGGAAAAAGATCAACAGCAGAGAGCGCAAGAGGATGCACGACCTGAACGTGGCCATGGACGCGCTCCGGGAAGTTATGCCCTACGCTCACGGACCGTCGGTGAGGAAACTGTCCAAGATCGCTACTCTCTTGCTGGCCAGGAACTACATCCTGATGCTAACCAGCTCCCTGGAAGAGATGAAGAGGCTGATCGGCGAGATGTACGGCAGGAGCGGCTCCACCTCGCGACTGGCCCAGCTGCCGGTGCTCACAGCCGGGGGCTCGCTGCTGCTGGGCGCCGCTCCTTCGCTCTTGACCCTGGGCAGCCCCAGGCACTCGTCGCCGACCATGAAGTGCCCCTTGACACCGGACGATCAGACTTGTTTCCAGCAGTGGCCCGGGTCTCCCTGTGCTTGTGCTGCCTGCAGGTTTCACTGCATCCCCTCCAGTCTCAACGCTCCCAGTGTCCAGGCGAGGTTCCCCAAGTGATGCTGGAAATCACCAAACATCGCACTCGGACATTATTGGAATTGTTTCAGATACTGTAAAAACTGTACGAATGAATTAAAAAGAGACACGAATGATTGAACTAGAATAATGCTATTTTCTCTACATTGTAAGCACTATTACCGAATCTCACTGTTTATATTAATGCTTAGGGTTAGTAGGTGAATTAAGATAAGAATTTCATTGATGTCAGGGCCAACGCTCCTTATTGTTCTCGGATTAATGAAGAGATATGCAGAAAGTTTTTCAGTTTGACTGTCTAAATCACTGGTAGTCCTCACAATGTGGGCAGTAAACTATTGTATTTAGCAAGTACGTTATTATGAATGAAAGAGCCAAACGGACTGTTTTGTAGAATCTCATTCTGATTGCAGAATAATTACGTCTTAACAAAGCGTTGAGCTTCTATTAACAATTGTGATGGTATTTATTGTTAAAAAATCAGCCGCGCCGCTCCTTGTTTTATACCATCTCATTAATGCATCACATTTAAAGAAAAAAACTCGAGAAGCTGAAGTGTTATCGGTTAGTGTTTTGTTGACAAATGTTCTAATCTAATCACGTGCATTAAATGTATTGTACAGTTATATATATGCAATAAATGTTTTGATATACACAGTTGGAGCTGGCGTGTTATTTTACACACTTATTTCGTGCTCCCTTAACTTCATGAACGTAACATCAGAGCATTGATCTCACAAGGAGGTCCCTCCATCGTGGGGGCACGTTATCTGGAAGTTAGTTTATTCGGGGCGAACAAGTTCAGATGGGTTTCGAATTGTGTTTGTATTCAGGTACGCATTCCCTTTTACAAGTAGGGCGATATAGTAAATATTTTACTTTTAGTAATAGCTTGCTTTCATTAAGCAATCAGTCGAATTGACATTCTGCACAGAAAACGACAATATCCTTTAATAAATGAGTTCCGGCGTAAGTAATCATTCACAGCAGATGTTATTATTTGAAAGCAATACTCTATACAATAATCAAGTTGACAATATACAGTTAATGCCCTAACACCCAGTAAGCATTCTAACCAAATGCACTAATATCATTTCCTATCTAGTTGTATATGAACTGTGAAAATATTGTGCGGTTTTCTTACTTTACACAGGAAATAATATGTTTCATATGACTGGAAGCTAAAATATACTGTTTTTTTTGAAAGCTTATTTTGATTGTATTAGTAGTTCTCAAAACTATGAGAAAAATAAGCAGTCATTATTTGAATAGCTCTGGGGACCTACCGAAACCACACTGGATGAGACCAGCTAAGTGACTGCACATGAAGGTGGCAGATGGAGTATAATAAACAGAAATGTGAAAATATTCGCATGAAATAGCAGAATGTTATCTAATAGGTGGGAGATTTGAAAACGTTGATATTCAGAGGGGTTTAAACTAGATTATTTAACATTATTAGCTTTCGGGCAGCTTGGACTAAAAGTTTTCCTTTGCTTGGAAATGTTTGAAAAGACCCTCTACCAGTCCAGAAGATGTAAAATAAACTGAAAGTTAATCGCCAAACTTTCCAACTAGCATATTTGCCTTAAGCGGAAACCAAAATCAACAGCCGGCGCAAAACTTAAGGGGAGGGTGTTTCAGGTCTTTCCGTTTACAAGTGCAAGGAAGGTGCATCGTCTATTTACATTTGAGTCGGTGAGATTTCCTGTAATCAGAGAGGAGGACATCTGTGTGTCATTGCCTCACCGCGAGTTTTCCTTTTCTGTGATTGACAGCAGCCTTACACAGCCATTCAGGCCGACGGTGAGAATCTCATTATAAATATTAATAGTTTTTAGCGTTTCCTTGTGGATGAAAGTAGAATCCACACTGGTGTTTGTTTTAAGGAGAGTGGGACTTTAAAAATGTTTAAGTCTACTTACATATTTCCTGCAAGTGTGCATTTTGGCAACTTTTCTATTTGAAATAATCTGCAGCACGAAAGACACGCAGTGACACCTTCAGATATATCAAAATATGTTTTAATATTTATCATAAAACATTTAGTTTGGGCAACTTGGTTTTTTCCTTATTGTATAACCTACATTATTAAAATCGGCACATCCTCCTGCGTCTGACTTGAAAATAGTGTCATTGCTTAGAGCAACTTTTCAGATACCATCGCATCTTTCGTATAACTTGTCTCACATAATTTAGGGATATCCTGCCTTCTTACTTAAACAAATGATTATTTCCAATGCACTTTGTAGTTGTAGAATTCATGATTTCTTTCCCGAGTTCAGAATTTTTTAATCCAGAGTAGGAAAAGATTGCTGCACAACATCCTATGCGTATTTAATACAATTCACCCACAGACACGAAGATCATGCACCGATGTTAATGTTGGTCTAAGAACGGGACAAACAAAATCACATGCAATAATGCATCTCACCACTTATATAACACCTTTGTACATCAACTAATGACCATAATGAGTTATCTAAAGCCTCATTTACACGACAGCTGCTAATTCAGTGTTGTACCAGATTTCAGCTGTTCCACATTAAAATGCACCATACAAACACTGCACATTTGTTGACTCTTCTTACTGCAAAGCACAAACACCCACCACACGCCGTCAGTTTCCATGCAGCTGCGTATCACAATGATTAGAATTAGGCTCATATAAACACCCTGCTTGATTCGCCTGCTAGTTTATTCTCTACTCTACAATGCAGAACATGCTTTGGACATCAGTGTGGAACAGTCAGTCCATTGGACTTCCTGCTTGGGAAAAAAAAAGTGCCAAAGAAATTGAGTGGAAATCAAATTCAGTAGGTTTTGATGTTCAATTGGGCTCACGGTTGGTTTACTGCTAATTCACACATTACAAGTACACTCAGTGATATAACTAAGAGCCAGTTGATTGTGCATCTATCACGTACACGGACATTAATATAACACTTGATCAAAATGAGTCTCATCACCCAGTATACAACCGTAGGTGTAAATCCGAACAATATGTTGGAATCTCGAGACAATCGATCGAAGAAGTTGATCATTTCACTCTAGAGATAGTATACCTCCGCTTTTGATCACCATACTCATAAAATACGTGGAAGGTCGGCCAGGAACATCCTAAAGCAAAATTGTTTCACCCCTGTAAAAAAAACACAAGAGGAAGTTTATAAAATTACGTAGAAGCAGAGGCATGACAAGAAGCCAAATGAATCTCAAACTCAAACATTGAGCTACATCTTCATATTTTGAAGCGTTGACTTATGAGCACGAAGAGTGCATGTATTCAATGTAGACTTGTGCAGAATCTAGATCATATACGTGGCTGAACGACAAATTCTATTTATTTCATTCTTGCATTTCAATGTATTGTGTTACTAGGTATCATAAATACTTATTTTCATTGGAATTTCATTCACTGGGAAAATACACCCAATCAATAATCGGCAGTTTGCACTAATTATCGCAACACTAAATCCCGAAGTTTTTAAACCAGTTACTGTACAATTATGTTGCAAACGTACGACACTAAATTGACAGCTAATCCAGATTTACAGATAGGTCTATCAGAGTTGCTTATTCGTTAATATTAATTCAGCTAGTAAGAGTTAATGCAACAGCTCACCGACATAAAGGGGTAAAGAAACCTGATGGATTCATAATGATCAGAGGGCGGGTATTACATATGCGCAGTGGAATTGTAAAATTCAGAGAGGTTACATGATAATAATTAAAATGTACTTAGATATCAAGTTGTAGAAACAAATTCCGCTTTAATATTTCGGTTTGACCAGCAAATGTATAACAAGCCACGGTTTAGCAATGACAGTTATAATGGGTTATAGTAGTTTCGTCCTTTGTTCAATAATATCTAATAGCTCTCCGAAAGACGGAATAATGAAGCCATTGGATAAAATAGGGGCACATGAAGTAGAGTAGCATTTTTTTAAAGTACATTCGGCAGATAAAACCACCCACTATGCTCTTCGAAACACTCTTTTGGGACGGTATACAATTCATTTAAGGACAATGTCACCTTCCTTGCAAGCTCCTGGTAACAGCTCAGGTACACACTGGACTGTAGCACTTGGAACTTGTACCCGTATGTTAATTACCTAATACCATAAATCGACGCTGACAATCCAGCCGACTTTCAATGCAAACGGATGATCACTAAAGCAATAGGACTCCAAAACAACCACAACACCAAGTGTCCAAGTGATGGGAGATAGACTAAACAGATTGTTGCGTTTGACTTTTTTTTTGCCTACTATCGCCGTTTCTTAGGGATTTCCGCGAACTTTCCTTCGTATTGAGGATGTGGCGCGGGGAGGGGGTGGGCTGGGGCGGTGAGCATAAAATACCTTCGGTATCAGCGAAGGAAAACGCAGATCGAGAACATTAATAAGGGGAAGACAACCCGACCAGAATGGTTGCAGATTTTGTGCACACTGAAGAGCTAAAAGAAATCAGTTACATCCATGCATGCTTTTTAAAGAAACGTATTACAAAGTGTTATAACATTTGAAAGAGCGAAAGTATTTCCAATTGATAAATGGCATAAAAATAACACTGAAAAAATGTACTAAGTAAATATCAACCAGCTCTCTGAAAGAAGGAATGAAGACCTTATTTAAATATGGAGTAATGAAATAGAGGATCATAGTTTATAGAAAGATGGCTTGGGTAGCAAAATGTTGGATTTCTTCACGAAGGTAACTACATTGGCCCACAGTGAGAAGAAAATAAGAGTTTTTGTAATGCATGGGACCAGAATAGGGGTGATTTTCTTGCTTATTATTGAATTTGGACACAATGAAATATTGTTTTTCAAACCACAAGTTTGACATAATTTCCTGACTGTTGTATTTTGTGCCTCTTGTTTATCAAGTTCAGGATCCTATATACTTAATCACTTTGTTAACCTGACCAGCCACCTTCAAAGATTTGTGCACATAAATTTCCAGGTCTCCCTGTTCCTTAATGCCCTTGCTGCCTTTGCATTATATTGCCTACCTTTGTGCTTCCACCCCACTCCACCAGCCCGCCTCTTGAACCTTATCACTACCCTTTTCCTTTGAAGTGTAGTATCTGATGTAATACAGGAATTGTGCTCTTATGCTCATACAAATTGTGCTGTGAAAATGATCAGATGATCTACTGTTATTCTTTTGGATGATGAATGTATATTGGCCAAGGCACCAGAGATGATAGTCCTTTTATTCAAAGTAACAGTTTCAGACCTCTACATCCATGAGAGGGAACAGATGGAATCAGAACAAACATAGTTTGTTTCAGAACAAACAATAATATTAGCAGAAGATTAATTTATACATTTGCTTGTGATGATTGAATGAGGAATGTTAGCCAGGATATGGTCAGGACCTAGTGCTATTTCACTGATTCTGAAGGATGTTTAATGGATATCTGAATGGACTAATGGAGTTTGGTTTTGTATCTTCACTGAAGTGAGGATAGCAATGTGGCTGATGACTCTGGTTTGACAACAATATTTAACAATGTCACAAGCGGGCCTGCAATCATCATGCTGCGGGAGTGTGGCATATGACAGCAGCTCACCCAAAGGATGTGAATGCCAACATGCGGTCTCTTGGTTGGGCACGTGCTGCCTGTGGAGCGCTAAGGTTGGGCCCAAGTGTAGACACAAATATCACAAGATCACAAGACAAAGGAGCAGAAGTAGGCCATTCAGCCCATTGAGTTTGCTCCATGAGCTAAACTAAAACTATTCCCATCTAGCCCCAATTTCTGGCCTTATCCCCATATCCCTTGACTAATTAAATACCTATCAATCTCCTCCTTAAACGCCCCCAATGATCAGGCCTCCACAGCTCTATGTGACAAAGAATTCCATAAATTCACTACCCTCTGGCTAAAGAAATTTCTCCTCATTTCTGTTTTAAACCAGTACTCTCTAATTCTAAGACTGTGCCCTGTAGTCCTGGACTCACCCAAAAGGGAAACAGCTTGGCCACATCTACTCTGTCCAGTCCTTTTAACATTCTAAATGATTCTATGAGGTCTCCTCTCATTCTTCTGTACTCCAGAGAGTATAGTTCAAGAGCCAACAAACGCTCATCATAAGAAAGCCCTTTCGTTCCGGGAGTCATCCTCGTAAATCTTTTCTGAACCCTCTCCAACATCAGTACATCCTTCCTAAGATAAGGGGCCCAAAACTGCACACAGTATTCCAAATGAGGTCTCACCAGTGTCTCATAGAGCCTCATCAACACTTCCTTACTGGAAATATGTTTCCATCTCATTGTGTTATTTATTGAAGTCATATTGTTGATGTAATAAGGTGCCACCTAAAAGTTAGAGAAATAAAGGACTGCAGATGCTGAAATCTAGATGAAAAAACAGCAAAATACTGAAGGAACTCAGCAGGTCAGGCAGCATCCATAGAGAGTTTTCACACAACAAAGTTCTTATTTCAAAAAGGAAAGAAAAACCTGTAGATACTGAAAATCTGAAATAAAAACAGATAATACTGTAAATACTGAAGAAAGGTCATTAATTTGAAATATTAACTCAGTTTCTTCCTCCATAGATGCTGCCTGACCTGCTGGTATTTCCAACATATTCTGTTTCTATTTCAAGTTCTTATATAATGTAAATTAACTTTACTGAGGCCAGGTACTTTCACACAGGCAGCGTGAGAAAATTGCCATAGACTAACCTGGAGCAATTTTAGACTAATTGCTTGGGTACAGTCTTGGAGCCGTTATCAGCTTCAGATTTATGGCAATTCTACCAATGCCTTCGTCACTATCATTCCTGTGTAAGGAGGTAGAATATTAAAATATTTATCAACAAAATTAGTAGTAGTAAGACATTCTGAAAAACACTAAATATGTGAAATCTATGTACTTACATAGAATTATATAAAATATACAGCATAGGAATAAGTCATTTGGCCTTACTTGCTCATGCAACCCATCTTTATATAACCCTATCATTATACATCCTTTGAAATTCTAGACAGTATAGTTGTTTAACTATACTATTAAACAACCAGTCCGTTTAATCTCTTTTATGGGAAAACCCTCACCCCACCCCATTCCAGGAACAATCTAGGGAACCTTCAGTTCACTCCCACTAATGCATATGTTACTTATTGTAACATGGGGATCAGAACTGTAAAGTGCTCTAACTTTAACCAAAAGTTTTTTCCAACCAAAGGTTCTTCTTTGCTTTTGAATCCTTTCCCACCTTTTGTACAGCCTTATTACATTATTCATTATTACATTTTGTGTACATAACCTTAGCTCATTTAGATTCTCCACTCCATTTCAACTCCTATTTTCCAAGGAGTATATGATATCCTGCCAAAACGCACCTCTAGCTCACGTGCGCGCACACACACACACACACACACACACACACACACACACACACACACACACACACACACACACACACACACACACACACACATTCTGTAAGTGTTAAGGGGAATATAAGTAGATTGCTTAGTGACATGGTTAGCTCATTGAATTGCTCTCGCTTAAGATTATTCTGGCTGCTACTTTATTGCAGATACCTGACCTGGAACAAACTAAGCTTTAAGATATCAGTCATCTTATAATTGGGAGCACTCAGTTAACAAACACAGGTATATTTCTTTACAGTTCAGTGTTGCTAAGCTCAACGACTGAAACCAGTCACTTACAATGAGAGTTCTATTGTACACCAGACATTTCAACTTCCATGCACTGTGCTGCTTAGCTTTAATATGCAAGAACTGCTACACAGAGGGCTGTGGTTTACAGAGTATCCTGTTTTCTTGGCATCTTGCTGTTCAGGTTATCACCGTGGTGACACAAACACATTCTCTCTGCTTTACCACATGCTTCCTTTACAGAGAAGGCAGCCATCTGAAAAGGAGCCTGGAGACAGCCTTGATTAATTTCACACTATATCAGCAGTACAATACTGCTGAAAAAAAAATTACAGTTCTGAATACACAAGCGGGAAGCTTTCATCCTCTGTTATTTTTGACTGTGGAAAATGAAAACATAAAGGCGTACCACAGTTTAATTCTCATTCATTGACAGGACAAACAGTGAATCAGAGCATCCTGGCACTGCCTTAGCTTTTGGCGGCTCAGCTGCTTTCATGTGCAGCCCATGTGAGTTCAGTGGGCGGTTTATTGATGGCTTGGTTCATAAAATAGCTACATAGAACAACTTACACTACCTGCACGCTCTATAGCCGTTATACGGTGAGGCATTTCAATAAGTATTTGTAGCTTTGCAAGTCTTATATGTTTTGCATAAACAGATATATAGTACATGTGCCCAAATATAATACACATTACTTATAGAGGGGTGACACACAAATTAAACAGAACATCTGTCAACTTTAGTTGAAAACTCACTCACTCTACGGTGAACCTTTAGGGCATAACCATTAATTGTTTACTAACCACTTCGGAAGCTTTCATTCCAATATCTAGCAGTAGGTTTATTTTTGACAACTTGAATCCAGTTCCGACCCATTACTGAGAATACAATACGTTCCACCAGCAGAGCTAATCAGCTAATAAACTGGATCAGCATTTGCCTCTTTACTTAGAATTCTAAAGTATTTTGAGTCACCAAAATGATAAATCTTAGCATCCGTGAATTTTTAGATGATATTTTAGAAATATGCAATTAGACCTATATAGGTCTTATTGTCTAGAAAGCTGACAGTGCCCAAAAATGGGCACAATGTTGATTGAATATGCTGCATATTCCTGTTCACATAGCACTGGATAGAATGTTAATTTCATGTTGGGGTCTCATTAAAATGATTTAAGCCTAGAGCCATTGGTATCATTGGCTGCATGCCAATTTTGGGACTGGAGAGTGTTTAATGATCTTAAAGCAGAACTTAGTACACCGTTAATTCAGACAGAAGGGAAAGCCCCCAATAATAGACACAATGTCAGGCTGCAAGCTTGGGGTCCTATCTAACTTTAAACCCATGTTCTCTCCATCAAATGACTGCTTATTTTAACATTAACAATATGTATCTATGGCTCCTTCCCAGCCCAAATGCAGCTGAAAACTCAATTGCTGGTTCTTAAAGGGAGTGCTCCAGGTCAGAGCAAGCCTCCATTCCAGTATATCTGCTTCTGAAATTTTTAACAATTCTTAACTAAGTAGAAGTGCCAGTTGTGGAGATGTGATCCAACAGTGTGGCAGTGGGACTGGAGAGGGCTGTCTGACCGTGGAAAAGGTGACATTAGTCTGAAAATGAGAGAGGAGAAGTCCATCAGAGAGCAGGAGTGGAGAGGCCAGCCTAGTACCTGGGAAAGGCAACCCTTACTGTGAGAGGGACTAACCTGACAGTTGGTGGATGGGCAAGTTCTAATGTGTTGGACTGAATACAGTCTCAGCTGTTTTTATAACCCACAGTTTGGAAAAAAGTGCTGATATGCACACTGGTTCATGAGTCATACCAGCGTATAAGTCACCTTCAAGCCCTCTCTTTAAGCCCATTTTAAATAATTTCTGGAAAATCTATTTGTCCACTGAAGTTCTGCACAGCTGCCTTTTATTGTCATAATGGAGTTCCATCAGTGAAAAAAAGAGTGAATTTTTTCAAATAGGTCTTCGGGGATTTTTAATTGGTATTAACTGAAACACTGAAGATCCAAATGAGGGAAATGTTAAAGAGATTAGAACAAGGAAGAAGAAAATTGCTGCAAAGAAAGTGGGTGTTTGCAAACTGAGCACAAAAACAAAATCCATAGGACAAAAAAGACTGTAGATGCTGGAATCTGGAACAAAACAGAACACTGGAAGAACTCAGCGGGTTGAGCAGCATCTGTAGAGGCAAAAGGTGTAAGCTGACCTTTTGGGTCGAGGCCCAGCATCAGGATCGATGCTGTTTGACCCCCTGATCTCTTCCAGCATTCTGTTTTTGTGCAAAAAATGCACAATCTCCTTGCCATGGAAAATGATAATGGCTGGGGTAGGTTTAGGGGTTGGGGAGTGGGGATGAAGGAGTGAAGGGAGAGGATCAGTGGGAAGGGTTGGAACAAAGTTTCTACTTTAAAAGCTGACTTCTAAACACTATGACCTTGACGTATTTTCTCCTAGTATCTTTGTATTGTTATATGATTGCACTTAGGCCCGTGTAAGGAAGATTACAGTTAGTTACAAGGCTCTTGAATTAGAGACAGGATAAATAGCTACAGTTCCTTCCAGTGCTCATTGTCCTCACAACTACAATCCTCAAGGCATTGCTGCTGAGAGCGAAATAGGAATATCATTCCCACAGGTCCAGTTGGTCAAGTGTCAAAATAACAAAATGCAGCTTTTCTAGTGAAAACACAATTTGTGGCATTGCAAAGCAGGGAAGTTACTTTCTGGCCAAAGGTATCTTAACCCCCAGCCCTATAATTTTAGTGCACAAGGCCTGAATGACCTGCTTAGACACTGACCCACTTTAATCATACTGGAGCTGTTGAACATTGAAAGGCCACTCTCAGGCCACCGGAATGATTGTTGATGGACTATATTGTTAGCTGTAGTGCTATTTGACCTAAGGCTCTGTTCTGCCACAAGTAATGGGAACAGGGCAGGCACAAAGAAACCATGGAGTGGTCACCGGGGGAGACGGGACTTGCTGGTTTTCACAGTAGAAGTAAACTTGTATTTCATCCTGAGAAGCAGCTGAATTCTTGAATTATTTATTGAAATAAATTAAATTGAAATAAACACTATAGTTACATAAATTTCCCACACAGATGGAAAGGGGAAATTAGCACGGGTTTTTCTTTAAAAAAACTGTTATTTAAACGGATGGTACCTTATTTAGTAAACTGAACAGCTAGCTTTAAAAGCCTTTGCATCAGACCCGAATCACAAATTAATCTTTCAGTTCTGTTTCTCACACTGTTTCTATATCCTTTCTTGTTTCCCTATCTTTTAATACATTTGCCTAGAAACTGGAGTTCACCCTCCTTGGGTGTGCTGTGCACGTTCACTGTGATGTAGATTCACTGGAAGGATAAACGAAGCAATGCCAGCATCCTCTCCCGGGCCAATATTCCCAGTACTGCGGCCCTAGTTACTCTTAATCAGTTACACTGGGCAGGCCATGTTGTCCACATGCCTGACACCAGACTCCTGAAGCAGACAATCCATTCCAAGCTCTGTCATGGGAAATTATCCATATCATTGCCAGGTTGACTGCTGGGAAGCACTTGAGGAGAGACTGGATAGGCTGGGACTGTTTTCCTTGGAGCAAAAGAGGCTGAGGGGTGACTCTATAGAGGTTTATAAAATCATGAGAGGCAGATAAGGTAGATGGTCACTATCTTTTTCCATGGGTACAGGAGTCTAAAACTGGAGGGCATAGGTTTAAGGTGAGAGGGGAAAAATTTAAAGGCGACCTGAGGGGCAAGTTTTTTGCACAGAGGGATGGTGGGTATATGAAACAAGCTGCCAGAGGAAGTGGTAGAGGCAGGTACAATTACAAAGTTTAGAAAACATTTGGACAGGAACATGGATAGAAAAGCTTTGGAGGGATGTGGGTCAAATGTAGGCAAATGCGACTATCTCAGGTAGGCACCTTGGTCAGCATGGATGAGTTGGGCTGAAGGACCTTCTTCCGTGCTGTATCACTCCATGACCATGACTTAAAGAACTCACTCTTTGGCAGCCACAGCATGGCAAAAGAAAAAGCTGTCATGAAAGTGAGAGAAAATACAAGGGAGGGGTGACACATGCTCTCATATGTGTCTGGACCTCCAGCCACCTATGCACTGAATTGACCTATTGACTTCCATGCAACATTTGGTCCAAAGCCATTGCAAGCCGCAAGCTGACTAATGGGTGAGTGATCGTCGCACACAGGTTGCAAGTGATTGTAAAGTCTGTGACCAGTGAAGGGTTCTCCAGTGAATTATGTAACATTTGCTGATCATTGAAAAGGGAGGATGGGAGAAGCTGCAATGACAGTGCAGAGCCTTTAATTGTCATCTCATTTCTGAACCTTGAGTGGTGTGCTCCTGCTTTCTTTTGTAAGTCAATAATGGAGGTTGAAGTGTCCCCTAGAAGCTCCAATTTCTTCTGTCTGTGGAAGAAATGCGCACTGGATGGTCTATGATGTCATAAGTGTGCAGCTGATGCCGGACAATTGTCAGGTACTTAAGGTGAATTATGTCAGGAAATGGCCAGGTTAATTTCCTGTGGTCAACACAGAAATTATCACAATGTTATGTTCACAAAAAGGTTTTTGAAAATGTGCACAAATGGATCCAATATTTTGGCTCTCAAGTTCAAAATTCTTGTCATTATGTGCAAACTTCACCAGCTCTCACCATCCTACCTCTTCCAATACTGGGTTCCAGACCATTCCCACTGGTTTTGGCCCTATCCTGTCTTTCTGACCTGCCATCACTGTTAAAGTCTTTTGCTGTTTTACTTCTATGTTGTAAAAATCCTTTTAAAGCCTACTACCTTGCTTCTTGCACTATGATACCCCGATTTTAGATCCTTTGATTTTATAAAGGACTTTTCAATAGATTGGAAAGAAGCCAGTAGAAACTTGGATTGATATATACCGTATTTCATGGAGTAGTTATCATCAGCATAGAGCACAGAGGAAAAATATGGATCGCCTCCCCAATGATTTGTGTCTTAATTATACAGAGACAGATAATATGGTTATCATCTGCACATGTCATTTTCTAAATTCTAATTCAACATATCTATTTTATGAAATCATTTGTTGCATGTTAAGTCAACTCATTTTTTTCAAGTAATATACCCTTTTATAGCAATATTATTTTGTAGTTGGGATACAACACCTGCTTTTCAGTCATTAATCAATGCAATGTCAGAACCACTTTCAACTATTGCTAGCATTGTAATTTAAAACTGTAGTACAAAGAGATATGTCATTGCCAAAGAAAATCACTGCACCTTTTAATTTTCTCAAGTCAGGCTGTTTTCTCTACATGACTATTCCTAGCGGCATCATTTGACACTGAATTAATACTAATATGGTTGTTCCTTTCATCACATAATTTTACAAAGGATACAGGAAGTCCCCTTGCTTCTCCATACAAAAGGGAGGATGAGTGGAGTCGTTGCTTAATAATGTCCATGCCTAACTACAACACAGAAGAGGCACATCACCATATTTTTTATCTGCAGACATATTTGCTTCATTCCCTGCTCTTTATAATTCAGGTTTTAATCACAATTTGTAACCAATAGAGTGAACCTGATTCTGTTAATAAATTTAGCCAAGTATGAAAGTGCCAAATTTAGGATTGAAGGGGTGGCACAGTGGCACAGCTAGTAGGGTGGCAGCCTCACAACTCAGATGACCCTGGGTTCAATCCTGACCTCTGGTACTGTCCGTGTGGAGTTTGCATGTTCTCTATGTGATTGCACAGGTTCCCTCTGGGTGCACTAGTTACCTCCCACATCCCAAAACTGTGCAGGTTAGTAGGTTAATTAGCCACTGTAAGTTGTTCCTAGTGTGCAGGTGACTGGTAGAATCTGGGGAGAGTTGATGGGAATGTGGAGAGATAAAATAGGTTAGTGTAAAAATGTGTCATGGACTTAGTAGGCCGAAGGGCCTGTTTCCGTGCTGTATCACTTTCTGACTCTATCTTTGTGCAAGTATTACTCAGGTGGAGCAGAGCCTGCAGATATGATGGAAGAAAGATCTGGAAATTTTTAAGAAAAAGAATTTTTCAAACTAAAAATAAGGAACATGTAGATGAATCTCTGGAGGAGAAATGGAAATATTTTGTCTTGTGCTGATGTCAATTGTTTTTAGCTCAAATAATCGACAATTGAAATAAAGCTACCTAAGCAAACAACGACATATGAAAGGTCAGAATAGAGAAAAAAAAATGCATCTTTTCCTCTGGAAAAGGTAAAACTGAAGTTAAAATGACAGATAACTCCACAAGCCAGTTTTATCAATAGGAATATGCATTCAGGAGCTAAAAGCATTTCCTGTAAGGGTAGGGTGGAAACAAAGAGCAGAAAGCCTCTTCAATCATGGCTAATATTGACTGTTCCTCCTTGCATTGCCAGCTTAATTTTGGGGCATTTCATTGAGCCTTCCTGCATATTGACAGCATTCAAGTAGAATACTTGTCCCCTTCCCCATCCATTGAGGGCAAAGAATGGTACATTACACTGTAGGATGAAAAGGGATAAAGAAGAATATCTTAAATTATCCACAAAGGTGGTCCATTTAATCAAATCTATGCCAAAAGAGCAAGTTATTGTACTCAGAGTGTATGAAACCAAATATGTGATTTGTATTTCACTCATGTTGACTACAGCCCAAGCCACTTCCTGATACAAGATGATTGTTGTTTTATGAAGAAACAAAAAAAAACTTGGATTTATTACTTTTTGCAACCTCAGGTTGTCACAAAGCACTTTACAGCAGATTAAGGGGATGAGACTTCCTTTATTTGAAATATCATCTGCTAACGTGATGCAGGAAGGTCTCACAATTGGTAGAACCTTGAATTTTTTACATCCAGCTGAGCAACCTTGGTTTAGAATCAAAAAGTATTAAATAAGGTTCTGCCAAAATGACTAAAAGATAGGTTATCTTCTCAGCAAATATTTTTAAAGATTTTCAATAAAAATAATAAATGTAAGCTTATTCTGAATTAAAATATTAAACATACTGTATAACCAATGCTTAAAGTGCTTAAACTTTTCTTAGCTTAAAATGTATGAATCAGCAATTTAAAACAAACATGATGTAATTACTGTAAAACAATACAGCACTTCAAGATCATATCCCTTCTGCAACAAAGTCAGATTTACCAAAGATAATCCAAAAGTGTCTTCAAGTGTTTTCCTTAACATGTTCACTGATCCTTCAGTTTTCAGAGTATGTCAATCATTGTTTTTTAAATTTTTTGTTGAATTAATTCCTAGATTATTTGGTATTGTTTCATATACCTGCAGTGAAAGATGGAAACCAGGGCAAAATATCAATCTTTATGAAACTGTGGATCAAATATTATCAAATAAGCTTTGTAGCTACATCTAGTATTCAACAGCTGGAACATTGCTCCCTCTGCCCCCTTCTGGTTCTGGCACACAGTAACAATGGCCATTATTCTCAATGTTTAACAAATTTTCTTTAAATTGCAAGTTAAACTGAAAAAAAATGTATGTGACTTCTTGTAGTTGTCCTCAAATATTTTTGAATGTTATAAAATGTCCACAGTGCATCAAAGCTTGTGCATGAATCATTCAGCCTTTTTCTATGGGCAGGTAACAGTGGCAGCAGACATTTAAAATTGCATATTAATAAACTAATTGAATTTAACATAGAATTAACTTTTGGTTGAGTAATATCTCCTATCTCCATCCAGTTCACATGGACGTACTTGCCCATTCAGTATTCTCCGTAAATTCTAATGCAGTGACTGACAAATAAAATATAAATTGCACAAATAATCAATATTATTTTTAATTTTTCAATGCTGTAGTCTTAATAATAACCAAAATTTTATTAATATTATGCTTCAGTGTGTGGCTACTTGATTCAAGCCCAACAGGACTGGACTATATGTGTCGGATTTGGTTCAGATCAGGGCGGTTATATATTCTGAAGAAGCATTCAGTACTTTACTCAGTTCAGGATGATTTGCTTGATATTACAGGCTATAAATGGTGTGTTTAAGATTATTATATTTAAAGTAATGATCTGGTTAGGATTGGAAAAATTGGAAGTATTCTGGCTTGGATTAAGTTTGGGTTGGCTGTGGTTGTATTAGGTTCAGGTTCAGGTTGTGCTTCACTTTTACAACCAAGTAGACCTCTATTATGTATAGATCCTCCCCGGATTATGAATGCCTGACTTATGGAGACTGGCGGGATAGATGGAGATGGATTTTCTGGCTGCTGTGGGGCTGCAGGCATCTCCTGCCAGGTGAGGATGGGCCATTTCCATGTTCCTTCTCTCCCCACCCCCCCACACCCCTCCAACCCATGACCCCCCAAGCTGAGCAAAGCTGAGTGTGTTGATCCGCTCTCTCACGAAGTCAGTGAGGCCGGCTGGCAGTCATTCTTCCCATGCCAGCTTGCTCTTCCATCACAGCTGTTTCTGTGATCCTGTCCCACACACTGTCTTTGTTCATTTCCGACTTATAAACAGTTTGGGTTACGAACAGAACCGTGTCGTATTGTGGGGACCTTCTGTATTACTGACAATGCACAACATTCACTGGGATTAAAGGTAGATAGAGCACTTTTCTTTAACTTCTGCATCACAAATAAATTTCATTAAATCACAAAAGCACAGTCAATAATTCAGCAACAATATCACAATGTTGAAGGAGTACTGGATGAGAACTGGTTGTGAAACCTTCCAAGACTTGTTACCTAAGCTCATCCTGAAAGATGGCCCCCCTCTTTAAGAACATGCGGAGTGGTGTGACCCCTCTGGAACTATAATACAGTGGGCTACACCTTCAGGAGAAAACAAAAGGATGTCTAAGAGCATTTTCAATCATAACATTTGTCATTAAAATTGAATTATAGATAACATTGATTAGAGCCTATAACATAATTATAAATACAGTATGCGTTTCTAACTTTTTGCTTGGGGTCAATACATTTGACCCAATCAAATCAGCTTCTTTAAAATATGTAGCAACTATAGAAGCTGAAGCTTATTTTTTTGGCATATTTCTTCTGGAATAATTAGACAATGTTAACAGATTCTAGTATTTGATTCCAGTTAAAGTTTTCATTGAACAAGTTAAAATGTGTTCACACGCCCATAAAATGCAGACATTTTTGTAAAGTGATTAAGCCAAAAAAGGAACCTTTAAACACCAGTGTTTAAAGGTATGGATGGAGAACGATTCCAATTAATAATAATTTCCAATTAATTGTTTGTGAATCCTACAATGGGAAGTTGGAAATAAAGCAATTAACAGCAATCATGGATCAGAAGAATAAGTATTTTTGGCATATATTGGGGACATAAAATGTTGGATAAATAAAAGAACAAAGAGTGTGGCTGAATGTTAAGTGAGTTTAAGGGCATTGCTTAATTCCACCTCTGAAACAGATGTGATTTAAGATAACTACTTCAAGGTAATTGAGGAATGTGCAATCTGCCACAACATTTACATATAGCTGTTTTAACTTGTCTTGCTATATATGTTAATAAATTTTCTACAAATGCAATGGGAACTTGTTGATCAGAAAATATGGATTTCTTCTCAATTTTCACAGAGCCTCCTGGTGAGTTTCGGGGGGTTTAATCCTGCAAATCCGCAAAGCTTTATTCCAACAAATGTTTATCGCTTTCTTTGCTGTAGTTATGTTCTGAATCGGGCTGATTGTTATTCAGGTGGGATGGCCTGGGCATGAACTGTGCTAATCAAAAAACAAACTGCAGTGAAACACAGTGTCACAGACATTTGCAGAGTCCTTCTTCTGACCTTTGTTAACTACCAGGGTATAATAGCTCAGTTGCAGGTTCATCTTCTGGATTTCTGCACCTTCCACAGTTACCAGACATCTGTGTAAAACCCCCATGTTGGACACAAGGGTCAACAGTGTGCATCAATTCAACGTGGGAAGTCCTGCTGAGGAAGTACCAAGCCATAAATTTCACCCAACAAGAGCAAGCTATCAAACTGAGGCAGCTCCCAAGTTATTAATCACAATGTTGAATTTGTGTACTGCTGCTTAGAACTTCCAGCTTGCTGAGGGAGAAATGAACACATCTGATATAATCAGGCTTATTTCCATTTTAAAATAAATGGTTGCAATTTGCTTAAAAATGTCTGTGATGTACTTAAATTTTTGAGGAATTCAACAAGCTTATGATAAATTAGTTACAAAGAAGATTGTATGGAAAGATGAGAAGCAAGAAAAAATAGAAAAAATAAGGAACTGTAAAGAAAAGCACATCTTTAAACAGGTTATATTTATTTTCAAACACAAAAGTGAGAAAATTATGATTTTAGAAATGCTGCATTGAGTATCAACACTATCTTGCTGGCATCTATATGCACTCAGCATGGTATTTTCTTTCTAGAACATGTCATCGCTTGCTTTTGTTCCAAAATGTTTACAAATTATTCAAAACAGCTGACAAAGTAAAAACAAACTGCATGGCACGGTTTAAGTTGTGACAAACATGAAGTTCAGCTCTTTAGTGCAAAGTCACAATTTGTCTGTATCATAGCAATTACTTGGCGTTTGTTTCAGAATATTTCCAGTTTGTGCAGGGATCTACACCCACTTCAAATAGTAAATCCTTATCAAAATCTTGTGATCATTGGACATCTCTGGACTGCTAAAAATGGAAATCTTCGCATAATCTGGCAGAAAATAAAATGTCTTATTGCAAGACAATGTTCTGTAGTTTTCATAACAAAAACTCACAAAGGATTAAACCTTCAGAGTATTTGCTTTTGTGCATTCACTATAAATATGAGGTATCACAAGTATTTTCAGACCTATGAACATTAATAAAATTTTCACAAAGATTTTCAAAATATAAAACAAGCTTTCAAATCTCCTAGGAGCTTGAATTTGAAAAATTCAAGAGAGACCCATTTCTCCAGCCATAAACTCCAAAGGAAACATGTAATTAAAGGATGTGATTCCTTAATGTATGGTTTCCTTGGTCATCAAGCAAAGATTGGTCATTCACTATGAATCACAATTAAGAACTTTTGATCTTTCTCAAGCAACTAGTGACAAACGTAATTAGTAGAATCTTCAAAATATAGGAAATTTGGGTGTCAGGTATACAATTCCGTTCAGGAATGGATGAATATAAGAAAACTATGGGGTAATGTAGAGATTGCATGATATTGTGGAGACACAAGAGGCTGCAGATGCAGAGCCCCACTCTCACTGCTTCCCCTTTGTGGTTTCTACTGCTCTCCTGCTCCTTGACCACGTTTTAACTAAGACTCACTACTACAGCCATGTGTCCTTCCTCAGTATCCTGCATCTGCAGTCTCTTGTCTTACCATTTTACTACTCCACTGCAAAGTCTCTCTGAACAAGTTTCCATCCTCCTTTTGACAAGAGTTCTGTGAGTCCCTCTCTCATTTCTTCCTCTTTGTTGGTTTTACTGCTCTCCTCTTGTCGAAGGCTGCACCAGGATATAGATCAGATAGAAAGCTGGGCAGAGCTTTTGCAGATGGAGTTTAATCCCAACAAGGATGAGGTTGTCAAATAGGGATAGGACATATACAGTAAATGGTAAGATGCTGAGAAATGTTGATGAACAAGGAGGATTGAAAATCAAAAAACTGCAGATGCTGGAAATCTGAAATAAAAACAGAAAATGCTGGAAGCACTCAACAAGTCAGACAACATCTGTGGAAAGAGAAATAGTTAAAGTTTCAGGTCAGAAGCCCTTCATCAGGTAGCAGATTATTTTCCCTGAAGAATTCATGATTTTTAAAACGATCCAGTAGTCCAGTGGTTATCATTAATAAGACTAAACTACATTTTCAATTGCCAGATTATTAGCTGAATTTAAATGAACTGGATTTGAATTCACACCTCTATTATTAGTTCAGGTCAGCAACTAAGTAACATAACCACTACAACACCATAGTAGCCTGAGTGCTAGAAATGAAAGCAGAAGGGTAATGCAAACTACATCACACATGATATTAAGATATGTGGGTCAAATTATCCACGATAAATTTTCTACTGTACAGGCATAAAACATCTTATGGATGCAGAACAGAGACAAAAATTGAGCAGATAAAGCACATTTAAAGCAGCTAGCCTGATTTTCCTTCCATTAATTGAAATGGAACAGAAGTCTAATTGCCTCTGATAAGATCAAACAGTCTTTCCCAAATTAACTAGTTTTCTGCCCAGATGATATTTTATATCCAGGCATTGCAGGTTAAAATGCAACTCGTCTTATCCACATCTCAGTTTTTTTCTTATCCTGTGTTTGAAAGATGGTTTAGCACAAAGTAAGAAGGAACAAACTGAATGATAAAACTAGAAATATCTGACATATTGTGAGGAGATAGTCTGACATTTTTGAATGAGAATGTCTCATAGCTGCAAGAGGTTCAAAGTTTGGAAGAAGCCACCAAGTTTATGATTTGTACCATATTTTTAGAAATAATATAATCTGCACAATGTTACCTTAATGTGTCTACCTAATGATTGTGGACAAACATAAGAATATAGAAACAGGTGCAAGTGTAGGTCAATCAGCCCCTCATGCATATTCTGTCATTTAGTTGATCAAATCTTGGCCTCCACATTATTTTCTAGCTCTTTCTTCATGCCCCTTGACTATTTATAGTTCAAATATCTGTCAATCTCCACTTGAATATATTCAAACATTCTGCCTCCTCAGATCTCTGGGACAGAAATTCCAAAAACTCACAATCCTCTCAGAGAAGAAATTCCTCCTCATATCCATTTTAAATTGGCTTATTCTGAAACTTCTATGTCCCCTAGTTCTAGATATCCCCACTGGGGAAAACATCTTCTCAGTATCTACCCTATCAATACCCCTCAGAATCTTATATATTTCAATAAGATTACCTCTCAATTTTTATAAAACGCCAATGAATACAGGCCCAACTTGCTCAATCTTTCCTCATGATCAAACCCTTCATCCTAGGAAGAAACCTATTGAACCTCCTCTGTGCTGCCTTCAATGCAAGTGTATAATTCCTTAAATATTGAAACCAAAACTGTGTACAGGTGCGATGTCATTAGCGCCCTGTAAAGTTGCACAGAAATTTCTCTCTTATTATATTCCATATCCCTTGTTTTAACGTGAACATTCCACCATCCTTCCTAATTACTTGCTGTACCTTCTGCTTCATGCACTAGTACCATTTCCATCCTTTTATACTGCAACATTTTTAAGTCTCATTTAATAGGAAAAGAAATGAAGCCAAGGAATCATATGTCTGCTTAGTTACCATCTGGGAATTTTCTCTAAGGCTTTTCCGAGCGACTGCTGTAACTTCAGCAGATGAACAGCAGACTTCAGACACGTTATGCAAATGGAGTTCCTAATAACCTGCCAAAATTGTGGTAGATGATTGGGAAAAGCAACATGGGAAGTTTCAGCACTTCAGAAGTTGAAGAGCAATACAAATCAGATCACTTTATGCTCATGAATTAAGTGTCAGTGTATGAGCACTGTAACTAAATGGTAATGGGCTGATGGAAACGCAGCAGAGGTAGCTACTGATTAACACTGAAGAGGCCACTCTAATACTGTGCTTGCTTTGAAACAAGAGTTTCTTCTTCATCTTCTCTCATGCATACCTTGAATGCCTGGACAGTATTATCTTCTATCCTGTCTCTCTATCCAAGTCTACTGCCTGACTTGCCGAGTTTTTCTAATGTTTACATCATGGTCATGTAAATTGGATTTTAACAGATTGTGAGAAGGTAATACTTTGGCTGGATCTTGTGATGCCCTCATGATTTGTAGTTGAGGGCAGAGGTGACTTTGATTGGTATTGTTACTGCAGTGTGGATGGTTGACTGGTGCTATAAATCTTATTGGATAGAGTGAAGAAGCTGGGTCATAAAGCCATAGCTGTAGTGTTATGGATCAGCATCTGATATATTTATACTACTTCCCAATAACCTGCTGCAGAGTAAAGCCCAGTAAGTGTCTAATTATACATTATTCAATTGAATGATTTTTCTTGGTTTTCAATAGTAACTGAGAACATATCACCTCTTGAGGCTGCCATAAATACTTCCAAGTCCCTTTAAAGGCAAAAAAAATCACAAACTACTTCAAATGAATGATGCCACAAAAGCTTTCCTTAAGCCAGTACTTCACAACCAAAAATGAGTCGCAAGACTAGAAAAAATGGGACTGGGGCAGTTAAGTAAACTCAGAAAAAGAAACAGGGTTTTAGGTGGGACCAAACGAGAAGAGAATAAAAAAGGCCTAAGATAAACTGACAATGCATGTATGTAAATCTAAGAAACATATTCAACAAGATTGGTAACCTGCAGGTACAATTAACCATGTGGGACTATGATGTTTTGCAAATAACAGAAAGCTGGCTGAGTGGAAAAGGCAGGAATGAGTTCTAATATTCCTGGATACAACTGGGTACAAGATGTTTAGGAAAGATGGAGATGGGAAGAAATAGGAAAAAACAGTATTGATCAAGGAGAATATTGCAATGGTGGAAAGAGAAGGAGGGAGGGAGAGAGGGAGGGAGGGAGAGAGGGAGGGAGGGAGGGAGAGAGGGAGGGAGGGAGGGAGAGAGAGAGAGAGGGAGAGAGAGAGAGAGGGAGAGAGAGAGAGAGAGAGAGGGAGAGAGAGAGAGATCAACTGAGAACCAAATTTGCAGGAAGATTGCAGATTTGCAAAAAAGCCAAGAGATGTGACTAAGGGAGATTTCGGCAATCTAAGCAAAGACTGGGATAGCGATAATACAAGGGGTAAAGAATGGAAGGAATTTCTGAAATGCGTTCACAGAACTTGATCAGTGTGTTCCCAGGCCAATGAGCAAAGTGGTGGCAGTGGACTTGAGGCAGGCCAATGGACTAATGGGGAACATCTAGGAAACAATAATCATAATACCAAAGATTTAGAATAGTGGTGGAAAGAGGAAAAAAAAGTCAGTTGAAGAAGGGCCAGCTTCAATGGGATCAGAACAGATCTGGGTAAATTGAAGACCATTCTTGCCAAGCAAAACTGTAATTGAACAATGGGAGGCCTTTAAATTGGAAAAGTTTCAGCTTCAGTCTGTCTACATTCTTATGAGGAAGAGGATAGAGAAATTCAAGTCGGAACTCCCTGGATCACTGAAAAGAGGGACAGAGTAAAACAGAGCAGAAAAAAAAGCAAGTGGGAGATGTCAGATTCTTAACATGTGACAGCCAGGCTGATTACAGGAAGTTCAGAGGGGAAGTAAATTTATTTTCAAGCAACGTAAATACTGTTCCAGCATGATTGCAAGACCTACATTTAAAGTTTATTAAAGCATTTTAAATGTATCTTTTATTATTTAGCCAACAATATTTTTGAACTTTTTATTTTTCCAACTTTTTAAAAATTAACTTTGTTGTTTACTCTCTCTCTCTACAATTTATTTCCTGCACCCTCAGATATGGTCAATATCGTACTTGAAGGGACAGATGGGCTGATAATCCCAAACCAAAGCTTTGGCAATATCAGCTCCAGAGACATGGGCAACTTACTTCAGGCATGGCAAAGCACTCAAAAAGTACTACCAATGTTCCCTCTGCAAAATCATCCAAATTTGCCGGCAGGATAGGTAAGCAAATATCAGAGTTGTTTCCCAGGCCACCAACCCCAGAATCAAAGCTCTGATCAAGCTCAACCAGCTTTGATTGGTAGGCCACATTGTCCACATGTTTGAGACCAGTCTCCCAAAACAAGTATTCTATTTAGAGCTGTGTCAGGGGACAGAGTAAATGCTTCAAAGATGTCCTCAAATCCTCCATGAAAAAGGTAATGTTCTCTCATGTGAAGCCCTGGCCAAGACCAAACCAGTAGAGAAGAACCTAGAGAGGTAATGAGCACTTTAATTCTTTCTGATAGGAGTGCAGAGAGACCAAGTTCAAGTAGTATAAAGGGCATGTAATAATCCTGTAAATCCACCCATACCCCATCAAGCGCTACCAGTCTCAACTGCGACAAAGTCTGCAGATCATGCACTGTTCTCGCCAATCACCTGAGATCCCACAAGGCTGCAGTGGAAGCAAGTCTTCCTGAACCCTGAGGGAGTACCTAAGTAGCAAGTCAGCCAGTGGCTCTGCTTTAAAGTTTCTAGTAAAACACAAATTTCCCTCCATCCTTTCTCACCAACGCATCCAGACACCATTTTATTGATTAAAGCATCAGCTGCATCAATTCTGTCTGATGTTTTCTGTTAATTATAGGGTGGGAATGCATAATAAGATGAAGAAGCATAATGAGAAGTAAATAGTATAGAAGGTAAGATCTTTGCTTCACACTGCTCAGCTCATGGTCTCAATGCCTAACTAACTGTGTTTGATGCTGCAACCCACCAATTCAATTCATCAGTTCCCTGCCAGGTTGCTGAATGTAGCAAACTGCCTGGAGCAAGGAGTGACACCTCATCCATCTTGCTCTGTGGAAAACTGTCACCTGTTGGCTAAGCTGGGGGTGGATGAAGTGAAGAATGTAGGCATTAGTCACAGTAGCATTTCCACTGGTTGTTCATACTCCTCCCTACTGTCAACCTACACTCTTAGATTCTTAAAGAAAGGGGAAGAATTCTAGTTTTCTTAATATTTATAAATATCTTGTTATTGCCACATCAGTGGAAACCACTATTTTCTTGTTGAAATTTGGGCAAAAAGGTAGTACTTTAGGGCCCAATGTCACTGCTTATGAAAGAAAACATGACTTGCACCATACTGTGTCAAATCAAACTCTTGGATCTATTTAGCGGGTTTCTATACCATAGTGAATTCCTGTCTCTTTGTGAATAGTGCTGGATTTTTGGTTAATGCAGCATGGCCCTTCTCCCTGCAGTTTTGTTGTTGTCAAGTTGGCAGAAACTGACACTTTCTCTTTGGTTAATTAAGTTGTGCAAAGCAGAGCTGGTCAAACAATTCTATCTACGTGGGGAGTCTTAAACCAAGGAGAATAAAGTGGGTGTTGGCGACACAGAAAAGGGAGATTCTGTTTTTGTCTGGGTGCAGACGGGTCATTTTTTTCAAAGTTAATGCTGCCTGAGTGACCAGAGCTCACTCCAAGTACTGAAGGAAGGATACTCATACTTAGATTATGGGGGTCAAAATCATTGGGCAAGCATAATAGGGCATGCCAGTTCTTCCTGTTAGCTGCTGTATGTTATCTAGCCCTATACCAATGCATGGCTTCAGGTGAAGACATAAATTATTGTGAAAACCTTTCAAATGCACTTGATGGGGATATAGAAAGGAATGATTTTTTATATAGTTAGAAATGTATATAGCACAAAAAAATTTCCATGTTTGCAATGGAAATCTGGCAAAATCATATTCCTAGTACAGCTAGGAATACTGCAGCCAGTTTTACTCTCATGTAGTGTTAACATCCTTCCTTGAAGTGGCAAAATTCTGCTTGGCAAATTACACTGTCACATTCTCCCGTCATACTTGAGGTTTTACTACAAAGTAACATGAAAATTGCTGTTGGAAACACACAAAGACTGTGGTAGAACTCATTGATTACACTTATAGTCACGAATTTACCGAGAAAGGACCAAAGGCACACGGGTGTTTAATTTTTTTGTTTCATGATTCTTTGTTAAGCTTTAGCTGTGTCTTTCCCTTTTCTGAACATTTCTTTTATACTTACTTGTAAAAGATAATGCCATATTTTCTAATTAAATACACGAGATAAAAATGCTGCATTTACTAGTTTGAAGAAAGTTAGCAAAAGTCAGAAATACAGAGCACATGATTAACTATATAAACTTTGCATTAGTAAATTGGTCAAACTCAATCATACGCAAATCTCTCATAAACAGATTACTAGTGAAATTCAGATAATCTGATCTGGCCAACTTCACAAAGAATTACTAAATTGATAAAATGGAGTCTTCTGAACTTTATCCTTAGGAATAATTGGCTGAAAATGTGTTTTCGTAGAATCCCAAATTTTGGGGGACAGATTACCAGTCAGTATCAGTGAGCTGATTTCTGTCATTCCCAGTCCAGTTGAAAGTATTTTTAATATCTTTTCTGATGGATCACTTACAACAAAAACTCCCTATATGCTGGAGTGATGGACCAGTTTTATCATTTTGCAGTTAGTGAGTTATAATCACATGGTAACATTAATTTCTAAAGATTCACGGGAGCATGAGGTTGATAGAATCACCTTGTAATTGGTATTCAAGTAAAGGTGGATCTTATGGAACTTAAATGTGAATAATGAAATTTACAGCAAATTAAATTGCAAAGGCATTCTATCCACAAATTCCAGATGAAACCAATCTACTAATGCATAGTGCAGATTTTCATGCAGTATTGGTAGGTAACTTATCCAGTCAGGCTGCCATGTGTCGAACCTCAACTAAAAAATACAGAGACAGAGATCTGAACCCTGAACTCTTGAACCTTGGCTGGGTGTCATTAGGGAAAGCAACAGATAGACTTAAGGAATGGTTGGATTATTTCTTTTCAGCAATGATAGAGAAAGAAGCATAATGATACGGCACAAAACCTTCCCATTGTCTTCAAACTGAGGGAAGTCAAGCACATTCACTGGTAACAACAAATTCAGCATCAAAAGGGCATGACTGAGCTTGGATTATTATTAAACGGTCTCTTCCTTTTCATTTTATCTTCCTAGTTTATAATAATATTATTCTTATTATAAGTCTGAATCAGTAATTACTGAATTAGTTACGTTAGTCAGAGAGTATACAGAGTGATTAAAATAGATGGCAATATCAGGAAATTAATACTTCAAAGTGTTTATTTTAGTAACCAACAGTTATTAACATTTTAGTGGTAAAACAAAATCCATTCGTTTACTTGACTGGTCTGCAGAGATTAAATGATTAAAATTACTTCTTGTCCATATCAAACTGAATTAATTTGCTTCTTTTCCTTTCCCTCTATGCCGCAGAACCAGAAATCATCAGCAGATTTTGTCGTATTTAATTATTTTACCACCAATAGACATGAATTTCATTATCTGATTTATGACAATGTGCATGGTTTTACTCCTTACTGTGATCTGTGGGTGGCACAGTGATGCAGCTGGTAGGGTTGATGCCTCACAGCTCCAGTGAACCGGGTTCAATCCCGACCTCCGTTGCTGTGTGGATTTTGCACGTTCTCCCTGTGACTGCATGGCTTCCCTCCAGGTTCTCTCTAGTTTTCTCCCACATCCCAAAGACATGTCGATTGGGAGGTTAATTGGCCACTGTAATCTGTACCTCGTGTGTAGGTAAGGGTAGAATCTAGGGCAGGTGGAAGGAGAGTTCATGGAAATGTGGGGAATTTGGTTGCAGGGAAAAAGTTAGTGGGAGAATGGGATTGTCCGTGAACCAGCACAGACTCAATGGGCCAAAGTGGTCTCTTTTTTCGTTCTAAAGAAATATGGTAAATATCTGACAAAAAAAGAATGTAGACATTACCAGAGATTATCAATTTGGGTGATCAATTTTTCAAAATGATAAAATGGGTTGCATGTCATTAAAAACAGATACTCTGGCCCAGTCAATTATGTGGGTTGTACTTGTTTTGGCCCTGATTTGAGGTGGGTAAAACCCTAATGGAAAGTGGCCTTTGACCCTGGAATCTATGTACCAATTTATTTTTGCAAGTAAAAGTACTTTTCTTCTTTAAAGCTGACGGGGTGAATGTGAATCATCATGTTGCTTCATGGCCAGGATCCTGGTTGTGAGAAGGCCATAAGACCATAAGATATAAGAGCAGAATTAGGCCATTGGCCCATGGAGTCTACTCTGCCATTCAATCATGGCTGATTTTGTTTTTCTCAACCCCATTCTCCCGCCTTCTCCCTGTAAGCCTTAACCCCCTTACCAATCAGAACCTATCTTAAATACACCCGATGACTTGGCCTCCACAACTCTCTGTGGCAACGAATTCCACAGATTCACTATCCTCTTGTTGAAGAAAGTCCTGCTCATCTCAGCTCTGAAGGGACATTGCTTAATTCTGAGGCTGTGCTCTCAGATCCTAGACACTCCTACTAATGGAAACATCCTCTCTATGTCCACTCTATCCAGGCCTTTCAGTAGTCGAAAGGCCCCTGATGGTTGTGGAGCAGAGAAATTTCTGACACAGTGGCTACACAGATTTACTGGCCTGCAACTGCAGAATATAGTCAGAGCACATGGGGCACTCATTCAAAGAGGGAAGTGAATTTGGGTTGATGGAGGATGTTTCTTGAATTCTGTGGGCTCTGTCTTCATTGCTATTTCTTCTGCTCTCCCCACAGGCAACTCTGAACCCCTGCTTCCCTGCTGGACTACTGTCCTGTGTCAATTCAACATGGGACCTGTGTAGGTTTGGACTAAGTTCCTAAAAAAGGACAGATGGTCACCTTAATACCATCTTTTAGTCCTATACACAGGTTCCCAAAGTTACAAATGACCTAGACTAAGAAAATCTGACTTTATGCACATTCTCCCATAGATTTTTAAAGCATTTTTCAAGCAAGTAGTACTAATAAAATATTTCATGGTATTCATTAATAAGTGGATACTGTATATATTCCAACAGTGGTATGTATGGGTAACATTAGGGTGATCAGTCAATGAAATGAAAAAATTATAGCAAGTGTATAGAACAATACGATATGGGTAGCTAACTGATGGAAAAATTGGCTTATGCACAATTCTCAGAAATGGACCCTTACATAACCCAGGTTCTGCTTGTACTTTATCCAAACGGCTCAGAGCAGACACTGAGAATGCCTCCCGAAGCTCCTCTGTGGCCTTTGTAATGTGCTGGTTCCTCATTCCCTCAAGAACATTTTCCGCTGTTTGATCGCAATCCCATCCAGTGTGATTGCAGTCTTCCCTCTCTCCTCTCAACCTCTAATATCTCACCCAATCCAATCCCACTCTCTCCTCACTCCTAATGTCATCAAATCTCCATCCCCTAATGTTCACTATCCCAGAAATCTTCAGTGTCCCATCCAATATAATTTTACTCCACTAGATTTCTGAATCTTTTTATATCCCACCCAGTCTATTCCAAACAGCGTGACACCATTTATTGGAAGAAATATTTTTGGCCTATCACTTCTTTCAGCACCCTGCTCCCACTGCTTGTTGAGGCTTGAGGAGTGTGAGACAAATGTTATTCTGCAACACAAGATGTGACTGTATCTACATAGTTCAGGACTGCCCTGACCAAATAGGAACTGGTGGTCACCCACTATTTTTTTGATAAGATATCTTTATTAGTCACATGTACATCAAAACACACAGTGAAATGCATCTTCTGCATAAAGTGTTCTGGGGGCAGCCCTCAAGTGTTGCCACGCTTCTGGCACCAACATAGCATGCGCACAACTTCCTAACCTGTACGTCTTTGGAATGTGGGAAGAAACTGGAGCACCCGGAGGAAACCCACACAGACACGGGGAGAACATACTAACTCCTTAGAGACAGTGGCCGGAATTGAACCCAGGTCACTGGCGCAATAATAGCGTTACACTAACCGCAACATTAATGTATTTTGTTCTGTTTATCACTGCAGTCATCATTCAAATATAGTTACAGACCTAGCTTAGCCACGCAACTGTCCCAAGGATTTCTGCAAACGTTGGGGCCAAATCTCTTTTTCAATTGCTGCAGATTTTCAGTCAGAATGTAATAGGATGGAACAGGCCAGCGAGTATCTGTGTCTGACACACTATCCCTACTGAGTAGCTTCGTTTAAATTTCCCTTGCTGCTTGTTATGTTGCTTCGTTGCATACTTTAGATAAAACAAAAGGTCTTGGACTCAGTGGCGTGTGAACATATGCTCTGCAGAGCAACAGGAACAAATGATATACAGTGAACATTGGGCTTCTCCATTTATTTTCAGAGCCATATTTAAGGTCATGCAAGACAGGACTGATGACTTTGTTAAATGAGCTAGAGTAACTGAAGTATCTGTTAACTTTCCTTTATATCTAAATCTTTTTAAAGATTCACTCAATTTGCTTACAATACATATCCTCTTGTCAATTTTCTCCATCAAGTGGGGTGGGGGATCTGCTTTTTTATATGTGTGTTTCATCCTCACTTCCTTGAGCTGTAGAGCATATTAGGAGAAGACATAATAAGCAGCAAATGCACAGCAGTTAAGTTAGTGTCAATGAATGTAACCATTTCTGGAGAAGGAACCACAAGTTATAATCTACCATTCAAATATTTTCACCATTTTCATTATTCTTTTTTGTTGGATTTCTAATAGGCTTTTTTTAAAAACAGAATACTCTTTTCTCTTTTAATAAAAGCAGAAAATACTGGAAACATTTAACAGGTTAGGTAACATCTGTGGAAAGGGAAACAGTTAAAGTTTCAAGTGCAAGATCTTTCGGCAAATTAGTTTTAAGTTACAGAGAGGATGGAGGAGGGACTGATGGGATAAAGGGAATATCCATGATATCTCGGAATTTGTTTTCTCTCTTTCCTAGTTCCAACAAAGGGTCTTTGACCTGAAACATTAATCTTGTTTCTCTTTCCCTTGATGCTACCTGATGTGCTGAGAATTTCCCGCAGTTTCTATTTTTACTTCAGGTGGACAACAACTGCGTCTTTTTGATTTTCATACTCTTGTTTCTCTTCTTTTCCTCCTCATATATGTGGCCTACCAGTGATTACTGATGATCTATGTGAACCATTTCTCATGCAGGCTCATGTAACTATACTTTCATGGAACAATGCAAGTTGAATTTTTCTCTCACAAGGCAAAAATGCTAAAATAATTTGAGAACCCTGCTTTTGCCATAGCTGAAATCAACAAATTTAACATGTTAGAATTTCTGCCTAACATCATCTTTCATCTATTATATTTCCTTCTCCATGAGCAAACTTCAGTGCAGCCCATAATTTGTAATCTTGTGAATTTAGCATACTGGCAGATGACTGGTTGGAGTTTACAGTCTGTTGGTTTCTGCGGTGGTTACTTACTCAATCATTCCTTCATTCATTGCTGAATGTTTTATGAAAATTTCTTTTATGCATCAATACTTACATGCCAGACACTTTAAGGAGTGTACGTAGAATGATAAGCAAATCTGACTGCTGAGAAGTGGTAAAGTTATTCTATCTTTCCAAGTCCTTGCTGATTAATCAGAAACTGTGATTTGAGCATCTCATTCTCTATCTCATTCTGCATAAAATTAATAGATAAGCCAAAGTTAAAATCTCAATATTGGTATGCTGATTGTTATAACTTTACTTTTGTCATGGTGCTTTCAAGCTGTCAACCTTCACTCATTATTTTTGCCTCTGATTCAGAAGTTTGTGGATTCACACTACACTTTAGAGACAAGGAGATAGGTATCTAATTGCACTCCCTTGGCCTGCTGATGAGACCTTAAATCAAGACCTCATCTGTCCGAAAGAAAGATTTGCATTTGCACAGCAACTTTATATAATTACATATCATCTATAAACATCTCACAACAATGTTTTCTTTTAAGTGTGGACACAGTTTAGGAAAAATGATAGATAATTTGTGCCCAGCAAAGTCCTACAAAGAGTAATGTGATCATGACCAGTAACTTGTTTTAGTGATGCTGATCGAGATTTTGACCAAGAGGCTGGGGATAATTACTGTGCTCTACTTCAAAATTGAACCTTGATATCTTTTGCATCTACCCAAAAACAGAGCAGACAGGGCCTTGGTTTAAACATTCATCCAAAAGATAGCACTGCCCACAGTGTGAGACCCTTTTGGTTTTGCAACAGAGTACCAGCCTAGATTTTTTTTCTCAGGTACTCCGTAATGGGACTTGTTACTACAACATTTTGTCTCAAAGGTGAGAGTGCTACCAAATGAATTATGTCCCTTGAATGGGCATTAAAGATGCTATAGCTCCATTTCCAGAAGGTGGGTGCACAGGGGGCAGGGAGGATGGTGACGAGAGTCCTGGTGACCTGTTCAACATGTATCCTTTAAACAAAATAAACTTTCTGGTTATCTCGTTGTTATTGAAAGGATCTGGAACAAATTGGCTGTTTGCTACGTTTATTTGAAATGTATAAACAGCTCTTGAAGTACATATGAAAGTTATTTGTTTTCTAAGAGGCAAAGTAAGAGGTTGGACTGTTATGTACATTTTCATTAAGAAAAATCCATTCTTAACTCGCTGTATATTACACCAACATTAAAATTGGATTTTAGTCAAATGATTGAACTTTCTTTTATCCACAAGGATGTGGCCATCACTGGAAATGACAGTATTTACTGCCCATCTTTAATTGCAAGAGAAGGTAGCAGTTAGGAATTGGTGGGTCTGGTCACATATAGGCCAGATAAAGAAAGCATATCCCTTCCCTAAAGGACAATGGCAAACCTGAGGGATTTATTGTGAACAATAATCCAGTAGCTCTGTAGCTACCATTACTGAGAGTACCTACTAATTCCAGGCTTATTTAGTTACTTGAATCTAAATTCCCCAACTACCATTGTGGAATTTGAACTCGTAACAATGGTCTAGAATTCTGGGTGTTACACCACCATATAGCTGATGGCTGTTTATTGGAGGTAGTTAGATGACAGCATTGCATATTCACAAGTTAAATTAAAGTCAGTTAAGCTATCAAATATTGTGAATTAGTTTACTTTTATTGCCATGACATTGCCACAAGATTACCTGGTCATCATCATTTTGCTGTTTATTGAACTCTGATTTGCACAAATAGGCTACCATATTTCCAACATTACAATAGTCCATTGCAAAAATACTTAATTGGGCTTTCTTTCTTTTCATTTTATTGCAATTTCCTTTTCATTCTCTGGGGAATATTTCTTAACATACCAGATTCACACAGCTCATCCTTTTTGAGATTAATGATGAAGACAGAATATTACTGCTCTTCAGCATAAGGAACTGTTAGATTCTCACCTGGTACAATTCAGAATTAATATTCACAGATGCCATTCTACATGGAATTGCATAATAATTGAGGACAGAATGGAGTTTCTCACTGACTGATTAGATTAGAACTTGATATTCTCGCATAATAAATGTACTGTACACTATAAAACAAATATTTAGAAGTTGATCCAATGGTAAAGTGAAAGTAAGCAGGAGCCAAAGAAAGAGTTAAATCTTTCCCTTTGATGTGACTATGACCCACAGGCCATTCAGAGTATTGAAAGGCAAGCACCTGGAGCTGCTGGTATAACAGTGCAGGCCTCAGGGTTACATTGGGTGGCACTGGCTTAGCAGAAGGGGTTGTATGCCAAGCAAAGGCCCAGACAGTGTGAAGGATTCACAAGGGCTGGATAAGAGCCATCACACTTTCCTGGCACCTATAGCTCCACATGGTGCTCTGCGGCTCACCAGGACAAAGAGAGTGCTTTTTTCTCTCTCAGAATTAACATTATGCTGACGAATGAATAATAAAACTGTGCACAGAGCTCCAGCAGCATTTTGAACCGATAGCATAGAGATACAGTTATAATCGGAGATGGTCACTTTCTGCAGGTGTTCATCAGTGTCCTGCATTTGCATATATTTGCATACTGTCAAACAGTTGGCTGACAGAATTTGTAGAAAAGGTCTGGACAGAGCCCAAACCTGTCAGCGGCTTTCTCCTTGCCAGTCAAGGTTGGATTTGGTCACAGTGTTTAAAAAAAAAGTCCTTTAATGCTTCAGTACAGGAGCCAAAGAAAACTATCTGGTGTAAAATGTGAGGGACATCACAGTGTGATGGGAAGTACACAATAAATACTGTTTATTCATTTACAATAAAGACACTGTTTAGTTCCTGGGTTGCAAGTGGCTGGGCCATCTGGCTAATATCTTCACAGTAAAACATTGTCTGTGACAAAATAAATTACCATGATTGCATCCACAGAACCAACTTAACTGGCTTCTATATAAAGCAGCCTTCTCAAGCTATGAAATCATGGAACATAGATGTTACCAGCACAATTGAATCTGGTCACTAAGAGTCCTATTTAGACAGGATATTTAAATCTGAATTAATAAGGGATTTCTGCCCTTTTCTTCAATCTAAAGTGAATCAATCAGTGCTAACCAAAACACTGAACACTTTACGTTGAAGAGTTTTAGATTATTTCTTTTCACTCCCTGTTTTCTGCTTGCTTTCTCTTAATCCTCTGACTCAAATAATTTGGTTCCACTGATGCTGGCTCCTGTCCAGCACTGCACCTAAGGGCTCACCCTGATGGACAGCGAGCAGTGGTATCTTATTTAAGTGTGAAGGATTTCAGTGCTCAGTCTTGTCACCCAATACCTACAGTGGCACTTTCCAACAGGTAGCATTGAATAGAGATTAGGAGCAAGTGACTGGCTGATTTCCACCTCTGACCCAAGGAGAATTGAGAACAATTCTAGTGCCCTAACTACTTTGCTGAATTGACACCATCAAACTGAGCACAGGCGAGGAACAAACCTGGGGCCTTCTTTTTTGGATAATTCAATTTTACACTTAAAAAAAAGAAAGAAGTTGCTTTCATATAGCAACTTTGCTGAGCTTAGCATATTGCAAAACCCTGAATAATCATTTAATCTCTTTAGAAAAGGTTCTAGATGACAATAACTACCCTATCAAGAGAAAATTGAGTGAATATCTATCTAATCATACATTATTAATTTATTTTGAAGTGGGCACTGATGGAAAACAGGAAAATGTAGAAAATGCAGCAACCAATTTCTACTCAGTGAGATACACAGTTGAGAAGTTATGAATAAGAAACGGGAGCAGGAGAAGGTTATTTGGTCTCTTGAATCCGCTCTGCCGTCAACAAGATGATGGCTGATCTCCTACTTCAAAAAACATTTTCCTTGTTCTTTCTCCATATCCCTTGATTTCTTTAATATCCAGAAATCTATCTTTCTCTGTTTTGAATGTAATTAATTATTGAGCCTCTACACCCAGATGATTACCAGATAATCCACTTACTGATTTTTATGATTGAATGTTCTCCAGGATACAGGGAAGTATCCTTCACTCTTCTTCAATGTTAATGTTTTACATCCACCTGAGAGTGAAAAGGTGGTCTCAATTTAATATTGCATCTAAAATATAGGATATCCACCAATGTAGCAATGCCCCAGTACACAAGGCAATGTGCTTATCAACTGAGCAATCACTCATGTAATCTTTTACCAATAATGATCCTTCAAATTACAAAATATAAATTGAAAATATTAAAATATGTTTTTGTGTGTATATCAAAGCAGATGACACAATTTTTGAAATAATCAATTTATCACAGGAATATAGTAATGGAAATTATAACTAAAAAAAAAATTTCCAAACCTAAAGAGACTGAGTAGGCAAGCTTTGTAAACTATTTAATCAGAGGTCGATGGGGTGTGATGTCAATCAAGCTGCGTGAGGGCATTTGAACATTAGGTGAGAGCGTAAAACTAATGGTATGAATTCTGGCAATTTTTGTAATTCTGAATATTATTTCCAACTGGAAATTGGGAGAGATACAATATGAAAAGTAACTCCATTTTACTCCAATACTCATCATTAAAGTACGTCCACAGTAACTTCCTTGTAAGTTTTCACAAAGTACATAGACCAGGGTATTACACGTCTGTCCTTGCCAGCTTGCAACTTTCTGCTGATCCATTTGAATGGAAGGAAGGAATATATCACACTGAGGAAAACTTAGGTGAATAATCCAAGGCATAGTTTTTTCATTTGCAGCAATTAAAGGTATATGAGACAGAGATGAACTTTCGACATAGGGATTTCAACAGCAGATGAAGTGTTGCTTCTCAAACTTACCTTGAGCTTCACTGGAACAGTGTAGAAGAACACAACAGACCAGAGAGAATTAAATTGACAAACAACCAGAAGCATGGGGTCCCCCCATGTACTAAATGCTTCACAATGCAGTCACCAAATCTCCTTCTGGTTTCTCCAGTGAGGAGCAGACTACATTGTGAGCACAGAAAGCAATACATTAGATTGGAAGAAGTGCATGTGAATTGCTGACTCACCTAGAAATACAGTGCAGGTCTATGGATGTTAGGAAGGGAAAAGTTAAAATAACAGGTGTTGCATTTCCTGGGATTGCATGGGAAAGGGCCATGAGGAGTGGTTGGTGGGGAAGCAATAGTAACTCAGGGAGTCACAAAAGGAAGAAATCCTTTGGAATGCTGAAAGGGGAAAGAAAGATGTGTCTGGTGATGGAAACTCTAGAAATGACAAAGGATGATCCATTGATAGTGGAGGCTGTTGGTGTGAATTATTAGGACCAGGCTAGCCCTATTCTTGCTTTGGCCAGGAGGGGAGATGGTGAGAGTAGAGATGCAGGAAATAGATGAGATGTGAACAAGGGTTCTCTTAACTATGAAAAAGGAAGGTACCTCAGAGATACCCATGTGGAAAGTCTCATCAACAGAGCAGAAATGATGGAAACTAAGTAACTAAGAGAATGGAATCCCTACAGGATGCAGAGTGGGAGGAAGTATAGTCAAAATAGTTGTGAGAGACTGTAGGCATGTGATGGATATCAATGGCTAATTTATCCCTTGAGATTGTGACAAAGAAATCCTGAAAGGGAATAGTCAGAGATGACCAAATGAAAGTTAGAGCACGATGGAAATAGGCAGCAAAGCTATTTAAATGTTTAAATTCTATATGAGTGCAAGAAACAGCTCTAATGCAGTTGTCAATGTACCAGAAAAAGAGTTGAGGGAGGGGATCCGAGTAGAACTGAAACAAGGACTATTTCATGTGTCAAACAATGGGCATAGTTCAGGCTGATGCAAGTTCGATTGCTGCATCCTTGAAAACAAGTGGAGGTGAAGAGAAGTTTTTCCATCGAAGGATGAGGCGAATAAATATGTTGGTAGAGGAGAAGTAGTCAGGCCTCTTTTCAAGGAAGTGAAGGGCCTCAGACTATCCTGGCGTAGAGGGATTGTACATCCATGGTGAACATGAGCCAGCTAGGACCAGGTAACTGGAAAGTGTTAAAGTGGCAGAAGCCTTCAGAAGTGTCATGGATTAAGTGGGAAGGGACTGGGAAAGGGCAGAAAAGACGTAGGAAGAATTAAGTTCTATGGGGCTGGAGCAAGCTTAAAAAATAGGTCAGGCTAGACAGTCCTGTTTGTAGGAGACAGGAGCAGAGCTTCTTTGAGTTTGACACTCATAGAAAAGAAGTGGCTATGAATTTAATTGTAATCAAAACTCAGTGAACCACAGGTGTTGGAAATCTGAAAAATGCAAAATGCTGGAAACACTTAGCTCATGAATAGAGTTTGCATCTGGCTCCCTATACAAATGACATACATGGCAGAGCCTGAATAAATGGAGAGTAGATTTGGGGGATGTAACACAGTGCTTCTATGGAATTAATCATTGTGTGTGTTAGGAGAAGGAAACCATGGATTATTGGCATTAGTATTGGTATTGGTTTATTATTGTCACTTGTACCAAGGTACAGTGAAAAATTTGTCTTGCATACCGTTCGTATAGATCAATTCATTACACAGTGCATTGAGGCAGTACAGAGTAAAAACAATAACAGAATACAGAGTAAAGTGTCACAGCTACTGGGAAGTGCATTGCAGATAAACAATAAGGTCATAACAAGGTAGATTGTGAGGTCAAGAGTCCATCTCATCATATAATCTTCTGCAGCACCAAAGTGCATTCCACAAAATTTGGAAACATCAACACCAGAAGAAGTTCTTCAGTGTAGAATATTGGGAGCAGTTCATTTAGATAGCTTGAACTGGAGAAACAATAAAGAAGAGCACAAACAGAAAACACTGGTCTGTAAATCTTTATGCATTTTAACATACTTCCAGTGATTTTTTTTTATTTTCAACTATGTTCAACATAGAATCATAGAATAGTACAGCACAGAAACGGGTCCTTTTGACCCACCTCATACATGCCCACCATGATGCCTATCTATGCTAATTCCATTTCTCTCTATGCCTTTCCTATCCAAGTACCTGTTCAAATGCCTTTTAAACGTATATTAGAGATGGAAAGATCAAAATCAAAAGGCTGCTACAAAAAGGTTTGAAGTGGTGTATTTGCTTTCCATTCCTTGAATATATTTGATCATAACCTTTTGAATGAAAGCTGTTTTGAAATTTCAGGTAATTATCTGCATTCCTATTTGATTAATGTCAGAGTATTTTTTTCTGTTCACTCCAGAATTGTCTATTTCTGTTTTGTTAAGATATTTCAGCTAATTAGGAAAAACTCGAACACCAAAATGTGCATGAGTTGTACGGTGCAACAACGAAAATTTGATAGACAAAACATACAGTGAATATATTATTTAAGCATAACACAAATATATAAAAGTCATAGAGTAATAGAGCTATACTGCATGGAAATAGGCCCATGCCAACCAAGTCGCCTACCTGAGCTAGTCCCATTTGCCTGCACTTGGGCCATATCCCTCCAAACCCTTTCTATCCAGGCACCTGTCCAAATGTTTTTTAAATGGTATAATTGTACCAACATCCATCTCTTCTTCTAGTAACTCGTTCCACAAGAGCACAACATCGCCCACTGAGCCTGCTCCATCATTTCACATGGATCCTGTATCTCATCTACCTTCCCATCCAATCCACATTTCCCTTGACTTTTGTAAACCTCAACATCGACATAAAGTGAGCATTCACAATCCTCTGGGGTAAATATAAAGATACTTCTCCTCACCTCATGCCTAAATGAGGAACTCCTTATCCTAAGACTGTATCTCCAGCCTGAGGAAAAAAATCTCGCAGCATCTCTCTGCTATTATCTCTCATAACCTATGCCTTCATAAAGAAATTACTCACTGAAAATGTGCATCCATCAAAGCCTGTTCCTAAGAAGCCTGAGCTTTACATTCAT